>NC_044297.2:448046-1099296 GCF_004027225.2 Strigops habroptila | reverse complement strand
AGGTGATGATAGAAGCTGGTCAGACAACAGAAAACGGCTTTGCTTTCCAAAGGGAAGACAAAGACATTACTCTCTCTGGAACTCCTGACACAAAGCCTGCTGCAGGTGTACTCAAGGGATTTCTGTCTTACTGTCTTCTGTACAGTCCCACGTTGGGCAATAAACCTCCAACGAATTCATCTCATCTGTCCCACAGGGGGAAGGCTGCACCATAGAGGGACTGCAACCACCCAGAGGAAACCTGCGTCAGCCATCAGCCAGCATCTCCCAATGGAAACCTGACAGGGTTAGAGAAGTTTATTACAAATTCCCTTCTCCTTTTCCTCCGGGGGGCGGGGGGGGGGAATCTTCTCTTGAAAAGAAAATGTATTTTTGCAGAACTAAAATAAACATGGCAAAGAAAGATATTGAGTGTGCCAAGACATCATTTATCAACAGAAAGTCATTGCAAACACCATTTGTTACCAGTACTGCTACTCGAGACAAGCCACAGCACCCAACTTCTCCTTTAGCCAAAGAAAAATACAGCCTAAGACAGTCCTGTGAAACTACCAGCATGAGCTGACTCAAAATTGCTTTTTCCCTATTTTTCCCTATTTCCCTATTTTCCCCCCTTACTTTTAAGATTTGTTATATATTTTATTGGTTACATATTACATATAAAATATTATAATATATATTGTGTTATATATTATTTCAATTATATATTGAAATAGGGACAAAATTTTCGTGGGATCCTTCTTCAAGAAATGAGCGAATGTAACAGCATTCCCAGAAAGCCACCTCATTTCCACAAAACCAAATGATTGTGAGAGAAAAGACTACAGCGTTTAACTCTTCCCAATCCACTTCCAGACATACACCTGAAGAACATACTGATTTAAGTGCTGCAGTTGCCAAATCCAGTCCTTTAGTTACTAGAGAATTCCTGCTCGGAGCTGCACACTGCACCTCCCCGATGTGAAGCTGCACAACCACAGCCTCAGCCCTCCTCAGCACTTAAACCCATCTGCATGCAGAGGTTCCCAGACTTCCCCAACAGCAGTACTGGCTGCCTGTATGCAGAGCAGACACTCCATAGGAAACTCTGAGTATGTGTAATATTCCATACTACACAGACACAGGAATGCCTATCCTGACGGCTGCTTGGAAAGACTAACCTCACTTTGCTCTTGTTAACCTGCTATAAGAATATACAGGTGGAAAAGTAGCTTGTTAAAACTTAGCAGATTATCTCTGCCCAGGATAACTAATGGATATGGAATGAAAAGGTTATTTTTTTAAGCTACTTTTAATTATCCACAGAAGCTTCCCTCCTGCAATCCTTTAGAGATACTGTTTGGTATGCATGACCCATAAACTGTCCCTATGTGTGCCTTGTTTTCCTCTCTTACAGTTCCAGGTTACAAAAAACAGGAGGAGGAAGAAAATATATGCAAAAAAGCACAACCAATATAAAGTGTTTGTATATAGAAGTACTTATGGATAGAACCAACCAAGTTTAAGTTATATTCATATTTAGCTCGCTCTGGGGCTGAAAGGGAGTGGAAAGGACAAAGTCAAAGGGCAGTACAGCTGGGGTTTATTCACAGAACTACTGTATGGTTTGCATTTTGACATTTTCTTCCTGCAGCCCTGATGCTATTATAGAACAGCCTGCAAGAGGATTTACTCCCTGTGATAAACCTGAGCTGATTTTCTTTTTCTTCTTCTCTTCTTTGAAAGAAATCAGAAATGAGTCAGATGATCAATTTTGTCATTTGCAGTTGCCAAGCAGCTCTGAAGCAATTTAGTGATCTGGATACTTATTTCCTCCCTGTACCCATGGCAGGAGATGATATAAGGATATTGAGTCTTAATAATCTATTCATTCCCCTGATCAAACTGAGGGAACGAGAGTCAGAAGTATCTTTTTGATGTTAATTTTGCTTTTACAAGAGCCTGGGTTTTGTTGTGCATTGTCTTTATGTTCATTGAAGAAAGCTCTGGAAAACAAAGGCTCAATTCAGAGAAGCACCCAGAGCTCCTCCACTGAGATCTCTCACTCATCCACAGATGGACGCTCGTTAATTAAAATGGTCAAGTTAACGAACATGAACCAAATGTGAGCATTGCTATTCAGAAGCAAAGTATCTTCTGTTCACTGCAGCTTAATCCTGCTCCAAGGATTAATGTCAACAATAGAATTTAAACTCACTAAAGACCTTATCAGATGGGCATTTACCCAACCATTAAACATTTATCACAACACCAAAAGCATCTAATTCTTTGCATCCTCACACCTCAAGTTATTTTGTAAGAGGTCTGCACATCATTCCCTTTGGGACAGGATGCCAGGGAAGGGCTCCAGGAGCATAGTACAGGAGTGACTTGCTTACAATCACTTGTATAAGTGGATGATGGCACTGGAGCCCTCTTCTTGACAGAGAATCCCAAGCTACAGTTATGTCTTATGTCCTTGTCCTCAAACACGTTCTATTCTATTCTATCCTATCCTTTTACATGGCTATCTTTAGATGTTGCATCCTGGAAGACAGAGGTGACAAGCTTTACCTCGGTCACCCAATTCCATTTTTATCACTAATTCATTGTCACCTCTCCATAGCAAACACTTGTTTTGCACTCCCAATAAACGCTTGTTAACTTCTTACTCTGTGCCATCTTTTGTTGTCTTGCTCCTGCTACTATAGAAATACAATCTAAAGCAATCCCTCTGCCAATGTGGGGGTTCTTCTGTGAGGCAGGTAACACAGGACTTGTTCTGAGCCACATTTAAAGATATCCACTAAAAAAGTTCCCCTTGAGAGTCTATTACACACCTTAGCAGATCTTGAAAGCATTTCCATTTCTGAGGAGTCTGGATTTTCAGCTGGAAGGGGGTTGGTTTGTTTGCTTTTTCCTTTTTTAAAGCTAGTTTCTAAGTTTTAGAAAGTGGGAAATTCGGAGGGAAGCATCAACAGCACAAACAGTTGGCTACAACCTTGACAAGAAAGGTAAAATCTGATCTTATGAAGGATTTACTGAAGTACCCAGGTGTGGAGAGCGAAATGGCAAGTAAGAAAGGGCACAGAGTAACTATTCGTGTAGAAAAACAACCTGTCTCAAAGGAACTTGTAAAGATTCTTACTATTTTAAACCATAATGTTGTTACGATTGATTCATTTCTGCAGAGATGAAAGAAAACCTCTGCAAGCCAGAGGTCTGTAATACTGTGCTACAACTGAGCCGTAACAAGTTAGTTAACGCTGACACCCTAAAAATGTGGTTTTTGCTGTTTTGTTTGTTCAAGTTGTTCTTCAGGGAAGATACTTGCTCTAGGCTCTTGATTTTCTGTTGTTATTAATTCTTTATTAATGGCATTATGACAGAGGCCTAGAGAGGCCTTGAGCAGCTCAGCACCCACCTCTTTCAGCACAGAATCATAGAGCGACAGAGAGGGAACCCTGTGTCAGCACCAGGGACATCATCTCCTCTTCCAGGGTGGCCTTTGGATACTCTAATCAGAAGGTAGCACTTTGCCTGTGCACAATCCCCTGCTTCACCCCTGTCTCTGCCTTCTAACTTATGCAGCAAGTAAAGAAGAGACTCTACAGGCCATAGCTTTAGCATTTGTATTTCAGATGTAATGATAGAAGGTGAAACATCTGCAGGGTGCTTACAGTTAATCTCAACAGCCTGGCCTGGCAGCTCCTGTAGCGAGCATGATTTCATGTTTTAAGAGACACCTGACAGGTTTTTTCATGATTTAAAAATAAAACTCTCCTCTTTGCTTTGCCGTGTGGCAGAAGCCTCTCAAACAGTAAATGGATTTCTTTCCTAAAGTTTCTTTGTACTCTTCTCTTTGTGCTCCTACCACTTTGTTACTGCTCAGATGACCAGGAGCACCGAACAATCCTATCTGAAATCCAGGATAGCCACAAAGAACATATTTCAGCAGTAAAAAGCAACACCGCTACTCTTCAAAAAGCAAAAGAAACCTTGTGCCTCGCACAGCCCCAAAGAGGTGATGTTCTACAGAGACACTGTACCAAAAACCACCCCATTTGTTGAAACTCCCTTTTTCCACCCAAAATTTGCAAGTATCTTTTAATGCTGGCATGTATAATCTATAGCAAACCCTTTGTAGCTGTATTTCTATGCTCCATTCTGCAGAAGCAACAGGAGATGAGATGTACCTTCATAGCGACATGAGCACACGGAGGATCTTGGGGCAGAGCTCTCAGCAAACAGACCTTCAGAAAGACTCGGTAGCTGTTGGGTGTCCTTGTTCTCAACAGCATTCAGCTTTTTGTGCCTTCCTAACAAAGACACGACAACCCAAGTGGCAGCTTCTGAGCACCAGACGCTGTTCAAAGTCCTTCCAGGATTCGGTAGGCTCATACCCCTTGGTCTCCTGTGGGCTGATCCAAACCTCACTCAAGGTCAGGGACAGATTACATCCCTTTACAAAACTAGAACCAGGCTTTTCTGCTAGAGCTACAACTGAAGTGATAGATTGGCTTACATAATTCAGGAAACCATGAGGAGCACCAAATCCAACATTTCTTTAATTCAATGAAGAATAAGCTCTCAACAGCATCCCTGTTCCTCATCAGCAAGTCCTCTTTTCGAGACTCTTTTCAAGGTCTTTCAGCCTGCTGACACAGTGTGCAGCAAGCAGCAAGCGCCACCGCCTCCTGTCTCCTCTCCAGCTTCCTAAAGCACTGATGGTGCAAGCCCTTGGAAGATGCAATGTTGACAGAAGTAATGGCTGGCTGAACAGATGGCAGAGAAAGTTAATTGATCTACAGGGGCAGAACAAGTTGGCCTCATTGAGGAGAATATGCAAAGATCCATAATGAACTTTCATTAGCGATGGAGAAAGTTCTGTCACACGGACAGATTTTATTATGGGTATTTCATGATGAAAATCCAAATTCCAGCTTAATGACTTCTTGTATCCAATTCAGAAAACTTGGCTCCTGAAAATTACTATGGAAAAAAATAATGTAAAGGCTTTCCTTTAGTTTTTGCCAATGTGAAATTACTTCTTCTGCTTCTGTCAAAGCCACCCTCCTCAGTAATAAACCCATCATTTTTACACTGAAGAACAAGACTGTTTCCCTCATGCCCTTTGGGGGGTCGTGGGGTGGTTTGAGGTTTTCTTAAGTCTGTGTTAAAAGGAAAAGCATTTCTGCATTTTGTTGCAATAGGTCTCTGACAGGAGAGAAAGAACCTCAAAGAGGGATGCTGGAAACATCAGAAAATGAAGCACTGACAGCAACATCAGTGAAAAAATTCACTCTGAAAAACACACCGCAGGCACATCCACATGGAAATCATAGCACAGGGCAGGGAAGAGAGCAGTGATGCAGAGACTCCTGTTTCTTTCTGACTCTGGCACTTGCTGGAGGTGACCCTAATGGAAGGCAGTTCATTTTAACATGTCCCCACAAATCTGCAGCATGGGAGCAATGATGCCAAGTCCATGAAAATCCACTGATGAAAAGTACACCAAGAGGCATTTTGAGATTGGTGAGGAAAAGGAAGCTTGACTCTAGGCCTGGGATCAGCTGCTCAGCTGTGGTCAGCCCTGGCACCACCAGGTTCTCTGAATGGACTCACGCCTATGTCTATAAGACCAGTAAGTAACATTACAACTATCTTTTTCTTTCAGAAAGCCAACTGTGTCCTGGGCTGCACGACAGCAGTGAGACACCACACACACAGGGTCCTGTGTCCAGCTGTGGGAACACCACCACCACAAGAGGGACGTGGAGCTGCTGAAGCGAGGCCAGAGAGGCCGGAGCTGCTGCGAGGGCTGGAGCAGCTCTGCTCTGGAGCCAGGCTGAGAGAGCTGGGCTGGGGCAGCCTGGAGAAGAGAAGGCTCCTGAAGGGGAGACCTTAGAGCAGCTCCAGTGCCTAAAGGGGCTCCAGGAAACCTGGAGAGGGGCTATGGACAAGGGCCTGTAGGGACAGGCCAAGGGGAATGGCTTTAACCTGCCAGAGGGGAGATTGGGATGAGCTCTGAGGCAGAAGCTCTTCCCTGGGAGGGTGCTGAGGCGCTGGCACAGGGTGCCCAGAGAAGCTGTGGCTGCCCCATCCCTGGCAGTGTTCAAGGCCAGGTTGGACACAGGGGCTTGGAGCAACCTGCTCTAGTGGAAGGTGTCCCTGCGCGTGGCAGGGGGTTGGAATTGGGTGAGCTTTAAGGTCTCTTCTAACCCAAACCAGTCTGGGATCCTACGATTCTGACCTCCTACATAATGCAAGCAACACAATTTCATCTAATAACTTCAGCAGTGAAGTCAATAATTTATGTTTTCATAACACTACATATATATTTTATCCAAACTGTCATTCAGTCCCTCAGAACTGGGAAAACCAAGACAAACATTACAGAAAAGTTTACGATTCCCTTACTCGGAGGATTTCCACTCTGCACTCATCATTGTTGGCAGACTTAGTGTTGGGAGTTTTTCTTCTTCTCCCTGGTTATAAATATTCCATGCAGACTTTTAATTAGAGCAGCATGTTTGTTGGCTGAGACAAAAGTAATTGGATACCACCTTACCATTTGGGCTCCATTCAGCTGGATGGACTCACACTAATACGTAAGAATCAAATCTCGGCATAAATAAAACGGAGTGTATTTGATTGAATTAGAAGTTTAATTGCTCTTACCAAGAGGTGTTTCATAGTTTGAAAGCAAGCAAAAGAAATATTTGATCTGGTCCTGCCTTTAATTAGCAACAGATGAATTAGCAACTGAAGCAAAATATGCACTTTATAGCCTGCTATTGTCTGGATAGAAACTGATCTTGTAAATCGCTTCATTCAACATCAGCTTGCTCATAAAGTTGCCCAAATTAGTTCCAGAAAGCACCGAGGTCTCACTAAGCCCAAATTCCACATGAGCAAAGCAGAAGGAACTCTATGGAGAAAGATGAAGCAAAAAAAGAGAGAAGCAGAAAGGAAAGAAACGAGAAGCAAACACAGAATCAGCATTTTAACTATAAAAGAGATTATTAAAGCAGAAGACTTCATATTTTTAAGGGCTGCTGAAAGGAAAAATAAATGGAGGCTCAGATTTCACTTTTCTGACTCATAAACTTATATTGGGAAGAAATCTCCCGAAACTCCACTATCTACATCACAAACACTACGTATAAGCACTTAAATATACACACCACTTGGTGTGTATTTACACACTGAATGCTCTTGCAAGAGTTCTTGCCACTTAACTATAGTTCTGCCTCGTTGGTACCACAGTTGCCCAACAAGACTACTTTTTTTTGCTTGTTCCTTAAACTTATCCCAGTGCTCCCTGTATTTTTAATGGATTGATACATTATGTACATCTCTGATATTTAAAGCCCTAACTTTTTAGAATACGAACAACCTTGCACAACTCTGTGTATTACAACTGCATTGCCAGAGAAGTTACTTAATCTCTACATTGCACAGCAGATGGGATTCACGCTTGGTCCCACAAGCCATACAAGCCCTTTCCCTGCTTCCCAGATCCAGGAAAGAAATCCAGAGCCTTTATGCTGACAGGCTCAGGTATTCCCAATACAGAGAAGGGGAGCAATGGCCACAAGAGTCAACACAGGGCTGTGGCACACACAGGACAGCTTTGGAGACGCTGTGGTGTAGGGCACAACCACCAGACACACAGCAGAGTTCAGAAGGATAAGGATGTGCATATACCCTGGCAGGCTGAAGATGATGATGATGACATTATTATTATTAATATCAATATAATAATAATAGTAATAATAATACTATCATAATTGAGTTTCTGTTTTAAGGGGTTTTTTACATTTCTCAGACTCCCATATTTTATGTAATTATTTCCTACCATTACAAAGAAATAACTTTGCTGTTGTTATTTCTTCCTCTTCCTTTCATCAAAGATCTTTATGCCCTGAAGAAACAACAAGAGGAGGAATTTGGAAAAGCCCCATTTGGAAAGCATTCTTTCTGTAACATATACAATTACAATATACACATTCACTGCTCAGCCCTCTTTACTCTGTACAATGCCACCGATTCACAAGACGTGCTCAGTTTTAAGTGTGATGATCTTCCAGAGCTAAACTGTTCCCATGATGACAGGCAAGCTGGAAATCACTGCTCAGATGGATGGTTCCAAAGAGCAGGAGCATGTTAACTCTGAATAAGAGAACAACAATTTCCATAGGCCACCACCTGAGCCACACTGAGATAAGTTACCTGGCCCAGGGACATCCAAGAGCACTGCTTGGGGGTTCATTACTCTCCTGTGCATTGGTCCGGGGCACACAAATGGGATTTGGAATTGGTATTTCATATGCAAATCTGTGGTGACTTTCTGCATCGCTGGCAGAAGGAAGAGAAGAAAAGCAGCTGCTGAGGTGAGAGCATGTCATGTTATTTATTCATGAGCAACTGGATGGAAAAATAGATAGGCCTTCCACTGTGAACAGTAAGATATATATATATAAGGGTAAGGGACTACTTATTATATCAAAAAATCTTAGCTTAACATTGATATGCTGGGGCTTCTAAGTCAGTCTTACAAGAACCATATAGGAACTTGAATTTGTGCTGGCAAATGGTGACAGGCAAAACTGGCATTCAAGGGAAAGCTGAGTTGTCAGAGTCATCCACAAAATGCCATCAATAATTCCCCTTCCCATGACATGAAATTACTGGGTTTCATTTAAAATTAGTTAATGTCACTCTCAGAAAGAAAACAGGAAAGTCAGTGGCCCAAAGCATCTTGACAGGTTTATAAAGTGACCGTTTAGCTTGACCCGAATGAAAACTCACTACTGGAGGAGGCACTTTGGAATGCCCAAAATTCATCATATCCTGGAGATCATTTCCAGTTACACTGCGCCCTTTTACACCATAGTGACCTGCGCCAAGAGACGCAACCAGCAGCGTGAGCCACCCTTCTGAGAGGCACCCGATTTCACCTGGTTTGAACTACTTGTGGTTGCTGATGTCTCCTTACTCATTGTAAAAAGCTTTAAAGTGATCTCTTTGCATTCCAGTGAGTCCTAAACTTCAGAATACTTTTAATTTTGCAACTGTTCTAGTTTTAATCTAAAACCGGATTTGATGGCCACAAATAGCATCTTTTTGTCTCCCTATTTTCCAACCTGTGCCAGGTAAAAGAGTCTCAGATGTTGGTCAATCTCTTGTGTATGGGGCTCCTCAGTTACAGTTGCTTATTTAGAAGTATCCATGAGCAATGCAAATCTGCAGCGATGAAATCAGGACTTGAACTAATGTCTGTTGTTTCCACTGTCATATTGCTTACAGATCATCGACAGCATAAGGATAGACACTTGGTCAATGAAAGGATTTCTATCCCCGTGGATTTCCATAGTCTGCAGACAAACAAAATGGGATGAAACAGAAAAAGAGATACCAGGAGAGAACTGCCTTTGAACACGTAATGCACAGATCAGCACCAGAGGTATGACCAGGATAACATGTCCCATTCCGCAGCTCAGCGCTCCACGCACCAGATGCTCCCACATTTAGGTCTGAGTTCTGACTCCAAACATGTATGCAAACTTTGTGTCTGTTCAGCAAATCTAGTCTCATCTTTAATTCTTACCACAGACCTAAAAGCATTTCACAGAAAAAAGGTGCTTTGGAAACCACAGAAATTCGTGTCCTTGTTCTTGTAATTTTCTCCCCGTGTTCCACCCCAGGCACAGAAACCATTTGGCTTTATAACGAATTCTGCTGCAAGTGTTATTAAGGGCTTCCTTCATATTGTTTATCACACAAATCTAACTTGATGCCTTCCTGAGTGCTCCTGTGAATGTTTGGTTGTTAAAAGGTACAAGTGTTACTACAACCCTATAAGCATCGCAGTGACAAGCTCTTTCCTTACAGTTACAGAATAAATAATATGGAACCAGAGGAGAACCACAGACATCCTCTTGTTCGACAGGAGACCGTGGCTCTACACCATGAAATTAGGGCTGCAGTCTTAATGTTGTATAGCAAAATAAAGCTAAAACCACAGTGCCTGCAGGGCAAAAGAGCAGGAAGTTATTTTAAGGCACTGTTAGTAGGGGCTGTTCTCCAGTGACTTGCCCTTAACACAGTCGTTTTTACCATACAAAAGCAGTATACACTGCAGCTAATGCTATGGAACAGTCTTCTACAACTGGTGCCTTGCTAAGGTTTGAAAGCTTGCTATGAAAACCTCCTTCTGCAAAGAGAAGTCCCACACTGGGGGAAAAAAGCACACACGAGCCTCTGAGGAACGCTGTAATCCTGGCAAACCACAGCACTACCACACCAACAGACTTGTGTTATTTCTTTTTGTAACAACTGATTTCAAAGCACTTAAACATAGACCAGTATCATCATCCTCATTTCATAGCTGGGGATAAAAGCAGTGAAGTGGACAAAGACTATTCAAAAAGCAACAGCAAACATAGGACCCACAAGTTTCAGGCCAGTGCTGCAGCCTACAGCCTATCAATAAAAACATCTGTAATGTCACCAGGAACAACTTTGGGATCTTTAAATAATAAGCATTCTTGAACAGCCATCAAGTATTTCCTTCTGCTGAATCCAGGGATTAATCATAGGATCCCAGACTGGTTTGGGCTGGAAAGGAGCTTAAAGCTCCTCCAGTTCCAAGCCCCTGCCACAGGCAGGGACACCTTCCACTGGAGCAGGTTGCTCCAAGCCCCTGTGTCCAACCTGGCCTTGAACACTGCCAGGGATGGGGCAATATTAGGCTTGCCTCAACTCCTTCTACTACAGCACATTCCCCCACCGGCTCTGCCTGCAAAGCACAAGAGGCTGCAGTGCCAGCGTTGGTTCAGCATCGATGACTTTTGCTTCCAGGATTCATTCAGTGGGATACTTTGCTGAGGAGCTTGTAATGTATTAAAGAAACAATTCCAATGCCATAAAAAAGAGAGCAAGCTGCTCACAAAGCAAGAGCAAAAAAAGAAATAAAATTTAATCTCCAAAAATTAGCATCACTTTCCTATTATTTTAGAGACAGGTTGATTAAATTAGCCTGTATCGCTTTAAGAAGAATGAGATGAATTCTAAAGAAAAAGAGCTTAAAATGGAAATTCAAAGAATAAAAACCTAAAAGAGAGACGCATAAAGGTGAAAAACCACAATAGTGCCCATAACAACAAACATTTCTGTAATCCCATCATACAAGAGTATGTATCAGTCCTTCCAGGATGGGGCATGAGCCCTCAGGCCCATGCTCTGACCCACTGAGGTTGCATTCAGCCCATCCTGACAACTTAGAGTCACTACAATATTCCAGCTTGTTTTCCTGGGTTGTCTTGCTACTTGCAGTAGCTGATTTAGATCAGTCCCTCCCATTCCACACTTTAATGGATGAAATATGGGGAGACTTACTGGACATTCCAAATCATACTAATTGTGAGGAGGAGGCAGGTTGGTTGGTGGGTTGAACTAATACAAGGCCTTTCTCTAGCTAACACTTGAAAAATCCTTGTTAGGTACTACAAGGCGATAAAGGTAGAACCTAAGGCTGGTCAAGCAGGAGTTTTTGTTAAGTACTGCCATGTAAAAGATGCCTTATTTTGAGTGCCATACTGCTCTGATTTCCTTACATGGGTTAAAGAAGTAAGAATAATAATCTAATTGTCATATCTTTGCACAAACATGAATCTATATGTAAATGCACTGAAGCATGAAGATACTAACAGAAGGTTTCCCTCCATAATATAGCATTGGTAACTACAAGTGAGCACAGTTTATGCTGCAAAGAGAGAATCTCTTCCTGACCAGAAACCATCCACCACACCAGGGGAACATCAGGCTCATGATTCCCTTTGAAAGAAGGAGCACAGTGGCTTTGGCTTGGCTCTGTCTCATTAAATCCACACTATACAGTACAAATACAAGAGGAGAACAGCTGAGGGGAACAAGAGAGGAGCAGCAATATGTTCTCCTCTTTAAACTACACTGACATTTTCACTGCTCTGCACTAACCCTGATTGCTACTCTCACCCCTAGCAGAGCTCTCCACCCACCGATCTCTCCGATCCCTAATGGAACTTTTGATAACGGGGAGAAAAGATTTCATTGAAACCATATTCCAATTAGGAACTGTGGTTATCTGAACATAAAAGATCCAGTCATTTTGGCTGATGTGATCATTATTGCAGAGACTTAATTGCCCAGAACTGTCAATGGCAATTAAATGCTTCCAGTTGCGGCTCTCAGAGGCTCAGTGACTTACTGCATGTTTTTAAAGCAGCCCATTTGTTCGGTCACACGGGATGACTGTGATAGTGCCTGAAAACCTGAATTTCATCCTATGATAACAGAATAGCCAACAAGCAAATCTTGTATAATCAGTAGCTTATAGGCTGCAATCACTTGCCTTATCTTTGCAGAGAGAAATTGTGCTTTTAGTGGGTTTTCTCACTTCTTGCTATGGGAGGTTGTTCCGATGGGAGACTGTAATTACAACTGCAGTGAACCACTGGAGATTTGAAAGGTTGGAAACATCATCCTCCTGGGATGCTTTGCTTCGAGAGCTCTCTGGCTGGTGGCCAGGCCTAAGCTGCTTTGAGTTCAACTGAGGAATTTAACATCAAAAGTTTTACAAAAAGGAACTACCAACCTAAACCCTGGAGAGTTGAAAGGGTGGGAGAGATGACTCAATAAATAGCTTGGAGAGCTGGTGTGAAAAGTTGTCCAAGAATCTTTCTTAAGCCTCATAAGGTCAACATTTGGGAAACAATATGTGACAGCAGTCTTCCAATACCTAAAGTGGCTACAAGAAACATGGAGAGGGGCTTTGGACAAGGGCCTGTAGGGACAGGACAACGGGGAATGGTTTTAACCCGACAGAGGGGAGATTGAGATGAGATCTTAGGCAGAAGCTCTTCCCTGTGAGGGTGCTGAGGTGCTGGCACAGGGTGCCCAGAGAAGCTGTGGCTGTGACAGGCGTCCCTGCCTGTGGCAGGGGGTTAGAACTGGATGAGCTTTAAGGTCCCTTCCAATATAAACCTTCCTGTGATTCTCTGATTCTATGGCATCTATCACTGCCATATTATTTAGTATCCGGAACAGAACACATGCCCAAATGCAGGTCAGGCTCCAGCATTAGACATTCTCCAACGACAGGGAAGCACAGTCACTTTCTAAGAACATCACCCGTGGAGGTTTAACACAGGACTGGATGCTGCAGGTGTGATGACAACGCTCATTTGGAAGCGTATGGCAGAAGCCTCACTGTGACACATCAAGGATACATCTAAGTTAAAAAATCCCTTTTGCATGTGAATCGGTGCCAGTCCAAATCCAGGACAGCAAATCTATGGTTTAGGAGGGGGGCAGAAAAGGGAGAATGCTATTGCTGGATTGCTTGTTTCACGGATTTACCCTTCCTTCTGCCTTCAGCCACCCAGCAGAACACCAAGCAATGACCCATACAGCTTAACCGATTAGTTTGCACAATGTTGTAAAATGGGTACACACTGGGTAGATGTAGGGGTGTGAATTCAGAAAGGCATTTTTCCCCCACATAGGGTACATATTTTTCAACAAATTATGCCTTCTGAATATTGGTGGCCATGAACCAATGTGTAAACTTCTACCTTTACCTTCAGCAGGGACAGAATTCTCCTTGAAGACCTGAATAAGTGATTCTGTAGAAGCAGGATTCTTTGTTGAGTTTGTTTTCTGATTCAAGGGTTTGTCTGTCACAGGAGGTCACTCTGATAAACCATTTGCATCCTGGTGTTTGGTACCTTGCCGCTGGCTAAGAACCAAATCATACCAGTATCTCTGTGCACATTACTTACTCTTAGTTATATCCCTACTTTTTTAACAACATCATACTATAAACCACTGTACAAGAAAATATACCATTAGGGTAAGAACTGGAGAAAAAAATAAAAGGGGGAGACATATCTAGAGCTCTGTGAAAGAAAATAAAACCACTAAATAAATCCCTACAAACCCAGGAACCTTTATGCTAGTCTGGAAGAGTGCTGCACTTCATAAAACCTGACGCTGTCACCTGGAGTCTACAAAAGGGAGATCGAAAAAGAGAATTTGGATGCTAAATTTGCCCTTTATTTAGAGTCTGGAAATAACATCATAAATTTAGAATAAATCAGTCAACTTCAGTCCCTTCCACTACAGGCATTCTCTACTACAGATTGTACAGCAGATACTAAAGAATTTGGAAGCTAAATTAGTCCTTCCGTTAGAGCCTAAAGATTATAACTTCATAGATGAGGAATAAATCAGCGAGCTCTGGTCCCTTACACTACAGGCATTCTGTATTATAGATTGCATGTCAGATACCAAGTGTTAATAGTCAGATATTCCTTCAGGATAAGGCTTTTTGTGCAGTCTTCATTATTCTGCACAATTAGGCAAGGAGCTGGGAAGAGGCAGCAGGACTGGCTTTGTCACTGATATTTCTACTTTCAGCCAGAGCAACAACAAGTAAGATTAAAAATAAAGTGCCCTGACCCTGAAGGACTTGAACTGAACAATATTTTTAGTAAATCCTCTGAAAGGTGCAGTGCAGAAAGCATTAAGGAGGAAGAAAAAACATATACCAAAACTTGGTTCAAATGTGACTGAAAGCAAAGGCAAATATCTACGGGGGAAAATTCAACCATCTGCAAGTAACTAAGTTATTTCAGCTTCTGTTTGAGGTGTTGGCTCCTTTTTCTGCCTCTCTGTGGGGTGTTTTAGGGTGTTTGTTGGTTTGTGGGAGTTTTGTGTGTTTGTGTTTCTTTGAAAAAACCCCAAACGGACAAAAAGTTAAATACTGGAAACAGAAGAGGATCCAGTCCTTGGACAAGTGAAGTTATTTCTCTTTTCATTTCAGGCATTAACTCTCAGAAGCCGCTATTTACTCACACTTGCTCCTACAGCTTCATTAAGTTCCAGTTAATTAAAGATGCATGACCTTGTTGAGAATCTGGTCATAAAAATACGTGTCTGTGCAGCCTTGTAATTGAAACCCAGCTACCTTTAGCAGGGAAATGTCTGGGCTGGTGAATCCCACACCTTACTAAGACTGCTTCTTGTAAGTACATAACCTCTGTTTGCAAAGCTGGAGGTCAGCAACAGCATAACAAGAAGCATCTTGGCATTATGTCCTCT
The DNA here is from genome assembly GCF_004027225.2 of Strigops habroptila. NCBI lineage: Eukaryota > Metazoa > Chordata > Aves > Psittaciformes > Psittacidae > Strigops > Strigops habroptila. Next base: position 1,084,170 of record NC_044297.2, on the reverse strand, counting down.
GATACAACTGGGCACATTTGAGCCATGCTGTTAAAACATGTATTTTAAAAGCAGTGATGGAAGATCTTCAGGCAGAGGTACGTGTGAAACGGGAGCCTGCTTCAAGAGCTCCTGTGTTCAGAACTCCTGGTAGTGAGGATGGATTCAAACCTAAGCCTCACGCTTTGGAGGTAACAGGCCCTTCACCTACTGAGTAAACAGAATAACATTCTCCTCTTTGCTGTGTTGAGAAATACACATTCTGGAGCCAACACTAATAAATGTGACCTGAATGTGCAAGTAGTTTCTTCACGATCCATTGTGAATCTTTCACCAAATATTTTGTGTAAGCACAAAACCCTCTGCCCAGCTGTACCTGCCACATAACTGCCAGACCATGCTGCTTCCCCAGCACCACTAACACCTCTGAGCACACAGCTTGGTCCATCTCCCAAAGGAGTGTGAACAACAGAGGCTGTGCTTAAAATCTTCAAGCTGTGGAGTACTAACTGTAAGTCATAGCCAGCTGCCTTAATTAAAAACAAATTCATTGCATTCATTGCAAGCTAAATCCTGGCTCACAGAGGGAAACAAGATTATAAACAACCCATTTCATGGTACTTCAAGAACAAAGCTGAAGCAAGAGCAGAGTAGGGCTGGGCCCAGGGCACATCAGTGGGTTCTCCTGCACTGCTGCCATGCAGGATGGTTCTCACAACCTGTGCCATCAGCAAAGACTTAGTAGCAGCTTCACACAAGTAGTTGTGCCTGTGATGGTAGGATTTTGCAGAAGACAAAAGGAAGGCTGCCCAAACAGCCAGGTCTGCTGCATAGACAGACATGGACTTCTTACAAGGACTTTTTATAGGGGCCTGTAGGAACAGGACAATGCGGAATGGTTTTAAACTGATGGAGGAGATTTAGAACAGACAGTAGGAAGAAGTTGTTCCCTGTGAGGGTGCTGAGGCGCTGGCACAGGGTGCCCAGAGAAGCTGTGGCTGCCCCATCCCTGGCAGTGTTCAAGGCCAGGTTGGACACAGGGGCTTGGAGCAACCTGCTCTAGTGGAAGGTGTCCCTGCCCGTGGCAGGGGTTGGAGCTGGATGAGCTTTAAGGTCCCTTCCAACACAAACCAGCCTGTGATTTAATGGTCTCAGAAGTGGTCCTAACATGTCACTAAACCACTGCAATTCCCGCTCCGTGGAATACGACACTGCATAATAGAATACTAGTTCTCTAACTAAATTCCACAGCGCTTCTAAATGTTAAAAATGAGAAGACACACACGGCTTGTGGGAGCAGGTGGAATAACCCCACTGCACACGGCAGATCCCGACCCATGCTTGCAGTTTCACACTTGATAAGGCTACAACTTGTTCTTCTGAAGTGACAAACAGCATTGGAAGGCAATGGTTCCAAGAAAACCAGACCTCTTTAAAAGATGTGTGAATTTAGGCAAAGCACTGGATGCATCTTAAGTAAACCTTATACTCCTCTCTTCATGAAAGCATTCCTGGGCAAGGATCTGACTTTCTTGCTCCAATCCCAAGTAAAGCAAATGCACTGTTCGCAAATTCAAACATCAAAACACTTTTGCCTTGCCAGTTAAACCTCTGTTTCTACAGAAATCCCAGTTTGAAGGTTGAGGGAGGGAAAAACATGACCTGAAGAAATAAATACAACGTATGAAAAACTGCAGAACAAACCACAGAGTGAATAGGACACATCTTTGTAGAACCTATGGATTGTTTGAGCAAAATGGATGGAAAGGCAACACTAAACCTTCCACTCTGTCAGTGAACAAAGTATGGGAAGATGCTGAGAGATGTAGCTCACGTTTTGTGAACTGATTTTCTAGAGATCAGAAAGAAATTAATTAGGCCTACAAGGGAAAAACATCCACGGAGTAATTAATGAAAACACCAGATTGGACAGGTTGCCCAAACAGCCAACAGTATTGGCAGGATTTTGAGATATGCAAGTGTATAAACTCTTCTTTGTGCTCTTGAAAATCTGCCTAAAATGAGGCCAAAGGGACTGTGCTGAAATCAACACACTATTGCACTAGACAATGCTGTTGTATTAACTGTGTGGAAAAGCTTCTAACAGAAAACAGAAAATGAAATGGAAATATGAGAAGATGGAAAAGGCAGCCTGTTGCTCAGTTTAAGTAACCTGGAAGAGAATTCAGACAAGCAATCCCCCGCCCTACTCATTAAAAGCTGGATGTGCTAATCCAACATTTTCAACCACCCATCTGGCAATAGGAGTTTACTCCTCAAGTAAGAAAGACTCCTTGAAACTCAGCTGTTAAAAGCAGACAGTAAAATGCAGTCACGTTGCTTTACAAACTATTTTCACCCGAATGTTTCATTTTTCTCCTATGACAGCAGACAATAGTCATGAAATGCTCCCTGAATTTGTAAACCAGGTGACTCTAATGTAGCATAAACATGTTCATTATGCAAATCTGATTGCTTAGATCTTCAGATGTAGCTCATTTATTTGTATGAGACAGAAGATACTCAGTTCTTTGCCTCTCCTTGGCTAATTCACTAACAGATCTCTCTAGATAATTGTTCATATTCCACCAAAAGCTATTCAGATTCCTGTAAAAGAAAGCACCTTACCCTGAAAAACACTTCTGATAAGGGAAGAAAAAGTTATTCGGGGTTTCAGCTTGAATTTCGCTGCCTAATTCAGTCGGATGCGTTGCAATGATAAGAAAAATATAAATGCCTCATCTTTGAGATATACAGATTTAATTAAACTCTTTGAATATTATTGATGTTGTGTAGAAATAAACTCAAATTGGAGGGTAGATACTAAATAATTGCAGGTTGTAAGAATAAGAAAACAAGAGGACTAAGAAGGGTTCACTTAGAAAACACCTCCTTAGAAGCAAAAAAGATGGATGTTTTGTCCATCACAACAGTATTTTACGACAAGACTATTCACCCTCCTGTATTTGGGGAGGAACTGGCTTCCCTTCTCTAAAATTAACATCATCTTCTTTTCCTCCAAAATCATGCAGCCACTAGTGCTGCTTCCATTTGAGCCTGCAAAAGGCAAAGCATGTCCTGACCTTCATGCTGCTTGTAAAAGTTTTCAACATATGGGCACAGACACAAAGCTGCTCCTCTCTACTGTTTTTCTCTTCTAAGGCAACGTGATCCTGTTCCTCATGTTCTGCTGTGTAGAGGAAATGGAGTATTTGTGACGCATCTCCTACAGGCCATAAATATATTGTTGTGAGTGCAGGTGCTGACTCTGTGAAATCATTGTAGCTGGCTGTGAATGAAGCATGAAATGAGAAACCCTTGTCCATTCCACAGAGAGAATACAGACAGTGCAATATCATTTATTACTCTGTGATAAAGATCGTGTGCTATATAAACAAAGCAGCCTCTGGTACTTTGAAATTCTCTTCCACTTCCCTCTACTCACTACATTATTCCCTCCTTCCTTAACTAGTTCAAAGAATCAGCTAAGACAGACAGATCCACTACCAGCAACCAACTCTCTCCTCATAAATACAGTGGGGCCTGATTCACATAAAATCATTTAAACTCATTTAATGTTAGAATGAAATAGAATCCCAGCCTGGTTTGGGTTGGAAGGGACCTTAAAGCTCATCCAGCTCCAACCCCTGCCACGGGCAGGGACACCTTCCACTAGAGCAGGTTGCTCCAAGTCCCTGTGTCCAACCTGGCCTTGAGCACTGCCAGGGATGGGGCAGCCACAGCTTCTCTGGGCACCCTGTGCCAGCGCCTCAGCACCCTCACAGGGAACAACTTCTGCCTCACAGCTCATCTCAGTCTCCTCTCTGACAGGTTAAAACCATTCCCCCTTGTTTGGTAATGCTGGTGTGTAACACTTAGAGCATGCGCATAAACAGCACCTTTGTCTAAAACAAACTGTTATTTGAAGCTTTTCTTCAGTTATTCTTTCCCTACATGATCTGCTAAGATGATGTTTCATCTCGCCTATGTGGGAGAAGTCTATGTTTTGACATGTATTTCAGCTGTACTGGCAACAGACAGGCTGCTGCACATGAGGGTGTGCAGAAGGCAGGTTCAGGACCTGCTTTGCACCAAATGCAGAAGACACACCTCAAAACCAAATGGTGAAATACAAGTTATACACTAATAAAGTTTTGCAGGGTTTGCAAATGTTTCTCAGAGCTCAGAGTGTGTCCTATCATTAAATAAAGACAAGCCAGGGAGCAAGCCCTGCCTTTTGAGCGAAACAGTGAGGGCAGGCTCACACCTCCCTCCTCACACCAGCCTGCCCTGCAGCAGGTCTGTCTTGGAGAGCACCGGCTGTACCAGTGCAGCACTTGGCTTTGCTCCTGGGCCCACAGGGTAAACACACCCTGAGAGACTAAAGCTTCAGCACAGGCTGGAAACCTGACCTCTGCCCAAGGCTCCAGGTCCTCTTTAGAAATGCTGATAGGAAGAAAATACACTGCATCCACTGCTGAAGAGAAAAGCTTTCTGCATGAGCCCTAAAAGATTACACGCTATATAGGATGCTATTCAGAGTGAAGATAACATGACAGCAGAAGGAATGAAGAGCTGCATCAATAATCACAAACTTAAATGAAAAATATACTCGTGCTGCAGTTTGTGAAGATGCACTTGTTCGCTCTGCAGTTCAGATCAGCAGCTTTGCTGTTTCAGAGCAATCTCTGGCCAGTTTTGATCAGATTAAAAAGCAAAACTAAGCAGTACTGGGCATCATGTGTATGCAACTGCACGACCATGCAGAACTCTAAATCCTATCTCAGCATTTATGGCTTCTTAAACATAACATGGCATTGCAGCAGCCTTTCTCTTTGTTACACATGTCCTTGCCAGGAATAAGAGCACATCAGCACTAACATGGAAAGGTCACCACACAAGCACAGAAAAGGCTGCAGGAGGATAAATACAAAAGGGAATCCAGCGATGGCAGCAGTGAAAGATGAGATTATCCTGCTGTTGGAGAAGGACTGCTCCTGGGCCACGCACTTGCATGCAGAAGGTCCTCTGTATGAGGTTGTGGAGAACCATTATCAATCAGCAAACACTGAATTATACTGGAGGTCCACTAAACAGAGATGGAAGTGAAGCTTTAAAAAGTTAAAACCACACTTTTTCTTTATTAAACCTCCATTTTCTTACCAGAAATCTGAAGCTTTCTGAAGGTTGGGATCTGAGAGATTCTTTTGAGCATTATTTTATTGTGAGATCTGATCTGCATCCTGCCTTCCTGTCCTTTTTGAGGTGGCAAAAGAAGCTAAAAACTCCAGAACCCAGAACTCCTCTTCAAATTTCAATGTGGGGTAAAAGGCCTGATAAGCCATCACAATGTATCTAAATAGACCCACTCCAAAAGCCACATCTCAGCTCCTACCCCAGTTCCCTGTGAACGTGCTCGCTCTTGTCAGCTGGTTGCACTGGGAAAAGAGCAGCAGTAACTAGATGTGCACTGAGCAGAGATACAAGAGCAGGATGTCAGGCGCTGTTGCACTCCAGGCTGTAAAACAGGGCAGCATTAATATTTTCTTGTGATGAGATAATCATACGTGGAGTTTTGTTCTGTCTGAGGAGGCATGTGTTAGACAGTGTCTCCTCAGTGTTAATCACCCAGGAGTGAAAAGGCTGCCAGTGCAGTGGTTCTGGGATGTGATGCTGCTCATGGACTATGTATGCCCCAAATGATTACAATTAGAAGGGAAGTGGGGCTTGCTTTTTCCCTCAGTTCTATCCACCAGAACACTCAGACAACCAAATCCTCACTAAAAACTTGCCTTTTTGCATTCTTTAGCTGTTTTATTTATAGATTACAACCACTCTCGGAACACTTTGCCTGGGTGTGTGTACAATTAAGTCCAAGGTATGACTGCAGTGAGTGCAGTTAGAGCAATGACAGCAACACGTGTTGTTACATTGCCAACACTTCATCACCTGGTCTACCCAGGGTCTGAGAACACACCACATCCTGCCCCAAGCTCTGTGCTGCAGCAGTGTATCCTTCATCACACACAGGCTACCCCCATTCAGTGTTCTAGGATTTCAGCAGGTTGGAACAGCATTTTATTCAGCAGAAGCATCTTAATTTATCAGACAAGGGGCCTCAGGACATCTTCTGAAAGCAAAGAAAGAGGCTATGTTGTGCTGTGCCCTGCACACTGCTGGTTGGAGAACAGTCCCTGCCCTGAAAGCTCACAATCCACATACCAAATAGAGGCAATGAGATTAAAACAGGATGGTGCACAGAAGGAAAAGCAGCAGCAGCAGGAATACCAGTGCTAGAGTGTTACTGCTTCTCAGTCCTTCCCTTCTGCCACTCTTCACCTACTGAATGTATGGAAGTTTAAAGGGAAGAACAGTTTTCTCTTCCATCTCAGTCTGTGCAGACGGTCTCAGGAATTCATAAGGTCCTTTAGGAGCTGCCACACTGCACACGTGTTTATGTATTTACATGAACACATATGTGCTTCTGTATTTATTTGAATCCCAATCTTCACTCCAGCCCCTTTTGGCTGGTGTTTTCCCAGTGGCAGGGGGATCTATGGAATCCACACATGGAATCAAGCAGCAGGCACACGTATACTCAGTCCTGCCTTGTCTCCTCAACCTGCTGATACTTTGAATACTTTATATTCAAAGGTCCTGCTCCTGCCATCCTCAGACAAGCAAAGACCTCCAGGGAGCAACTGCAGGATCAAACCCATGATGTGACACATGCCCCTTGGTCTTGATTTATTATTAACTGCTGAGCAGAATGGCTGGAATTGGGGCTGACAATAAAAAGCCAAACTCTCTTTTTCATCCAGGAATTTACTACCTAATGTTTCTAAATGCTTACTATTATTAGAACACCCAGCACTGCACCCATGCGGAAATGATACCGACGTGGGCTCTGTCTGGTTGGAATTCTGCACAGCCTGCATTTGGTGATAAAAATTAAGCTCACTTACAAACAAAAATGAGTTTTAATAAAAAAACTCTGCTGTATCCTTAGTATTTTAATTCCCCGGGAGGTGATGGTTTTTCATCCAAGTAACTACTGTATCTCCTTACTAAAACAAAGGCTGTTTGACATTTTACAATAGAATTAAAATACATACAGTAGGCAGAGGGTCAAGAGTGAGTGTACACTTGGTTGTTAGAAGAAATACATTATCGAAGCACAAGTGAACGGAACAAAACCAAGGACTTAATGGTCAGATTTAGAACTCTTATTATTGCTGTCACTGAATGCACCATTAACTTCAGCATATTGCATAACGAAGTTGAAAAAAACCCCTAAATCTAGCAAAAAAAATTAGTATCTACGTTTTATTTTCATCCCTGCTCTGCAATTGCTATTTGTGTGCTTATCTTGCCACAAAGCCCCTAGAGATTTCCTCAGCATAGGCATTATTTGATAACCCAGCTTCCTGGTGTTCAATTCCCAGAAGATAAAATGATTCTCCAGCAATGATAATACAACAAGTAACTTTTAATGTGTTTTTCATCTGCACAAATCATCACCTTGCTCTTTGTTCATTATGTGACAAACACAATGAACGCGCTTCAGGCTGGATGGCAAAAAGCGGTGTCATGTAAGAACCTGCCTCCCTTTGCATCTCTATCTTTTTAAGGTGAGTTTATATAGTGATGGAAAACAGGTTTGTGGGCCCTGAAATGGAAAGTTTAACAGGCAAAGAATAAATCCGTGTTGAGCTGAGAGATAATTAAGACTCATTCCATGCTCTTCACTGGGTTTCAGGCCAGCACTAAGTGCCTCAAGCACTTGGCGTGATAGCTCAAGACTCAGAGAACCACAGTCTGCTCCAGCACAAACCTTCTGCACCATGCTCGGCAAGCAGAAAAGATCCTCAATTTCTTACTAATAGTACTTTCAACTCTTACTGGGGGGATAGGGAGGAAAAGGTGTTTCCACCTCTAAATAGTTCTCTTCTACGGCAACAGTGAGAGCAAAAAACAGGCAGGTGAATCGGACTACTCGGGGTGGCCACATCTTCAAGTGAGTGTAGACTGAATATAGTTGTGCTGACCTTAATAGAAATACATGAGTCTGAGCCAAGGGAGGATAACACAGACCATGAACATTTAGAAAGTTTCTAATCCCTTCGAGAACAGACCTCTCTTTATCCCAGCAGGTTTGTTGGTCCTGCATCACACATAGTAAGAGCCTCTGGCAATGATTTTATGCTTGTTGGGTTCTATATTCTATATCAAGATGTCAAGCACTGTTCCAACTCAACTAGGAAGCAACTTCAAATGCTCGTTGTCAGCAAAACTTGAGATAAAAACCCAACCAACCAACCTTTAGAACAAATCAAAATAAGACAAGAAATATGGAGCTCTATTCAAGATGATCCCTGGCTGTGTTCAAGGCCAAGATGGATGGGGCTTGCAGCAATCTGGTCTAGTGGAAGGTGTCCCTGCCCATGGAAATGCCTTATGAGAGGAAGGAAACCAAACATGTCTTTATCTACACGTGTACACTGAAAAAGCATTAATAGTCTAAGATGGGGAAAGGAGTCAGGGGAGGGATCTTTATGTGCTGCCTCATTTTCTATAATAATATTAAGCCGAAGACACCTCACTTAGGACAATAAACTGCACACTTCAGATCTGTAATGAACCAGAATAGCTTTGTCTCCTTGTGCCACAGCACCCAGACCAAGACATGAAGCAGTAACTCAGAAAGCTTTAGTTCAAACACAGAACACATTTACCACTTCTGAGACAGATCTGCGCTGTGTGAAGAAGTTACATGTCTCAAGTAGAAGCGGTATGATCACAGTAAAAAAAGGTGGTAACACTGCTAGATTGTGGGTGAGAAAGGAACGGGAGAAGTTGAGTGTCCTCCTGCAATCCAGCAGACGTAAGACACGCAGCTCCACACGCTGATTTTGGCACTCTAATCTGGGACATGTTCATCTTCCACGTCAGTGCAGGGATCTGAACCTGCTTCCTTCAGACCCATCCAATTCACACACCGCAACTGCTCATCGCTAAAAACGTCAGCACGTCCCAGCTGCCTGACCCAGTTTGGGAGGGTGGATACGAACACAGCTCAGTTCTGGAAGACCTTAGAACACTTCCAATACCTAAGAGGGCCAACAAGAAATCTGGAGAGGGACTTTTGTAGGGACAGGACAAGGGGAATGGCTTTAACCTGCCAGAGGGGAGATTGAGATGAGCTCTGAGGCAGAAGCCCTTCCCTGTGAGGGTGCTGAGGCGCTGGCACAGGGTGCCCAGAGAAGCTGTGGCTGCCCCATCCCTGGCAGTGTTCAAGGCCAGGTTGGACACAGGGGCTTGGAGTAACCTGCTCTAGTGGAAGGTGTCCCTGCCCGTGGCAGGGGGTTGGAACTGGAGGAGCTTTAAGGTCCCTTCCAACACAAACCAGGCTGGGATTCTATGAACTTGCTATTTAAATATCCAAGCTAAAGCCTCTGCCATAAAGTGAATACCATTCACAGAGATGCACCCACATACCTTTGTATTTTCTGTTCTTTCTGGCTATTAAGAACATAATTCCATAGCTAGCACTGGCTGCACTAAGTTCCTTCTCACAGCACTCAAGCAGTTTATATGTACTTCTGCATTCTTGGACCCAAAATAACTCTGGATAAGATAAACAGCTCTATCCTGTAAAAATTCCTGCAATCCTACAAGCGAAATACAGCAAATAACACCAAATTATTGGGAGAAACATAACCTTGTTGCCAGACAAAGAGTTAACAGTCTGTGTTTGGGCTGCTCCATATGCATTGCATGCCCTCTCTGAATAGGATTACGCTCAAATTCCCCACACTGGTAATTATTATATGTAAATACCCAAAGTCGATTTGCCAACTGCCTGGTTGTGTTTGACATCTGCATATTTCTTCCGTCCACCGTACCTCCGCACGCAGACAGCTGCCTGCTTGCAGAAATCTGCCATTTGACTCTATGATTCTCAGGAGTTGTGGTCCCAGCAGGTCACATTTTGTGGAAAACTTTGGGAATTAATGAGACCCAACAGTGCAGGTATTTTGGGATGAGCAGGTAGAGGCTGGGGCTGCCGAAGGAGGTGGTATGCTGCTTTTTCTCAGAGGTGAGAGCACTACATCCCTAATGGTTAAGATAGAGGATTCCAGTGCTACTGCAATTAAAGCTAAATGCTTTAAAACACAAGTTAGTTCTTATTTTAAAGAAGAGATGCATTAAAAAATCATCTCCAGCACTTCATTCTTGTCAAAGCTGCAGCGTGCCCCAGAGGCCACAGCTGGTTTGCAGTTACTAAGAAGTGGAGCTGTAGGACACAGGGCTGGGAACGCAACTGGCATTGCTTTTCCAAAAGCAAAGCCATGAATGTTACAGGTCCATTAAACAGGGAAACTTTGATCTGTTTCCGAAATGAAAGTCAGGAACTCCTTCATTTGATCTTATCTAAACTGTTATTGCAATCCATGGTTTATTTTTATTTTAAAGAAATGATTGGAAATATTAAAATAGAAAAAATATTTTAACAAAATGCATTCAATAGTTCTGATTTATTTTTCCTTATCTTGCTAAGGGATGTTTGGGCAGGAAGCTCTCCCCCGGCTCTACAATGAGCTGCCGCTTTATTACAGATCTTTCAATAAATGCAATACAATTTCAGATGCCTGAAAAGATCTACTCTACATTTTGGAGACACTGGGCGAAGAAAGCAAAAGGGGCCCTGACACAGAACATTCCTCAGCTTGTGATGAAGTAGTTATTGCAGGGATTGCACAGAGCAAAACTGTGTTACTCAGAGATGCTGAACAAAAGAATTAGGTTAGAAAATAAAATGAATCAAGGACTCTTGCTAATCAAACTGAAATCATAGAATCATGGAATGGTTTGGGTTGGAAAGGACATTAAGATCATCCAGTTTCAACCCACTGACGTGGCTAGAGATGCCTCGCCCTAGATGGAAAGCATTACAAGATTACTTTCAGTTTCTGAAAACTATGGACTACTAATATCTTCAACAATGATCTCAGCAGCATCCCAAAGGTCTCCACACTTCTTTATGCATCAAAGTGAAAGAGAAATAAATTATTTAAAAACAGGGTAAAAAAAGGGATAAAATATTACTCCTCAGTCCTTGAAGCAATTTCAACCCATAGGATACTCTTGCTGCATGAATAAAGCAGGTGACAAAGTCCAAGACAAGGTTTCAAAACCAGGAGGAAGAGAAAGCGGAAAAGGAAAGATTTATAAGTTTCATCCCAACAGCGAGCAGGATTCTCTTTGCCAAGGTTAGCTGACACCAGCACAAAATGTAATAGCAATAAATTTGTCTCCAACAAGATCTACTGTCACTTGGAGATGATGGAACCTGGTTTATCAGCTGGCTTATAAAATACATACACAGAGCAAGTCATGCTATTAACCTCTAAAATAATACTGGGTTTGAAGTTTTCAGAGGATGCACATACTCTGTGTGTATTACTTAAAGTACAAATGAGTATGTGCTAACTGTTTCCCCGAGGAAACAGCAGGAAGTGTGCATGAAAGACTTCAGGCCATCTTATCCATGCAAATATTCCAACATAAATCAGCATTTCAAAAAAGACAAATGCCTTCACAGAACACTAGTTCTCCTGAAAGCACAAAACTAAACCCACTGCGTGAACAGAGACCTTCCTACTGAAATCTCTTTTCAGAAGGTAGAAGAGGATGGTAGACAAACTAACACCCACCTAAAAAATCATCTGAATTTCTTTAGCTAAATAAATTCGAGCAAAGAGTGGCTTTAAAAAGCTGAACGCTTTCTGCAGAGGTTTATACAAGATGCATTAGATGATCATTTTTAGGGTTGTGTCATTAATCCCCGACATAAGAAGAACATTGAGCTGTTGGAGCGAGTCCAGAGGAGGGCACAGAGCTGCTGCGAGGGCTGGAGCAGCTCTGCTCTGGAGCCAGGCTGAGAGAGCTGGGCTGGGGCAGCCTGGAGAAGAGAAGGCTCCTGAAGGGGAGACCTTAGAGCAGCTCCAGTGCCTAAAGGGGCTCCAGGAAACCTGGAGAGGGGCTTTGGGCAAGGGCCTGTAGGGACAGGCCAACATAAACCATTCTAGGATGATTTTATCTTTTTTATAGGGAAATGAGTAGGAAGTAGATGCAGTGACAAAATAGTTTGCTTACACAGCCCCCAAGCATGCTCCTTGTGCCCTGTATAACACTGAACTGGTTGTATGCCAAATTAGCAATCGAAAGGGACTAAGGGGAGACACTTCTGCCCTATGCTTCAGGGAGCTTCTCTCTTGGAGCTGACATTGTGGCTTTGCTGCTGCTTCCCTCTCCCTAAATCAGGGTGTTCCCACAGGTGATGCGTTTTTCCTCTTTTTCCCTGTATTCGGCTAACACATCCCATAGGAAGCGCTCTGACCTGTCTTTATGCCACACTGAGCCGCAGTATAAGACAAGGGAAGTTTCTGGAGTTCCACTTTTCAGGCTGTAAGAGGGCATTTGAAGTTGCAATGAGCTTTTATTTCAAGACTCAGGAGAATGGAGCCCAGCATGCTGAATATACCTAAATATTAGTGGAACTGCCTGTTTCCAGTCCCACCATAAAAGAAAAAATATAGTCTATAAAAAGACCTCCTGAAGCAACATTTAGCATAGTGGAGGAAGAAAAGTATTGTTTAAACAGATGCCATAAATTTAATATGGTAACATTATTGCCACCCAGGATTTTGATTGTATCTTTGCAAGTTACTTATCTAAAAATTTATTGTGTGTGATTCCACCCTTATTTAAACATGATTCCTGCAATGAAATTATTAATGAGCTGTTATCTGAGAAGGGAAAGGGAAAGTGACTTAAATAAAACGAAGCATCAAAGGCAAACACAGATCATAATAATGTCATTTTTTCTGTCTTTTTTGAGTATTCTAATACAAATTTAGAGAGGAACCAGCTTTTGGGACAAGACTGCTATTTTCTTCCAGTTGCAGCACAGCGGCTTCAGTTTTCTCACTCCAGCTTCCCTTCCTTTCCAGTCTTCTTGAGGAATCTTTACCTTAGGGAAAGCACACGAGGTGAAGTGCTGCCGGGATTACTGCCCACACCTCAGATGACAGAGGGTGTTCATTTACCCTGATTCGCTCATGCAGTGCATTGATGGATGCATGTGCCCCTCAAGTAATATCTGGGAAGCAACACTGCAGGAATTGCTGCAGAACCAGTCAGTGCTTGTGGTCTGGGCATTCCCTGAGAGCACTCTGCATCTTGGCAGAGATGCAGAAGGGAGAATCCAGGAATGCTGCTGTATCAGTACAGCTCAGCTGCCTGCGCCTCTATTCTGCAATAGTGCTCTTGAGGAAGGCCCCAAGAAATGTTTGGCCTTAAGCTGAGACTGTTGCTGCTGACATAGGTCAGCCGGCTGGGTTTTGTGGTGTGGAATAGTAAGGAACCAGAGAGGGGAGCAGTCCTTAGAATGGTTTAAACTGCCAGAGGGGAGATTGAGATGAGCTCTGAGGCAGAAGCTCTTCCCTGTGAGGGTGCTGAGGCGCTGGCACAGGGTGCCCAGAGAAGCTGTGGCTGCCCCATCCCTGGCAGTGTTCAAGGCCAGGTTGGACACAGGGGCTTGGAGCAACCTGCTCTAGTGGAAGGTGTCCCTGCCCGTGGCAGGGGTTGGAACTGGATCAGCCTTAAGGTCCCTTCCAACACAAACCAGTCTGGGGTTCAATAAATGCATCTTCAATGTAAGCATCCGCATCCCGTAAAGAATCTTTAGGGAAGATCCAACCTTAGCCTGGCATGTGGATTGACTGTGCAGTCTAGGACAAGTTGCTTCAGTGCCCACCAGTGAAGGGATGATGATGACAATACTTTGCATTGCTTAAAGCTTAGTGCCGAGCAATATTGTCAGTATCTATCTACAGCACTTGGGCATTTAAATGTGGGGAGCACTGGATAGAAACAAACCACAACCTGTTTTATCATCCTGCAGAACACTTAACAAACAAAATATTTTCTTTGCTAAGTCAGGATGAAAACACAAAATCTCAATTTCCCTCTAACTTTAGATATATGAAAGAGAGGAATTTCATCCAGGGTACTTATTGGGCTATAGAATTACTTTAAATGGAAAGAGGGGGGAAGAAAGCAAGAGACACCTCACAGGTTGATTCATCCCACTCTAAAACAGGTGGGAATTTGCTTTTATGCCTTAGTTTGGAAGGAGCCATAAGAACACTCGAAGAATAAGTCTTAAAACTTGCCTACCCAGCGCATATTGACAGAGATTGATTTCATTCTAACTGAAAATTCAGACAAGCTTTAATTTTAGATGAGCCTTTGATTGTCAATTCCATTCTGCCAAGCCCTTTATTTCATTTGGAGATACCCGTATTCCCACAGAACAATTCCTGACCAGCTGTAATGCACAAATTGCAGATTTGTTCTCTTTTCAGGCATGTTTTTTTCTATCACTTAATTCATAAAACAAACATCACTGTCATTTGAATTATAACTGGATCAAAAGCTCCTGCCATGTTTTCATTGTTCACAGTGCTTGGAAAAAGTTGCTTTTCCTTCCATTAATAACATTCTATTTGGTGCTCCTTGATTTGAGTTCAACTGTGCTTTTATTTCCATTATTTCTGTTCTTGGGGGCAAAGGGAAGTGTTAGTCTCTAAAATAAAATCCTCTTGAGATTTGCCCTCCAACTTCTAGTGACTTTTTATCCTCTTCATGTTTCAAACTTGTTTCTCACACGAGGCAATAAATGGCAAAGGTCCCCAGTGTGGCCACTGCTGGAGTGCCTAATAGGAAGGAAAGCCCATTACACTCCTTATTTTCCCATTAGATGCCACTGAACAAAAGTGCTCTCCTAAGTGGAGTCTTGGCTTGATTCTCCTTTGTAACTAGAGAAGTTCTTCAGTTCACAGCCCTATAAAACCTATCCACTTGCTCAAACACATTTTACCCGGCCTGGGAAGACTGAAAGAGTTGGAATAACAGGCTTGACCATCCAGACCAGCGTTCTTACGGGTGGGAGGGATGTGACCCCTGCAGGGTATCACGGGAACCCGTGTCAGGGATAGTGGAGGTGGCAAATGGCAAAGAATTGTCCAGCAGTTCTCACAGCACTAAAGCTAAGAGGGAGGTGATGAACTTCAGAGGTAGGAAAGTGAGAGCATACGAACGCTGTGTAACTCATTGCCATGGGACATAATGGAGGCAAAGTTCAGAAGTGGCTGTCATTGAAGACTGTAGCAATTAATACCTATTTATTTGCTAACTGAGTAAATACCCTGTGTCAACTTCGCCTCTCTTTTCTTAGTACCATACAAATACTGATTAGATTGAGGAAATTAAGCTGATACATTTTGATTTCTCCCAAACATTTTGAATTTAAAAGTTATTTCAACACAATTAATAAATTGTTTTGCTGATCTGTTAAACAGCCCTTTCTGTGAATAAACAATTTAAATGTGTTATTCACCTCTATATACCACAGAAGGAGCATTGTTAAGTAACTATCACAGCAACATGGTAATGTTTTTGAAGCTCCATTCCTTGATTTCCCTCCAGGTACTGTCCCTTCTTCAGCATCCAGAATACATCTGTACTACAAGCAAAGATATACAAAACCAGCAACATAATCATGCCGTAATGCTATCAAGTGTTGTAAATCCCAGCCGGGCAATGCAAATGAGGCTTTTTGCCCAGAATAGGTAAATCCTAAAGAACCAACACACAAATAAGGCAGAGAAGGAATCAGAGACTGCATAGAACTGACCCTTGCAGAAGACGACGTGTTAACTGAAAGCAGCACAGTGGCATGAAAATACTACAAGAACTCACTGACAAAAATAAAAGCTCTACAAGATTAGGATGCCCTTTAACAGTTGCTGCTTTAGGACTTTTCTGCCTGGAGAAGTAATTCCTCAGCCAACTAAAGCATGTATTTGTAGCATGCATTACTTCACAGTGATTTCCTCCATCAACTCCATGCTAGACAGCTTGCTTTAAAAAGACAGTACAATCAGTAGGTAAAATGAGCATGTACGTTACACAAAGAGGTCACTGTACAGTGTAGCACAGTTCCTACTAAATATTAAGTCTACATAAAAACTACAGACAAAACCTCTATAGTAAACTGTGTCATACAAAGATGCGCATGAAAAGCAACCACGAGAGCTCTGAATTCATACAGCATGTTACTTCACGCTTTCAATGCCACATGAGAGCTCATGTTGTTGTTCAAATACAGTAAGAGTTATTGGCATCTTTGAAAGACACCAAAAGCCCCCAAGACATGGGAACACAAACCGTAGTCGCCTCAAGCTGCCGGTCCATGAGCTGGAGAAGAAACCAGAGGAATAAACGGAGCGAGGTCGAGCACACAGCGAGGGGTGAGCAGATGAAATACAAAGGTCGGGACCGCCAGTAGCTGAGTGTCAGCCCCGTCATGGGGACAGTCAATCTGTGGGTCTGAGATCAGGTGCTGGCATGAAGTGATTTATTCTAACTGAACAAAGTGTCTTGCCCCTTGAGATCCAAACATAAATAGAGCTGAGCTGCTTTCAGCCAGCATCCCAAAAGCAGTCATATAAATTGTGCCTTGGTTTAGAAAGGTGTTTTCAAGGGGAGAAACAAAGCTCAGCTGCAGGTGCATTTCCATGTTTTACTTCCATGACAAAATGCTGCCAGGCTCATGCCCCAACTCTACATAAAGCAAGCCTCTTACTTTCATGTAGTTCATTCACCACAGAGCATTCAGATATTGTAAATGCACAGAAGAGAATTCCCTTCCTCCCTGCCAGTTTCTGGGGACAATCTTCCCAAACAGGAAAAAAATCATTTTTTTAAGGATGTTTAAAGAAACATATCAACATTCAAGACCTGAATTCCATCAGCAGCTTTCCTATGCTTCCAGTTGTTGCAGGCATCCTTGGCATACAATAGTCTTACTAAAGATGACAGATAGACAGGAAGGCAATTCCATGGTACTTCGGAGCTGTGCTGTACTCCATCAGAAATGAACAAACAAAATATGATCACAAACCTGGAATCACATCACCAGGTATCTTCTATTTATTTCTGACTCCTGACAATGTTAAAGAGTGGCACATGAATGATGTGGATTAATGAATACTGGAAAATATTCTTATAGTGACAAGCACAAACCGAGAGCTTCAGCAGAACTGTAAATAGAAGGGATATTGAACAGGGAGGAAAACTGGTTTTGCAAAGCATGCCTGTGATAAGCTTTTGCAAAAAGGAAAATGCACTTTGGTATACAGGTCAGCTTTTCTTTCCTGGAAAAGCAGGCATCCTCAAAGCACTATGCTCCACAGCACTGGGACAAGACACTGTGTCCACAGCCATGGTGGGAAGACATGCCCCTGAAGAAGCAGCAGACACCTGCAGGAGCAGCATGCTGGTGTTTCCCCAGTGTCCCATTCAGCCCAATTTACTCATTTTGCACATAGAACCTAAGGAAATTGTTTTCTCAGGTGCAAACCACAAAAGCTGAATTGACAGCACATTAAATAAGCAACATGCAGTTTTTCAGCCTCCATCATTCCTGCCTTTTTCCCTGCTTCCAGAGTTCCACAGGGGCTTACAGGTGCTGTTGTGAAAAAGCAACAACCTTCAGGTAACTAACTACCAGATGGAGGATCTCCTGCAAGCTCAGAGCTCTGCGTGCAGGTACTGTGGATTTCTCCCCTGGGTAAGCCTCCTACCACCCACTCAGCTCCACACCAAGTTCTCACTGTCATTTCTTACCAAATCAAAAGAATAAGTTCACAGAAATGTACTGAGCTGAATTATAGACTTTTGATTCTCAGCCAAGGGAAGGAAAAACAACTCCAAACCCAAACTGTACAACCCAAACCACAAATCTTAAGCCAAAACCATTTCACTTTATGCAAAGAGCAAGACGTGTACAACTCCAGGAGGTATTTATGTTTTCAGAGCTGCAAATCCTGTGCTGCAGGTAACAGTATTCTTCCTATTATGAAAGACAGCCAGGAATTAACTTGAAGCAAAAGGAAAGATAAAGATGATCTTTTTAAGGATGAATATATGGAAAGTGCCTTTGAGCTCTTCTGTTCTGTCAGCTTAGTCTTAGCATTAGAGACTAAAGCAAATAGAACTGCCTTAAATAAAGGAATAAAAAATAAACAAAAAAGATACTGAGAACCAGTCCATCTGCAGAGTAAAGTGATGCTGCCTCAGTGTCTTCAGACCTCTAACGTTTTACATCCCCAAGGATGCACTTCATGCTCTGGATGATCTGTACCCAGAGTTTCTGTATCTCTAAATCACTGACTTCAACATACTGCATTACACAGGAAGCTATTTTATATTACTGCTTTCCAATTTGCTTTTTTCCTAAGGACAGTAGCTAATAAGCAGGCATCCCAACGGATAACAACCTGAAAGTCTCTCTCGTATTATTTGGGGGCTTGTTTACTTGGAGTGAAAGCAAAAGACCTAATGCTCAGCAAACTGATGTATTTTAGAGCTTGATTCTCCCAACCACTTGCATCAGGATCAACCACTGGTAAATCCAGCAAATCCAACACAATTTTCCATACCTAAATTACAGGCTTGTAGAGTACAACAAATAGCTTACTTATCCCCCCATACATACTGACATTATTCTGAGTATGTCTTAACATAATTACCCACCTTTTCGCACTGAATGGAGCTAAGAAAGGCTGGATACAGAATGTGGAGCTGCAAAGCAGAAACCTGCTGCTTCTATCAGCATTCAGCTTCTCTCTATTCAAAGTGCGAGCAAGTGGGCTTAGTCCTCTGCCTGCATCATCCCTAGACTCAGGTGTAATGGGTATAAAGGGGGTAGAAACCTGCCCCTGTGCTAACTGCCCAGGTCACACCTTCTGTTATCCTCTATTCACAGCTGTTTGGGAGGAAGGAACAACTGTAATTCCTATTACTGCACAATGCAGTGGACTCACATGCCACCACGTGCCTGGCTGAAACCCCCAACACATACCCATGTCCTGGTCTGCAGTTGTGTCTCATAACTGACTCCAAGCTCGTCGGTACCAAAGCAGTCAAGGTGCTGTGCTAAAAGGCAGCAAGCTATGTAATAATACCTTGTAACTTCAAAGTAGATCTACAAAGCCCAGCACAGGGAATATTTCATGCTAAGCCTGCTTTCTTGGCCTGTTATTTTACACGCCACATTTTCTACGCTATTTTCCCCAAAAGGAAAAAAAAAACCTCCTTGTTCTGGAGAGAAGCAATAGTTTATGGCTTCCATTTACAGCACTAAACTGTAAGAGAGGGAGACAAACCAGCTCGAGTTCCCCATTCCCCACCTGCTTGTTTCCTGCCGGCAGGCAGCTCATACCGGCAGCTTGTAAGCCAGGACTTATGGCGCAGTATCTCATCAAGAGCCATCCAGGAAGATCTTTACAACTCTCTCACTCCAAGAAAGGGACAGGGAGTCAATAGCACAGTCTAACCTCTCACATTTTGTCTGAATTATCCCTCTTCAATTTTTCTTTGTGCTATTTTATCCCCTACTGAAAGTTATATTCCCTTAGAGGACCCTAAAGCACCCCCTTCCCGGGGGTGCACGTACCTTTCAACAGCTCCCAGATAACTTTTATAGTCCCATTTTAAAAATTGTTTAGTCAAGCATTCCTACTTTGTCACTTTCATCTCTCCTTATAAATCAAACCCTCCATCACCATCATTTTTCCTGTCCTTCCAGAGCGCTCTATTCCTTCTTAGTTACTATTCTTGGTGGCAAGCTCATAAAGGAAGATAGCAAATAGTTGGATGTATGTTACATTTTGCCAATTGTAGTAGTAGTTTTGCTGTACTATTCTGATCTATTACGTTGTTTACTCTCCCTGTTCACTGCATTCTTCTGCTTAAAATCTCACTAACCTCCCAGCAGGGAAAGGATAATCAGGTACCAACATACTCATGGGGCAGCCACAGCTTCTCTGGGCAACCGGTGCCTCACATTAAACACATCCCTTGTTGATTTTTGAGCAAGCTGAGGCATTTATTGAGAGCTCAACAGTGTGTGGGCTGGCTAATGTGAGGAAGAAGCAACTTCTAAATGCCAAGGAGTCAGGATTAAACCTTCCTTTCTGGGAACGAAGCAGAATTTGGAGAGGGCTGGGGTTTCCTCCGTGGTCCTTGGTGAGCAGGAGTGTTGTGGACCCTGATAGGGTCCATGGTTGGCAGCTTCCCCAGCAAACTCTGTGTTAGCTGGAATCAATGCTCCCTATTAATCAGGATTTAATTCAAAGTTGTGATCTGCCCCTTCATTTGGGTGTGCATGCCACTTCCTCCACTAACGAGATACCTAATTCTGTGTAAAACTGCCTACATTAAAGCTGCTCAGAACATGCAGCTGCTTTTTGCATACCTGCCTCTCTCTGTAAAACAAGCTGTGGACTTGTCTCTGGAATAGTGTACAGACATTTTGGTGAGCCCATGCACGTCTGAACTGCTCTTGAGGCCAGGGAAATGAGCTAGTATGGTCCCACAAAATAGAAAATCTCCTTTATAGTTTCTTATTCCCACATGATTCTTTCTTACTTCTGTGTTAGTGTCCTTAGTAAGCACATTAGTAACAAAGCAATGCCATTTTCAGGGAGGCTGCCCCTTGGGAAAGCCTTTCCATTCTTGTCTGAGTACCCCTGACCTCTGCTCACACCTCCTGTAGGTTCTGTGTTGCTGTATTCCATTTTATGTGCATGACTGCTCAACCATGTCTCCAGCACATGTCTCTGATAATCCATTATAGTCTAGATAGAAAACGGGATGTAGAGGGAAGGAGGTGGAGGGGAAGGAGATCTTACGGGATCAAAGGCATCCAGTGCTCCTGGCAATTGGCTGGATTTTAGAGCTTGTGGCTTCCTGAAAGTCCTGTTAGTTTGCCATGGCTAATGGGAAGTGCATCTGAGTTTGAGCACAGATCCTGTGGAGAGCATCTATAGCAAACCGCAGTTGAAGCAGAGCGAGCACAGATTCAGTGGCATGTAAAGATCCGTCCTGAGATATGTTTAAACCCATCACCCCTTGTCCTATCGCTCCAGTCCCTGATGCAGGTCCCTCTCCAGCATCCCTGTAGCCCCCTTCAGACACTGGAAGCTGCTCTGAGGTCTCCACGCAGCTCCTCTTCTCCAGGCTGAACAGCCCCAACTTTCTCAGCCTGTCTCCATATGGGAAGTGTTTATAAACTCTTAAAATATGCAGATGTAGCCACAGGCATGAATAATTCTCTATGTCAAGTGCATTTAACTTTACAACTTTTTTGTGTAGGACTTTTTGGGGTGGTACTTTGTGCAGGGGTCCAATCTGTCCTCTGCATGCGCACTGAGCATAAGGAAGCCTTTCTGCATAACTGCAAGTACAGGAAGAATACAAGAGGGATACAAGGAGGAAATGACTCTGAGCAAGTACGTTTCACTTTTTGGATAAAAAGAGCACTGAAAAAGGATGATTTCTCCTGGAAGAGAGTGGATGCAGGGAAGTACATCACTGTGTTAGAAGCTGGCAGTATGCTAAGCTTTGTTTCCTCACTGCTCCGCATCAAAGTCTCCAAGCTGCTTTGGAGAGGGAACTTCCTGCCACTGTCACAGCTTTTGGGCACGTGCAATGATTTGCTAGCCAGGCTTAAAGTGTCTCCTAAAACCAAAGGGCAGGTATTTATGCTCCAAGTATCCAAGCTCGTTGCAATTGGAAAAAAAATAAAAGGCAATGGAGGATATTAACTCTCTGTTTCTTAGTTTTATTGTCCTTATTGATCAGGGGAATTAGTGTCAGGAAGGGAACTGTTGTGTGAGAGCTCTCTGCAGTTCTCTGCGTGCATCACAGTGTGTTCTGCCCCAGGTGGATGGTTTCTACAGGATTTAAAGGAAATCAAAAACTTAAAAAACAAAACCAAAGGGTTCTTTCTAAAATTAAGAAGGCTCTGAAGAAGCAATTCCAAAATTTTACAGGGAAAGGGATTTCTCCTGTAGAAGAAAAGCACTTTTTTCATTGCCTTTAATCAACTTGGGATTAAAGTTAACCAGCAATATTGTATAAAATGTGAATAAATTAGACTGCTTGAGTTCTCCTTTGGAAAAAGATTCCTCCTCATGACACACAGACCAAAGAGCTCTGTGGGCTCTTGGGACATCTCTTCACCACCCACCTCCAGGAGTTCTCCTGTCTGTGTAATGACACTTTATACAATATTCACTGCCAAGGTTTCCTATCAGTGTGATCTGCCACCCACAACTGCCTCATCACAAACCCAGAGTTAACACTGCATCTCAGGCTGGACAGAAATAGATGGGAGGGAAAAGCTGAACTATATTGACTAGTTCCACTACCGAGAACGCCTTGTTTCTAGCAGCTTCGAGGGTGGGAAATAACACATCAACCTTTTTTTCCTTTCAAAATAACTGTCTCTTTCAATATTTTTAACAGAAGTTGACTAAAAAAATGGGCAGTTTTGAACAAAAAGAGCCTCTTTTTTTGTTTGCAGTTTTACACCACAAACGCCAACATGTGAATGTTTAAATCAGAACATTTTCCCTTCCTTGATACCCGCCAGTTTCAGTGCTCCTTTGACATACTTCACACAATCAGTGCGAGAGACAGAGGCAAGAGAAGATGTCATGAGAAATAAAGGCGAAAATAAAAACAACTAAGGGGCTCCTCATGATTTTGTGATTTGTTGTGCTTGTTGCAAATGTGAAACAAAAATCAATTTTCTTATTGACAGTTTTCTCTCTCCAAAATGTGTGCATTCGGCTTTATTGACAGTGGTTTGTCTGTTTTGGGCTCTTGCATTGATTTTCCTTTTGGTTTTGGTAAGGATAAACCCCCTTAATTTGGGGAATACAGCATGAAATTGTGCATAAAGCAGATGAACTCCTGCCACATTCTGGGGACAAGGGGGGATTTCTGCACTATTTCTAAGTAGAAAAATTTATGCAGCTATCTAAGAGTATCTGAAGATCAAAGAGGATCATTTACACAGTGGCTGGACAGCTCTAATGAGTTTGATAATCAGGGTCCTGGGAATTTGCGTCGTCACATTTACATTGTAATGGTTACACTGACATTGCACTGGGTGTGAAGGACCTGGTGAAATGATGGATGACAGACAGAACAAGCTAGAGAGCTATCCCTGTCTGTCAAGCTCGCTTTGTGCTAGCAATAGTAACTTTTGATTAATGCCCAAGTACAGAATTTGTGTGCATTCATCCCAGTGATTAAAAGAACTCGCTTGATTTTTCATACTGTAGTAGACTAAAAATACAGTTTTGTGCTTAAAGCCTACTTGGGGCTTTGAAATGAAGATAGAAGTTCAGTTCCCCCAGTGTATTTTAGCCTGGCTAGTTAACCTTGAGCAAATTACCACAGGATTACCCAGTGGGTTGCCTTCATCAGCCAAGATACCTTAAGAAGTTCCCATTCTCTCTACTTTTTTCCCTACTCTTTCCTGTCAGGGTCTACATCCCATACACACACAGATCTCTCTTTGAGCCTCAACTCATGCTCCAAAGTGCTTGAAAAGCACAGAAATCTTGGTTTCATTCTTTCCTATTGCTGTAGACAGCTTTTCCTTTCTGAAATGCTTGTTTTTCCTTAAAAGGAATTACAGGATAACTAAATCCCATATTGGATTTGGCTGTAGAGTATTACAAGGCATAAAACCAGCTACATTCCATTTACTATCTTGTTTGTTCTTAAGTGCACTGAGGAGGTTACATCCCCTATTAACCATAATGAGAGGTAAACATGCTAAAACCTGAGTCCTAATCACTTAAATACCATAGTAAAAGAAAGCAGGAAGAATAAACAAAGGATCATGAAGCACCTATTAAAGAATTCACATCCTAAAGCATCTGTTCCTACACCTAAGCAATTCTTACTATGATTTGCTTGAGCTAGTAAGTAGTACTGAAAATTACACAGTATCATACCCACGCACACCTCCTCTCCCTCACTCAGGGTAAAGTATTAATGAACTGTAGCTGGTTTTCCTTACAAGTCTAATACTATTTGACCAGGCTACTACTGGTAGTAATGGACTGAATAAATCTCGTTCCTGTCATGTCAGCAAAGCCTGAAAGGGCACAAGGAGTTTGGAATATTCTCCGTTTGAGCAGCAGATACAGCAACACACACATCACGATGGGAAGTCATCACTTTGTAAGCAAGGCAGTAGTTCTCCTTATGTCAAAAGGAAGGGAAATGAAATCAGGTTAAGAGGACCTGAAGTATCAATAAGGGATCCCAGGTATAAAACCACAGTAGTAAAACCTAGAGGTATGCATTTATTCTTAAACTGAACTGAATATTGAAACACAGATATTGGTCCATCACATTAATGGCTGTTGTGACTACAGATTATACAGAACACTAATATATAACACTGCCTGCCTGCCAAGCACTAGCAAAACATGAAACACTATATGAATAATGGAAAAAATATGACAGGAAACTAGACAGCCCTGACACCCAAAACCCAATTCTGTATTAATTTCCCAGGCAATTCTGTCCCTCACTTGAATTTGGCAGCCTGGTTTTTACTACAGCAGCGAATACTAATAAACACAGGCTGCTTGGTCTGTCTTTACAATTATCCTGCCTTCCCCCAAAAAATAGAACCAAAAAAACCCCCACTTGATCTTGTCAGTGAGAAACAGCAGCAACCTTCCCTCATCTGTCAGGCTCTCAGGTCTGCAAGTTATACATGTCAGCAGCGCAGGCCGATGTGCTCTGCTGAGAAAGATGATGGAGCCACGCGTGGTTAGCAAAGATCAATATTACTTTATAACAAAGCCACCTCCAGGTCCCCTCCAGCCAAGTGGGTTTAAGGAATGTGCATTTTCACAGAGGGAAGAACAGAAAGCCCTGCTCAGATAAACACTGGATCCAGCACCAGACCCAACTGCCTGCCCCAGCGTACCCAGGCACAGTGAGGCTGAGCTGTGCAGCAATGCTGCTTCCACAGTCACATCCATAGCAGCTAAAGCCTCATGAGTACACAGATGTCCTTTTGTCTCCAAATTCACAGCATATTAATAAACAGATGCTCCAAATGTTTTTCTAGGAATAAATGTTCTGGTAGAGGGTGAGACTCGTACCTTGGGCAGAGGGGTCAGGACATAAGCGCCTCTGCAGCAATTCATCTCTTGGATTAAAGCAAAGCAGTTCTGCACAAAGGTGATTTCCACAGTGAGGATCTAGCTGGGCACCAACAAAAAGCAATGGAAGTTTGTTGTCAGCATAAATGACAACAGGCTCCCTGTCTCGCAATACAAAAAGCAATCTGAGCCAGAGAAACACCCGGACGTAGATTTAAGGATTATTCCCTATGAGGGTGCTGAGGCGCTGGCACAGGGTGCCCAGAGAAGCTGTGGCTGCCCCATCCCTGGCAGTGTTCAAGGCCAGGTTGGACACAGGGGCTTGGAGCAACCTGCTCTAGTGGAAGGTGTCCCTGCCCATGGCAGCAGGCTGGAACTGGGTGAGCTTTAAGGTCCCTTCCAACACAAACCATTCTATATGATTCTATAAATGCACCTTCAAGTTAAGCATTTGCATCTGCCTTGCTGAGTTGAATCACCGTGTTCTTTGCAGTCTTGAGCCTGAACTGTCACAATGGCACCTCTGCAGAGCCAAGCTCTGGCTGACCCCATGTGAAGCTGGACAGAAAGGGAACAGCAGAAACATGCCCAGGGGCACCACCACAGCTTCCAGCTGAAATGCTGCAGAAGTTATAGCCACGGCCCCATGGCACACACACGTCCTTCTCAGAAAAAGGCTGGGAAGAGGCTCTTGCAAGAGACACAAAGAGTCACTCCATGCCTTCCCAACCAGACACTGATAAAACATAGAAACAATTGTTTTCAACACAGACTGTTCCCAATGAGGTGGGAACCCTCAGAGAAAACCTTTATGCAGTTCCCAAATAGAAATCAAAGCATTGCGCTAACAGCCTGTAGCCAGACAGGTCTCCTGAATACATTCCCACTGAACTCCCTTTGATATGAAGTGAGATGAGCCACATGAGCCTGGAAACAGGAGGTACAAACAAGAATGAAAGAAAAAGAAGGTTAATAATTGTACTTTAAAGTTTGTAATGCCTACCTCTGTATTCAGAAGGACCTAGACAGCCCAAGAGGTCTTTTATCTCCAGATTATAAATTCAAAGCCAATTTCTGTTAATAGCCACTTAAAGTTCATTTCCATTCAAAAGCCATTAGGCAACATATGCATGTACAGGCTTTGACACAAAATTAGTTGCAGAGGTGAAAATCATCTTGGAAATATCTACAAGAAAAAGACTGACACTACATTGTTCATAAGTAGGTAATTCAAGCTATGGCCCAACTGTATCATCTTCTGGATAAACAGTGCTGTCTAACAAGAATCTTACCATGCTATGGAGATGAAAATAAACAAAAAGTACCACAGATTGTCTTACTAAACATTATGTATATGAAAAACTTAAACATTATTAATTTAAATGCCACTAAGTTGGGTGGGAGAGTTGATCTGCTGGAGGGCAGGAGGCTCTACAGAGGGATCTGGACAGGCTGGATGCATGGGCTGTGGCCAATGGGATAAGGTTCAACAAGGCAACGTGCTGGGTCCTGTGCTTGGGCCACAACAAGCCCCTGCAATGCTCCAGGCTCGGGGAATTGTGGCTGGAAACTGCTCATGGAAAAGGACCTGGGGGTGCTGATTGATGGAGCTGAACATGAGCAGCTTGTGCCCAGGCAGCCAAGAAGCCACCAGCATCCTGGCCTGGCTCAGCACCAGTGTGGCAGCAGGGCCAGGGCAGTGGCTGTCCCCCTGTGCTGGGCACTGGTGAGGCTGCACCTCGAATCCTGTGTCAGTTCTGGGCCTCCCACTGCAAGAGAGACATTGAGGTGCTGGAGCGGGGCCAGAGAAGGGCAGCGGAGCTGGTGCAGGGCCTGGAGCACAAGTGTGATGAGGAACGGCTGAGGGACCTGGGGGGGTTTAGTCTGGAGAAGAGAAAGCTCAGGGGGGACCTTATCGCTCCCTACAACTACCTGACAGGAGGCTGTAGCTAGTTGGGGTCAGCCTCTTCCTCTAAGTAAGAAGCCATAGGACAAGAAGAAACAGCCTCAGGTTGCACGAGGGGAGGTTTCTACTGCATATTGGGAAAAATGTCTTCACCACAAGGGTTGCCAAGCACTGGAACAGGCTGCCCAGAGCAGTGGTGGAGTCACCATCCCCGGAGGGGACGCGGCACTTGAAGAGATGGTTTAGTGGTGGACTTGCCAGTGCTGGGTTCACGTTGGGACTCGATCATAAAGGTCTTTTCCAACCTAAACAATTCTGTATTATTATATATTTAAACATTACTTGCACACAAAGCAACACTAGATCATATTGCATTATTAGAAGTGATCATTATTGTGCTTCCCTCTTCTGGACAACCCATGGGTTGTAAAATTCAGCAGGAAGTGGGGTGAAACATTCTGGAATGCTAACCATGTAACCTTCCTTAGGGAAGAAAACACGCCTGATGAAGTCCAAGAAGCGTGCTGACTTCATTCAGACTTCAGAAATGCCAAACCAGAAGCTCTGCCTAATCTGCTGTTTGGGCTCTAATCTGTTCACAGAGAAACCTAATTGCCATATGTTGATTTATTTTTAGCCATGCAAAAATCATTATGACCATGAGCACTGGCAGAAACCCACTGCTGCAAAGAAGGGCAGTCACACTGAAGGCAGGGCCAGAACACATACAACAGTGTTTATATCCATTAGACTTGTGTGTGATGGCAGAGTGATTACACAGTATCAGTAGGGATCCAGAAGTCATTTGCTGAGCTGTGATTTATACTCCTCCCAAAAGCTGGCAATGCAAATGATTGTGAGCGTGGTCTAATGTCAAGAGGGGCAGATTTTGGAGTTGGGGATTCTAGTCCTGGCAGTTTTACTTGCCTGTGGGTAATTATATTGTTTGGTGATGTATGTGGAGAATCAGGTGAAAGAAAGAAAAAAAGAAGAGTGTAAAAGCTACATAACATCTATGAGTTCCCTCAAACTGCCATGGCTCCTGTCCAGATGTGTTTAACCTTACACAGATTCTACCTCTATCGTATTCACGAAAGCCCTTTACTGTCTGAGATACAGCTACATGTATAAGACAATTTATGACCTAAGGAACCAGCTCCTATGCACAAGCTGAGTTATCAAAATGCTGCAGCAAATTCCTTTCTTCCATTCCAGGGACAGGGTTGTTTGGAAGTTGTTAATCATTTTAAAGCCAAGAGACCTAGATAATGGGCATGGAAGAGTTGAGAGGTGGCCTAGAACCTTACTAGATGCATAACAGTAGCTTTTAGCATAGCCTGTGAAGTCAAAGTAGTAGAGAGAAAATAAAGAAACAGTGTTCTTGGATTATCTTACAATGGTTCAGTGGGATGATCTTGTCAGTCTGGGCAACAGCTATTAAAATAGCTAAAAAGGGATTTCATTACAGAAGGGTAATATTCTAAACATCAATCATATCCACTTATGGACTATATGTCCATATACGCCTCATCAATCAATTTGCTGGCTTTACAGGATTATATGAATGGAAGACAGTTGGAAAATGTTGATATAATCTACGCAGACACTGGTAACAAATTTGGCACTGCATGACCACTTCAGAAATTAGAATAATGTTAAATCAGATAGATAAACATTAAATAGACTTGTTTGTATATAAACAGGCCTCACACTGTAACAGAGCTGTGCAAACAGCTTACAGTCCAATTCCAGCAGAATACTGGCGTGATTTGCTCACTGTCCTGTGTGAGTTAACTTCTTTATTAATGACATACAACAGACGTACGTGACCGTCATACTGATGAGATGAAACAAGAGCTAGAGAATGGTTCCTGACAGAGGACTGGAGAAGAGTATGAAATTAAGGAAAGCAATAGAACAAAGCAAAGGAAATGCAATTTTAGTTTCCTGCTTGTGCCTTGGAGGGATGTTTCACATTTATGTGAAAATACTTTCAACAACAGGAGCAAGATGTGGATTCCCCAAAGCTCAAGCAGTTCTTCCACTACTGCACTTAGTCACACACAGGTGAGTGAACCTGATGTAAGGAGTTGATACCATGGGAGTGCTCAGCACATGGCTCTCTCCAGCCTTCTCTATCTCTAAAAGGTTAGAGCAGTTTGCGCTGCCTATTTTCTATAGCTGGGGCCCAAGCTAAGGAAAGATGGTTCATTCCAATGCACTAGAAAAGCCTAAAATGCTGGTTATTATTTTAAGTTTCTCTCTGAATAAACCTTATTAATGGTTTCTCCCTCTGCATGCAAATTTCAGCAACTCACACACCGTAATTAAATTAGCATTGTTTATGCTTTGGAGTATTTAAAGTCTGAAATTACAGGCAATAACTATAAAATAGAGTGATAATTAACGATAATAACTCATTCTTGCAGAAACTGGGCTGATGCTTTGCACTTACGACACTTTATTCCCAACAGCTACTTTATGGTACTTGAAATTACTTAGTAATTCTCCTAAGCTAATTTTTATTACCATGCAAAACTTTCAGTAGTACAGAGGCAGGTTATTTGTGTTCCCATTTAGATTGCTGGAGGTTTAGATGATTTCTGACTGCTTTTTCCATGGCACTAAAACATATCGCATTAGTGGATGTGACTCTAAGTAGATGCCTTGTCCAGACACTGAAGACCTTGGAGCGAGGCTTTATGTTTATGTGCTGTTCCCAGCTCAGCAGCTATGTACACATGATGCTGGAGAAGACCTTCTGTGGGTTGGGTAGACCCTTTGTCCTGCCATAGCTCTGGCCAGCTTCACCCAAGCAAGTTTTTCCCTGAAGAAAACTTCTCACACAACTTCTGAACAACAAAAAGTCTCCTGGAAGTACGAGTCTAAATCCTCCTCGTTGTAAAAGCTGGTGCAGCATCTAAATCTTCACAAGTTTTTTTGTGTTTTAGCATGGAACAAAGCTTTAAATCATGGAGACTACAGTAAAATTGCTTTTGCTTTTTAAAAAATGGGGCCTCATACACCACAAAGTCGAGGGCAAGAGATCAGCGCGGCAGCAGCAGCAGCTGAGGGATGGCTAGAGACACTCAGATCAACACTGTTAACTCTCCAAGCTCCAGATTCCCCAAAACACAGGACTGAAGAGATTTTGAATGATCTGTTTGTCTGTTTTGGTAGAGATCTGTTATATTTTAAGCTTTTGTATATACAAATAGTAGTTACACAGTGAAAAGACAAGAAATATTAACCATCAGTGTATCTGTGCTTTCGGGATGTAGGTTTATAAACTCAGTACAGAATTACAGACTCTCTCAGGTGCAGCTATGTAATTCAGAAATAAACAAATCTTTCACCCATTCTCAGTGCCAACTACCTGGAAAGGTGGAATTACTTTACTCAAGGCTGAGACCAAAACTTCTACCAGAAAAGTAGTTGTGAGAAAATTCTCTATAGAATCACAGAATGGTTTGGGTTGGAAAGGACCTTAAGATCATCTAGTTCCAACCCCCTGCCATGGGCAGGGACACCTCGCACTAAACCATGTCACTCAAGACTCTGTCCAACCTGGCCTTGAACACTGCCAAGAATGGAGCATTTACCACTTCTGTGGGCACCCTGTGCCAGCGCCTCAGCACCTCCAGAGGGAACAACTTCTTCCTTATATCCAACCTGAACTTCCCCCGTTTCAGTTTAAACCCATCACCCCTTGTCCTATCACTACAGTCCCTAATGAAGAGCCCCTCACCAGCATCCTTGTAGGCCTGCTTGGAAGGCTGCTCTGAGGTCTCCACACAGCTTCTCTTCTCCAGGCTGAACAGCCCCAGCTTTCTCAGCCTGTCTCCATACAGGAGGTGCTTGAGCCCCCTGATCATCCTCATGGCCTCCTCTGGACTTGCTCCAATAGCTCCATGTCCCTCTTACGTTGAGGACACCAGAACTGTACACAACACTCCAAGTGGGGTCTCACGAGAGCAAAGTAAAGGGGCAGCTGACAGAGGGGAGATTGAGATGAGATCTTAGGCAGTTTTTCCCTGTGAGGGTGCTGAGGCGCTGGCACAGGGTGCCCAGAGAAGCTGTGGCTGCCCCATCCCTGGCAGTGTTCAAGGCCAGGTTGGACACAGGGGCTTGGAGCAACCTGCTCTAGTGGAAGGTGTCCCTGCCTGTGGCAGGGGGTTGGAACCGGATGAGCTTTAAAGTCCCTTCCAACACAAACCACTCTGGGATTCTACAAAGTGATGTAACTCCATGGAGTTTCAAACAAGTGAGTTTGAAAGACCTGAGCTGGTCTGCCATACTACACAAATTCATACAGAAACACCCCAAATAAAACTGCTACTAGTGCTACTTTCTTTTACCATCTGTTCAATTGAGAACTGCTCTATATAGTATCTCCACATAGGGTATTTTGCAAAACATGAACTAAACCTTTGATTATGTGCACGCACGGTCCTCGTACACACAGTGAGAACCAAGTGCCACCCATCGACCCAACTACTGCAGACAGCTGAGCACACAGAAGGAGAGCGGGTGAACCACCTGCTTTTATGAAAGGAAGCAAAGTGTGAACAACATTTCCTGAAACAGCAAGGATCGGTTCTGATACCTGTCAGTGTGATTTGTATGACATGAGGTGAGATAGGTCCCTTCTGCCTTGTAAATGCCTGATAAAAGACAGGCACTGAAGAATTCATAGCCCAAGCAGACAGGATCGATACAGGGCGAGATTCCCCTCTTGAAAAGTGAGGAGAACTAATGCTGATATTACAGCCCAGGGCCAGGGCAGAAAAGCCCAAGTGCTGGACCCGCACTCCTCAATAGCTATTCGATTAGCCAGGAATCTCTGTTAGTTTTCCTATACAAGAAGGATTTAAATCCAATTAGACTCCCCATTTAGTTGGCAATGTCTGTGTATTTACAGCACGCTCCTTAGCGTGGTATCTCAGCATCTGTTCCAGGAAACCTTCCTGAGCACAGCTAGGTCACACTGTGTCCAGCCAGGCAATTATTTTAGGAGTGGTTAGAGATCTCCACTTTTGCAAAAGTAGTTTCTTGGCAACTAATAGAGCTCTGAGGAGACATCCTTCTTGATTAGAGCATAGATCTTTACCCTGACACCCCTCAACTTTTATGGTCGGTTGGAAGTTCTGCAAGCACAGGGGAGAAAAACATTCCAACCTTTATCTGCAGGCGAATGAACATTTAGCTGCTGCTGCCACCTTGCTTCTCAGGTGGACACAGAAGTGTGTTGGTCATCTAGACAACATCTGAGCCTTTGCCTTGCTTGGGGTAAAATGGTGACTCTGTGGTTATTGATCCTGGCTTCCTCCAGCCAGCCATTCCCTCCTTCCCACTTACCACATCCAACTCTGATCTGTGTAACACATGAGGTCTTTTTCAGTCAAGTATCTGGACTAACAAACCTGGTATTTACATCTCTTCCAGCTCATATAGACTGGAATGGGTTTAAAGAAAAAGCAGTTAAACAACAGGCTCTTGACCAAACATCTCAGGTAGGAGATCCTGGATAAGGGGACCTAATCTCTTCAGCCAACATATCTGCAGCTAGAGAAAGCAGTGTGAATAAACCTCCCAGGTACTCGCACTCATTCCTGCTTCCTTCCTCTGCTAATAGAAATTCCCATGAGTCCGTTAGCACAGAATCCTCTCACAAGCATCCGTTTAACTGTGCCACTTTGTATGCCAAAGGGGAACTTGTGACTAAGTCAGCTCTCCCCTACGTATACGTAAAGACCTTGCAGACAGGCAGCATCCTCTCTCCAAACTATGAGCTGGTTTGCTCAAAACACAGGGCTCTATCCAAAACTTCTTGCTCTTATTATAAGCCCAATGCCTATAAAATGCAGACAATTTCCAGATTTCCTGTGTGCGGCTGATGAAGGTGTTGAGCTGGCAGAGCAGGAAATATATGTGTTGTTTATTTGCAAAGCAGGTACAGCAGAAGCATCACTGGTCTCAGCTTCCTCATGCTGCGCCTGCCAATGTATTGTACCTCATCCATGCCTGGGCTAAATTCCAGCCAGTGATGGGAGAATGAATGGGGCTGCATCCTATTATCAGTCCTTGGAGCCACACAATCCCCTCAGTTTATGGGCTGTAAAATATGTACTTCTGCCTATTGGCTTCCTAGGGCGAGAACCTTCTGCACTGAAATCGGTAGAGCTTTGCCAAGGTACATGCTGAGTGCAGGGGATGCCACGGAGGGGCTGCTGAAGGGACACAACACATACAACTCCTCTGTAAATAGGCCTGAAAGGGAAATGGATTTCCTGGCATTATTGCTGTGCATTAGATGGGAATGAGAAGTGGACATTTAAATTTTTTGTCTTATTTTATAATTTGTCCTATTTTATTTTGTCCTGTCCCTACAGGCCCTTGTCCAAAGCCCCTCTCCAGGTTTCCTATAGCTCCTTTAGGCACTGGAGCTGCCCTAAGGTCTCCCCTTAAGGAGCCTTCTCTTCTCCAGGCTGCCCCAGCCCAGCTCTCTCAGCCTGGCTCCAGAGCAGAGCTGCTCCAGCCCTCGCAGCATCACTGTTTCTTAACAGTGGTGGCCAGAGGTCCCATGCAAAATCCAAGCTCGGGTTCAGTAAACATCCTACACACTGACACAAGCAGCTGCTATTGGTCTAATATATACACTGATATATTAACAGACAGGCCAGAGAAACAGAGATGAATTAACAGGCCACAGTGACACATCAAGCAGCTGATGGAAGCAGGGATATAGCCAAGCCTCCTGACTGCCAACCCCACAGCCCAGCCACTCACACACCTGCCTCCCTGATCTGGGACTCCAGCCCCAGAGCCAAACATCTTCTGCCCACAGCAAACACTGTGGATACAAGGTGATAGCCAATTCATTTCCATGCTTCCCAATCAGGGTTCAAGCACCAAAAGTCAAAACAGTCCAACTCCTCCTTTCTATATTAAATGGTATCGGGAAGGCTTCATAAATAAGATTCTCCAACTTCCCAGTTTCTATACATAAAGCATGTTATACGTATTCATTTCCAGGGAAGCTGCCACCCACAGGTAAGTATTAATTCCCCTTTTTAAAATGAAGAACTTCCTTCTTTCCATTAAACACAAAAAACTCAAGCAAACAAAAATGACAGCAGAGGAAAGGATCACCTGCAGCACAGCTGCACACACTGAGCTGGCTATTAACATCAAGAACTCACAAGGA
The DNA here is from genome assembly GCF_004027225.2 of Strigops habroptila. Lineage (NCBI taxonomy): Eukaryota > Metazoa > Chordata > Aves > Psittaciformes > Psittacidae > Strigops > Strigops habroptila. Next base: position 1,049,963 of record NC_044297.2, on the reverse strand, counting down.
AAGCTGGAAGCATATTTCTGTGAATGGGAAACCTGTCTTCAGGCACAGCAAGCAGAGAACTGGCTGACACAGCAGCCACAGTCAATGTAATGGGTTACCCATACGGGCTCCTTAATCTCAAATCCAAAGCTGAAATTGCTTCATCCAGTTCCTGCTGCATTTCCTTTTCATTCCAGGAAACATCAAGCCCACTCCATTGCTTTCCCTGACCTCACTCCCTCCACTTTTTTAGGAGTGCTTTGGTTTGTTGAGATTTTTAAACCTTTCTTTAACATGCAATACTGAAATACACCTGATATTTAAAAAGTACAGTGAGTTCTGAAATTAAACCTAACAGCAGTCTACCTCTGTATGAAACAGAAAATAATAGCTACTGATTTATTAGATTGCTATAGTTAGAGGTTACACTGTTAAGAACAACAGATTCTTCTACTTTCCCTCCTCCTTCCTAGCTATGATGGGTTTCATTAGCGCAAGAAAATCTCAATGTGCAGAGAAAAACATCCCCAGGTACATTTACCGTCCGCACATCTCTCCCTGTAAGCTGCAGGTAGCTGTTCCTGCTCTAGTGTCCCAGTGCAGTCTGCAGCTCCTCTGCACAGCATGAAGTGCTTCACCAGGGCTGGTTTGGGAGCGAATTCCAAACACTTTGTTTACAAAATCCCATGGGAAGAGGACTGCAATGATCTTGGCATCTGTTACTCCAAGTAAAAGGCATGCTTTTTTGACCTTGCTTGAAAGAGTAAAAATAAAAAGAAAGGAAGACAAATACCCCAAAGCAAAGAAATGACAAGAACATAAACAGAAAACACTTTGCGACGTACGCAGAACCCTAGAATGGTTTGTGTTGGAAGGGACCTTAAAGCTCCTCCAGCTCCAGCCCCCTGCCACGGGCAGGGACACCTTCCACTAGAGCAGGTTGCTCCAAGATCCTGTGTCCAACCTGGCCTTGAGCACTGGGGCAAGTAACCGCACGACAGAGCTGTCAGTGATCCTAATTAATACACCATCGAAATGCACCCAAACACTGCAATAAGAACTATGATTAAAGCTATATAGAAATACTAAATGCTCTCACAGCTCTTTCTCTGGGTACAGATTAAAGAAAAATACCAGTCTGCCAGGAAGATTGATTACAATTTCATTTGGTAATGAAAATTCTTCTAATACCTCTGTTTTGCCAAGGCGTGCACAGTTTCCCTTCTGAAAGGTGAGTTCCTCTTCAGAATACAGAGAAAGCAGGAGAGAGGGGCTAACGTGTTTAATTTATCACACTGCTACCTGCAATAGCCTTATAACCATTCATATTTTAAGTTTCCTTCAGAAAATGCCAAGAATTCTGGTTTAACATGCAGTTTATCTGCTACCAGGACATAGCACCCAAGTTATTTACCCAGCACTGTACCTCCCCTCATCAGTAGACGCTAAGATGACACTGTAGCACTGAAAGAAACGCCAAAGTTACAGAGAAGCTGCTTCTCCCTGTATTTTACAGGAGATGGATTCAACCGACTCCAGTCACATCGCTTAAGCCACTATTCCCATTCCTTGAATGAAGTATAAGATTATGTAAAGCTTTAATGTTGTCATTATTTCTTCCCTGTGAGGGTGCTGAGGTGCTGGCACAGGGTGCCCAGAGAAGCTGTGGCTGCCCCATCCCTGGCAGTGTTCAAGGCCAGGTTGGACACAGGGGCTTGGAGCAACCTGAATTTTGGCTTGGAAGGGACCTTCAAGCTCATCCAGTTCCAACCCCCTGTCACAGGCAGGGACACCTTCCACTAGAGCAGGTTGCTCCAAGCCCCATCCAACCTGCTAAATGTGCAGAGCCAGTGTTGAGTCCAGTGATGCTCGAGTGCAGGTTTTGTGCTGTTGTCAGGAGGACCCAGTGCTGTGTGTGAGCAATTCAGGGTCCTAAGGGTCTTTTCCAACTTAAATGATTCTGTGGTTCCAAGAAATCAAGTTAAAGAGACTCCGCTTCTTCACTTGTGCTCTCTACAGCTTCCCTACTGAAAAGCTGTGCTAATTCATCCCAAGAAGGATGGCAAGACTGATCCACTCAACTTTTCACCTTTGCCACCTGGAATATTAGCAGCCACAGAAAGACTTTCAAGGCATTTGATTCCTCATCAAAGACGACATCTTATTCTGGAGCATTTCTGAGCAGTGGTGATGATGCACCAGCTCCAGGACAGCGCATGGAGATTTAATGCTGTGCAGCCACTGAAAACATGGGAGGCAATTACAGCTCCTGCAGATTAGACTGAGAACATCAATAGATCAAGGCAGTGATCCAGCAAAGCACTTAAGCACGTGCTTAACTTTAAGAGATCGCTCCTCCCAGGCCTGAGTCTGCACCATTTTAGACGAACAGCTAAAATCCCACCAAAGGAAAGTTCTTTGCACTGGTCATACAAGAGACAATTCCCCGATTTACAGTAAAGAAAGATTGTCAGAAGAGTCGCAAAGTTGTTTTACAGTTCAGCCTCTAAATCCCTCATCCGCAAGAAGAATCAATAGAGAACTCCTGACCACAGCAGCAGATCAAATGACTACAGTAACTGTAGGAAAAAGTGTTTCTAATTGACAAAGGGCACTTCTAGAGCAGTAAAGTGACTCTGAAACAAGAGAGAGATGTGTGATATTAAAAACAGTGGCTCTGGTTTTGCATGCGTGCACTTTTGCTGAAGATGAAGTGTTCCAGGTTAAGCTTCATAATTCATTTACTAAATTCTGAGCATACTACTGTCTCCCTGTGTCTGTTTTAATGCATGACGGATGGTTTCTGAGAATTTAAGCATTTTGGAGTGTAATTTCTTGGAGCCAGTAGTTTATACATGGGACCAGCACTAAAAGCAGGCAGACAAAGCATAAATAGCACAAACCAAAGCAATTGAATCTTAAAGGGAAAGGGTGGGGAGGGAAAAGGTGTTGATCTTGAATTTCAGTGAGGTCTAAATTCCAATTTAGGCATCCTCTAATTCCAGCCTCATTTTTCCAATTCTGTCCTTCTCTATTAATACATTTTCCATGTGAAGATTCCATTTTTAAGCATTTTCTGTGATTCAGAATTGCTCAGCATGATTTATTACAGGTATCTCTGATGACCAATTGCTCATCATTATGCATTGCCACTTTGAGCAGTGGCAACGTGCAATTTGTTGCCTTAGTTGTGGTCTTACAACCAAATCAGGGAACAGAAGAAAACTGAGCAAGTCTGGAATTAATTCCTTAAGATGAAGAAACCTTTTGTAACATGAACACCTCGATGGAGGTTCCCTTCACACAACCACTTCCAGGATGAATACATCCAGCAGAGTTTTGGTCTGTAGTGTCCCTGTGCTCAACGGAGCTGGCCAGTATTCTGTCAGAACAGCTTTCTTCTACAGAGCAGCAATAAAAGCCAATGTAGATACACTTCTTTCACTGAAATCATGCAAGAAATTAATTCAGAGGAAAATTAGTACTTTAAATCATTCAAAGCATCAGAACACTCAAGTCAAAGGGCACCCATTTCATCTTATAACAAAACTGATAAGGTCAAAAGTTCCAAGTGAGGAATTACCATTCTGAAAACTCTCTTTAAAAGCAGATCCAATTTTGGAGATGCTCCAATTAATGTACAAGGAGTTATTTTTCTAGTGTGACATGCTGCCATCACCCGTCTCCCAAAACCATGAGAGAAGATTTAAGTGTAGGCACTACAGATTTAAGGCCTAATTAAGTTTATTTCAAACAGGAGAGGTGAAAACTCTTCAGCACGTACCCTGGGTTAAAACAGGATCAACAGCTTTGCAAAGTCAGTAAGAAATTCTTGCCAAGACAGTGCCAACAGCCAAGAGTCTTTCTCCTGCCATCCCTCCCCGGTTCTCTCAAACAACTGCTTCATTAAACTGAGATGACAGTACTGAATGGCTTTTTAAAGAAAGAAAATGTTTTCAGTCTATATATCCATAACATAAAAGCAGAACACACACTCCCCCCCCCCCCGTCCCTGAATCAGCCTCTCTTTTGGCAAGCAGTCAACAGCAGGATGTGCTGGTAGGTCGAGGAGCAGAACATCCTCTCTGGAAGGCACCCAGTTCGTTACAGATGTAGGTGCCACATCCACGTGAGCCCAGTGGGCTGGAACGTTTTGCTGGCACCAGCCAATTCATAATTGCTACTGGGCTCTTCATCAATGTTCTACTGCCACCAGCAAAAGATAACTTCATCCATGTCCTTGTCAAACTGCAGAATGTTCAGGATATATAAAATGCAGACATACAGATAGACTTGATTTTCTCCTTGGAGAATTTATGTACCATTACATTTCATTATATTTTTTTTGGGAGCTGAACATTTAAATGATGTTGAATCAGTGATCACTAAACCAAGCCCCTTTTATTCAGCAATGTTGGGATCTTTGACCTACAAATGCCTCTAACTAGAAGGCAAATTCTTTTATAATAATGACAAATTATTACTTTTCCTCCTTGACTTTTAACTAAATATTTGGAGTCAGCAGCTGTCGAATCACAACTCCCACACCAGCTCCAAGCTCCGAGTTCTGAACATGACATTCTATCTTCCCAATGTGAGAAGCCAAACATCCTGAAAATGAAACATGTTCATTATCATGCCCACTTGTGATTGAAGAAATGGCTTTTTTATTTCATTTTCTGTCCAGAAGGGATGATCAATGGAATGCATCAATTCATGACAACACTATAATGCATTTTTGAGACGTGGCTGATATTCCCAAACAAACACTTTTCAATTTGTAAATTTTCTGCAAAATACTTTCCTTCAGCTATCCATTAATCAAAGGAAACAGCAGCAGAAGTTTGCTGTGGTGCCATTTTTAACAGTTTCACACATCCAGAGGTTTTTATAGGCAAAGAAACTCCACTTGCAATGACAGCACACACTGGTGCGCCAGTGAGACATCAGAGAGAATCCAACATAGCTTATGAGGTTTGATGGCAAAGCTCCTGCTTTCCAAGGATGCACCGGGATTGTGGATCACATCAGCTGTGGGACACTCTGCTTCACACTGCTTCACACTGCAGTAAAATGCTGCTCAGTGATGGCAACTTCTCACCATCAATCTCACTTTGTGCTGCAGCTCAGGCCAGAAGCCCCGCTCTTGCTGGGGGCAGGTGACCAGGTCCTTCTTGTCCTCATGCAAGGCCAGAGATCTTGGCCTATGCTGAATTTCAAGCTCTGATTCTCGCCGTGAGCAGCCATGCCCTTTAGCACTTGAAGCATTGCATGATTAGCTTACAGAACACAGGGTCTACAACAACATCTGATGCCAGGGAGAGCTGCCTCCACTAAAGGGCTAACAACTTGAAAGGTGTTAAAAGCTCATCGTGTCAATGTGAAACAGACACACTGGTTCAGCGCCAACCTCCCTGGGAGCAGAATACACTACACTAGCGAGGTATTATTCTCGTCTAGACCTACACTGCAACATTTCAATGACTCAAATTTCTGGTTAGACATGTTCAAGATGGTAAGAGATGATGTCTGCACAAGCATCTCTTAGGCACAAACAGCAAGTACACAACTATCTCCCGTTAACTTCCCAGGGAAAGAAAGTACAGAGCTTCCATCGGTGCTGCCCAAACCAGTGTAACTCTCTGGGATAAGGTAACACAAGCATAAATGAAACGGTGTAAGGGACACAGAAATTTTAGCATACAGATAAAGAAAACGGAGTTTCTTCTTCCAGCTCTGTGTTTAGGAAATCCTATGGGATTACCAAGCCACTATTAAAAAGGCTGCAGGAAAAGGAGCAAAGTAAAGACAGGAAAAGTCACTTTTAAAAATTAATCTTTAGTGGGGAGAGAAACCACATGAAAGGATTAGTTTCTTTACACCAACTTGGGTTTGTTGCACAAATTGGAGGATAACTCTACCTTTAGTAGTTTGATAGTAGACTAACTATAATCTGTTAATTAAAATCCTAAAAGTGCCCTACACATCAAATTAGACAAAACAGGGCATCCTGAATAAGCAGTGACAAATATCTCAACACGTCACTGTCCTCTTTCTGCTTTGCTGCACATGTGGAAGATGAGTTCATCTGCAACGGACAATTTTCTCTTCCACCATTCTTTTCTCGGGCTTTTTACTGTGGGGCATTTGGAGTCTCCTACTGCAAAACCACCAATAGCTTAGCACATGCTGCCTGATCAGAGATTTGTTTTGGATTGTGACCACCACATCAGGGTTTTAACTACAGATATAGGTATTTCTAAACCTCTGGCCTCATACAAACCACAGCAGCAACAGCTTAGTTGCAAAATAAGAGCTAACCTGTCTAGTGAGAAAGGTCAACTGAGAAGATAGAGAAGCAAATTGGGATGTCCTTGTAGCTGGTGAAAATACTTTAGTGCAGTTGTTCTTTGCACATTAAAGATGATCCAGGTGTTAATTCCAGTTACCTGTGACTAAGAAACCTGGGAAATGAAATCCCTCGGAAATAATTACAACTCTTCAAAAAAACCCCAAACTGCAGACAATAAAACACTCCTAAATGAGTCAGGGTGTCATTTAAGTGCAGAACAACCTATTAATCTTAACTCTTAGTGTAAGAAAAACACCAAACTTGTTTGCTCAGTTAACCAAAATCTAGTGCTGCACAGAAAATACCTGTCACCTGCTCCCGCAGTTTCTTTGAGAACTCGCAGGTAAATTGTAATTGTAGAACATGCATCTGATCGTCTTAACCTGCATATATCAGTGGCTTTCAGACCTGGAAACTCTCTTAAACGTTACTGAAGTCAGCCCAATGCTTTTGGTACAGAATATCCCCAAGACTCCCAGAATGATCCAGTAGTAAAAGCAGAAGCAAGAAGGAGCAACTAACCGATGGGATGGCCTTTAACCGGCTTGCCATGGATTTTCAAACACTGTTCTGCTCGGTAAGGCATGGATTCACAGACAAAAATGCTTGTTTTCCAAAACAACCAAGTACAGTAAGTACGTACCTAAGTCATATTCATTCTCCAGAAGTGTTACCAACTTGCACAGAGGGTGCTAAGTACTTAAAGCAAGTATAAAAATAGGAATTATACTTCTCTGAAAACTATACTCCTAGGTCTATCTGTAAAGAAACCTATATATCTGCAAGGTAGGACAGAAGCTAAATCAGTCATAAAGGACTGAACACGTCTGGGCAAAAGCAATCCCTTCCAGCATCCTTTAACTAGAACAATTTCAAAACACGGACACTGTTGGACTCTGTTAGTTTAACATCTTCAAGTGAATACTCTGCTTTTTCTTCAAAGCAGCTCCTGCCTTTCCTAGGGAGTTTTAAAGCGTCCATCATAAATCAGGTGTTTGTCAGAGCTCATGACATTTAGTGATATACCAGACAGAAGGATGGAGCAGGCAGGGAGCACCGGCCTCACTCAAGAGCCCAAGGGAAGAGATATTTATATGGATAAACAGACAGCTTCAGACAGACAGCCATGTGCCTCCAACTCTGTCATACAGTGCTTAGTGCTGCAGATGGGGCTCCTCCAATCCTCACTTGGGATTAGGTATTCATGGCAGCAAGTAAGAAATGCAGTGTGAAGAGCCAAGTGACTGAAAAGGAGAATATTATAATCAGTTACGAGAAACGGATCTTCTTTTCTGGGAAAGACCTGAGAAAGGGCAAAACCAGATTAAAAAAAGAAAAAAAGGGGAAAGAAGGAAACAGTCTCCAGTTCCCTTTTCACCTAAGGAAAGGTTTCAGATCAAACATAGCTATTTGCTCAAATCAAATTAAATACAAGCTTTAATAAAGTTGGACAGAGAGCTTATATCCCACCGCCAGCCTCCTGCACCACACACTGTTTACACTTAACAACACCCCAAGTTGTAAGGAAATATTTATAATCCCTTTCGGTGTGGAAAACTGTGTTACTAAGACATAAATTGCCTTGTCTGAAGTTAGGAAAAGCAAACAGGGAGAGAGAGGGGAACATGATCTGTGTTCCTCTCAGCTGAGCTGGTGTGAAAACAGCTCTGGGTTTATTTTTGACTCTGACACTTTCCATACACCCAAGTTTCAACAATCAAACTTTTGGGTTTCTAAGGGTTTCTTCCCAGGACAAAATGCAGGTTCCATGATGAACACCTCAGCCTTCCTTCCAAAAGGATTCAAGGCAATGTATCAATGAGCACTGGAACTGAGCCCCTCGCAACTATCAAAGCTCCAAGGCTGGTTTTCCATAGCTTTCCCTGCGTGTTGCCTGCTGAATGCCTTCACTTGGCTTTGATCCCCGCTAATGGAAAGGAACATGATAACAACCAGCAGGTAAATCAAGACATGACAACGGCCTTCTGAAAAGACACTGCATCCAATTAAAACTTGGATTTTGCTGTACTAATTGTTCCCATTATGTTAATATCATAATTGCTGCCATTTTCTTACATAATCTTCTTACTCCTAACAAAAAAGGAGAGCAATGGTAGGAAGCTTGAGCATGCTGTAAGAAGCTTTCAAGGCAGAGAATAAGAGGTACAGTTAATTTGTGAGCAGATTTTGCCACACTACTATGGAATAACTCATTATTTCTTCATTAAGTTTAGGAAGCCAAGCTTTAAAATCATAATTAAACAATACTTCCCCCCCCCAAAAAAAAGAGTCTGTCAAGAATGTACCTTCTGAATAGACATTGTAATGAAGTTTTCTGCCATAGAATTGCTAATGGATTAATAATTGGGTAGTTTGCTTAACAGAAGAGTGCTTATTATGAATAGAATTGCTAACAGTACATGGTTTGGGGGACAAAAAGTCTAGTTAATGATGTCTTCCTTTCAGAAGTGATATACAGAAGAAGGTACATTGCACAATCCTGCTGAGAGCATCTACCTCCTGTCCTTTTTCTGCTTTCCTCCCTTAGCACTCGCATGCTCTGTAATTGGACAGTAAGATCATTTGCACCTGGGTGAGCTATTCAGGAGCTTGAAATGTTATTAACTAATAGCAAAGAAGAGAACCCTCTTCGTTTCACAGGATGCTAGAGAAGCTGGGACAGAGAGGACATGTTGTATGTAACGCCAAGGAAGGCAGTATCAGAAGCCCCCGTCAGTGATGCTTTTTAGCTGTTCCTTCTAAACTATGTTCTCACGCTGCTTAGTGCTACAGGGTTGTGCCAGTGTGTAGCTGTAGTGAATTTTTACATTCCTGGCAAGTACAGTAAACACACTATACTCCAGTAAATACACTGGGGAGCCATTTCCCAGTGGTATTTCTGCTACCTCAGCCAGCAATGTCTGGTCTAGTTGAAGAGATCCTTTCCCAGTAGCCAGGCATGTGTCTTACATATCCCTCCTGTAGCAGGCAGCTTTTGATAGAGTTTCACTTTCATATACTCCACAGGAGGGAGAAAGGGAAAAAACCAATGGGGGACCACTGGCACCAAATGGGGGACACCATGGGGGACCAATGGCACTGCTTGAGAAGGATGCTGAATTCATGATGGTACCCAGGCAGGTTCTCTGCAAAGGAAGAGATGAGAGAGATGTCTCAATGCTGTTTCCAAGGTCAACTGGAACTCCCCAATAACTTCATAAGGTCTCTCCTACCCCCAGAATTTAGCTCAACCATGGCAGGTATGGATAGTGAAAATGAAGACTGTAACTGCTGCCTTGAGTAAGCTGGGGAACATCGAAATAGATGGAGATGTTCCTCCTGGTATCACCTTTCTGGCTGTGATGCTTATGAAACATAACTGCAAAGATTTGTAAACTGTGTAAATAATGACTGAGCCACTGTTAAGGCAGGCTAAATGAATTAGCTGTCCTGTGGTTCCACTGCAAGACCATTGATAGAGAGTATCTGATTGTGGTCTACTCTAAGGTTGATTTAGATCATTCTGGCAGTGTAAAGGGGAATTAAGTGAACATAAATGTGATCTATGTCCACTTTAAGAATCCCTTCCTGCCTCTGTGGTGAATAAAGTGAGCTTACTGTAAATAAGGCTGAGAAAAATGACATTCAGTTTGCTACTTAGGCAAGAGAATAAAGTTAATTAATCCTCAGGGTAAGAGGTCTGAAGCAGAGTAATTTTAGCACCTGACCTGTGAAAGGAGAATGAATCCTCGCAAGGTATTTGGACAAATAAACCCACCTCACCCCCTTCAGTCAGGGAGACTGGGAAGGCACATTTGGATGCACATGTGGATGCCTTTCCTGCTTAGTGAATGCAAGCTGAAAAGCATAAGGAACATCACCATCAGAGAGGACTCTGCCAGCATCAAACTTAACTTCATGACCAGAAAGTAACATCAGTGTATTCACAAGAAACAAAGTTCAGCATGTTGAAAGTTAAATGAAACCAAATTTTAAAGCCAGGGTTTAATGATCCTCTCCCTCAGCCCCTTACATAGAATGGCATTTAATTATTAAGGAGTCCAGCTCAAGATCCAGCACCTCAGGTTCACTTGTTCCTTCAGGATCTGGAGGGGTTTTATATGCTTAAAAGTCCCAGGGAATTCGCCCTGGAGCATAAAATGATTTAAATCCCTCCTTCCACCTCCTGTAATTCCCAGAAGCAATCTGAGGAAATATCAAATGTAAGTAGATTTAAAGGGGCAAGTCTGGAGGAGAAAACAGCAATGTCCTATTGGTGTCCTCTACCCTTTGCACTGGGTTCGACAGAGACTGCAGCAGATTCAATGCCCCAGTCACTTCTGTGTATGCAGAGGGCAAATGGCATGCTTCCTTTCTGACGAAGACCAGCTCATCTGTTTATCCAGGGATACGGGAGAGAATTAGGAAAGTATCAAGTAATTGAGACAAAAACCTTAATGAAAAGCCTTAATAAGACATGGTACCTCAGCCCTTTTTAGGAGTTATCCTACTATTTCCTTCAAACTCTATTTTAACACTTTATTTTTTGTTTCACAATTTTCTTCAACTCCATCTGTCTATACCCACCTGCTTCCTTCTGGTTTATAATCAGACTGTCATACCAGGGGGTACACAATACTTTGATATTCAGTATTTCAATAAACCTCTGGTCACTTGCACAGGTTGTGCTGGTTCAGCTCTCTGCCTGCAGTAATAAAGGGTCTGCACCAACCTCAGCAACACCTTTATGAATGTTTTGCCAGCAATAAACACCATAAAAAGAGAGAGGATCCAAATCTCCTGCATTCTGCAGGAACTCAGAGCAAAGAGCTGCAGGGGCATTGTGTTTTCCATGCTTTAAGACAACACAAGAAATATTTCCTGACTCCATGGAAATAAATACATGGAAAAGACAGAAACCATAGCTGCCAGATTCCCAACTGATTAGCAGAACACAGCATATCCAAGACGCTTTTAAACTAATGAAGACCCAGCACATCAAGTGCACAAATGTCACACATTCCCAATAAGCACCAAGGCACGAGTTGTGGCTGTTCAGAAGGAGGAATAGCTGGGCAATCACTGAGCTCGCAGCTCCTGTACCAACTTGTTTTCACCAAGGCAACTTAGTTTTGATTCCCGGCTGCACTACATATTCGTCTCCAAGATGCAAAGAGAGCAAAACAGAGCAGGTCACATATTTAGCAAATGACAGTCACTCCCTGAAGATGACGAAAAGCAGCTTGTCTATCACCAGCCTCCTTTTGTGTGTGACTTTGAGGCACATTCTTCTGCAGAAAATAAAATGCAAGCAATGAAAGAGAGAAAAACAGAGCCCGTAAACAACAAAAAGCAAATCTCACAGGCTGACAAACTTAACTAAAGTGTAAGGAGAAGCTGAGAGCCTGCCAGCTCTGTGTACTGCCACGGGGTTCAGCACTCCTCCCCACATAGGCACTCACGCCTCCACCATAAAGCACAGGAGAGGCAGATAGTGCACACACCAACAGAGCAAGAAACTTGCTATGCTTGTCCTAAAGCGCTCTTAAATTCCTCCTCTCCCCCCAAGCTTCCTTCCCTCCCACATAGATATCCAGGCTGCAACAATCACAATCACATAAGCTTGACAACAGTCTATTTTACTGAGTAGCCTTGTGTTTAATGCCTTAAATTTTCCCTACATGACATGACTTGTTACAACATGCGCTACTCCTACACGTAACATTAAGCTTGAGCTTAACATGCTTTGTGTTAAGGCAGAAAATTCTGGTTTTGCCTCTGATTTGAATCCAAGCACAGAACAGATGACAATGCCTGCTTTCTTAAAGGGTATGTTGTTCTCCTGCTGCTGGGGTGGGCAGTTACACCACTACTTCGACTGTGTTCAAGAGCCACCTTCGTCTTGTCTGTACAACACCTAATGGAAGGGGTTTTTGACCTGATACAGTGGATTCTGGGTGTCCTTGCTGAAAATAACACTAATAAATGTAGTGACTGTATCACTGAACCATACCTCCCGCTCTCATCAGCTTCAGAATGTCAACACCACATACCATGACCAGGTCTATCAAATATTCAGTTCAGTCAACAGCATCTCATACAACAACGCTGTTCAACACTGAGTCCCAGCACGAGGTTTTATAAAGGAATTCTTCCAGAGGATGCTATTACAGTGAATTCACCCACCACACTAGAGTCATTCAGCTACATTACACGTATGATAAAGTCCGCATCGGGTGCACAGAGATTTTGTCCACTAGAACAAGAAGAATAATGAAGAGTAATTTTTAAAGCAGGTTTCCACAATATTAAGGAATCGGAGCAAGGATTATGAAATACAGAGTGGTAGTTCAGAATAAAAAAGGGGAGAGCTCAATCAAGATATAGAGGCGTCTCTCATTTCCATCTTTTAAGAAGAAAAGCCACCCGAATGAGGATGAACACATGGATATAAGGCAGCACTGGAAGACACTAATGAATAGCCTCAAAATTAAAAGCACAAGAAAGCAGAAAAATCTTGTCTGTTGCCTTGATTCCAAGTGACCACATCATAGTGGAAATAGTCTTGTGGTGTATGAGAAGCAGTCAAATACAAGCCTATGACAAACTGGAAGTGTATGGCTGCAGACAGCTGCTTTCCTTCCATCAGAGCACTCTCTGAGGCTATGCAGTAGTGTTAGGGGGGTGAGCATTTCATTTGGTACAGTTTCCCCCTTATTTTCAGCTGCTTGTGTTACATCTCACAATTAGGCAACGTGTAACGCAACCAGACATTTACTCTGCAAAACTGGAAACACAAACAGAAGTAACATAGCTGAGAAGGCAAGCATGAAATGCAAAAGCTTGGCTGTAGCCTCAGCCTCACCATTGAAACACCTGTATTATCACCATGAGGTCAAATTTCAGAAGCTGTAGCTGAAGTGACATTATTCCCTTCCAAATGAGGGGGTCCAACACTGCAAAATGCACCTTACACCTGCATTCCAGCTCCGTGCAGCCCTATCTCCCTGTTGTTCCTGTTCTATTTGTGTAGAAGAAATGGATCACTAAGAGAGAGAACTTCTGTTTCCGCAAATCAAATTTAGATTAAATCCCCAATCGTAACATGAACAAGAGGTTAATTCCAAGTGCAAAGTGAAGAAATAGATTTTCATTTCACCATTCTGTTAAGATATATAGAATCACAGAATCACAGAGTGGTTTGGGTTGAAGGGACCTCAAAGCTCATCCAGTTCCAACCCCCTGCCACGGGCAGGGACACCTTCCACTAGAGCAGGTTGCTCCAAGCCCCTGTGTCCAACCTGGCCTTGAACACTGCCAGGGATGGGGCAGCCACAGCTTCTCTGGGAAAAGTCTGTGCCAGCGCCTCAGCACCCTCACAGGGAAGAGCTTCTGCCTCAGAGCTCATCTCAATCTCCCCTCTGGCAGGTTAAAGCCATTCCCCGTAGCCTGTCCCTACAGGCCCTTGTCCAAAGCCCCTCTCCAGGTTTCCTGGAGCCCCTTTAGGCACTGGAGCTGCTCTAAGGTCTCCCCTTATTATATTCTTACTTCAGGCGCCAAACACAGTACTATTAGAAGTGAGCACCAGGCACAGTAGACAATTTAACTTGAAGCCAAATGGGACCCCTTCACTGAAACAAGTTTATGGCTATGGAGGACCTGGCCTATGCTATGATCCCACTACCCTGTTGTTTTATTTCCATGGCACCACTGCCATCATTATTGATAAATAAACACAGTAATTCAGATTAAGTTTGCATTTCCTTTAGCAACCCCTGGTCCTCACCTTTGCACTCTTTGGCAGCTTGAAATATAGCTTGTGTAATAGAAGATTATTCACTGGGCAGAATCTTGCCTATCATGTGAATTCCCATGTGACAACACATTAGTCTACTGGAATGGTTGAGAGTAATTCTGTATTTAATGGTATAATATTTTACATTTAATATTTGAAAGCAAACACCACCAATAAAGACTAAGTCAAAAGCAGACAGTCATCCCCTCAATAGCTTTCCCTCCTAACTGCAAACAATAAATCAGTTCATATAAGTAGTTTTAAGCCATAAAACTGCAAATAAGGCATTTTATACTGAAAATTGATTTCTATTGAGAACTATACCTCCATGCAACTTAATTTGTAACTGATGTGGATTGCCAACAGGCCTTGATAAAAGAGATAACAGTAACTAATCTGCCTGCATACTGGTAGTCTTGCATCTGCAATATGAATGGGACTTTGGGGTGTTCTCTCCCTAAATGCAAAGCATCTAAAATACAAAGCTATTTGGGCAGGACTGGAGTGCACATTAAAGTGCTATTGCAATACATCTCCGGAGTTCAGCTGTGGGGTACTTTAATTTTTCTTTGTCATTTGTTTTTAACAGTTATTACAGCAGGGTATGAGCACACATTAGGAAGGTGAGATTTAGTATTTCCCTGGAATGGGAGCAGACCTGCACACAGAGCATTTGTATTGTGATAATGCCAAATAATATCTTTGCCCGATGCTAAGATACACTAAAAATAAAAGCTCTGCATTCATGCACTACAGAAGTGATGAAAAGGAGCCCCAGAGAGCATCTTATTTCTGCCGTATGGATTATCAAGCTGCCAAGAAAGAACTACTGCAAACTAGTTTTATGCTGCTTGTTTCTGACTGATAAAATTTATGTTGTCACATAGGAAACACGGATTATTAATACTTCTATAGAGCAGCAGTTGTCATAATGCAACCAGCCTGCTTGTAAGCTGAAATAAAAATGGAAGTGAGATTGTGCTCTAGACAGTTTTTGAAATCCAGCACAGGTACAAGGTGTTATAGACCTAAATTTACTCATCACCAGACTTGATTAGTGGTTAATTGTTTGCTTGCTTGTGTTTCTTGTCTTTAGCGAAGCAGTTGGGTCAGTATCACCAGGAATGAGAACTGAGGACATCCATTCCTATTCTACATCCTCAGGGAAAGAATGCAGTGAATAAAGCAATACTTGGATTCTCTGAATCAATTACAGTACTCAGCTGAAGTTCTGATACTCCTCTGGATCAGAATTAAACTGCTCAGTCTTTTGCAAGAAAAAATACTACGGGATTATTCCCAATGACTGGTGAAGGTACTGAATTTTATCTGGAATTTTCATAGAATCAACCAGGTTGGAAAAGAGTTTTAAGCTCATCGAGTCCAACCGTTCCCCAGCACTGCCAAGGCCACCACTGCCCCATGGCACTGAGGCCTCGGCTACACGGGGTGTGAACACTTGCAGGGACGGTGACCCCAGCCCTGCCCTGGGCAGCCTGTTCCAATGCCTGAGCACCCTCTGGGGAAGGAATTGTTCCTCAGCTCCATCTAAACCTCCCCTGGTGCAGCTTGAGGCCATTTCCTCTTGTTCTATGGCTTCGTGCTTGGAAGAAGAGACCAACCCCAAATAGCTCCGTCCTCCTGTCATGTAGTTGTAGAGAGCGATAAGGTCCCCCCTGAGTCTTCTCTTCTTCAGACTAAACCCCCCCAGGTCCCTCAGCCGTTCCTCATCACACTTGTGCTCCAGGCCCTTCAACAGCTCTGTTGCCCTTCTCTAGACCTGCTCCAGCACCTCAATGTCTCTCTTGTAGTCAGAGACCCAAAGAGTTAGAACAATGTCTGAAGTTTTTGCCCCACCAAAAATAAGAGAATTGTATCACTAGCTTCAACATCATTTCCCCAAAGTGTATTGTGTGCCCAAGTACACTTCACGTAGGGACTTCTTTTGTTTTCCCTAAGCTGTAACTTTAATGCAAAGGTACTTTAAACCAGCTACACAAAAGGGATACAGAGACAACACCTCTCACTGCTCTGCTGGCCTTTTTGCTGATGTGGGAGCCTTGCATGCACATTAATACATTTATGCACTCTGTAAGGTTTATAAAGCCATCACTGAATATAATTAAAGGTATAATTTCTTCAAACTGATATTTTTTTTTTTTTTTTGAGTAGGTCATCCTGTTGATTTAAGTAACTGAAATTGTGCCTGTGAATGTTTAATGCAAATAATGGCGTTGGTAACATGGAAGCAGTGACAATTTATTGTCTCATTCCCATTTCATGGGAGTTTCTTATTCTCAGGGACAAAGACAGTTTCTAAAGTTGTAATAAGATCATTTTCTCTCCTCTTCCCTCCCCTCTACCCTTTTAGTCTGTGACAATTAAAAAGAATAAAAGGATCTGCTCATAAAACCTGAAAGATACAAGATTCACAGTTAAATGCCTCTAATCCCCGCTCAGCCTGCAGAGCAAGTATCAAATGGTCTCTTTCTCTTGCACTGACAACATCCTCAAGTCACCAGTTTGTAAAACATGAGCCCAGCAGCAGCCCCAGAAGACACGTTAGATCCCTCTACATGGCAGAGTCCAAAACACCAAAGCAAGTGTGTAAGTACAATGGTGGTAATGCAGTGGTGGCACCAAGCTTTGTTACCACCCTGAAACTCAACATTCCCATCAGCCACGCAGGTAAGAATGACAAGAATACAGTGTGATCACTTGGAATTTACACTGTAGTGAAAAAGAAATATTAAAAACCACAACCACTTCTGTGCGCTCCTTCAGTTTGAGTTATTTTATATACACAGAGAGCCTGAATTTCCCCATACATTTCAAGCTGTGAAAAATCAGCATCTCTTAAAAGATTTTCAGTAAAGCAAACATACAGTGATATTTTTTCCAAGAGATCCATTAAAACTTTTTGCTAAGCACAAGAACACTAAGCAGCATCTGTTGAATGACAGTTCAAGTGGCTTCCAGAGTTGCAGTGATTCACCTTGCAGAACTAAAGCAGGCAACGGCTCCCGGTTCCAGGACTCTGTCCTCTAGGCTGGGAATAAGCTGATGATGCTGATTTGTCAGTGGCAACAAACCCTTGAAAGCACCTTCATTAACAACAGTTTGCTTTATGAGCCTTGATCCATGTTTTGATTGTTACAGTGATTTTATGGACCTTTGGCAAGAGAAACAAACTTGGAATTTGGATTGAAATTACACTCATAAAATGCACAGAATTCTCCCACTGTATCCACCACCTCATAAACTATCATGACCTGAAGGGTATTTAATATTTAAAGAGTACAATGGATAGAGAGGTTTATGTAACAGAAGATACAGACCAATTCCCAGACTGGAAACCCCATCCATGCAAGTTCAGACTTGCTGCCCTTTAAAGAGACTCTGCCTTCATTAACAAAGGAACCCAGAGTAAGAAAAGGTCATCTCAATATTCTCCCTTGGGTGGTTATACTCACATCTCCTTTTTCCAGCCTTGCCTGACACCTACTAGGTCTTCAGATTCACTTCCTGGTCAATTGGGAATTTATCTACCCTTATTCCTAAAGGAAATGTCTGTCAGGCAGTGCAGGATGCTTCAAACACACACTGACAGTCCATCACCCGAACTCAGCTTTCAATAACTCTTTTTCACACTCATTAATTCAGAGTTTAGGAAAACTGAGAGTTCATATTTAGATTAGCTCTCAGAGCATGTTTTTAATTCCACTCTTGGAAATGAGACCCGTGTTGGTTGCTGGATACAGCACAAACTGAGCCTTTTATTCCAAATTCTGCCATTTCCAATCTTCTATCTCTGGCAAGATGCTCCAGAGACAGGAGTTCTTCTCCCAGGCTGCAAAGTTATTTATTGGGTGGCCTCAGGGAAGGTCACTTTTCCTTCCCTCTCACTGTTTTATTTATTTATTATTTGCATGTTTTATATAAAACGCTACCAACTACTTCTGAAAAGGTTTTTTGAGGTCTATGAATGAAAATAAGGTGGTATTAATATTCTTAATAGGGGTTCATCTGATCCTGTCAGACAATTCTCTGCCTTTCTTGAGGGGCATTCAGGAAAAAGAAACACGAGTGTTTGCGTGATTGGACCTTGAAAACATGCATCACTGTGGATGGTTATAGAAATAAATAAAACACTTTTCTACTGTGTCTCATAGTGTTGGAGAAAAATCATCTTCAGTGACGGATGTTGCTT
The DNA here is from genome assembly GCF_004027225.2 of Strigops habroptila. Taxonomy (NCBI): domain Eukaryota; kingdom Metazoa; phylum Chordata; class Aves; order Psittaciformes; family Psittacidae; genus Strigops; species Strigops habroptila. The sequence continues at coordinate 1,031,627 of NC_044297.2, read as the reverse complement.
GAACTAGAGCAAAGCTACAGAAGTCATTTCTGAAATGACTTAAACCAACAAACCAAATACTAATTCTTCTAACAGAGATTAAAAACTAAAGCTGACAGCGTGCTGCCAGTCAAAAAGAAACACAACACACAAACACACTGTTTCAGAGAGAGGCCCCTGAAGTATTAAAATAAGAATGAGCTCGCTTGCAGGCCGTGCTGCTGGGCGCATTGCTCTGACACGTCTGCTGCATTCCAGCAGTGCTCACAACTGAGCTGCACAGCCCTGTGACCAGAGGGGATAGACAACAGGCCAACACTGCAGCTTCCTCGCTGCCCACAGTCAGACCCAGTGTGTGCTGTGGAGTGATGAGCAGAGGCAGCCACCAGACCATCTGTGCTCAGCAAACTTGCCCTAGTTTCCCCTTCTCGCTGCAGATGTGCCAGATGGAGACATCTGACCTGGATTAACAATGCTTGGTGAAACTATTTGAGGTTAACAGGAATACAGAAGAGACACGGACACCTAACAGAGCCCAGCGGTACAGGAGAACACGCACAAGCTCCAATACTTGATGTAGCTACTAACTCCCAGCAGCCAAAGGCAGTGCAAAGACTCCTCCAATAACTGGACCCAAGATAACCATGAGTCAGTGCAGAACCACATAGATCTCATCACCTTACATGGCTCAACACTAGAGCAAAGAACTCCTTTAAAAGTTCCTTCATATACAAAGAGCAATTTAGATATCTGTGCACTTAGTACTATATAAATAACACAGAGTACTGAGTTCAGCTGCCCCACCTGTCACACATGCAGCTCTTGCACCTTTTACCTTTTGTCCATGCTTGCACAGATAGCAAATGTCTCCAGTTTAGCTTCACAGTCACAGCAAAAAATCTCTCTTCGTGAAGGAAGATGAAAGCATCAAACACAGAAGGATGAACTGTCTTTGCCAAACCCTGTCTCAAAAGCAGTTGTCTGAGAGAGGCGAAGCAGGACTTGGACACTCTCCTAACAGGTTCCTCCCTCTGAAGCTGGCCAACTGAACTGTTCTGTTCTTTCAGCTTAGTTGAGAGTTAACAGGCAGCTTTTACTTACGGTCATCTAACACCACACAAAATCTGTTTTCTGGAAGAAAAGCTTATGCTTCCTGCCTGAGCCACATCAGCTGAGGTGCAGAAAGCACTCAAGGATGGGCCTAAAGTAACTCTGCAAACAAATTATGCAGATGACCTCTGAAATCTGTCTGTGGCTTTTAGGACTATATCTTCCATTCCACTAAGGGCATAAAATGAAGCAAAAAGCCATTTGCAACAAGACAGACTTCAGCCAATGAGAAGTACCGGACATATTGATGCTAATTAATTGGTGACTGATTACAGAGCTTTTAGGTGTCAGGACAACTTAGTATCAAGTTTAAGGAACAAAGCTGGAGTGGAGTTGAAGTGCTAGAGCTCATGTCATGCTAAATTAGCTGCATGTTAATTGGATTAAGTTTCAAAATGTTTGACCAATGCTGTCATGCAACATCACATTAAGAGGGGACACTCTCCAATGTGACAGAGCGTTAACGGATGAGCTGTATTGAATGAGTAAGAGAACCCCTGACCAGTGATCAGTCAATACACTTGCATGGAGAATGAACCAGGTCCCAAATGTCTGCCTCCTGCCCTAAGCGTCCCTTCTGTTTGTTATTCAGATTGGGCAAGATCTCTCCCTCAAATTACATCCCTAAAAATATTCCCACGTCGACATCTTGCAGTCTTGAAGAAACACACCCAATCTGCCATACTCAGCATTTCCCACTGAGGGTAAGAGGGGCTCCTGGAAGCATTCATTTCTTAAATATTATGTTATTGTCTGTATTAGGGAAGCATCCAAAACCTCAAAGATGCTTCTTACATTGTAATCCAAACATTTGACTGGAACCAGCATCTAACTTTAAAGACTAAAAGCTGAGGGAACAACTGACTTGTGCTACAATTATAGCACAAGAGCAGCAAACTAGGAACAAAAGGGTAAATTTTTTCCCCACCCAGTAGACCCTAAGAAGGTTCGACAGCAGCAAATGTCTGGAAAAGGGGATTTTTTCCTCTTTTCTAAAAGAAAAAGAATACCTTTAGTGCACAGCAAATTAAGGCCACTCCAGCAGATGTGAACTGCACAGCAAGCAATGCACTGCAGAATCACACAGGCAGCTATGCTCGAGCCACACGGCACAAGAGAAACGGCTTTGAAGGATTATGCCTGTGGAACAGGATGTAACGCAGCCTGGCCTCAGGTAGCATCATTTTCCCCCTCCAGGGGTGAGAATCTATTCATGCCTTTACTCAACTGTAACTGAATCTTTAAAACTGTAGTGGTGAGGGTTTACATTTAGATTCAGGACTCACGGATTCAATTCCAGCAGAGCATTTTTCCAGGCCTGTTGACAGCGAGATGAACACATTTGGAGCACATCCTTGTCACAATAGGGGAATGAGAAGCTATCAATTTATGTCTTTAGCAGAAAAAGACAGGAAATTGAACTATTATTATAAACTATTTCCATTCTATCAGATAAATGCATTCAAAGCATGGAACTAAGCTTGACTTTAAGGGTATTAACAATACTTCTCCAGTAACATACTGTGCTGTCCAGTATTTTGAAAACAGTTGTTTTAAACGGCTGAAAGATAACATGAACTACTGTTTGTGGCTCCTGATGCCTCTAGAACATGGCCAGGGTGTGTGACCAGTGCCCAGGATGGGCAGAAAGCTGCTGCTTTTCAGCAGGTGAAGTCGAAGGTCAAACCAAGCAGAGACAGTGACACCTTCAAGGCTAGTTGATGTCAGTGGGAACTAGCTGTCTCGAACACACCTGAAAAAGCAGCTACGCTTCTCCTTCTGTTCAGTTGTACCACCAAGTTTTCAAGTTGCTTTTAGACTAAAGAAGTTGAAGTAATCATGATTTGTGGGTGCACACTTGTATCTTATCCCCCTTCAAGACAGGGAGCAACTGATAATCAGTCTCCATCAAATTTCTCAGAGGGAAAGAGAGCCCAGAAGAGCAAAGAGTCTCTGCTTATGCCTTTCCCCATCCCAGCCCACCCCAAAATTCAGCATACCTCTAAGCTTGTAACAAGAGAGAAGAATCCATACTCAGTCATCATTAGTTAAAAACTATTACATGCTGAGTTACATCTTAGATTCCCAAAAGTAATAAATTTCTCAGGGCAACTGGATTTCACACCTTCACGTGCCCCATTGTTCAGCTGGGATTCCATCTCACCACCACTGCCTCCTTTCAAAACATTTTGTTTGCTCCGGCTCAAAATAAAGCGTTTTTCAATCCGATTTCTGGGTATGAATATATATGTCCATGAATGCACTACAGGTTTTAAAATGGCAAAAGTTACCAGCTGACACACAACAAAGCTCTGGGGAATTATTTTTCTTCTTTGGCTAACTGTAAGGATCTTTGTAAACAGCAATGTAAGTCTTACTTTTCAACCTTATATGGGATATTTTTAGTGTATCTGATGCAAAGCTTTCTCTTCTGCTGCAGAGCTGCCTCCTGAGCACTTCGACAGAGGCAGAGGAGCTTGTTTAAAGCAAAGCTGAGTGCTCTCCCAGGACACATCTGGCCTGATCCTCCACTCACTCAGAATGATACAATTCCAGAACAACTTCCATTTCTTTGTTCAGACTTTCTTGTTATTCCCAAGTACTTTCCTGTTACTGAAGTAAAATACGGGTGTTTTCCTAAAGGCATCAATATACACAGAATATGCTTTCCACATATCTCCATGCAAGCCTAGAATTCCACTGGGTGTTAGGAAATGAACATGTACATTTAGGCATTTGCAAGATGCCTTCTGAGAACCAGTACACAAGGAACAGAAATCACATCTATCTGAGGTAACTTAGATGTTAAAATGAACAAAGAATGGCCAATTTGCTAGGAATTATAGCAAGTGTTTCTTACAGAGCCTGGAGTTTCATGCTTCAGGGTAGCAGTATGTAGAATCTCAGCCTCCACAGCCAGCTCCCAGCATATTTACCTACCAAGAATACAAACCTCTGCACAGAAGTATGTACATGCATACACACAAATATACACCTAAGCCTGAGAATTAAACCAAGTATTTTATCTGTATCACTGCATAAAGTCAGAGAATTATATTAAAATGCCATCCATTTGATTTCAGAGCTCATAGAAAGCTGATGGTTCTGGCTGCAGCCAAAAACAGACGTGAAGTCACTGCATTCTACAACCAATTCAATACGTTATACATTCTGAGAAATGGCTTTGTTACCCTCTACATCATAAATGACAAACTTCCCATCAGGCAATAATCAATAACAAGAGAAGCCCCTTCAGAACCATTCATATTTACACAACAGGAGAGATTATCCATCTCAAGTTATGGGGAAAGCACCACCTAGGTGATCTTAGGTCCCCCATGTAAACCCCCACCTCCCAACAAAGAAGAAACATCAACTAAACATTGAGAGGAAAACAAACACATCCACTAATAAGGTCTGAAGACTGGGAATTGCTGCTCAAACAAGCCTCAATACTTAAGGTTGTCCTTGATGATGTCCTTTACTGTGAGGGTGCTGAGGCGCTGGCACAGGGTGCCCAGAGGAGTTGTAAATGCTCCATCCCTGCCAGTGTTCAAGGCCAGGTTGGACAGAGCCTTGGGTGACATGGTCTCGTGTGAGGTGTCCCTGCCCATGGCAGGGGGTTGGAACTGGGTGATCTTAAGGTCCTTTCCAACCCAAACCAATCTGTGATTATGTGATTCTATGAGCGCCGCCCTTAAGCAGACATCTTATGTTTTCCATCCTGACACTTCATAGAAGGAAACGCTAAAATCCTCTCCATAATTTCATCACAAGTGCTCAGAGGCAGAAAGCAGGTAGTGAATATTGGCAGAAAACCCCCTCACCGGGAAGCTCTGCTGTCTGTCTGAAGGGTGTGCTCCAACTGCTATGCAGCTCGTTCAGGAAAGATGAAATATTCAGAGCACTGGAGGGGCTATGACATAAGTTTGGGCACTTCAAGCATTCACTAAATAATGGGAAATGACAATGAGGAATCTGGATGGCAGATGGATTCTCTTACCCGTTTACAAGCATTGCCAGAGAGGATAATAATATTAATGGAAAATATTATTTGAAACATTAGATCTAATATTTACACGCATATGACACACGTAGAGTTTTAGCAGTTTTGAGCAAATGTTTATGTTGAAGTATGGAAAGAAAAGGAGGATTCACTCAAGTAGTTGAGGAGAACTGGGCACACCCAGCCCTCAGGAGCTGGAAAATCCCAGACTAAAAGAAATCAGCTCCTGGAGAATTTTTCAGGAGCTATCAGAGAAAAGGTATTTTATTCATTTTGTCCTTTGTTATGGTCTTTGATGAAACATGGTGGCTGTCAGGAAAGAAAGGCTAAGTTAATATTGCTGCATTAGCATGGGCAGGGCTGAAAAGAATAAAAGGGTTTTTATAGAACTATAAGATAAATGAATTATGGCACTGGCCACAGCATACAATAGTAATGGAATGACAGCTGCTCCTTTCAGTCCTCCCTCTCTTTGCTTTCCAACAATATACTGATTTTTTAACTGTCTTTTAAAACAAAAACAAGTTTTGTGGGGTTTTTTGTTTGTCGTAATGCACGGAGTGGTTCTGAACATCACCCATGGAACAGGGATGGAACCTTCTGTTACACATTGAACTGTGCTAGAAGAATCTCCTACAGAGTTATGTATTTCAATTAAAAATGTTTTCCTACAAGTTTTCTGTTGACTTTTGGACAGTACAATCCTGCTTGCTCTAGAAATCTCTGATTTTTCACTAGAGGGTTTAAAGGCATAATACTTAAGCTAAAAACACAGAGATTTTGACTGTGTATTCCCATACTGCTTCAACCTTTTCCTTTCTCTAAGGTGCAAGCGCTCTTCAGTCTTCTTCATTGCAGCACGTTAACAGAATTGTTATGACACACCACAATAACACACAGAAGTCTCACCAAACAAGCTCTACTCACAGGATTAGAGGAGGAAGAGGAGGAGGGAGCAAACATGATTAGAGCACCCATATGAATTATAGACTGGTTTGGGTTGGAAAGGACCTTAAGATCATCCAGTTCCAACCCCCTGCCATGGGCAGGGACACCTCACACTAGACCATGTCACCCAAGGCTCTGTCCAACCTGGCCTTGAACACTGCCAGGGATGGAGTCACCACTTCTCTGGGCACCCTGTGCCAGCGCCTCAGCACCCTCACAGTGAAGAATGCATTGAAACCAACAGTCTCCCCTTCACTCAGTGTTAGGTTTCCCTCAATGGCTTGCAATAGATGACCACTGAACATGAAAAGCATAACCTGAGGTACTGCAATGGAATTATGAAATGTATGTTTAACTTCCCCCAACTCCACAGAAAGAAACTTGTTTTCCATTACGCTTTGTCAACAACCAGTTGCAAACACAGTCTACATTTAAACACCTATGTGACAGCACAGAATGGACCAGTGCAATTCCTTTATCAGTAAGTTACCCATTAGGGAGGTAAAATAATTAAAAATAAACAAGCAAACAAAGCAGGAGAGTTGTTCCTGAGGCACTGCAAATGTGAATGGCAAGTTGGTGATATCAACTATTTTATTAAATGAAAACTGAGATACAGATTTAGCCTGTATGACTGGCACCACTTTGTCCTCTTGGCAGGAAGAGGCACCTCTCTAGTACGTAAAACCACACTGTTCCCAATGGGAAAAGGCAGCCAATTATCCAGAACAAATTGTGACTGTAACGGTGAAGATCATTTTATTATTGCCTGGAGGGTTTTTGAAGCTCTCCCTATGATATTGTCTCGTAAATAATTCAATGAAAGTGATTTATTTTGGTGGGGAGTTTACAAGGGAAAGCCTTTCAAAAGAGGATTCTGTCAAAACTTACTTCATTTCATCTTAAATTCCAAACAAATTTACTTAGATCAAATTTCAACATCAATTAACACAGGCTGGTAATTTCTCTGTGTGTTCAGTTAAACGGCTAAAAAGGAGCTAACAACACGGTTATGTTCACTCTATTCCTGTCCATAAATACGGTGACTTGTTACTAAGAAGTAGAAGCCTCTGATCATGAGCCATGAAGAACTTGCAAGGATTTGAAACTGGTTTCTCTAAAGCTCTGCAGTGTACCTCACACACCAACTGTGATGCATCCTAAACCGAACAACCCGCAGCACAATGTGCTGTGATTAAAGGTATTGGCTGGATGTGGAGCTACTGTGAAGTTCACAGCAGTGCCATTCAGAGATAAACACAACAAATCCTTGTTTATGTAACATAAATTCAACCCCATGACAAACAGAATAGGCTTTTCACTTGAAACTCAAGCACCCACCCACTTCCTGCGCATATCACATTCCTCCTAAAAAGCCACAAATTCAAACAACAAAATCCAACTCTCCACCCCCCAAGTAATGGTGATATAACTGTGCACAAAGGAGAAAAGCCAAAGGGAACGTTGCTCCATCTAATTAAAAACTATCAGAACAAAAGAAGGGCAACCAGTCCTAAATGTGATCATTTCTTGCCACTTCTGCTGAATGTAGCAACACAATTTATTCCTAATTCTACTGTATTTTGCCTTGGGGGAATTTTGCCTGGAAAGAAAGGTATTAAAGTGACTTATTTAGTAGGGAGGCTAAAAGGACCGTGCCCCACATTAATCCCAAACAGCATTAGACTTCCAGCTCATTCTCCTATAGTGCTAACACTGTTGTGTAGGGCCACAGATACCAGAGCAGCCTCCATCCACAGACAAGAAACTGCAAGAGGTAGAATGAGAGCCTATGTCCCCCCATAACTGATGAAGGAACATGACCAAGAAAGCATTTAATGTTAGACATCTTGAAAGCTCTGGATGCTAGTACAGATTATGGTAGTCTTAAACATGTCTTTTAAGTGATTTGCTTAAACGGGAATGTATATTCCAATGCCCAAATGGCAACTGTTTGTCTGAATGTATTCTGAATTACAGCCAGAAGAATGGAAAAGGAGAATACCTTCATAAAGACAATTTATAGCTGTTACCTGACTGGATTCTTTTCTATCCTCTGCTATTATTTTCTCTCAGCTTTTGCTGCCAGCTACATTTTAGAGACACACCAATATTTGCAAACCAGCTCCAGACCATCTTATGAAGCCATCTCAGACTTGTGCAAAATTATCACATGGTATCAAACATGCTGGGTATTGCAGGCTGCAGTATGAAGTCCTCTAAATATAGAGAAGCACATCTGCAGTTACCACAAGCTATCCTTCATGACCTGTCAATCCACCTTTAACAGTCAAGGGCTTGAGAGCCTCTGAGCATGGTTATCACAGGACCCTGATCAGAGAATGGGATTTTCAGAAGCTCAGATTTTCAGAGGAGATATTAATTTATAGGGAATTAGACTTTTCTACTAATTCCCATGTAGTAAAAAATGCTTTTTCTTTAACTCTCTCATAGGGTTTAACAGGAAAAACAGAATAGTAAAGGAATGGCAATGCTGTGTCAACTCCCTTTTGGAGTTTCTCAATAGTTAATGCAGCCGGTGGGAGGTTGCATCAGTTCACTTTGCAAAATGAGCTTTCCTTTTCCTCCCCCTCCCTTTTGTTTTATTTCTGGTTTTACTGGAAAACCAAGTAGGCTTAAATCACAATAGCTATGATTGAACACATGGTAACAAGGTTTAATAGGTATTGAGGCTGAACAGAAAGGGAGAACACAAACTGTATCAGTTTAACATTGCGTTGATATATCATGCTCAAGGTTGATGGTTAGGCCACTTCAAAAGTGAGAAGAGCAAACAATTACATCCAAATTAATTTACTGGAATAATAGTTCTTCACGTTCTCCTCCCATCACTGGAGAGACGACTTCTGTCAGGATTGCACAAAGAGCTGGTGAGTGACCTGCCCTATTTCTGCATGAGGGAATGGCGCAGGAGAGGCTTTCCTCAGTTACTTACAACAGTGGCACTCTTCACCTCCACCTTACACATAAAAGAGGCAGCAGATGCTTTTCACGAAGAGAGCCTCAGAGAAGTGCTAGGATGCAATTAAAAAGAGGAACTGTAGCTAGTGAAACAAATGTTCAAGCCTGATCTGACTCGGGCACAACAGGAATATCAATCTAGTTTTCCCCCATTCCCCCAGCGCTAACCTTAACACCTGAGCTTCCATAGCACTCTTCCATTAGTTTTATCATAACTTGGACTCAAAACATTTATTCTTTGAAAACTTTATGCTGCATTCCTGTAAAATAGTTCTGTTTCAGTGTACTGACAGGGATAAGTAGCAATTAACTTGAATATTGCTGACCATGTTTAATTTCAACCAAGCTAAGGTATAGCAGTTACATCTCTGGCCCCATTTACATCTCTGGTTGTACCTTTTTCTCCACAGACTGTTCGTTTTCTATTGTAGTGATGGAATTAGGGCAATCCTTTCTAAAGCTGTGCACAACAGGCAAACAAATACAAGGTACCTGCATTTCACAGGGATTTGAACGCTACATCTAAAGGACAAATCTCTAATATAGTTTTTAATAATGGTGAAACTTTGACATGGCAGTTTAGAAAATAACCCCAGTCTCCTAATCCTCCTCATCAAATGGGATTATATGACAAACATTACATGTGATTACGTGCAGTAATCACAAAAGTGGAACCTTTTATAGAAATATTTTAAAGCTCTTATCAACTATATGCTGTTATTTATACCCAAAGCCCCAAATTCATGTTTTATGCAACTTCCAATTACTCTTCTAACACAGTACTTATTAGAAGCAGCAATGCTCATCAGCTTTGGTTCAGGCAGATGGCCAGTAGCTTTGTCATCTGTGGCCACAGATTAACTCTTTCCAAGTTTCTCACCACTCTAAACACCTCAGATGTTCTCTAACCACACTGCAGAACTAGTCCTCTCACATGCTAGTGAGAGAAAACAAGTAGGAGATGCTCAGATAATACATATGGAATACAGTAATGAGGCAGCTGCAGAGATTCCTCTTAGTTTAGAAGAGTTTTGGTGGAACTCAGGGAAGAAAAGGAAGAGATTCAGCAAGTGGAACAATACACAATGTTAAATTCTGCCTAATAACACAGGGGAAAACATAGAGGCACGAGGATGATAAGAGGGCTGGAGCACCTCCCGTATGAAGACAGGCTGAGAGAGTTGGGGCTGTTCAGCCTGGAGAAGAGAAGGCTGCGTGGTGACCTCATAGCAGCCTTCCAGTATCTGAAGGGGGTCTACAAGGACGCTGGGGAGGGACTCTTCCTTAGGGACTGTAGTGGTAGGACAAGGGGTAATGGCTTCAAACTTAAACAGGGGAAGTTTAGATTAGATATAAGGAAGAAGTTCTTTACAGTGAGGGTGGTGAAGCACTGGAATGGGTTGCCCAGGGAGGTTGTGGATGCTCCATCCCTGGTGGTGTTCAAGGCCAGGTTGGACAGAGCCTTGGACCACGTGGTTTAGGGCAAGGTGTCCCTGCCCATGGCAGGGGGGTTGGAACTAGATGATCTTAAGGTCCTTTCCAACCCTTACGATTCTATGATTCTATGATTCTATTGAGAGACAAGATCCGTATCTGTAAGAAACAGGCTGATCAATTCACAGTGCTGGAGTTCAAGGTGAAGTTTAGTTTTGATAACTCTTGAACAACCTGGTCAGTAGAACTGGGATGAAAATGTTCCCTTTTCTTCTACAATGCACAGCAAACATTCATGGCCACATCTTGACCTAACACTGACAACCACAGAAAGAAGCTTCCAAAAGGAATAGAGTTCAATCCATGGAAAATCTAAGTGATCAGCAGCAACCATGTTTAATACTAGGTTATGAAGACAAACATGGCCAGTGCAGGAAACCTTTGCAGCTATGCGTTCATACTAAAAACCCCTGACAAATACTGTTACTAAGTTTGAGGAAAGGGGTTAAAGAAGTAATTTGTGATTAAAGCATGAATGGAAACCAGGAGATCTAGGTCCTTTTCCCTGCTGTGAGGTGCACTTGTATTAATTTCCAGAAAAGATTTCCAGACAACTTATTCCAAACAGGGTCTAAATCCAAAGAAGGAAACATTTGGTTGTTATGCTTATACTCAGAAGCTTTAAAAACTAAATGGAAACTGCTAAAAGAGCTCCGAAATAATGGAGGAGATCATACCCCCTTTCCAAAAGTTGTATTTTAAACCTGAGGGGCACAAAACAAATCTACAGTGCTTCTGAAAATTCCACTCTCTGAAAAATGTGCTGCAAAACACATTTTCCTCTTCTGAAGGTCTTCTACAACTCTAAGTTTTCCCTCTCGCCCTCTCAAAACCAAAATTAAATACCAGCACAGTTTTGAAAAACAAAGATTTACACATGAAAATCCTCTTAGGGAGGCAGATTACACAGTTAGCAATAGCTGCAGGTCCCAGAAAGAATCAAGCAGTTATGTATTTCAGTTGTGTTCAAACGATGTCTGAACTGACTGCTTCAGAACTTGCTGTTTCTGAAGTATCTTTCATCATCCAAAATGCTTCTGGAACAATAAATAAGAGGAGATCCCTCAAAGACTTGAGCAGCAGCTTCACAAAGAGCAGCAGTTCTTCACAAAGAACTTCAAACAGAGCACTGAGTTGAGATGACCAGGTTACTAAACAGGACTAGTAAAAAGTGACCTTCTCTTGAAAAGAGAAACTAAAAACACTCCATCACCCAGTTCCTTTTGGACAGACATCCAGGTCCCCAAAATACCAGGTTTCCAGTAAAGTTACTTCTTCACCTTAATATCTATTCCAATAGAGGAGAAGCAGAGAACAGGAAAGCTGAAGAAAGATTTACTTTGTGCTTTGCACTGATGATGAGAAAGTAGGCTGAGAAGTAACAGAATTAAAAGTTAAATTTACTGGCAGTTGTACCAGCTGCTCACTTTAGGCAGTATTTTGTTGAATGTGAATAAATTGGTAGAAGATTACAGGCTTACTACTCATCTTCTGCCTCACCAGAAATGAGATACGAGATTCTTCATATTTAAAACTGTTTTTCTGGAGAGCCTACGACATAAACAGAATGCTTTAAAAAGTGCTATTATTCAAATCATGAGGCTGACTAATGTGGTAAAGAAACCCAGTTCAAAGCATTACCCAAACCTTATTTGCAGTAGATTTGTTCCTTGCAAGACTAAAATAAAACCATTGTGCATCTGTCTATGTTACACAAATACATTAGTCTAAAGGTTAACTTAAAAAGTATAAAAACTGGAAAATGGCTTCAAAGTTTGACCAGGAGAAAATGAGGGTTCATCTATTTGAATGAAATGAGATTGGAAGAAGAAAAGCTCATTTTAGGTGATTGATAGTTCTGTAAACTTGCAGAGAATTAGTTTATTGTTGAAATTTTCAATGCTTCCGAGGCTTAAGGAACAATTCCACCGCTCTGTCCCTTAATTCAAGGATTATGATGTTTCAGAAGTAAAACCACAGTTGTGTCCCAAGTTCTGGTTACCTGTTTTGGCTGTATATTGTGTAAATAAACTACAAACATCTCTGCAGACACTGTCATATTAACTACCGGCTTCAACAGGGAGGAGAGAGGGTAACAACTATGGGGAAAAGTCCTGCTGCAGTATTTCATCTTCTACTGTGGTTTGTACAACTGCATATGAAAACACATAGCCTGGAAACTGAGAAAAGCTTATAAACACTGAAACACTAAAGTTCTGTCCAATCTTCCTACCAAACAGGACTTGAAAAATTCAGCCCTTGCTTTTCTACCACCCAAGCAAACAAATGAAATCATGCAAGCCAAAATACTGAAACCAGTGAGAAAATATGAAGCATTTTGCTTAGGTTGAAGGCAAGAGGAAAACTGCCCACATTTTTCTGGGCTACTGGGAATATGATCCCCAGAGAAAGATCCTTGTCTTTTACCATGGATATTCCCATATTAAGAGAAATAGGGAAGAAATGTATGGAGAAAGCGGAAGTCCTTCCACTTACTGAAAACATGAAATACCTTCCCCTGTATCTGCTCTGTCTGTTAAAAAAACACTTTGATTTTAGGCTGTGCATTGTATCTGCCAGCCAACAAATAAAGGTCATTTCAGAGTGTGCAGAGAATCTCACTTCATTTGGTGAAAAAACAAATAGGTATAAATGAGCCTGCAGATTAAAAGAAAATCCTGTCTGAAAGGCTTATTAAAAGTCATTTGTTATGTTTTCCTCCTAATTACTGGAATTAATAGTAATAATATATCCTATGCTCCCAAGATTAATGGGAGATGATTCCTTTCTCGGGGTACACTTTTTCAGTAGCAAACCATCACTCCAAGTCACATTAGTTTCACTAGGGAAGCTTCAAACAGGTATGAAATGAATCAAGTGTTAAATGTTTCTATTTGACATGATGGATATACATACATAGAAATAATCTACTTCTTGGTTAAACACACGAAGAGTAGAACAAAGACAAGTTTCTTGCAGGTTTGACATCCTCAGAGGTGATGACACCTTCAACTGGAGGAAGTGCAGCCCTCTGTCCCCATCCTGAAGCAGGTCTCAATCACTAAACAGACACCTGCAGGCTCCGGAGAGGACCACTGGATCTGGAACTAAGCACCTAATCCTGTGTCTGCCAAATCTCCTATCAGCATCTCCTGGCACAGCATTTAACTATAGTAATGCAAAATTACAGCGCTTAACTTCACATCTTTTTTTAGACAACTACAGCAGCAAAAATCCCCATCTCCTTCACAATTACCTGTTTCTCAAAGCAACATCTGTGTTTTACCATAACAACATTTTCTTTAGGCAAGTGCTTCAGCCTAACCTGCACAGCACCTCTGTCCTCTCCTGGCAGAGTCCTCAGTACTGAGAGGATGAGACTGCTACTGCCTTGTCTAAACTGGGTTTTGGTTTTATTTACTGTACAAACAGTATCATTTGGAGGTGGCACACAAGCATCTTTAAGAAACAAGTGTGGTATTTAGTCACGTGGAGTTCATAGAATCCCAGACTGGTTTGGGGTTGGAAGGGACCTTAAAGCTCCTCCAGTTCCAACCCCCAGGGACACCTTCCACCAGATCAGGTTGCTCCACGCCCCATCCAACCTGGCCTTGAATACTGCCAGGGATTCTTACTGTAACGTTTATATGCTAAAGCCCCAATCTGACAGCAGTATATAAAAGCAGTGTATAATTATAATTAAGTGTATGGAAATCATAATGAAAAGGGTTTTATTAACATGAAATGGTGTTGCTGCTACGTTTTACCTGCGTTGCCCAGATCAATATGCAGAAAATAGCCCAACTGGGGTGAAGTGAGTTACAGGAATTGGAACTTGCTGTATAGAAAGTCGAGATGCCCCCAGATGTCCCAGTAACAGGTGATGCTGCTGTCAGTACTTGAAGTGGTTTGGGTGTCTCTGCCTGCTTCCCATTCATTAGGGTGTATGGAGGAGTGAAATTAGTATTCAGACTGTTCTGTGCTCACAACTGTTCCAATATGTTTAGTGATGCAGTGTTACATTATGTGTGTACTGCTTCTTGTGTGCTTACAGCTCTGTTGGGTACCTGTGCGCCTCTAGTCAAAGTCCACTCCCTTTATTTTTGATTCTCAGTTGTCCAGAAGTCATCTTTTAAGCTTGACTGGGGGGAAATGGGATTAGCAAATGGGTGTTAGTCTTTTCCCCAGCTTCATAATGATAAATGCAATTGAATTTCATCGTTGCTCATCTGATCTTTCTTGGACTTGCTTAATTTAGAGACATCTCCCCAAAATACAAGCTTCCCAAAGAGGGCCATTAGATAATCTTGCATAACCTTCCTACTGGTGCAGTAGCTGCAGATCACATAAAACCAAGGCTCTGACTTGGGTAATATATAGTGCAAATGACCGTGGGCTCATCTCTTTTGTGACAAATACAGGTTCGTTCAGATTCATTCTGCAGTTATTCAAGTCAGAAGTTCTTAGCTGCTCACTCGAGAAGGTAATGAACTTTCTAATGTAATAAGATAATTTTACGATTAAGCAGTTGCCTAAATAACTAGATTTTTCTTTGTCAGAAAGAAAATAAATAACTGTTCAAACTACAACTTCTAAATTTGCTTAAACTAGAGAACATGGGATGAGTTGGGGACCCAGGAGAGAAATAATCAGGGCTGGTGGCACAGCAGCTCTCAGCAAGCTTCTTTTCTAATCCTTTTCCTCATGGACAATGACAACTGCCACCTTCTTTTTGTTTGAAAATCACTGTCTTAGCTGACATGCCAGTGCTAAGCAAAGCTTGTTACTTCTAACTTGTCATTACAGGTTTTCTTCTCCTGGGTAAAACTTGTTAACAAGAACTTTTTCTGTATTATACGACAGAATTTTATTGAAACAGGATTTCTCATATCTATCAACTTGATTATAAGCAGAAGCTGTTGTCCATCCTGCTCAGAGCTCCCTAGAAGAGTACTCTGAAATACATTCTCCCTGCCGATTGCACCTTAAGTAGAGCTGCTGCTGGAGCCGTTTCACCCCTCCTTATGAAATACAATTTACAATTCTGACTCCGATACTGAGGCACATTCTTTTAAGATGATCTAAATCAGACAAATCTCCAGTTTTTAAAACTGCAGGTTTGATGATGCTTAGTTCTATCAAAATTATACTAGGAGAAGGGTCCAGCAGGTAGGAATCTTAGTGTGGCTCACAGGAACCACGCGGAATTGGGTCTCAGTAAGTAAGGGATAGAAGTATTTTAACAACAAAAAATAATCCTGTTACATCACAATTCGCCATCGCAAAATTAAACCTTTTCATTCAATGGATCACCTTTTCCACAAGTTCAATGAATGGCTGTGCAAGTTCTTTAGTGCTACTGAAATTGTATCAGTGCAATAATTCCTTTCTATTATAATTATTGTATTTACAGATAATTCTGATTATTCACTATCATTTGGGGCAAGAGATACTTCAAACTACCAGTCTCCAACGGAACAGATACCCTGAGCTTCACTTCATGCTCAGGTTAGAGGGGAGACAGAGATAAATTAAGAAGTAGGTTCACAAAAAAGAAAGTAAAAAAAGCTGAGGGACTTGTATCTTACCCATATTGCAATGCAAGTATTTACTGACACAGCTTAGATCCTTAAAAGGCTTCCTGCAGAATACCTCAGAAACTCTTCCAGTCCCTAAGTATCGGTGGTTTCTTCCTCCTTTAACACCAACTTCTGCTCCATTTTCATCTTTCAGGTTACAAAAGGCTCCTCTCAGCCCCCAGCTTTCAGCTGAATTGTCCTTCCAGTTGCCCAGAGTAAATAGACTTGGAACACAAACCTCCCAGCAGCGAGCTCTGCAGTCCCTAAACCTGTGCCCCTCTTGGGTGACTTCTGTGAACACTACACAAGACCATGCCTCCTGTAGGAAACTCATAAAACCAGGCTCCCTCCATCCCCATCCTGCCCTTGAGCTTGCTGCTGCAGAGTACCCCAGTTCAGCTTTCTGTATACAAAAACTGCTCTCAAAGTAACGCACAATCCTCACAGGATTTGATGAACCAGAGATGTAAACTGCATTTTGTAGCCTCTCCCCAAATCAGGTATATTTAAAGTAAAAAGGAGATGTCATGTTTGCCTTTCCAAGGATCAGACCATTGTAGCTTATAAATGAAGACATCCCAAAGCTGACATTTACACAATCTCTTTATCAGTAGTAATACAAGTACAGGCTGTGCATGATGATCAAACTGAAGCTGAATTTCAAGGTTAATGAAAACAAAATTCACAGAATCACAGAATGGGCTGGAAGGGAACTTAAAGCTCATCCAGTTCCAGCCCCCTGCCATGGGCAGGGACACCTTCCACTAGAGCAGGTTGCTCCAAGCCCCTGTGTCCAACCTGGCCTTGAACACTGCCAGGGATGGGGCAGCCACAGCTTCTCTGGGCACCCTGTGCCAGCGCCTCAGCACCCTCACAGGGAAGAAACTTCTGCCTCAGAGCTCATCTCAATCTCCCCTCTGGCAGATTGAAGCCATAACACATAAGTTTTTCGGATTTTCCCTGCTCATGGCTCTCGGGAGTGGACATCAATACTCACAAGGGATCCCTGTGTACCAAGAACTGGATGCACTGAATAATACCTGAGCTGGGGCCAGTTTGGCATTTCACAGCACAGACCAGGGTTTGCCATTCTCCAGTTAGGATGGCTGGGTCATATCAATGACCACTCCTATGCCACGCTGATCTGACAGACTGGCTTTGCTCTCAATCTAGTTCAGCAGCCTGTATGATTATCTTCACAGCAGCACAAGAGACTTACAACACTGAAACCTTTTCCATAGCACCTGACTTCAGTAAATGAAGTAATTTCCATAGGGTCAAGAACGATTGCAGAGCACTCATCCCATAGACTAACTGCAAGACATGTACTCTTACAGCAGCAATCTACAACAAATACATCTTGGCTGAAAGCTTTTGAGGGGAACAATCCCAGCTCACCACTATCAGAATTCAGCCTGCTTCTGCAGGGAGAAAAGAGTGATGAGGTCAAATATAAAGAACCCAGATACAAGGAAAAAGGGCAAAGCAATTCTCAGAGATCAGAACTATTTTAAAAGGACTGTGATTTCTATGCAGGTGCACAGACCTTCTCAATGCTCAGCTCCACCAGGTGCCATTACCTGAGCATCCAGCAATGGAAGGGTAGATTCTTCAATAACATGCCTGACAAGTCATAAATAACCAGCTTTTTTATACTATTGCATTCCCCAAAAACACTCTGTGCTAGTTGTTGCCAGAGGGAATAATCAAATGGAAATGCTTTGTTTTGACAAGTGGTGAGGAAAACTTTGAGTCCTGTTTCACATAACAGAGAGGTTAACCAAAACACACAGAATCAAGAGAAGAGAAACCACAAAAGAGAAACAAAAAGGCAAATGCTCCCTCTGTTTCCCACACTGATCAAACACAACGTATCAATACAATTCGGCACTAAAATATTCCATACAAAGGCTGAAGGTCGACAATGTTCATTATGTTTCTGCATTTCAGGCTGATTCTCCCCATTTGGCTGCCTCACCACTCATGTGTCCATCAGGTGCACCAGGAAATGAAAGATAAAAGCACAAAGGTTCTGCTGAATGCTCCCCCAGCAGCAAGCAAATAGAACCTGCAGTAAAGTCACCCAAGAGCCCACTGTGCCTGGCTGCGTGGTCTCTGCTAACCCTTCTTCTCAAACAAACTGCATTCAACTTGTGCAGAAGATGATGGAAATTGAATAAATCCTACCACATGAAGTGCTAAATATGATAAATCTAATAGTGAAGAAATAGCATGGGGTTTTTCTTAATGTGGAACACAAATTACCGACACTAAGTGATTTATATGAGTGAAATTCTGGGGTCTACACAGCTCTTAAGCAAGTGCACATCCTATTCATTGAGAAATGCAATCAGAATGACTGGCAGCTGCAGGAGGTTGCCTTGAATAATACTGGTTTGATGAGTTAATGCTTTTTTTAGGTGCCTCTATGCTGGAAAAATTCCTTGCAGGAATGCAATCATACCAGCAAAATATGTTTTCGCTGGTCTACTTTATGCTGCTTCCCTGAACTCCCCTTCTACTGTGTGCTCTGTCTGCAGCAGAAGGCTTTCCAACACTGGATTTTTTCTGCTGTATGTTACTCATTATTAAAAGGAGGCATTACTAAAGAAATCAGGTAGGAAACAGCCCCCAGGAACTATTCTTTGCAGGTTCTCATTAGAGCTGCCTTCAACTTTGATTTCCATTTTGGTCGAAAGGAATTTTTAAGATTAAAACCACCTGTGCAATATATGAAATAGATTTCTGAAAACCTTCAGAGCATCCCATTTTTCAAGGCACACACCCAGAGAAAGCAAACCCACATAGCACCACAGGAGGTAAGGGAGATGTGACAAAGAATGGAGAAACTACACAAGCAGGAAGGAGAATTAACAAAGATGGAATCAAGAGAAAAGCCACAGAAGATCAAGATTTATTCACAGAAAAAGAGGATCTTCATCCCTTCAGCCAGAGGAAAACAGGACAAGCGGGAAACTAATGCAAGTGATTGTTTAGAGCCACCATAAGAAAAAGCACTTTTCTGCTGTACATTTTGAAGACATCCCACCTGCACGATTCAGGTTTCTAAGTATGTAGATGCATGCAGAAACTGTATTAACTGTAGGTATGTCCAGAACACCATCATAGCTGCTGACAGCTCTTGGAGATAACAACCACAGAACACTATTACCACATTTGGACACCGAGCTCTCATGGGGAAGGACACCAGGAGCTGGAGAGTCTTCAGGCTAAGCCCATCCTGGGTGAGTAGGTGAGATATTCAGCTCCAAGTTCCTCACCAGCAGAACGATGCAGCAGCCTGCAGCCCGTGTCTGTGCTCCCATTACAAGTCTACTGGATGTGACATTATTTGTAGCATCACTTGCTTATCTCTGTGCACAGTTGTACCTGTACTATTTTTCATGTGGAGAGCAATACTGTAGCATACATGACACACAGTTTGACCACAGACACTTATCTGCTTCCCGTATGGAAGATCAGTGAGACAACACTCAGTCTGAATAACCCTAAATGGGAACATCTCCCCTTGACCCCTCTAATGTCAGTGGAGTAGGAGGAACTTACCCAGTGTAGTTAAGTTACACCTCTGTCAAGTGCTGCCTGCACAGACACATTCTTGACTACAGAGATAACGTAAAGAATTCAGTCTCCAGTGGAAGTCCCTGATAACAGCACACATTCACAAGGAGAGAGTTGAGGACTGAATCCCTGGACATCCAAAACACTTGACCTGAGATCCCACACGAACATTGTAGGGTATCTATAGAGTAACCCATGCCCCAGACCTGCTCCCTTGCTACTGAGCCATTCTTTTCCATCACAAAAATCTTCTAATTGCTTCTGAAATACCAGCTACCTAAATCTGTTTTTTCTTTTTTGGAACCCATGCATTAATTGCCAATGCTATTTCCACTATTTCATATGACAGAGAGAAAGCCTAATGATAGGTGAGTTTGTTGAGCCAGTAGCTAATTTAGATCTGCCTTTCCTTAACAAACCAAAACTCTTCATCTGTCCTTTTAAGTTACCCTCAAATGACTTTATTTCAACACTGCAGATGAAGACATGGTCTTTTTAAGTAACTGTTTTATCCTCTTTGGGAGGCAATTAAAGAGTACAAGAAATTACCACCTTCTGTTTCTACTCTTGTCATGGCTGGATAATTGTTGTTTTAGGAGAGGGAAAACAAGTCAGACATTGCCAGTCTCAACATTTCTAACTGCTTAAAGATTATCAGTGCAAAAGCAGCTCTATCAGATTGAAGGACAACCTTTCTAATCAATGCCCTGAATTTAGATGCAAGCAGATGCACCATTCAGGTCCTCAGCAGATGCCTTCATCAACGTGGTTCCTGCCATCACCTTTCTTCTGTCTGGGACATGGACAAAGTTATAAAACAAACACAGGGATGTGTTTGCAAGATCAGGACTCAAGCTTGCTTTTCCTTTCCTTATTACACCCCTGCAATGTCACCTGAAAAGCAGCTGTACCTTACATCTGCAGGCTGAAGATGAACACAAAATGAAGCACTGCAGATTGCATCAAATTATAACTCTGAAGTTGACAAACCTTTCATGTTTCAAATTTAGTCCTGTGGATTGGGTTTCAGTTTCCTGGGTTTCAGTAACTCTACCCAGATTAGGAAGAGGTTAAAGAGAAAATGATAAATTACAAATCCAAGAGCATGCCTGTTCCCCTACCCAGCCTGAGCAGGAAGAAATGATGTTCTATTTGCCTTCCAAAGCAGTTCTGCTCTGCAGGAACTGTCAGCATCAGTTAGAAGCATGACCTATGTTAGGTCTTTGTCAATACCGTAACTAGTTTAGAGATTGCTCTTTAAGTACAGTCTGAGAACCAACTTTTGGAAAGACAAATCTATCCAATCACTACAATTGATCAAGAGTGGACAAGGGAATTGCAGAAAGTTTCTGAATTGGATGTATCCGCAGTGCACACACCTGAATTTGAAGGCTTTGAAATTCAATTACAGAAACTAAAATAAATGACCATAATGTTTTCTATTATCAGATTCAGAGAAATCATTTTCCCTTCCTTCCCCTGCCCCAATAAAACAAATTTCAATTACTTTTTTTGTACTCAACAAACTTGACCTTCCATCAGAGTCCTTCAACAGTGGACAGCTTTTAATGTTAAATAATATATCATAACTGTGGAGCAACACAGCAGAGGGTTTTCAGTTTCAAGACACAGCATCCCAGTTTAAAAGGCAAGGATTAGGTACTCATAATGCATCTGGGCTAACCAGATCAAAAGCTGAACACGGCACACTTGGCCATGCTGTGGAACACCTAAACCCTGGAAGATGTACATGCACATAAGGAATTCCTCATGTTCATTCAGTCTTTCAGCACAGGAATTTATTTCAATAGCATTTTAGATGGAATTAAAACTTCCCATGCAGCAACATTGACAAAACAACCCTGTTTCAAACATTACAGTCATATCCAAGCTGTCTCAGCTACTCCAAAGCTTTGCTTTATAGGTATATAAAACCTGCATTAGAAAAGCCTTTTCCTCTTCCTCCTTTAACACAATGCGGTTTGGACTCCAGCTTGACACCTGCACCAAGAAAAATAAGGAAAAAAAGGGCATTTCCAGTTGTCACAGGAGCAGAGGAGAAAAGAGAAAACAAATACAGAGTTGCCAAGGTTACTGACAATCCTTGCTGAAGAGGTGAATGAAATTGATAAGGAGGAGACAGCTACAAAAAGAGCCTCAACTCTATTTTTACAGTCCACCTATTGCAGATGTGACTAGTTCTACACATTTTGGGGTTTTTCCTTCTGGGGAATTTAAATCAATTTGCATTCAACAGAATTCTTCACATCTGCCCTGCAAATGTGAGGCTCAAACTGTATGTAAAATAGCCCTAGCCTGTAACAGCGCTGATCTGTGCAGCCTCCTTTAAACCACCTTATACTCAAATGATAGAGGTACATCGGCACTGTCTCGAAAACCTGAAGCCAGAAACAGTAAAGCTAAAAATAAGGTTTTTATTTGTGCCACACGGCACAAGAATGCACAAGATGGGATTCACCCCAACCATACAGAAATCAGTCGCCTGCCATGTCTGAACATTAAGACAGTAATTTCTTAATCATGACTCATAAACCCTCTATTGCAAACAAGTTACTTCCCCTTGTTTTAGAGACACAGAACAGCTATTTTAAAGCATGAAGATGAAAGTTGCCCACTCATGGAATTCCATGTAGTTTGGATCTAAATCTATCAAGGAATACCAAGTCCCCACAGAAAACTGCTTTCCATGAGTGGTATATTGCATTAAATTATCTTTCTTCCAACCGATGTGCTGCAGCACTGAGATTCCTCATCCCTCTGTAGCTACTTTCTAGTACAGCGGATTCTCAGGAGAGGGTTCATAACTGGTAACTCAACAGCAACCTTGAGAAGAAGGAACCCAGCTGGGTTTGGTTTACAGATATGTAAAGACATACAGTCTATGTCTTTGCAGCCTCACATTATCACAGCTCTATTAAGTAAATATTTTGAAGGTACTACTAGATCATTAGGATGTTCATGTCTCTCTCCTCTTTCAAGGACAGAGATAATAGGAGTTAAAGCTCAAGATCACATTAGCAGCCTGTGGCAGAGTGAGGAAGGAATCAGACTGGATATAACTAGTGCTGTGGAAGGAGCAAAGCAGCCCTTTCCCTCTGGTGTGACACAAGAGAGCACAGTGCACACACTACTGGAGGTGAGATGAGTCAAAATCCACCTGAACAGGACAAGCAGCTGACCCAGAGCTCCTCAGTCCCAGTCTGGTGTTAATTATCCTTCATCATAGAAGACTAATCAAGAGAGGAAATGGAGACAGCAATGGATAGATATTTGGGTGTACACCGACACTGAACTCAGCAAGCAAAGGCTACCCAGCACACAGGGAAGGGAATTCTGAGCCATCCTTCTCATTCAGGGACCCTCTTTATTTGTCCACGTCCTCAATTCAGTGGCCCCTGCAACAACAGGAAGCAGTTGTTACACTGGCACCCCAGAGAAGGAAGGGCATGTACCTTTATTTATTAGTACTGAACTTCCTAATTTCAGGAGCAGTTTAACAGTCACCTCTCAAAGGACAAAGATTTGAAGATCAATTGCTTCACTACCATACCAACCTACCTTCAAAGGAGTGGACACGCTTCTTCCCCTCAGGCATACACAAGTATTTTACATTTCTGGTTTTATACAGTATCCTCCCCTACCAAGCTGGCTCACCTAAGTGGAAAAGTATCACCTAAGTGGAAAGCCGCACAGGAGGATGGGCAAGGAATCACTTCAGATTCACAGCCACTGACTGCATGGTGTATGTGTGATTTTACATCACTGATGGGATGGACTGCTGGCTGCAAAATTATGTTTGCTACCAAGAAGTTTGTTTTTCCTAGTTACCTTTCACAGGGCTCTCCAGCAGAGTCTTAAGGTCCCATTCTGACAACCACAATGCGATGTGACCAAAATAGCATTACAACAGTTGAGCACTCCAGCACCAATGATCTCAAGTGCTAGAAATTAGGTACTTCCAATCGCTGAGCTAATTTTCCAGGCTATTATATTCCAGACTCTTTTGTATCAAAGGTTTATTGCCCTCATAACCAAACAAACCTTAAGTCATTCCTATGGAGGTTTTAGATCCTCCTAAAGATCTACAAAGATCTACAACTTTAGACCAGAAACAGACTGGGAGTTACCTGAACTGCATGCAAGGACTGTGCATTTGAACATGTAACAAGACAGGCCCCAGCACCGCAGGTGACTTGGAACTTTTGCCAGTTATTCGTATGGATGTCACCTATTGCAAGGCATTTATACTGGAATCACTCATATATGGAACAGAGCAGGGCTGGGAGAGGGACTGGCTGATGGAAACAAGTCACCTCCGGAAACAGCCAAACTCAACTTGCGAAACACATCAAGGAGTCACCAGCTTCAGAACTGTCGCAGTCCAAAGGCTCTCCATCAGCCCCTGCCAAGCTCTCAAATCTCAAAGATCATTTATTTCTGTAACATATTGCATGAGACAAGGACTGAGGTTGTGTTATGAATAGCAACTAAGAGCCTACGGTTGACTTTACTCCATCACAGTCCCAAGAAAGTCAGTTCTAATTTCAATGCACATTAAAAATCTGTGGCCAGCGTGGTAAAGATCTTACAAGCAGTTTTATTGTAGGCTGCTGACAAAGTGAAGAGAAAGCATTTTATGTTTTTGGTGCCTTGCTTCCAAAGAAAAAAGGAGTCTCTCAGGGAAAAAGTATACTTCGTGACGGAAAAGAAGGCATTTTTAAGGATTTCTAATCTTCATTATTAACCTCATAAATCATGACCCCTGGCAATACCACAGCAACAGGAAGCTCATTTGAGGGAATAATCTAACAAACTAAGGTAACAGGAACACTGCTATTCCTCAAGCTTTTGAAGCAAAGACTGGTCCATGAAAGTAAAGCATAGAACTGCCCTTCAGAGAAAGGACTTCAGAGGAAAGAATAAGATAAACCCCTCATAACTGCCTGGCTCCAGACACCAGCACATTCAGAAAAGTAGATTTGCAATGGAATTACAAGAACACATCACCCTGTAAACAACATTTATCATTACAAGAGTCTGTTCAGTGGTGGAAAAATGTTATCCCTTTGCAGAAGGGGAAGCGAGACCTGATTCATCCTAATCAAAGTGTCAGAACTCGGTGTCATAACAAAGAGGCCATCAGATTCCCTGCATGGCAGACCAGCACCTTACTGGACACAGATAATATAGTGGTATCTACCAGTGGAGAAGAGTTAACTTCCTTATTTCAGTAGATGCTGCTCTTAACTGAAACTCCCCCAGCATATCTGCAGGTCCACAACATGCCATATAGTCATCTTAGTCTTCTCTTCCATGGCAGCACCCATATTTAACTGGGATGGTTTCTGTTCCTGCACTGACTCTGCAAACATCCCCAGCACAGCCCAGAGAAAAGAACTCTTTTATTTAGCAGTAGATCAGTGTGTGTCTGAGATGATGGGTTCTTTCATAGTGAAAGCATGTAGATAAAAAGTACATAATCTTTGTGCCTCTGCAAATATCCAGGGTTTTGTTTCTCCAGCTCCAATTTGAGCAGGGAATTGTAAGCAATAGGACAGTGCAGCTGACAGCCAGCACTGATTAGGTGTCTGTGCAGAGTGTCTTCTGTTTAAAAGCGTTCTGGTGTCCCTGCCTGGAGATAGATGTACAAACAGTTGGAGGAGCTCCCAGTGCAGCCTTGAGGGGAAGCACAACTCCACTGTGGTCTTAGATTAGGAGGGAGAATCTGTTTCCAGTGTGCCCCTGTTACGGCTCACAGCCATTCCTGACCCGGATTTGAACTGGTCTGGAGGGTGAAAGGCACTCGCTCTCATTGCTGATCCCCAGCACAAGAGCTGTAACAAATCCTGACCTGAACTCATCACCCTTACACTTCAGTTACTCTGATTTAAACATTCTGCTTTCCTGTACTCATTGCACCCTATTCTTCCTGCAGCCACATAAATCCCACTAAATCTTCTGAAAGGAGATTAGGAACTGGTAGATTTTAAAGCGTGTAGAGCCCTAAGAGAAGAAAACAAGGTAGATGTTCACATTCCAAGTCTTTTCCCCCCATTGCACGATAGACACATCCTGAGCTTAATATGCCTCTTCAAAGGAAGATTCAGAATCCAGTCTCTCTTGAGAAGGGTATTTTCTTCTTCTTGATACTACCGCTATCATCTATAGCTGCTGCTGCTGTATCAGCTGCTCACTGCTATATTCTTTTTGGCATTTACTCCTGGACATTCAGTTTTGTTACAAAATCCTTACTGACTTCAGTGGGCTTTGTATCAGAGAAGACAAGACATCAATTGCTATTTGCTGCCCTTTGGCTTGAACTCTGTTGCACTTAAATTCCCACCCACTCTGTATTCCCAGGCTGAAGCTGAGCAATGGGATCGCGCTGAGGAATTCCTGAGGAAGTTTTTGGGTTTTGTAGCAGGTATCTGTGTTTGCTCAGTGTTCTCATGGACTTCAGCAGGAGCTATGTGGGAATAATGAGCACACAGTATGGCTGTGGTGCCTGCTGAGGTATGGGTCTGGTCCTGGTTAGCTGGCAACTGCTGACGACTATTTAAAAGTAATAAAAAATAACAGAAAAACACCACCAAAGCACTGACTAAATGCAACTGCACATGTCTCTGCTGTGTTTGTCTTCCAAGACACCTACAGTTTTAACTTTCTTACTACATGTTCTTTAAATGCTACTTTATGTCATCCTAAAAGCAAGTATTTTTTTTAAATAGTACTTAAACCAATATAATCCCTTTGTCTTTTATATTCTTAAATGTTGTTACTGATTCCATCCCTGGCAGTGTTCAAGGCCAGGTTGGACACAGGGGCTTGGAGCAACCTGCTCTAGTGGAAGGTGTCCCTGCCCGCGGCAGGGGGTTGGAACTGGATGAGCTTTAAGGTCCCTTCCAACCCAAACCAATCCAGGATTCTGTGATAAAAAAATCATAGCAAAAGCTACAGTCGTATTAGGAAACTTAGAGATTTCTTCTGCAGTGTTCAGGCAGAGGAGATAACCATGTGTGCCAAGACTCTGTCATTGTCCTATTGATATTACATTCTTCACAATAGCGAGTGAAGCTGAGGTGTGGTGGGTGAGGCTTCAGAAGGGGCTGCTGGCCTAAGGTCCTTGTTTTGGTTTGGAACAGCCCAGTCTGGAACCATTTACAAGAGTTTGGTTCTTCTCCTCTGAGCTGTCCTCACTTTCTGTAGATGGCATTTACTTGTGGGTGTCTGTTACCAGTAAGTGAACTCTCAACTCACCCCCAAATGGTCACTCCAGTTAACTTGGAGGCTGTTCCATATGTGCTGTCTTCTTTCCTTCATGGGCTTTGCTGAATTGGGGCCAGCATGAGAAAGCAGCCAAGTTCTAGTAAGAATGTCTTCCACAGCCTCTTCAGTCTGTGACTTGTGCCAAGCTGATCTATCATTTCCCTTATCTGCCCCCTCCCTCTGCTGGAAATTCAGCGTGGGGAACATGCTTGGAGACAACAGGAACTTTCTCTTCTCTAGTGTAAAATAAAGGAAAAACCCCTTCTTGAGACCAATACAGTTCCCTCCCACATTGCTCATAGGCTTTTTCCTATTTTTACCTCCAAGTCTGTTTATGCAGTG
Organism: Strigops habroptila; assembly: GCF_004027225.2. Lineage (NCBI taxonomy): Eukaryota > Metazoa > Chordata > Aves > Psittaciformes > Psittacidae > Strigops > Strigops habroptila. The sequence continues at coordinate 1,004,318 of NC_044297.2, read as the reverse complement.
GCAGGAATGCCTCCTCTCCCTCTCACCTGTTTGAAATCAATACAGTGACCTTCACTGAAGCTGTAATTACATTGGGCAGGGATGCATCAAACCCCAGAATATTTGATTTGTCCTCAACCTGAGGTGAGGACTCTGAATGTATTTCTTTTAATTCCTGACCCTTTGCCACTGTAATTCACTTGAAACCTGTGGGGGTCAGTTTAAGATCAGACTAATAAAGGAGGCAGGTTAATACCTCTGCTGTCCTTGGCTTCAGTGCAGGCACAAGCAACAAGGGGCCTCATTAGTGTTTGGGTTTGGTTCTGGAGGCTGCTCCAAGAGGAACTGGACTGACACCATGAAACTCATTAGATGAGGCCTTCCAACACTGTGCTTTTGTATTAAAGAGAAAAGACATGTAGCAAGAGGGAAGTCGAGGGAGACCAAAGCAGAATCCTCATTAGAGTAATTAGCCTAAGCCATTAGTTCCTAGAAGCCTCAAATGGCCACATTTATTCCAAACAGATGCCAAGGGGATGCTGGCTATAGCTCCAACATCTGCCTTGGGGAGGGAGGAGGAGGCTGGTGGTGGCTGCCTGGGTTTGCTTACAGTGTCTGGCTTAGGTGATATGTGATCCTATTAAGCTCAGCACAGCAAATCCTTTTTCATGGCACTCATTTCTTGCCATTATCTTTATCTGGCTGCTTCTTTCCCTTATGGTATTCTTCTACTATCCCAATGTTTAGTGAGTAGCTTGAAATATCTCTCGAGTAGCCTGTAGGAAGAATCCTGCCTGGGCTGTGTCAGCATCTCTGCAGGGAAAAGGGACTTAAAATAAAGACATGCTTAAACGTTGTAGCTGAAACACTTAGAACTTTGCTTCTGCAGCTGTTGAGAAAGAGTTCTTATTTGAAAGATTTAAAAATACATCAAATATTTGTTCCAGCCTTTGGCTGCTTATTACAGATCACAGAGTCAAAGAATACTTAGTACTGGAAAGGACCTTAAGATGATCTAGTTCCAACCCTCTTCCATGATCTGCTCCTGGTATTCCCTTCTCTTGTGGGAGTTGCTGTTTCCTAGCCAGAAACTTTCGGCTGGACAAAATCAGGAATACTGCAGCAAAGAGAGAGGCACACGTCTCTAAGAGGATAGTTTTTTAGGGTAAAAAGACTATTTGAAATTTACCTTCTAAATTTCAGATAGGGATGAAAGGGTGGCAGAAAGTTTTTCTTTGGGATAAGAACCTTTTTATTTGTCTAGCTGCCAGCAATGAAAAGAGAAAAATGTCACTTCACTTAGTGGAATTGGCTGCTGGCTTTACCATAGACACAGAGTGAGAGAGTGATTTTCTCCATCTTCTTCTGGATTTCAGACAGACTCTTTCCCGACAGTGGGAAGGGTCCCAGTCTATGCCTGCAGCTCCTCAGTGTATGCAGTGCAAGACAGAGCTGAAAACTTTTCATATAAAATCCTGTAGTCTCTTATTGAAGCCAAATATTCTCTAGTTTTTGCTTCAATTCTTTTACAGTAGTTTGTTCTTCTTCAGTGTTCTTTGATAATTTATGTCATCTTGTTTCAATCACTCTATACTGTCCTCCTTCATCACTAAAATAAAGAGGGTAATAGTTTCACAGTGGAAATATTTTTCTTCCTCATTTCTTTATTCTCACTGTGGAAGAGCACAGTTCCCAGCACAGTGGTTGCAACTTGCATTACAAGTAACTGATGCCAAAGCAGGAGGAGAAACAAATAACCCAAGTGCTGTTAGAGATAATGACTGTTTTTAAAGCTAATTTGTCAGGCACTGTTTTCCCCTCTGTTGTCCTTGCTATCCTCTTACAAATCTTTCTTTGTTATGGTGAGAACAGGTACTGTAAATGCAATAGGACTGCATCTGGAAAAGATCGAAGGGCTGTGTTTTGACCTGGAGATAAAATTTGTCAAATGAGACCTTTCAGCATGGAGATGCTGAGCGGTTTTAATGAAGTCTGTCACATCCATCTGAATGGTTAACCTGCCTTTTGTTTTCATAGCTTATTAAAATCATCAAAGTACAGCAGTAATTATGATGCTCTCTGACTGGTGTATTTCCATCACCCCCAGGGAGCTCCATGCACCTACAGGATTAGCTGTGCTGTGAACTATTGCAGGAGGTCAGCAGTGCTTCCTCCTAACATCAGAATGTGAAACCAGAGCTTTTTCATCTTTGCTGTACGTCTGGTGGGGGTTTTGAGTGGAGGATTTGACCTACAGAACCCAAAACCATGAGATTTCTGTTAAACATGTTTCACTTCTCAATGAGAAATTGAAAATTAAGCTTATATTGAAATCTGCTCCTCAGGAGAATTCATCCTGTCACTGGAGACAAACTGAAGAGCATGTTTGTCCCTACGGATCTTCACAGGTTTAAAGCAAAGATGACGGGCTAGAATATACCTGAGGGAAGACTTCATCTTTTAACAAGTTTTTAACAAGCAGGGATGGAACTCTAACTTTTGATTTAGGTCCCATGTATTCATACAGGATTTTTTTGAAAGCTTTGGTTGTGGTCATGAATTTTGTGGGCTTTGTTGCTTAAACTGGCAGAATCATTACAAACTGCTGCAGTTTGGAGATCTAGTTCAAAAGCCTGAAGTTTCAGGAAGGTCTTTTGTTAGTACTAACTGAAACAGGTCTATAACAAAGGCCATTTCTATAGCAGCAGAATGATTTTTTCAGGCTTAGTATTTAAGACATTTTTGTCCTCACACCGACCATAGAAATGAGCATAAGTAATTCCTGAAAGATGTAAATACACAGATTTCCATGGAAATCGGTAGAAATATTCCTGTTTGCTTTATATGCAGACCCAAAAGAATGTGTTCGTACCAGAGTTGCTATTTGATCTTGTCCTTGCCAGCCAGGGAGTTTGGAGTTAGAGAATAAAGACTTTGGAGGGGTGGGAGGGCAGTTTCCCCACATGAAGAGCCCTGTCTGGCTCTGTATTGGGATTCTGAAGCATTGGCGAAGTAATCAGTGTAATTTTTCAGCACAGATTATGCTGTAAAAGCAAAAAAAACCCAAAACCCCAGTATCATTGATTTGGTTTTGTGATGAGATGACAAGTTTGTAGTGATCGCCATTTGGGGAGATTAAAGATTTTCTGACATTGTCAGTATCTTTCTCTGTTATGAACACCTGAATGGTTTTTATCCTAAAATCTGGTTTAGAGAAAGGTAAGTATGGTAAAAGCTACATCTGCCATTGAAACAGTGTCAGTTTTATCTGTTCCAAATTCTTCTGTGGTTGATAAAACACCTGTATAAAATAGTTTATAAAATCCAAGTAGGTCGGGGAAGGACACTGTGCTGCACATCAAATGGCTTGTCTGACCGTGCATTGCTTGTGTGTCTGATTCTCAGCACTCACGCAATCATCGAATCCCAGAGTGGTTTGTGTTAGAAGGGATCTTAAAGCTCATCTAGTTCCAACCCCCTGGAACTGAAGTTCCAACTTCATTCATGCTGATTCTTTCAGTATTTTCCTGCAGAGCATGAAAATTAAATGGTAACTCCCCCATTCTAACTGCTTAACAGAACCAAAAGTAAGCAACAACACATAAGTGGACCTCTAATTTTGATTATTAATATAGCTGATGCAGACACTGCAGCTGTAACTCCAAGAAGAAGAAAAAGCAGGGGATGTCAGGGACAGTCACTGAATGACATTAAAAAGACAAGAAAAAGAATAAAAACTTTTTGGGCACTGCTGATTTAAAAAAGAGGTTATGAAGCTTTAATAATAAATGTTCTAATGTTTGACTGCAGTTTTCTTTAGGGAAACTTGAACAGATTACATAAAACACACCTGACTCTTCTCTACTTGGTCTCAAAATGGGAACTTCCAGGACCAAAATACTTATTATTCAGGCCCAAAAAAATGACAAAGAAAGAAGTTACAACTCAAACATGGGCATCCCTGTTTGTCTGGGCATTAGTGCATGCAAGTATTGAATATTACAAATCAATTTTGTTCAATCGGTCATTATAAGCCAAAATCTGCCTCAGTACATTGCCAGCAAAAATCAATGGAATTATGTAGAGAGTTATTAAACTAAAATAAACACAGAACCTACAACAGTAAATTGCATTCACACAACTGCTACAATAAACCTGCCTTTTGCTTAAACAGGTACAACTCATTTTTCATCTTGTAAACACTGTTCTTTCACAGCCATTTTAGCTTACACTTGTATCATTTGTTGCCTCAAGCAACGGAGCCTGGAAATTCCTGGGTTTGTTACAACAGCTCACTAGAGCAGCATGGTAGTCAATACCAAAGCCCACTTTGTCTTTACCTGTCAGGTCTAGGGCCTGAGTGGATTAGCTGACCCTAATTCCATTTTACCCAATATGATGTGTTAGTATCCAGAGGCACGGTAGTGGAGAGGAAAAAACCAACACAACAACAAGGAGAACGGGTGACATGCAGTGTCAGCAGAAAGCACGCAGGAACAGCACAGCAGTTCATAATAGCAACGAAAACATCAAAGAAATACAATACTCTGCTGAACAGGAGGCCTTCAGTGTAATTATTAATGCAAAGAATGAACATTATTACCATAATGTAACTGAAAATGCATCTGAACAGGGCCCCCTGAGGGAAACAACTCGATGTATGCTTACAATCAAGCGTACTGGGGAAACAAAAGGACACTCTAGCTAAAGAGATATATTTATCTGTGCAGTGCTCAGAAATGGCAAAGACAGAGAGCATCCAGATAAAGCATCATCTTTCTATGAATAGTGTTTTTGCTTTCAATAACAGGTAAGGCAGGCTCAATTTATGTTCAAGTTACACCTATAAAGGGTACACAGACTAATAAATGATTAAGAGATGTCACAGATGAGAGTGGCGCTTTTAAAGCACATCAATAAGAATTCTCTTGGGGGATTACAATCAACTTGCAGCTCCACAGCATGTTCAATCATTTGCTCAAGTGTTTATCAGTTATTGAAGTTTTTAAATATCGTTAGAAGGGTCAAGTTCACAGATTGAGGGAAGTCCCAGATCTTGTCACAGAACAGAGAACCATGAAGAAGAAATCATGGGCCTCCAGTTAGGAAACAAAGCTTAACTCTTGCTACAGGCTTCCTGCCACTGCTACAGACCTGCTTCAGCCACTTCCTCTTGGGAGCTCCTTCAAAACTGCTTATAGACCAAAAGTTTAAAAAATAAAACAAACTACTGAGCTTTCTTGTGCATTCTGTTCAGGCCACAATGACTGTATTCTGCCAGTGCCAAAACATGCCAGCACATTATCATACACCTGAAACACTAAAAGTTATAAAAACCTCAGCGAAATGAACTTCGTGAAAGCCAAGCTAGGTAGCTGAAGCGATGTTTTGACAACTTTTCCACCTAAAACTTCAGCTAAGCCCACATCTTCCTGTTTTGAAATGTTCTGATTCTGACAAAAACATGTTTTCCAAAGGAAAACCGTCCAAGCCCAAAACATTTGCACTGCCAGAGCAGTGCATAAACCTGGACTGAGTCCTCTGCAAGCTCTTTAAGGTGTAACTGCTGCAGCATGTCTGGCACGAACCTAGGGGCAAACAGTGACCTGAAGGTCTTTGTTCAGCACAGTGCTGCTGTCTGCCTACACATTACTCTCCTTTAATGCTCCAGCACCTCAATCTCTCTGGTCTCCAGCAGATGTTAGTACTTTCGTCTCCTGCAAAACAGTAACTCACAGCTATCATAGCATAAGCACATACATCTTTATATCACTCCCTCTTTGGAGAGGTTTTGGCAGAAAAGTGCCCACTGGTCCACTTAGTCAGAAAGCAGTGAATACAATGCATGGATCCAAATTAGCACAGTTACATGACAGCTTGTATCAGTCTGCCTAAATAAAATGGTTTTATTCATAACAAGGTGAGGGCTTTGTTAGGTTTTTAATGCTAATAATAAAGTTTATTATTTATAAAGATTCACTGAAGAGGTTAAGGGGAAAGGCCATAAGTGCTCTCTAGGCTGAAGGAAGCCTGCAGGCACCATGAGCGTTAAAACATATTAAACAGTGCGAGCCCAAGAGCCCTCTGGAGTTTCCTTTGAGTGTATTACTTTTAAATTAGAGATGGGGAATTTTCCCTGTGGAAGCTGGACAGAAAACAGCTGTGCTCATTAAAAGAGGAGGAACTGCTAAGTAGTTATATAATCAACACTGTGTAATTAACAGAGAATTATAATAGTAGAGCTAACACTAAGCTGGAGCTGTGCACCGTGCTGAATGCTAACAGCTTTGCAGTCGGCTGCCCTTTATGTTGCTCCGCTTGTTCAATCACGTTGCCCAGGCTGCAGATCCAAATGGTGCCTTGTTCCTCAGGCTCACGTAGCAACTGAGACATGGCTTCTCCACATCAGCTTGGTAAAGAAAGGCTGCCCAGAGGGGTCAGCCAGCCCAGCATTTTCTTAATGCCAACAGGAAAATGACTACACTATTTGGTTACATGAACACCAGGTAGTCAAGAGAAGCTTCCACAGAGCAGGAGGTGAAGGAACACATCGTGGAATTATTAGAGCCTTCCCCCTGAAAATTTCCATGTGCTTTTGGCCATTGTAAAAGCAACACGAGGCGTACTAAAGCAGTCCCAGATTTAGAGCTGTGTCATGAAAAATCCCATATGCAGCATGTGAAGACTAGGTATAAAGATATCCCCAGATCACACCATTTATTCCCTGTGGGGATCATAGCGGCTGTTTACTGATGGGATCACTGAGCCAGTGAAATCTTGCTAGCATGACAAGTCGACAAACCTAAGACAGAGTATCTGCCACAGCTAGAGCCAACCTGAATGTCAGAAGAGAGCTGAATGTAAGGACTGGGCTCTGAGTGAATGTTACAGAAGCAAACAGCACTAGTATGCAACATGAGAGGTGAGGATTCAGCTGCTTCTGCCATCAGGGAGCTTAAACAAACCTCTTTTAAAGATACTCCTGTTGCATAACTTCCACTGATTTTAGTGAGGATTATATAAAGAAATAGTTAAGAAAATCTCTGCTTTAGTCCCTCTATACCTATTTCTATTTTACAGATAGGAAATCAGTCGCTCTTTCCTAAACCATACACGTGTCATCTCTGATAAAGGAGTGTGACACACTCCAGTGCCACAAAAGCGACAAGAGCCAACCTCAAATGCAAAAACACAGGGACCAATAACCCCATGTCATTTTGGTTTAAGGCTGCTGCACTGTTTTAGCTGGAGGGCACCTCATCCAAATTCACTCCTTGGTGCCAACAGTTTACAGCAGGCAGGCTTGGCTGTGCCATTACTGGTCACTGGAACCCTTTAAAATGCAAGGAGAAAGGTTGTTAACTCTAAATTATGTACAATGCTCTGCTGCTCTTGTCCTGCCATCATCCATTCCCAACTGGCCTACAGGACAGGACAAGTCGGACAAGTGTGCACTGCAAAGCCAGGTATCCAAAATGCCACAAGGATCCACAGTGACTACAAAGCTGCAGGTTTGCCCTACTAAGAATGAGAGTTTTCTCATAAAAGGCTACTGCAGAAAGGAGAACTCCATTCCAGCATTCCTCTTCCCCAACTGCACCATGTTCATGCTTTCTGGGATTCAGCTCTACTACTGCATCCTTCATCCCAGCTTGTTTGCTGCCAAGAGCAGCGGGAGATAATACTGGATTGTAGTTGATAGAAACAAAAGGTACAGCTGGGAGTCCTCCTCAAACTGCTGACACTGGAAGCGCTCATTAGCAATGAACAAAAGTACTACTGAACCACCATAAAATGCTTTTAAGCCACCTACTAGTGAATATATACACAAACCCACTTGTTCTCCATTATCCACAAGCAGACCGACAAGCACATTCCTTACCCTGTGCCTGGATTTGGCACTCTGTGAGATAGAAAACTGCCAAATTCTAAACAGTTCTGGTCACATTCAAATACAAATACACCAGAGGCATTCTCCTTGCGTTGCCTGAAACAGGACTGAGTTTGCTTCACATCTCCTTGGTAAAAGAGAGTTCTGATGGTGGCACACACATCTACATTTAGCCTTTTGCTCTTTCAAAACTGAGAAGTCAGTTTGGTCAAAAGCTCATCTGTCATCGTCCTCCTCCCTTCCCCCAGACAAATGGCATAGTGAGATTCCAAGTAAAGTCATCAACCAGCAAGTAGGCGGTACATTTTAGAACAGAACCCGGGAGTCCTGATTTCCTGGTCTTTTTCCTTAACCACTAGATGACACTACTTCCCTATATAGCAGCCCACTTTTCGAAGGTTTCTGAGCACTTCCACCTCTCATTGGCTCCAATGGAGTTCCAGATGTTCAGGAGTTCTGGGTATCAATTCCTAACTTCAACACAGAAATAGAATGATTGACAGAATACAAGGTAAGCAGCTCGGCTACACCGCAAAGGTTCTCTCTTGTACTTTTTCCTTTACTTTGACTTCTCTCCCCAGCCTAACCAGGCTGTTCCAATTAGATGTTCTGTGCATGTTTCAGTTTTCTTGTCATGAAAATTCCATAATTGCCAAGGCATAACCAAAGCAGATCAGTAAGTAAGGGCAAATATTAACTGAACCTTCCAAACAGCTCTTTAAAAACTCCTGGATGAAAGGATATTCTTATGACTCAAGACACATCTGTTCTGGAGGAATTCACCTATGACAGAAAGTTATTCTACAACAGGATCTGCCAGAGATCATGTATTGAAGCATAGCAAGGCTCAAGGATCTTACTCTGGATCCAGTGAATGGGATGCCGAAACTATGACTTGGAATTAATTACTGCTACTTCCTGCTTGCCCATTTGTAGTGATTACTCGATAGCTCACGTCAATGTTGCAGTATTGCAAGTGCCACATGATGCATTAAAAAGTACTTCATCAACTGCTTTGTATGGGTTTAATGATGAGCACTGGACAGACTATTTCAGCTTCCCACATTAAAACAGAATTGTGGATTTTATTTTACACTTCAAAACCTCCTTTTCTTCTTTTCCTGAAGAGGGCTTTTCTTTCTTTTTTAATTGCTTATGGAACAGCACACTGTCATTTCCACCTTCTCTATTTTCACACACAATTTAACTAACTTACAGCAAAATAGAATTTATTAAGCTGAAGACAATGTGGGTAATCAACATAATGCACTGGCTGCTAATCCCTGGTTACCCCAGTCGTTTTTCATTGTTTATCTGACTTTTGGTCTACATTGTCTAGAGCAGAGTATGGATTTTCTTCACTGAGTCATTCCATTGGAAAATGTGTGTGATACTTTGCATGTTGCATGCACAACTACCAGCACAGCACTTGCTAAAAGGACCATCAATCAAATCAGTGCAAGGAGCTTTAATTCTCAAGGCTCTGAAAATTCCTCTGTACAAAAGCAGCATAAGGTGCTGCAGAAATATACCTAAGCAAAAGCCTGGTCAGAAGGCTGTGATATTCATTTCAAGAAGCACACACAAGTCCAGCCAAGATGTGGCTGCTTTTGCACATGGATTTGTATATGCACGTTAGTAGAGTTCACCTGGGCTACAAAGGGTTTGCGATTCAAGTTCTCAATCCCACAAGGACCCAAAAGTGCGATTTACCATGCAGACTTTGATTCACACCATCCACCTTTCCCACAAGATCATTACCCCAAACACACCAGTAGTATAACAATCTGGGATGCATAAGACCATCACTGCAAGGAATGCTGTGTGAAAGATGGATGGGTACTTCCAACTACTCAACACAGTTCTATTATTTTACTACTTTAAATTTACTCTGCATTAGCAATCAGTTTTCTGGACTCTTTGAAGAAGATAAAACCACACAGTAATAACAGAAAGGGTAAGTGTTGGGTATCCCAGATGGTTTGCTTCACATACAAGCAAAAAAAATCACTGTCAGCATTGCAAAAACTACCCTACACCACAGTATTAGCTTTGAGAAGCACAAGTATGGCAAACATGAAACACCAAACAAAATCCAACCCATGTCCAATTTCCCCATGTGAAGGCATCTCACTTGAACAGGCAAACATCTAACTGGAATTATTGCTGATCTGTAGACACCCAGATACCAAATTACAAACAACAGATCCAGTCAACTGAATAATTGACAGAAAATTAAACCCAGCTCTTTTACACATCTGATTGCAGTATTTGCCAGTGCTTTCTGTAATGCAGGGGGGTCAGGGGTTCTGTAATGCAGGGAACATGCCAGTGTTTATAGGAGATGAACAAGCTGAATTGAAACATTTTATCAAATGTATCCTCATGGAGATCTTCAGCCCTTTTTATTTTTCATTTTAAATAAGTGCTATTTCCATTTGTATTTCATTTCACTTTGTTTCATTTCTAACTGACATGCGATTATGCTTCAATTTGCTCTCTGTTGCAGAGCATTCATTATTCAAGAGAACCCACAACATTCTAAGTAGTGTGAGAAGACTCCACAGACTATATGCTAAAGCAGAACAGGTATCCACTCTGCTCACACTAATGAGCTACAGGAGAGTGTTTCTATTCTAGAGCCCTCATTTCAGACAGGGAAATTCAAATGGCATTATCGGAGTGAACAGTGAAATTTCAATGTGAATGCATTACCTAATGTTACCTGCTGGATCCAGACAAGCCCCTCATTTCCTCCTATCTCAGCTTGTGAGTGCAATGCACTGTGCTAGTGCAGTGAGCAGGGAAACAGAAATGCTTGTAGCTGCTGAATTCACACAGTTAAACTATCATGTCCTCTTCTTGTCCATGGGACTCCCAAGGGCACTCAACAGCAGCGTACTTGGGACTCCCATGGCAAGTTCTATGAGTTTGGAGGTTTCCGTTGAAATCTACAAGCAAGCTACTAACAGATACTTGATGCAGCATCTCCAGCAAAGCCAGGAGGGTTTGCACATTCAGAACCTGTTTGAAGTTTCTGGAATTAGACACGCATGGCTACTGCTGACCTTCAAAAAGCCCAGGTTGCTTCCAGAAACTGAGTAAAATGCAACAAGTTATCTCTACATTTTTCCATAATCTTCCTGACAGATAAAAGGTTTGAAAACGGACATAACACAGCACACGTTTTGCAAATTACATACTAACTGTGTGTTTGTGAAGGAAATAAACAACTTAAGAGAATTCTCTTCAGGTTCAGCTCTCTATCAGCTAAATTGGATCGTGTCTGTGAGAGAGATAAAATCAACAATTCCCTATCTTTCATCTGTGATTTAATAAACTCATTTTCCTCAAAGGGATAAGGAGACCTGAATGCATTTCTGTAGTTTGCCAGGCGTGGGGTTTTTTGTGGGGAGTGTAGGGGTGCATTTTCTTGAAGTTCAGAGCATCTTCCACTCTACCTTGAGCCAAAAACCAGTATTTAATGACCTTGTTCCCTGATTCTGAAAGTGCATCATCTGAAAACAGGACAAAGACCCACAAAAATAAACATCACAGGAGCTTCTATAAGATCTAAATGATTTACTAGAAACACTGGGAGACACTGTGGCAGAAACAAAACACTCCCCTGAAGCCAGACCTCACTGATATAAAACCAACCTCCTGCCACCTTTCTAGGTAGTCATTTGTCCTCCCCAATTTACAGAATAATCCACCTAGCTAATGGAGGATTTCTTTAGGTATTTATTGGTTTGCTTGCTTGGCTTTCCCTTCTCTCTGCCAACCAGAGTTCTTTGTATTCTACATTACCCAGACCTGTCCAATTTGGTAGGTTTTACGTTCACACCACAGGACACTGGGAACATCTGACTGGGACACTCAGCACACAACATCCTGGGGAGCCCACCCAAAGCCCAGGACACACTTCACAACATCTTTGAGACTCAGCCCATGCTGCAGATTACCCCCACAGGGTGCTAATATTCCCTCATACAGCATCTGCATGCCTACTTAGAAAGGTTTTGTCACCCTTTCCAAAGAAAGATGCATTTTCAGCCACCTTTCAGTATGGCCTATTGGTCTGTCCTTCCCAACCTTATCTTGTAATGTAAGTACTTCTTTAAATGCTTCATAAATCCAGTTTTCCAATAATGGAAAACTAAGCTGAATCTTCTATAGCTCCTGTGGTATGGATTTCTTGGAAAAACTCTGTCATTTTTGACAAATACCATCTCTCTGCTTTGCTGTGTAATCCTACTATAGGCCCAGCAATCAAAAAACTAATAGGCCCTTCACAGATTATATCTGAACTGGAATTACTTCTTTATAGCCTATGAACATGTTTCATATTTACAGCAGTGATGTCCACCTCCAAAAAAAAACACCCCTGCTTGTCATGTTGTGTGACTTGTAAGTGTCTGTAACTTAAAAGAACAATTCTCTTTAACCCCCACATCTCAACATGCAGAGTGAGCAACAACATTATTAATGAAGTTCTGTTTCACTGAAGAAATAAACCTCAGGTTCAGGCCCGAAGCTGAGGACCTGGCAGGCTGATGGATATTTTTCTAGTATAATTTATGAGTTGATGGCTACCCATATGGATCACAACAAAAGCTTAAGTGCCCTTGAGATAAGAGCAGGATGAATAGATAGACAGGTACGAGGAACTGGATGGATTAGTAGCATAATAAAAGGATACAGATAACTCCTCTAAACCTTGGTTTTTCTTCTTATAATCACAGATGTGTAGCTGCAACAAAATATGTTTTACCATATAAAAGGCACTGTGCCACACACAATTGGCCCTTTTACAATTTTAACCTGTTAGTCAAAAGCTGAAGTATTTTGTTTCTATGCTTAAATTTAATGAAATTGTGTCTACTTTGTTACTAAAGTCATATCATGCTATTTCGTTACATTGCTTATAATATTTGTGAAGGGCAATCTACCTCTCCAGTGTTACCTCAAGATAAGTTCTAAATAGAGATCACTAAGATGAAATTCTCCCAGAAGAACTCCTCTTGCAATGAGAGAATCTGACTATAATTTAAGAAATGCCTGTATGGCAACAGTGACTGGCTCAAAGTATTACTTAGTGAAGAATTTTGGTGACCTTTGGGACTGACTCTAGAAAGATCTTAAAGATTTCACTAAACGCCCTTAAGGAAATGGGTTAGTTTCCTTCTTGGTTCAAGCTTGGAGTTGTTGCAACTGTTACTCATTTTTTAACAGATTTAGGGAATGTCTTCTGCATCACCCAGTATTTCTGTAGAAGAGATGGAAACCAAATCCAGATCTCCGGCTGCCCTTCACAGCACTAGTGATGAGTCACGCAATCTCATATTTAACACAAGGCCGCTACCAATATTCAACATAAAGCAATCTAAATTTGAACACCTCTAAATGCAATTAATAATTTGCCCCACTCTTAAAACCATTTTACCATCCGGAACAATTTCTTTTCAAAGCAAAAAGTTTTAGTTGTTTTTTAGCAGCACACACGAATACACAGAGCATCACACATCAAGAATCAGTTATACTTCTATTCCTTGTAACCCAAGAGGATGCACAATCTAAACAGCCCAAACAGACCCTAACAGAATTTGAACTGTCATTTGTTTTAATTGTACTTACTGTGTGAATCAATACCATTCATTTCTTAAACACACTGGCTATGTCATGTGGATATTACAAAGGGGCTCACTAAACTATTGATCCAAGTTACATATGCATACATGGGTTTAAAATTTACTTGGACCATCAAATTTTAAGGTTCAAAATAACAATTTACTTTTTCTTATATTTTTTTACTCCCAAACTGAAATTCAACATCTACAAAGACCCATTAATTTATGGGATATATTGAATATATATTTCAACATTCTAATATCACACAGTGAGGATCTTTTACTATTGCCAAGGTCATAAAGGATGAGCGGATTCGGTGTTTTACATTGTCATCTATTACTGAACATGAAGAGGATTCTGAACCACAGTGGTGAAAAAGCATATTTCTTCTACCCCAAAAGAAGTCTTATACCTGACTTCAGGTGTTCTGATACGCCACAGTGCCACACAGACATAACTGCTGTTGTTCAAGCACCAGCTGTTGGATGTTCACATTATGGTGACGCTTTGCTGGAGCTAACAGATTACCAGCCTTGGGGGGGGTCCATCAGGCAACCCAGGTAAAAGTACAACCCTACTGCATCCAGCATCAAAGCTAAAATATCCATATCCTCCTGCTGCAAGAAATTATCTCTAACACAGCTTCCAGCATAGTTATAGTTTAAGCAAAATGCACAATGTCATGTGGAATTAAACCTTTGTCCCTTGAATTTCTTGCTAGCATCCATATTTTTTATTTGCAATACAAACCCTGGGTAGGGGAACATCAAGAGGCTTACAAAGTACTTAAATCTATTTCAAGAACTCAAATTATAACACAGAAAGATATTCACAGACCATTGTGCTACCACTACAAATTCCTACTTATCAGGAGGATCCTTGGCAATGCTCTTCACATAAACCCATACCTCATAGCTGGTGTGAAACAGCTTGTCTTTGAATTCATTTAAGCTCTATCCAGTGATCTGGTTCAAGGTGAAAATGTCCAGGCAGGAAGTGATAAAATAAATAACTGTATCAACTTCTCACTCCTGGTAGATCACATTTACATCAAAATTCCAGAGGGGTGTAAGAATCTAGCCTGAACATTATGGTTTCACCTCAACTTATACACTGAGGCACAAGTAAAATGAGGCAGAAATTTATAATCCCTTGAAGAGCCTTTTTACTTACTGAAGAGGAGAAGATTAATATGTAAATCATATTTTTAATCATCTTGAAGTCCAGCAATCCTGAACTGAAGGCAAGCACAGGGAAGACTGAGTTTAAGGAGAGAGAAAAATGCTTATGCCCAAAGACTTCTGAAAGAAATGGGTTTTTCCAGCAGCTCTAGACAGACACGCAGGGGATCAGGGAGTCATTTGCTGGCTCTGCCATTAACCCAGTGTGTGGCCAGGGCCAACTGATCTCACCTGAAACAGAGACAGACCAGAAAAAACAGTACCTGAAACAGCCACGGCATACAAAGGATACTATTAACTACACAAACAAGGCACAGGGATTTAGCAAGTCTTTCAGGCAACATTGTTCTCTCACCCATCTAAAAAATTCCTAGGACAATGATGTATTTATCTCGGTGGTAAAGGTCAGGCTTTTACATAGGCAAAGAAAGAAATTAACAAGGAAGCAATTAACACACAGGGATGGAAACAAGTTCAAAGTGTAAGAAAATCTGAAGCACTTTTTCCCAGCTGGGCTGTTTACTGCAATTACTTCACCATACAACATCATCTTGCTAATGATTAACAACACTGTATGGTGATTTCTGAGCTCTTATTGTAGTCCAATTCTGATTAATTGAAGGTTTTCCCCCTTTTTTCTAACCTAAACACACTCAGGCAAGCAGCTAACCAGAAAGAAAAAGACAACCTGGAGCAGTACATCTTTGCAGATGTCTTCAGTAATTTATGGGCTCAGTCTTACTTCCCTAGGTGTCAAAGAGCACCTACTCCCAGCAGAAAGTAATTAGCATTCCTTCCTATGACCATGGTTAAGCTGATTAGCATATACAGCACCCTTTTGGGCTGGTGATTCACAAAGCAGCACAGATGTTGCCTTTAGAGGCAATACATTCCACATACCTCTTCAGTTCAAATGAAGGGATTTCCTGTGGCTAAAAGAGGCAGTTGTAAATGGCTACTGCCAGAGTAGAGAAGGGGAAAACTTATGAACTCCCAAGAGCTTAAAAACTCTACTGTATTTTCATAGTCAGTATAACTTCTCAAAATATGCCTCCAAGCATATTACCATGCAACTTTCAACTTCAGGTGCTGCATACAGAAGCTTGAGCAAAAGAGTTTATTAGTTCTGTTCATTACTGTAGGTAGGGGATTTTTGGAAAGTTTCAGCCAATTGAAAATGTTTCAAAGCACAGTAACAGGTTTGACGCAGTTGCTCCTCTGCATTTCAAACACCTTTCCAAACTCTCTTCTGAACATAGAGCACTTGCAGCTCCTGTCGAACCTAAGAGTGACCCTGTGAACACAAATACAATGGCAACCAATCCAAAACATGGTGCATTTTCCCAAAGAAAGATTCTGTGGTGGTGGTTTGATCTCTGGGTGTTTCCTTCCCACACCTTGATTTAGGTAAAACATTTTATGATGAGGCTTCCTGGCCATGTAGTATCAAAGATGCTGGTCTGAAACACTCCGGGTGTTTTATTTTCTCCTCAGGAGGTAGCTGTTCCATGGACCATGAATAGCCTAGAAATAACTTCATTTAGACAAGTCTAGTTAAAGTACCAAACGGCTGCTTGCTTAGTCATGATGCTACACAGCTCTGGTCGATCTAATCAGTGAATAGAGCAAAAAGTACTATAGAGCTTTAAATAGTAAATATACATTTAGCGCATTCGCTTTTTTTGATGACCCAAACCAACTCATCTCACTTACTGTTCAACATCCAAGGTTTTAATTGCAGCCTACCACACACTATACACTCTTGTTTTCAAAAGTCTGCACCTTTAATGGAACTGCAAAGTGCCAAAATGATCTGCGCTACTGAGCAGTGTAATAAGTGCTAGGAATGTAAAATAAATCCTCATAAAAATCACCTTTTGCTGTTAAAACTGTATTCCTTAACTGTGCTGCTCTACTTCCATTTAAGTTCTCTTTATCTTTGCATAAGACACTAGCTGGTTTAAAACCATTATAGTAATTCAACTTCAAACTGTGGCTTCCACAAATGATGTAACTTCAATTGCTGCCATTTTATTTAGAAGGACAGTATCTTATTTTCTCCTCCTGCAGCATTAAAAGCATTGTAAGAAAAACCAGTAATGTTCATAGACACATATAGCCAAACTACTAAAAAGAATAAAGGCTCTTGAAAGCTCTGATTCACTTAGTTTCACAGATCAAGGACTTTCCACATTGGAAGATCCTGACCACAAAAGCTAAAGACACACAACTCTGTCCATTACAAGTAAGAATTTGGCTACAAAACTGCTTGGGTCTTGGACAGACACAGTAAAAGATGCACAACAACTGAAAGAAGTCCAGAAGAAAGTAGCAGAATAGAAATACAACCTGAATGGGAAAAGAACAGGTTGGTTTGGTTTTTCCACAGGCTGTAAAGGAGAAGGCTGGTTTTCAGCACCCAGAAAGGGGCTGCAAATTAGACAGAAAGAAACAGATGACAGTGAAGACAACTTTCTTGTCACCACTGACAAAGACCAGCTGATACCACCAGCCCTTTTCCTTTTCTCAGGCACAAGCAGCTTGGTTTCCCCTCCCTCCCAGCATTAGATTGATCTAAAAGTCAAGGAAAGCCCCATAAAATTAGACGAGTCTTTCTGTATTGGCACCTCTGTGATTGCTAACCAGGATATTATACTGCCTACTTAAGATACAGACATGCATCTACAAAATAGTCTCACCAGCAAAAAAGAATTAAGCCATCCCATTTAGTCTGACTGACCTACAAAAGACCTTTTCCATGACATCTCTAAGAAAAAAAAAAACCCACAAAGTTACGTGCATGAAAATACAGGTTTCTTAAAGCACCCAATTATGACAGAAAATGCATGGCAATCTGATGCTTAGTCTTCTCAACCCCTTGGAGAAAAACCTCAGCCATAAGATATCATCATGTTGTAACTTATTACCTAGTACCTGCATGTGTAATTATGCAGTGTATCGTGGGCAATATAAACACATAAACAGCCAATAGATACAACATTTTTTAGTGAATCTCGAAGCAACTAAAAAAAATCAATTAGATTTTTCCTACTAAATAAGTATAAAAATAAAACCAAGTTATTTGACTTGATCTACACATTGAAGTAGAGCCCTGGCACAGGCTGCAGGAGAAATCCAAGCTCTGGTGCCTCAGTCAGTCCCACACTCAGTGGATACATACAAGATGACACAAAATGCTATTGCAGGGATAGTGTCTGTATGCTGTAAATACGAAATTTTTCTTCACACTGAGGAAAACCAAAACATGTTTACAAGAACTCATTTCCCTTGAGAAGTCACATTTTGATGAAAAGTTGTTTTTTCTAAAAGACATGCTGACAGAACATTTTCAGTCAACATGGATACACTTACAAATACACACAACACACTCTCCACATCAGCTTTCATTAGTACTGCTAGTGCAAGTAATAAAGCTCTTTTTCTTTCCCTGATTCTTATAACCTCCTCCTCTCAGAAAGAGCACTGCAACTACAGAGCTGAATCCCCCAAAGACTTAATAGTGTATGTATTCTGTTCCTTTCACAACTCATAATTCATTTTTGGAGACATAATTGAGAATATCTATCAAAACCTACAAGTATTTGCTGACCTGGGGAAAAAATGTCTTCCTGGGACTCTGAAGTAATACACTGCACTAAGACTTCAGGCACTACTGTAAGTTTTCTTGTTTCTGGGTCAGAAAAATCATAAAGTTCAAGCCATATAGAATGAAAACTGTAAGCCAGTTATACAGTTTATTAGCTTTCAGAAATCACACTTGAAATGAGGGCTCCATCAGGAATGTACAATCAAATTATATGACAAAGGTAGGAGTAAAAATTCATCTATTTGTATAGGTGTTTTAAAGAGGTGCCAGCTCAACTGGGGCAAAGGGAAGCATACGCTTGTGTCCTGGCAGCTTTGTAAGCCATGTCTGAAGCACAGCAACCCAAACCACACAGGTTCTGCTTTTAGGGAATAACCACATAAATGGAGACTCAATTTTATCCACTGGCCCAATAAATCTCAGCACACTTCAGGTAGTCTAAGTCGATCACAGATTGGTTTTACTATGTCTGGGTACCACAGGAGCGTTGGGGGGTTTCCCCTACATGAAGCCAGCTACAGCTCGGTAGAATGACAACCCAAACTGATGCTTCGACTTCAAAACTTTTCCATTTCCCCTTTCTACATTTAGAAGAATCACTCTAAGCGATTTCAGATTTTGAAGGTGTGCTATCCCAAGCATCATAGTATATAATGCCCCTAACTCTCAGTTAGTTCCTCTAAAAACCAGTTCAGACTCTATTTACCTTCCTCAAAAAGGATTCACTCACACCATGTATTAAAACCACATCATTTCGCTTTCACTGACTTCACCCAAAACATTCCTTACTCACTGGTCTTCCTAATTATTTTATTTAGTAAAGGAATTTAGATGCCCCAGTTAGTACTGCACCATTACCAAACTTAAATCCAGACAGAGAAGACATTTGGGTAACACAGTTCTCACTCACATCAAGACAAAGAGCCTAAAAAGAAAATCTCAGGCTGAGCCTCTTTGTTCCTTAATTCTTTACTCCTAAAAAAGGATCATAGAAGTTCTCTAACTCACAGGGGTGTTGTCAGAGTAAGTACATTAAAGATTAAGAGTTGCTTTATAAGTATTGTCCTCCATTACTGTACTAAGATAATATTTCATTTATTCAAGCCCCTACAGAAAGTGCACAGCTTCAGAAATCCTGCAGTATGCATCCAAAATGCTGAAGTATTCCTAAATCTTTCTAAATATATATTACCAAGAAAGAAAGGTTTTGTGTCCAAGTGTAAAATAACTTTGTTCTTTAAAGAAAATACAGCACTTCTATAATCCCTTTTTACCATTCTCCCACTTTTAGCCCTGTGTTCATTTCCACTCTGTAGTAGAAGTCAACAGTGTAACTCAAAGCTTTGTGAATATGTTTGTTCAGTAAACAAGTTAAATGTGTTTGCATAACTCTTACTAGAAGAAGATTCAGCCTTTACTGAATGGCTACACATTGCCCATTTCTCTCTGCAGATACATATCAAAAATAGTGAGGGTAAAATAAACACATAGACCACAAAAAGTTTCCAACTATGAATCTTATCACAAAGAGGAGAACAAGCCAAATTGTGCCGTGGAATGCGGGGAGAACAGCGTAGCAAAGAATCACTCGAAAGGTCCAGCATATTTTCATGACAAATTTGTGTGTACTAAACACAAAGAGAATTATGATGTTAATGTTTCAAGACTAAGAAATAGATCAGAAAAGATTTTAAATGCCCAGACTCTACTACTGACTTCAATGGAACTGGTTATGAAACGAGATACTGAATAAGGTCAGTAAAATTAGCTCAGAAATCTTACATAAAATCATATGCAAAAGTGTTGGGCAGTGGCCTAATTCTGTTTCTATTGAAAAAGTTAAAGTATGCTATATTTCTCTATGGTTTTCATTTCCCTGGGGGCTTGTATTTTGATAAGTTTCTGCTTTGCACAAATGTTTGCAGAATTACAGAAAAAACCTTGCCTAAATCTGACACCTTCTAGCACATTCAATCAGTGAACAAAACCAGTTCACCTCCACCCCTTCCCCCAAAACAATTCCACGTATCTTTGAAGCGATGAGGAAAGCGGCTTACCAGAACAGTATTGTGAATGTATTTAACCTGCTTCTTGCTCATAAAACATCCAGAATGGACTATCCCACCCACAACCTTCTGAATGCATAATACTCAGACATGCAAAAACTAACAAACCCAAACCAAAAAACCACACACACGCTTCTTTTTTCCTCTTTAAGAACCCCAAAGGCCCCTACATCACAGATAGGCTGGAGCTGAACAAGAGGCTGGAACTACCCTTACACTTCTATCTGATTCACTGCTGACTTATTCCAAGCTACCTGCTGAATTCCTCCTAACTGCTCTCCCTCAGTGAAGGAAGAATGACATGGTCCGTGCGTAAATATTCCTAGTCTACAGGCAGCTCTTTGAAGTTCATAATCTCTTCTTTCTTTCATACTGCTTTTCAAGAAAAGAACACGTGTGTAAATGCTTTATCATGGTGATTGTGACTTGGCATTGTCTTTGGTACTGTCTCAGTTTGTGTTGTAAAAGTAACAACAATTCTAGTGCTGGGAACTTGGACAAGTCCTCACATGCTTTTTTCACTTCTCTGCTATTTATACCATCAGCTTTTTGTAAAGCGTTTACATGGAGCATTTCCAGTGGTACAATTTCTGTTCACACTGCAGCAAGGGCTGTTTCTTCCCTAGCATTCCCACAGAGAGATGCAGTCCACAGGTAAAGTAGCGCTGTTCTTCCTTCACTTTTGCACCCTTACTTAAACCAGTGATGCTGGTTTTATTGTGCAAATGGGCTTAATGTTCTTGTAGAGTAGGGCACAAGCCCCTAAGACTAAAATCTCTACCTCTGCCATTCCAGTTACCATAACTGTATCAGAATGTCAGGATACTTGTACAAGGGAAGCCGTGCTTATACTTAGCCTCATTTACTACGTTTGCACAGTACTAAATGGAATTAGACATAATTACACACCATGTCAAAAACAACTGTAGCTAAGCAGAACTACCTCTGCTCCCACTCATCTTCTCCTTGTGTTAGGGATAAGCACTAAAAATTCTGCATGAATACAAATTACGAGCTTATTTACTCAAAATGATTATAGTAATAATTAATAACTGACCAATTTTAATAATAAACTATGACTCCTGCTGCTCAGAAAATAGCATTCAAAGTACATCTGGGGAAAAACACTGTACATCAACATAAGACACACTTGTCACAACTGATTAAAACTCATGTCTCAAGAATTCCTACAGGACCACAAACCAAACAAAAATTCCTTTCCAGAGAGTTCACTGGTTCTAAGATCTCACCCAATATTCAAAGACTTTCTGCCTACAGCTGCAGCAACAAAAGCATGACACAAACTTAGCTTTACCCAACTTCCAAAACCAGGGCTTTAAAAGTTCAGACTTCACTTATTTTTTTCCCCTTTGTAAAGCGGAAGAAGACATTTAACCAGCTTAACCCTTGTAATTAACATGGTGAGTTGTAACATGGTTACTCTATGTAACCTTTAAATAGATAAATTTTGTTGATAGATTGCTACTTCAATTAGTTGGCTGATTGTCTGTAATTAAAATAGTTTGTCACTGGGTTGTTTTCTCTAATTTGTTGCCTCGATTACATAAATTAAATTGATTTACAGAAGCATGGTTACAACTTACCTTCAATGAAGGATCTGTAAATGGAGCTCTCTATAGGCTCTTCAGTTCTTGGTCCGCGTGGTGCATTTTCCATTGTAAAGCATCCCCTCTCAGCCTGTGGGAGACAGGCAATAAAAACACCACTGAGGACAACATAAAGCAAATATTGCCCATGCAAAGCTGTTCTTTCTTCACTGCTTGGTATTTTGCCTAGCCTGTATTTTGTCCCCTCCTTGAGAAGTAAAAATAAAGTAAAAAAAAAAAAAATAGAATAAAAGCAGTTACCAGTTTTGTCTATGGCTAAGGGAGCTGCCGTTTATGTTTTAGTCTCAGCTCTGCCACCAACTTGTCATGAGTCCCTTGAGGACTCATTCAGCCTTTTGGCATCTCAGTTAACTCAAGTGCAACATAATTAATTCAAATATCTAATTACACATTCACTTTCATCAGGGGACCACAAAGTGACTCCCAAATTATTATTATCAATAGCTCCAAATATCAGAGGTCACTGCAATGCTGTTACTCTGCTCAAGGCCATCATTTTAAAATGCTTCACTAAACAGATAATCTAAAACATAAGGCATGTTGGCTCAGCTGCTAAAATGCAAATGCCACCCAGAGCCCAGTCCTCTCCTGTGATGCACCTTCTGTCAATGCCTACAGCAGGACAAAGTGAGCATGAATTGTTACTACAGCCAAAGCGTAGCATCCTGCACCAAGCCCTGAAGTAAGCATAAGAACAGTTTAGGATTGTCCTAGTTTTCCCACATCATGCTCAATTTCCATATTCTCACACCACAATGCATAATATCACCTAATGTATTACTACTATTGAAATAAGGGAAACTTAGCCATATTAAGGGTTTTTTTTCATTCTTTAGGTTCACAGAATATAGCATTCTGTTCTTCACCAAGACTTGTTAGGCAGAAGTGAGTTAAGTGCTTTGGAATCATAGGGGGGAAAAAAAAGCAAAACACAAAAAAACCCCAACTTCTTTCGAGCTTAACCTGTACCATACAAAGAAACGTGACCAAAAGTAATTTAGAATCAAGAATGGCTTTCCATCAAACACAACATCAATCCTATAACCTGCAGCATTAATAAGCTTGCATAGACCTTTTTGCTGAGAAGTGAAAAAAGGTCAAAAGAAAATGAAAAGGATTTACATAGAACTCCTTTCTTCAAAAAGGATGTTCTTATTCATAGTGGTGTAACTCTGGAGTCTTTAACTTCAGAGACACTGAACTCAGACTAATCAGTTTTGTGGCAAAAGTAACCTCAAATATAGAGCTCTGCACCTTAAAACCTCAACCTTTAGCTCAACATGTTTTACCTTTTGATTCATCAGGTTACGTAATGGCTTTGATGACAGTAGAAAGACATTTTAAAGTGATCTGATTGATAACTTAGAAGTGAAACACTACCTCACGAACAGAGCCATCAGAAAGACCCACATAACCTCCAAGACATGGAGTCAACTTGATCATGCTCAGCATGTACTACCTGCCTAGAATAGCTCAGTAATTGTCATGTTGCCCACTCGCATGCCATCTGGATGCCTGCCCCAGAGCATAGGTGCTGAGCAGGAAGATTTTCCCTTACAGCATGCGGAACATCACAGGGACTGTTGGCTCATCAGCAATCAGTCACCTCTCCACCACACCAGAGCCCACGCGTTATTACCACAAGCTGCTTCGCATCCTCCTCCCTTGGGTATCAGAAAGACTCAAGTGTTTTTATTACTCTCTAATTTTGCTTTTCAAGCCTCAAGACAGATACAAATTGCTGCACCTTGGTAATCCACCTAACCTCTTGGCTGGATTACCTCTTCGCTGCACTTTATCTTTCAGTATGTTATTAGGAATAGGAAGTCTGGATTTTCTCCTCCCCACTGTTCTCTCCTTAAACACCAAAACAATACTGTAAAAATCCCCTCTTGCCCACACATACACATTCTTTGCTCTATTTTAACATGATTTGTCCAGGTTCTATAAGTTACAGCCACTTAACTATGCCAGTCTGCACTGGGCGTCATGAGGAAAGGCCAAACACTGTGCCAGTAAAATATCATTCCTTTCAGTTATGGCCTGGCTCACCCGTTGTGCCTTCCTCTGGCATCTCCTCCGGGATCTCCACTCCTGCCTCCTCCTATCGCCGGTGACACCTCGTGTGAAGACCCGGTCCCGGACCTATCCGGCAGCGCTGCCATGTGCTCCCTCCCCGCTGACGCCTCAGGCAGGTGCGGCGGCCATTTTGTGTGCTGCTGCGAGGGAACCGGTGGGAACCGGCCGAGGCCGGCTCGGGCTTCCCGCACCGGCCGCCGCTGCAGCTCTCGGACCCGCTGGCTACGGGCAGCCGAGGGGCGAAGCTCGGCTCAGGCTGAGGGTTTCCTCTCTCCTGTTCAGGTGCTGCCACCCGCTGTCCCTCAGCGGTCCGAGCAAAATCAACGCAGGGCAGCGGCTCCTCAGCTCCCACAGACAAGCAGCGAGTCCTCACAGGAAGGAGGTTTAACCCTCAGCAAAAGCTGCCCTAGCCACTAGCCTCCAACACAGCTGCCATCGCAGCTCCTCACAGGCACTACAACCTGCTCCAGCTGCAAGGCTTCCCGATTTAAGTCTAGTAACTTAACCCTTTATGCATTCTTAAGGCAACTAAGGCTCATTTACACATTATGTACACATCCTGTCAGGTATTACATCTAACAGTGGGTGCAAAAACCTCACTGTAGTTGGCCTGACACACCAAAGCAACAGATACACAGCAGAGATACCCAAGATTATTTCTTCCCTTCCCACCTCATGAATGCTTTGGAAAACAGGCAGGGGATCGTTAATTAGGGATTTGTTTTGAGCCACCAGCTGCTTCTGAACACTGCCACTATCTTGAAGCATCTGAATTAGAGGCAAACGTGTTCTGTGTCAGCTTCTGGAGATAACAGCTTTATTACGAAAGCCTGTGTTGTGTGCTCACACCTTTCCAACAGCTGAGGAAACCCACTTTGTTCATATTACCAGGAAAATAATGTGAAAATGGCAAAGGAAGGTGTTTACAAACCAATGCTGGCTCTCTGGGCACCATGGTCTGGCAAAGACAACAACAGCATATAAAGTGTTGTAGTACAGAGATGGTCTCCTTTTCTGCACTCATGGCCAGTGCTCAGAGCTGCTCATGATTCTCCAAGCCTAGGGCTCTCTGGTTTCTATTTGGTTGAGCTGAATCTCTTCTGTTCTAATCAGAAATAACTACTATTTGAATTAGGTGGTTGGGCTCTGTGGAGATCCTCCTTGGTCGGTGGAACTAGCTCTGGCATTAGGATTTCACAGTAGGGACTACCCAAGGTGCTCTAAGCACCCATCAGAGAGCACAGTCCTTTCTGAACTGTGGCGGGAACCTCAGTTTGCTGAGTGTTTATGTTCAGTATGAAGCCTAGCCAGGGGGAGTTCTCTCTCATACTTTCAAGTTTAAAGGACACTGGATGAGACGAGCATAACTACAGCTTGGCTGCAATGCTGATTCGAGCTGCAGTTCCATGGCGGCTTAAGTGGATCCATTTCAAACAGCTAACCTGTCATAAAACTAACCCCACCAAAACCAACAGTAATTAGCTTTCTGATAAGCCTTCTGACCTCCAGCAGCTCTACGCAGGGTCAGAGAAGCACTGGAGCTGGCACAAGCGAGGGTAGGGGACCACAGCACCCAGCAATTAGATTAACACAACATTAAAGGAAAGGCAGATCACTACAGAGCGCTGCAAGCTTGAAGTAATGATGAAAGTTTATGATACCATACCCACCCTGGAAGAACTCCAGGATTCCCTCTCAGGGACTATATATTCTTTATAATGAAGCTCTTCAGAGCAGGGATCACGTCTGTCTGTGAGGAGGAGGTAGCAATAAGAGAAAGTGGAAGAGATGATGAAATACTGGATGGAGACAAAAATGATCTGGGTCGGAGCCTGTTTACAGCTGTGATAATTCAGACACTTTTATTCACATATTTAGAATGAAAAGCAAAAATTCTTTCTGCTGCCCTGTTAAACTGAGGTCCTGAAGTTGCTCAGAACCAGAAAGGTTTTACAGTGCCTGCCTCAGCTAGACACCGTTTTGACTTTGGTAAAAACACACTAGTGCAGTATTAGAGATTTGCAATGAAGAGAGAAAGAGCACTGGAATACAGCTTAAGGAAAGAAGTGGCTCAATACAGTTTTGTATACCGCAAGAAATCCAATTTGGAGCCTAAAGCAGAGGAGAACGTGATAAAGGTAATATACTTGACAAAGTTTCACAAAAAGATACACTGGAGAAATCTATCCAGACCATTTATTCCTCTGTGAACAACTGGATAGACTCATTACAGATTCTGCCTTTGTTGCTCTATAGAAATGAAAATGCTAATTGGTTTACTTGAAGTTTAATTGAAAATTAATAGAATTTCACTAGAGATTTGCAGAATAGGACTAGAGTTAAAATGACATTTGATTAAAGTCACACTCAAAACATACTCAAGGACATTCTGAAGGCAGCAGCAATGGCATTCCTTTTTAAAGTGGAAATACATATTTATCATTAGTAGCAACCATTAACAAAACTCACCATTTTTAAAGGAGTACAGTAACATGTTGTGATACTTTAGCAAGCCTGTGCCTTTTTGAATGCCTGTGCAACTCAAAGGGGGAAAAAACCCCCAGAGCTTGTTCCTTTCCCTGATTAACAGCATATCTTTATTCCTTGTGTCTTCAAGGACACTCCTTGAAATGGCCCTACCTTCCAGCTGTCGCTTCTCAAAGAAAGATCCTGCAGTTTGATGGAGTTAATGAAATACAAAGAAAGATAATTCATTAAGATCTACATTTCTGGTCTTTCAGGCGAGATAAGGCTCCTCAATAGTTGCTCACTGCTTATAAACATAAGCAACATTAAGAGCTGAAGTAATTCAGAGGAAATGTAGTCATCAACTTTGCAGGTATGGATTCATCATCATATGAGACCACTAAAGGACTGGTACCAGGACAGACTTAGCCCTTTTAGGAATCTGAAAATACAGAACAGAGAACTGCAGTGCTGCCAGATGGGTTTCAGTGTAACACAGCTTCTTGTTCTAAGGCTTCATTTC
Organism: Strigops habroptila; assembly: GCF_004027225.2. Lineage (NCBI taxonomy): Eukaryota > Metazoa > Chordata > Aves > Psittaciformes > Psittacidae > Strigops > Strigops habroptila. Next base: position 977,267 of record NC_044297.2, on the reverse strand, counting down.
TATTAAAAACAAGATGGGGGGAAAAAACGGGGTGGGGGGGAACAACCAAAAACTCCAAACTGTATCGAATTCCATGCTTATTACTGTTTTTTTACTAGCCTAATCTAAATGCAAGCCGAGCCCCACTGCTGATTTGCATAACCCTGCAGTACTGGACACTGCAGCAGAACCTGGAAAATGCAAGACCTCGACTTTAGGCTGTAATTGCTGCAGTTGTAGCTGACTGGGTTAATTCCATAAACACAGACCCTTTGCCCTTAAAAATGTAGAGCATGATTCACTGCTGAGAAAAAGAGCTTTGTGAACAGTCTATTGACTACCAGACTCTGGCTGCCAGACTGCAGACTTGGATCTTACCATTTTTAGGTTCTAATGAAGTTCAACCTTTGACATGGATCAGCATAATCAAGAAAATGGAGAAGAGTAATCAGTATAAAAGAGCACCAGAGTTTTGGACCAATTGTGTTAAAAACTATACTTGAAGCACCATCTTTTTTTTCTCTTCTGAAATAAACACATAACACAGCCACTCCGTTTCAATCCTTCTCTTTCGTGAAGCCTTGGTAATAGATGCTGGCTGGGTTTACAATTTGGATGCTTAAGATTAGTAAATGCTGTAATAGTGGAACAATTTGGGTGGGTGAAGGTAGATCCATCTCCTTGCCATCTCTAACACATTGTGCTTGCAGTCACTGTCTTTATCCTAAACAGGATATTTCACAAGGAAGATGAATATGCAAGCTTAAGAACAAAAGCCTAACCAAGATCATACAGGAAATTTCCAGGGAAATCTTGGAACAAATCGATTGGGATTTTATCCGTTCATCTGTACATGACAGACGAAAACTTCTTGTTTTCTAATGTTTGAGAATACAAGGAGGACTCATCTGCAAATTGACTCACTTCCTCCAAAGAAATGAGGTCAGGCTATAAGTCTTCCCTAAGCAGCATTCTTAGACGCTTCCCACTGACTTGGCTATCCACCTTCATAAAGATACAGTAAACTAATAAATATTGAACACTGTCTCACAGTAACAATGCAATTGGACCATGTTCAACAATGGTATTTTCACAAAAATGCTTTAAAGCATTTCAATAAATGCTTTTAAGAAATAAAAAAAAAGTTGGCCAACTGTAGAAGAATCTGTGTTCAAATATCATCAAATACCGGTATGATTTGAGTGTAAATACCTTTGTGGAAATTAACTGGATCGACTCAATATTCATTTGATTGACTGAAATTAAATTCCTTTTATCATTACTATGGTAACTATTTGGATGGCATTTGCTATTTACTTGAAACATGTTACTATTTCAATACTATTATGAAAAGTGGGTCATCTAACTGCCATCTCCATGAATACATATATACACACTTACAAATTCTCCACGCCTGAGTTAAGTGCTTTCCTTTCCAGTCAGAGCTAAATCAGCACTAAAAGAAAATACCTATTGATCTGAAGCAGAGGGCCCATACATTCCGAATATTGTCAGTAGTAGGCTCCCCAGAAAATAAAGACATTCTCTTAAATTATCAGCTGCAATAGCATTAGTATAGAATCCCTTCATGAGTTTTCCTGGGAGGTCAAAAGAAGAGAAGAAAGTAAAGATTTAGTAGAATTTTGAATGTGTGCTTTAACTACGCCATTTCTGTTAATGATAATCCCGGGGTTTTCAGGATATTCAAGTGCATATTCTATTTAAAGACCTAGTTGAGCACCCGCATTTTCCAGAGAACTGACACCAAGACAAAATCCCCAAAGTGTGCTAATTAGGTAACTAAGAGCAGTGTCACTCTCCAGGCCAGTAATGACTGGGACATGGACTAGAATTTAAATCCCAATTTAAATCTCCTATTTATAACCTCAATTTTGATAGTTGGGAATCATTAGCTTTTACAAGTTGCCAATACTTACAGTGACAAAGGATTCATGTCAACTCATAAAACAGCCAACACAAGATTGTTGCACCCCAGGTTTTGACAAAGAGTGGTAGACATTTGCGTCTAAAATCTGTGCGTCCAGTTTTCCACTCGACTATTGCTTGTGTATAATCTTTATTGCTAATAGAAGGAACTTAAAAAAATATATACCTTCAATATAACGTATAGCAGAAACATGCACTGCCAAAGCTTTAACATTCATTTCTACCGAGGCTCCTTTATTCCATTTCAGCATTACAAAGGAGTCAGTAAGATTCTCTATCAGAATAATAGCCTTGATAAAAACAAGTATCAGGTCTATACGATCTATTCCCCACAACTAAATTAAACAAGGATGAAGCCAGCGAGCTTTGCAACTCTGGGGTCAAACAGAAGTAATTACATTATAGAAGTCTATTTCTTCTCCGAGAACTTTTTCCATCAAGATGAGTTCAATACACAATAGGGCCCTGCATATTTCATAATTTTTAGTCAGACTACAAAGTACCTTCTCTTTCTAGTAAATTCTTTTCTGGACCTACATACCAGAGAACACATTTCAACAATAAAATGCCTGTCTTGTCTCCAAACCACCAAGTAGTCTTTTGGCACACAAGCACATCTTGTCTGTCATCTTCTAATGTAGTAGATAGGAGATGCAAACCCAACTGGAAAAATTAAAGCCTCAGTTCACTGAAGTCCTAGAGCACATGAGAAAACGTAAATAAGACACAATAAAGATACACATTTTTGCTATGATTTATGGAACTGTATCTCTCATCCTCTAGAGAATAGAAGACATCAGAATTCAAAATTGGTCTACCGCTAAGAATTACAGTTAAAGCACCATCTATATCAGGAAACAAATGTTACTATTCTGTTTGCCACTAACACCCCCCTTCTCCTAATACATCTCTGCCCTGCAATTTGGCCTTCTAGAAATAACTTCCCAGAGAAAAATGAATCAGAGAGGTGTGAGAGTGCTCAAACAATTCTCAAGAGTTCCCAGATGAAAAGCGTCTGAGCATAAATCACTGAGAAACTCCACAACTATTTCTCCTCACACAAGAAGAAAGTTCAGGATTGGAGAGACTCCAGACAAGGGCTGGCTGCACACTTCTGCTGCAACTCAGCCTTATAAATAGGCACTGGAATAGAGATGAGTGACAGCTGTATAATAGATCTTGCCCAGATTAAAATTCAAGGAGTCCCTTATCATGTATTAAATGATAGCAGTAACATAGTCCCATGGGAACCTCTAAATTCTCAGCAATAAACAAGGGGAGCAGAGGAATTTCTGGAACAGTTTTTATTAATTCCCCCTAAATTCCTTTGGTTTTTAAGTCTTATTTTCATACTTCTTTTTCATGCCTTTCATCCAGCACATTAAGAAAATGAAGGCAATATGAGTAAACAGTACAGAATCAGTTCTCCATCCCTTATTGTATTTCACAACATTCGAGCTACCACCTTAATCTTCACAGTCCTTACTGAATTTCAGAACCTCGCTTCTCCAAATCCCCCAAATTTTATTGTTTTGCTTCGTGCCGCTTCTTTCCTTCAGCTTTCATTTCAAATTCATGTGATTATTAAAACCTCTTATTTCACTGTTGTGCTGCATCTGTTCCAGAGCCAGATTTCAGCCTTCTACTCAAGTTTTACACCTCACAGGTTAACCCATTGGATATATTTTGGATATAACAAAATCAAGCTGTGTTTTTCATTCACATGCATCCTTGTCTCTTAACCAGAGGGTAAAGTAACTACTAAGCAACGAAGTCCCATTGAATTTCATAGGCTTAAAGTGAAGTTTAGACTGCAGAGTATCCATATGGGACATTTTACACTGCTATGACATCCATCAGAGTTCACAAACAAGGAACATTTGTACTAATTGAAGCTGTTGCACAGATTGTACCACAAATCCTTCCTTTTAATATCCAAAATACATCAGTGGAAGGAAAAGCCTCGTGCAGTTTCTGAATGAGCAACTGTGAATTTCAGCTCCAGTAATGTTTAATCCAATGAGTTTATGCTGGCAGTGCAGCATAAAGAATCAAAACACCCAAATTAGATGCAGAGACTCAGGGCAGAAAAGAACTTGTCTGCATGAAGATGTTCATTGCCTTTGACTGGTACCATAATCATTCTTCTAATTTAGAGCACAGTACTTACTTATTGTCGGTGTGTACCTGACCTAAAACATTTTGCTCTTTAAATATTTCATGAGTCCCGTCATTGGGAAGTTATCAACACGCCACTAGTATACATGACATGTTTGAGTTCCGTTGTCCCAGAAGGCACTTGCTGATCACTAGACTTCTAAGTAGAATAACTCGAGTGGTACACGAATCTTTGATCAAACATGAAGAGCTGGTGTTAAACAGCTATAAAAAAGGCAAGGAAGAAACAGTGAACAAAACATCACTCTCAGCTAGTTAGACTATGGGCTTCATTTTCACAAGGGCCCTGGGAAAAAAAGAGCTTGTTTGGAACTACTTAGAAATTACGGAATTACTTAATAGACATCACTAGGTTTGTTTATTTTAATAAACATTTCCCTTTTCAATTGAACAAACCACCACCTTTACATCTTCTCTAACACACGTATACTACATGGACAACCAAGCTGGTGTGAAATCAGTCACCATCAGCAGGATGAGGACTTGAGAGTTTCACTTTACGCTTTGGAAAGCTTTAATAAGTGCCACTGTAAGGGGGACACTGCCACGTGGAATAGGTCAGCTGCCCCAAATAAATATTCATTTCTTTCTCCGAGACATGGGGTGTGAGAGAACACGAATGGAGATCTGAGAGAAAAGCACAGAAGTGGCAGGATGGCACAAGCAGCAACAGATTTCTCAGCAGTGAGCAAGGCTTAGAAACTCCATGTTTCCGAAAGGCTCCTCATATCTCATTTCTACATGCTGCGCAGATATGTGTATAACACACACATGCTCCTAAGCCAGCTGAGGATCTGCTACCACTCGGCTGGGTAAAGAAACATCACTGCTAATGGAAGAAACTCACCATCCTAAATCATAAAGTGACTATTCCCAGCTCTGGCACTGACCAACCATGAAGTCTCAGGTACAACAGTAGTAATATTCATTCCTTTGACCTAGTGTTTCCTTTGTTTAAAAGAAGCATCTTCCCTCCCCAGACCTTGTGGAGACGCACACTCAGCACGCTGCGCATTGGGGCCCCCTCGTTTTGTGCTTCTGGGAGTGAACATAATACAAAGCATTAAATAGCGGTAAAATGGACAAGAGCAGTAATTATACCAGCTAATGGGTGATCTGAGCTGGGCAGTCTGTATACATTATCTCAGCTATTCAGTTCAGAACATCTTAACAACAACATCCTCTTATGAATATGCCTATGCAAGGTCAAGCAAAAATAGGAGCATGGTGAGAAGGAAATCTTTAAGATGAGCACTCAGGGAGCCATCAGTAATACAGGCAACATCAAGCACTCCGTGGAGAACACAGGGTGCCCAACTGAGTATTCAAATATAAATTGGTCAACCAGGAACATTTGAAACCAATTACTTTTTTCCCAAGCAATTGTAATGGAATGATTATGCAGGCGGATGGAAAGGAGAGAATTAAATGCATTGGAGGAAGCGTGGGAGGACAGCAGCTCACTCAGTGATAAGATGTACTCTCTGCTTTTAATAAATAGCAACAAATTGCACGTATCCAGTTAAAGTCAAGCAGTGAGGCAAGTACTTTCCTGAACTCAGTCCAAAAAACTATTCTCATCCTTGTTGGCTTAAAAAAAATTACCATTTCAGAGAGCATGAAGGTGCCAGGATATTTCTCGTTATCTGACATATCTCAGAAAGGGAGCTTGTCATCAGCTCCTCAGTTTGAGTCATCAGTACTGAAATGGCCACCTTAAAATACTTCTTTTTCTACTAGGTGCTGCGTGCATGTGTGTGATTCTGAAGGGGGGTTTAATGCATGTTACAAAAGAATTTATTTTTCTAACCAATGCAGCAGTGAAGCACGAAGTTCTCAGGAGAGACTGGGACCAGGGCTCCTCCTGAAGCTCGATTTAGGAGTGGTTTAGGTCTTAGTTTTATTATTATACATAACCTTTTCACTCCATCTGACATGAAACAATTCTGACAGGTTTATTAAAACCTTTTGTTATTGCACTTGACATTTAGGAAGGGGAGATGATAAATAAGCAGAGGAATGACACGTTTGCCAGAAATTCAGACTCTGGTGAGAGCCTTCTCCCTTGCCTCCTTTCTAAATGAGATCTACCCTCTTCAGTCAGTCATCTCTCTAGGAAAAGAAAAAAGTAGTTTTTCTCTACTTGTACTACTAAGTTTGATCTTGCTTTTGAATTCCAAACATTGTGACTTTTCTGTTTCCAAACCACAGAGGTCTTAGGCAAGTAAAGATTGTTTTATTTAAGGCACAAGGCAAAGGGCAGTGAGTTTTACCGTAGTAAAATCATGCTGAAATTTAATATAGTTTGACACCTACCGATTTGAATTGCATATTGCCTGAGCTGCTCTTCACTAGCCATTAAACTGCAGCCACTGATAGGGAGCAACATGGGGAGCATACCACTCTCCAATGCACACATAGAATCACAGAACAGTTTGGGTTGGAAAGGGCCTTAAGATCATCTAGTTCCAAGCCCTCTGCCATGGGCAGGGACACCACATACAGAAAGCATGCAATTCACTCTGTATTATGAATTGCATATATATATATATAAATACTGTATTACTGCACAAATACATATTAGAAAATTATATTTAGTAAATCAACTTACAGTACTGCACACCCAAAATGTGAGACATAAATAATAAATAATAAGAGTAGACATTTTTGGAGCACACCAGATGTAGTTATTAGAAACCATGCAGACTCATGCACTGGTTCAAAAATCACAGTGCCCATGTTTAAAACACATCAGATGGGCATCACAGTGAGCTCCACAAACCTAACCTCATGTTGAATGTGGCTTCATCCCTACTGCAAACACAGGCTTACTCCCCTTCAAGTGAAGGTGAACAGGAGGCAGGATGGGCTTTGGTCTTATCCCAGCCCAAAAGTAATGACATGATCGTGAAGGACACCCAGATTATAGAGCTCAGAGCATTCCCACATCCCCATGTTTGCCAAGTCCTAAGCAGCTTTTATATTAAACTATAAAGTTGAATTCTTTTTCCTTTCTGTCTACGTTTTAAAGAAAGGAGCCTCAGCATTTTCCACATGCTGCCAAGTAGATGCTGTTTGTTTCTGCCTGTTACTGTGTTTTGCCACTGCTGTTTCATACCCCTTGGGTCTCGCTTCTCTGATATTTCCACACTTCTCTGTTTTGGCGCTTTGGGAAGGCAGGGAAAAAAGGTTGAGGAATCCATACCGGCAAGTGATACACCACAGCAAGCATCATCCTTCAGGCTTCGTTGCTGACCAGCTGTGTGAGCAACTCTTAGATGCTTTTCTTCTTCTATGCTTTATATCTCAAGTTAGGTAAGTGCAGCACAACAGGAGCTGTCATTCAGTGTATGTTTGTGCACAGCATCTATCTCAGGGATCTTGATCAGAATCAGCAGGCACTACAGTAATAAACAAGCAAACAATAGGGGATATTCATTTTGGAATATATGAATTAATCCAGAGGCCCATCTCCTACATATACTTAGGTTTCACTTAGATTGTAAGCCCAGTGTGAGAAGCCTTTTTCTTCCTGTCTCTGTGTACAGAGCACAAGCAAGAGCTTCTCTGTCAACTCCATCAGTCACTGCTCTGTGAGCTGTACCTGTAAGACTGTGCTTGTAAAACCACAGTTTTCTTGGAAGGGGCTGATATTAGTCAATAAAAGAGAAGAAACCCAGACAAGCTGGGCACTGCTCTGGTGCAGTGTTAGCAAATCCAGCCTTGCTCATTTTTCCAGTTACAAACAGCTGCAAGAGGCTTGCTTGGATGGGCTCACCCTGCCATAGAGAAATTTTTAGAGCCCCATTACACATGGGGTTGCATTTAAGTTTCAGCACATTTTGGTTTTTGCAAGAGTAACTACAGAAAGGGACGAAAAATGGTGAATGGAAAGAAATGTGACATCCCCAAATGTCGCCAGGAACATGGAGCAACTATAAAGCTCTATATTCATCACCAGTTTCTTCCAATGACTGCATTCTTTAGCAATTAGAGCTGGGTTGATGAGTTATTTCCTTGGCATTATTGTATTATTTAAAGGATGTTAAAACATCACAAATGAAAGTGATCTATGCCTGAAAATGTGCTTTGGGCAAGTGAAACAGCTCTGCATTGATCAAGTTTGTTACGTTTTCTATGGCAATTTCTACTAGGGGAAAAAAGCCTCAACCATGTTTCATTTTGAGTCAGCATTATCAAAACATTGCTCAGTAAAAGTGCTTTGGAGAACTTGAGCTCATGAACAGAGGACTTTGCTTTCAAGTACAAGAATTAAGTTCTGGTTTTGGTCGTGCCTAATATTGTGAATAGGCCCAAAAGGACAAACCTAAATAACAGAGGAGTAATACAGCTGAGCAAACAGTGTGAAGTTTGTGCCACCTGTGCTGGGCATGAGGGATGCTGAACAAATGCATTGTTTCCGAAAGTATTAGACACTCAAGTAATAACTTGATAACAGTGTAAGAAATATTGATGTTTTCTGTATTTAGAAGAATGTTAAACTTCTGTCACAAAGCATTCAAAGACTACTGAAAACCCATTTGTATAAAAATAGAACTATATACTGAGAATCCTTCACCTTGGGCAGGAGGCAGAGCAAAGGGAACACCACAAATCCCAAGTGCAGCTGCATTACAGCACCACCATCCACAGATCTTGGACTTTGCATTAGGGGAGGATGTAAACAGTCAGCCAGCAAAGCATGACAAGGATATTTTCTTCTGAATCATGCTTAAAAATGACAGTAAGACCATTTCAAAGACACATTAAATACCCTCAGAATTTATTTTGATGTAATTTAACCCTTTGGTTTCCAGTGACTTTAAGAACTAACACTAATATCTGCACCCTATAATGCTTCTTGAGCAAAGTGAAAAATCTCAATATAGTCTCAAGTCCTCATGGAGAAGGATGAGCCTCTGATGCTTGCAATAATACTAAATACAACCAAAGTGAGATCAGAATTGCTATTGCCTTGGCAGTGCTAGAAATACTGATTTCAGTTGTTACAAATTAAACAGGAAAAAAAATTAACGTGTACCTTACAGGAATTTTGTTTTTCCTAATAGGAATTCTCCAAGGACTGGATTCTCCAGCTCTAAATATCCCAATGTATAACACTACTGCTTTTAAATTGTCCTTATACATGGTCATAAAAGTTTATTTGAAAGACAAATTTCATATCATCTGTAATCACACAGCACATCCTGAGGTCACATTATCCTCTGCTGCAGAGACATTCGTCTGCATTTTGTATGCAGATGCCAATAACAGAGACTGAAATCATATTAAATACTGAGACTGCCATAAAAGCACATCTAGTAGATAAAGAAAACCTTTACAAGCAGCGTGACGGGCAAAATTTGTGATAGGAAACAACCTGGGTTATCATGCCCATTCAGCGCTGGAAGATGTGCACGCAGATGCCTTCGAAGTGATGGCTTTTGGCAGTTTGCTTTAAAAACCAAAGTCATGAATGTATGAGAGAAATCAAAGCCTCCAGGTACTTAATTTGTGCATTCCCTTGACAATCAAAACCTTTGATTCATAGTAATTTTGATCTAACAAGCCATGTTCTTGTCTCTAACCCAATCTTTAAACACTAATATCATTGTGGAAACATGGCAGAAAATGCCCATTATTCCCTGACATAAAATATAGTTCCAACACATGCACAAGGATACGGACACCTACTTTTCCCAACTGTCTGCTCTATATCATGCTGCAGTCTCCCAGAAATCAGCACAAATAAAATGCTGCTGAAAGAAATTATTTGATACTTGCCAGCCTCTGGCTCTCAACCTGTGACATCCAAGAGAAAAATCACAGTAAGTATTTAAACAACTGTGCATGAAACCAAACATAAATCCCAACATCATCAACCAATGACATATATACAGTAGGATGTACCATCCCATGGCTGGGAGGGTCCTGAGCTCCTAAGAGCCAGGAAACTGTTTGGAGCAAAGGAAGTTTCCCTTTTGCTTGTCAGTCATTGACTGCCTTGCCATCATATAGGTCACTATGACTGAAGAGGTCTGTCCAAGGACTAAGTGCAAGGAATTAGTAATGAAACGATATTATAACTTCAATGGATGATTTTAAAAAGGAAATTAAAAAGAAATTCTCTTGGCAGATTGAGAAGTCAAACAATCAGTACCAGAACAGTGATGCACCAGATGAAGGTAGCTGGGTTGTTACGGAGCTTAAGGCCACAACCACGCAGAGGTGTGAGTATCTGTTGATCTGGCCTTGTGTGTACTGATCGTACAGGGATTAACTGCCTATCAGTTGGTACAGATGGTGAATAGTTATTTTTACTAAAGCACAGAAGTTACAGAATTCCAAAAAATAATCAAAAGACTATTTCTGTAAGTTGTTCTTCTATGTCTCACAAGTTTGAGTTGTGATATCTAATACTTTGCTGTATATATGGAGTTTAGAACACTCACATCAGTCTTCTGAAGGGGCGAATTTCTTTCCTGTTCCCAAAAAAGCAGGTCTTAACTTTGAAGGGTTGGCATCGACCAGAAAGACCCAGGATTTGCATTGTAATGATGAGGAAGCTCACAGGGAGAGTGATGGCCTGGCAGTAAACAAGCTGGAAAGACAGATGATGTGTATTACTGAATGAGTGGCTTTTCCTTTTATTCAGGACTTCTCTTACTCTTCTGTCAGCCTGGGAGATGAGTCATTAATCCGGTGTTTTGTGTTATGTTCTAAGTAGCCTGGCTATATCTCCTCTGTGTTTTTAAACTGTCAGTTAGGTGTACAAAGCCATTCAGAAAGCTGGGGGGATGCTGCTAATTATCTCTGAGAACAAACAACAGTCCTCAGCTGGAGCGGCTCAATGGGAAAGTCTTTGTTATTTTTAATACAAAGTCTCGGCTGCTTCTCAGACTGTTTTAAAATATTGCTTTGTTCTGAATATTGAATTGTTGGAGCCTGTGCTGAAGTGCCCCCAGCTGGGAGTCAGGACCACGTCCCTTGGTTCTGCCATTCACCTGCAGCAGTTCAGAGCCAGCTCTGAGACTATGCATAAATAAATCCCCTCACCAGCCTAAATTTCTAAGATCAAAGTCCTAAAAGTAGAGGGGGTGGTGGCGATGCTCTTAGAGTCAGTTAAAACTCACGATTGAAGAACAGTTACAGTTGCCACTGCTTGAAACTTTGGACTTTTCCAAACTTAAAGTAGTTGAAAAATCCACCCTGCTACTCCTCTTAAGAATATCATCACGCCACAGGGTTAAACAGGATGGAAAATGAAGTGCTAATTAGAAAGTAAAATGCTAGAAACAGGTTTTAATAGGAAAGTGATGTCAAGCCAGTCAAGTTTAGTCTATGAAAGGAAATACGGAATCATGGAATGGTTTGGGTTGGAAGAGATTTTAAAGCTCATCCAGTTCCAACCCCCTGCCACGGGCAGGGACACCTTCCACTAGACCAGGTTGCTGCAAGCCCCGTCCAACGTGGCCTTGAACACTGCCAGGGATTGGGCACGTTCCTGAAATATAATGCAAAGCAAATAGAGGTAAGGTAAACAGATGTAGTTGTCAAGTTCAGTTCAATGAGTTAAATTAGTTCCTGGCTGAAGTTAAGAAATTCAGTTCTGTTATCCTTAAATTAAGCAAAATTTATTTTTCAATTGGCTCATACAACCTGCAGTGGAATTACAGTAAGAAACTGCAATGGCACTTGACAAATGAGGTATGCATGTCTTATTCTTAACATCTCTTTATTTGGAGCTAACTTCTGCTAACAAGGAGGCAATTGATACAGGTGATCAGTCCTCAGCGTTTACTGCAGCATGTCTGACAACTACCAAAACTACATTTCCCAAGTCAAATGTATAACCCCTTTCTGGAAGAATCCACAATACAGAAAATATTGGACTGATACAAACCCCACAAGGAGAACCAAACTCACCTGGCAGCAGTAAAACTGGAAACCTACTGGACTGGAAATGTCTTTAAAACAGAATCAAAGGTTCAAAGTCTTTATGTTAGCAATGATAAGAGGCAGTGTGGATTTGCACAATTCAAATCTCTTCTCTTAGTGATCACCCAACAAAGCTGAATAAACACAGTCATTATCACTCTGCTTTAGATCTTAGGTATTACCCAGGTCATTACTGAGCTGCAGCCCACTTTCTATTCTATCCAGGTACGTTTGAATAGCCCCACAGAAGCAATGCACAGTTTAGAGACCCAGGGCCTGACAACATTCCATTACTTTGACATTTACCAAAGAGCCTTAAACTCTCCGTTGCCTACAACGATGACAATCTAAATTGGGTACTCAGTCCACACCACTGTAACTGTGTTTTAGAAGAGCACACACCTCGGCACTTGCATATTACAGGTTCAGTCAGTTGTTGCTATTATGGCAAAGGATTTCTGGGGCTATTTTCTACTAGTAGCTCCTGCTGCTTTTGCTCAACCATCTATAATTGGCAGAAATAAAAATCAGCTGAATTTTCCAGTTTGTCTTATAAAACCCCTTGCCAGGAGACTCAAACCTTGTAATTCTCTATCGCTATCTTCTACAAGACATCCACAGATAAACATAAAGACAAAGTCAGCACCCTATCAAACATCAGTGTCCTGAGGCTCCACATGAACTCCATGTCCTGCCCGTGGGCTGGGGAATGTCAAGCAGTACACCTCTCAAACAGCAGAGTGAAGAATTAAACACAGCTGAAACTAATGCCTTCACAGCAAATCCTCTGCAGATTGACTTATTCTCTCCCGTGGGCTCAAGCAGATGCTCTATCCAATATATATTTGATAGACAATGTATAACCAGAGATCCTCCTACTTGCACACGTTCAGTTGTTTCATGCAAATAACCCTTCCCTCATCTCCCCACGACTTTAATCTCCATCTGTGCCTCAGTTTTTTGTCTGCTGCCTTCTTGAGATGAAGAGGTAAACAAAAGATAACAGCTCTTCATATATCTGAGTTTTGGCAACATGGAAATTGTTCTTTATGTTTGAAGCTTTTACCTTTAGCCTTCCTGATTCACTCAGAAGTTATTCAATGAAGGAAGACCCAATGCAAAAAGAGCATGTCCAGCTATTCGGATACTGTTATGTCCCTCCTTTCCCCAGTGGGAAATTCTTGGGCTTTCCTTTCCTTCTTTCTTGCACACATGAGTTTGGCAGCTTCTTGTCCACATTTCTTGACAAAATTCTGCCCCCCCCCACCAAGTTCTCCACTGCTCCTCCCTTCTGCAACTATAATTTTCAGCAGTTCAAAATGGTCTAAAGATATACCAAATGAAAGTATTGGAACTACACACACTCCTAAATATCTACACCAGTGTTTCTAGGGCTCTGAACTCTAGGAGACTGTATATACCCTGAAAAAACCTGGCCATTTGATCTGCTTTAGCAATGAAACAGAAATCAAGTGCCCATAACAATCACCTGAACAAGATTATGAGCCAGATCCTCAAAGGCAAAAAAAAGATATCATTGAGAGCTAAGTATGTAAATATCTTTATGAATATAGATTATAATCTCTTAGTTAGTTAATTGGTTTGGCTATGTTAGATCAGGATTTACCAAAGTGCAACACCACACATAGGGACCTCTTACTTGTAGCCAACTTGGATGGAACCACCTGAGTGTCAAAGCTCCAGTGATGCCCACGTCCCTGTGACACCCATCTGGGCAGTCGGTGTGTACCATGTAGGTGTATCCCAGGGCAAGCTGTCCAGGAGACTGGTTTGCTTGTGCTCACCAGGCTTCCCTTCCTTACTCCCAACTCAACTACTTCCTTTCAGCCCTAAGCAAGGGGACAGTGAAGAGCCCTTATGCTTTTCCTTGCAAAGCAGCATCTTTGTGATCACAGGGGAAGGAGGCTCCATTCCCTCAGTCTGATTCTCCTCTTCTACTACGGCTGTATAAACCGTTGCATAATTCTTATGCCAAACTATTATGCCCCATCCTGTTTCTCTTCTTGCCCATGAGATGAGGACATTTCATGATCAGGTGAAATATCCCCATTTACAGAATTAATCAAGTTCTTTGCAACCTCCAGAAGAAAGTGGATCTATTAAACATGTATTATTAACAATAATAAATGCTTCAAACCCTTGGGTACTGCTCCACATCCACAGTAAAAGCATTATCATAAAAAACACATCCTTAAATTCTAAAGAAATAAAACTTGGAATGGGTTTGGTTAAGATGGTTCAAGGCAGGGATATCTATCAGAAAAACCCATTATGATGAAGAGAAGCACTTAAAGCACAGAAGGGTTTTGACAAAAAGCAGTCAAAACATTTTCATCAAGAACAATATATGTGCAATATAAATCCCAGCTCACAAACACACCAAGAGGCACAAAAGCCTTTTCCATTTTATTTGCATTTTGTTCAAGTGGTTACCAGAACATTGGAGTTATTTTTCCCCCTCTCTTCCCTTTAATCAGTATTGCACATAGGCAACTCGCCACCTTTGATTCCCAAGTCACAACAACACAGGGAATTTTCTCCCTGTTCAATCCAAACTCAGTGGAGTTTCCCAAGATACCAAAGGGAAGAGGCAAGTTAGACATTTTGGTTAGAGATGAACAGTAGCTGTTCAGGCTTCATCACCAATGAACCTTTATAATGGCATAAGTGAGGATTTTGTATTTTTAAAACTGTTTCACTTCCCTGCAAACCCATCATAGCAACACAGGGAAATCAGGAGACAGTGGTGGTTTAATTTCTTGTGCTCAACCTGGGTGCACCAAGGAAACCCTGAAATATGGGATTGGAAAGAGAAATGGAAGAGAGAAAGACCAGAAAAACAAACCAGCACCTCTACCTGTATAAATCCTGACAATTCAAAGACATCTGAACAGCAAAGGAAGCAGAAACATATAGACCAAAATAATATCGACTATTTCTCTTCGGTCTGCCATTCTCCAAGCACAAAGAGGAACAGAAAGCCAAGTCAATTGTTATATATTTTGTTGTGGAACATAACACTTCCCCTACATGTTTCTTTTAAATGCCTTATCTGATACAAAGCGCTGCATCAAAAGCATAGTTTAGTTTACACGCCAGCAATGCAGGTCCCTGTTCTTTAAAACTGATCAAGTGTTGAAGGCCCTGTTACTCAAGGGCTAATTCCAGGAGCAGGTGACTGCAAAGTGATAGTAAAGCCTGCTACAGGCAGGGAGGAGAGCACTGCTGGGGGAAAACTGCTGCAACAGCTTCTTGGAGGAGCTGGTAACTGATTTATTTCTGTAGCCATGTTTTACTCCTTTCCTCCCCCAAAAATATGACAGGAAAAACAGAAAAAGGGCAAAATAAGCCCCGAGAGTTCCATGATGTAGAAAATTCAACCAGGCTGAAAAAAAGGCACAAGAAGGCATTGGCTGGGGAAGGATCCCTGGACAGGCGCTGTGCGCTATGACAACTGTTCCAGGCGCTGCTGGGTCACTCTGCATCTGTGGAAGCAGATGGAGAAATTTAGAGACTGAGAAAAAATGAACAATCTTCAAAAGCTTTTTTTTTTTTTTTTTAAAATCACTTTAGAAAAAATCAGTTCTCAAAAGAGAATTAATTCAGCAGCTGAAATGATCCCCTTGACTTAAAAAACTACAGAGGCTTTAGGACCGGCCTTCAACACCAGCACGAGTGAACATCTTCAAAGGGTTTCCAAAGGTCTGGCACTACAGCAGATGTGACAATCTGAACTTGGAAGCCACACAGGTAGTTCCACCCCCCCCCAATATATTACAGCATAGGCAAAGACAACCAGATTAACTGCGGACCTCAGGACAGATCAGGGATCCACTGGCATCAGCCGTGACACCAGGGTGCCTCCAACATCTCCTGTAACCCAGGAAGCCATTAGCGCAAGGCAGGAACCGATCCAGAATCTAGATCCTGATTGCTCCAACACTTATATTCCAGATCCATTACACAACTGTGAATAAACCCATTAAAAATCCATTAAATTCAGCATGTTAGGGGAACAAGTACTTCTGCTTGAAGCTACAAGCAAAGCTAAACACAAACACAGTTTGGGAAGAACTAACAGCTGAGCCAAGAGACCTTTTGTGCTGCACATTTATCATGGCGTGCATCTTGCTTAATACATCTCATGCATTTTCACATATGGCTGTATCTTTTTAAAGGGTTTATGCATTTCACTTTTTTCTTGATTTTCCTGCCTTTCATGGTTCTTCTGCCTCCTAGAAAACTCTGAAGTGTGTATTTCATTAATAAGAACTGTCAAAAGAGAATATTCCTCTCAATTTGTGAGAGAAGCCATTACTTTAACCTCTCCCGAGACAAATTATTGCTAGAAGAAAAAGGAGAAGAAAAATAAGACTAGAGAGTTGGGCTTCAAAGGTCTGGTTTCCATATGATTGAGCCTGAAATAAAAATGCATCAAACAAAACTGTGTGTTTGAGTACTCAGCATGAAAGAAGTGCACAAACTGCGCCAAAAACTTTCCTCCAGCCCAACCTGTTTTTCTCAGCACAGACCTTCAGAAGAGACCCTTAAATTCTGGCTTTGCTTCACACCCTTACCCCATTTATTACCTGTATTTTCAATATTCCAAGAGACACTTTAATCACCACACTGTGCTTTAATTGTTATTAGCATTTAGATTATATGGTAATCTTGCAGCCAGAAGTCAATATTAAATTACTGTCCTTGCCTGCTGAAGAGTAATATATATAGAACAGAGTTGAAATGTGGTTTAAAGTTTCAGTTCAATTTTATGTCCTAATTACTTGGGAATGTTATGAAAGGACTGTAACATCACACCATATATTCTTGTCAGCCCATAGGCAGCTTTATAGTAACATTACAGGAGTATATTGAACTCGTTATGGGGGACCGTAATTGAAATGATACAAAGAAACTGGTAGCTGTTAATAAAGCCATGTTGGGGGTTGTATCCTGTCTACCCACCTTCCCTGTTTTTCTGGGACTGAGCTGGATTGTCAAAGGAGCACACACAAAATGGAAGCAGATGTGTTTCCAACACTCCATCTGCTGATGGAAAGCTAGATCCTTCACTTGAGTCAATGCCATTTCAACTGCCTTGGCATGTGGCTACAAACTGCACCAGTTCAGAATTGGA
The DNA here is from genome assembly GCF_004027225.2 of Strigops habroptila. Taxonomy (NCBI): domain Eukaryota; kingdom Metazoa; phylum Chordata; class Aves; order Psittaciformes; family Psittacidae; genus Strigops; species Strigops habroptila. The sequence goes on along the minus strand of NC_044297.2, from coordinate 960,067 downwards.
CTCAAAACATAGGTTTAATTTTCATGAAGACAGGCTGAGAGTGCTGGGCTGGTTCAGCTGGAGAAGAGAAGGCTCCTGAAGGGGACACCTTAGAGCAGCTCCAGTGCCTAAAGGGGCTCCAAGAAACCTGGAGAGGGGCTTTGGACAAGGGCCTGGAGGGACAGGACAAGGGGAATGGCTTTAACCTGCCAGAGGGGAGATTGAGATGAGCTCTGAGGCAGAAGCTCTTCCCTGTGAGGGTGCTGAGGTGCTGGCACAGGGTGCCCAGAGAAGCTGTGGCTGCCCCATCCCTGGCAGTGTTCAAGGCCAGGTTGGACACAGGGGCTTGAAGCAACCTGCTCTAGTGGAAGGTGTCCAAAATATACACACACAGAATATTTCACTGAAAACATAATATCCAGTTTTACTTATGGCATGAGTAGTCAAAGAACAAGAAAAGGATAATTGTCACACTGTCTCCTGTGCTGCCATACACAAACCTCTCCAGATATGCTGTAGCTGAGAACATGTCCTGTAGAATTTTTTCCTATCAGCCACCACATGGACATTTCCTCTCACTTCAATCATTTTGACAGAATTCAGACACGTGTTCAGCTTTACTTGCCATTCCCATCATAAAAATATTGCTCAGGACATTCAACTGAAAACTTTTTGTCCAGACTAAGCTTAAGGAAATCCAGTAATACAAGTTTTGACACCTTCTTCAGGTAATTCAACTGGTTAATACATACTCAGTGTTACTGTACACCTTCAACAGATACAAAAAAAATATCACCATCCTGCTTCTGTAACACCGAATCCTCATATTTCTTTGCATCTTGCTTGTCCACTTCTTTCTGCTCCAGCCCAAGTGGTACATAACCATGTCATGCCACAACTATATATGCTCTGTATATTCATTCTATGGAACAGACACACATTATCAAATGGTTCCTTGAAGTATCACTAGATCCTTTTATTTGGTGTTTTTTCTCTATTATTAAGAGTCTCTGCTTCAGAGATTTCCAATTCTATATCCTAAGCCTACTCAGAAAAATGGCCCTTTCACAAACTGCTTTTAGGTTCTCTAAAACCTGCTTAAACCTTCACACGTTCTTCCCAATTACATCCTTTGATTCTCTTTAATCCAGTTTAACACCGATCAACAAACACTACATTTTGCAATTTCTCATTTTGCCTTCGGAATACTTTTCAGGCTGACATCCACAGACCAGGCTGCAAACCTACTTTTAATAAAGCAGATTCTCATTACTGCCCAAAATCCCAGCTTATCTTTTAAAGGCTTTATATGAAGAATTACCCTTTGATATTTCTTTATCAAGCGGCAATTAGAAATCAGTATAAAACTGGGAACTTTACATCTCTCTGTCTGCAGAGCTACTGATAACAGTAAATTGAGGTGAAGATACTTGCACAGACCTTCAGCTGGCCCAGGGTGAGGCATCCCTGCTCATGGCAGGGGGATTGGAACTAGATGATCTTAAGGTCCTTTCCAACCCTAACTATTCTGTGAATCAGGACCAGCACAGACTTTGGCCAAACACTGTTCCTGAGAAAATGTATTGATCTCTCATGGTATTCATAGGTGCAAAAAGCTTCTTCACCACCTTGTCTCCGTCTCAGCACAGTTTTAATTGCTTTAAAGACATTCACTTGAACAGCTACTCTGCATCAATGGGAGCAATCTTTAATAGGACAGAGAATCTATTCTGTCATACCAAGAGCAATCTTGCTGCACTCCCAGAGCAACTGTTATAAATGCTTCATGATTCCAAATATGAATGATATATACAGCCAGTATAATTCTGACTAAGGGTTATTTATTCTTCTATACTACTCATGTAACATTCACAATTTAACAAAAACATCTAATCTAATTGCTGTCTCTATAAACCCAAATGATTGTTGGCAATTTTATAGTCATCTACTGCAGGAAGATGATAAAGCCCATTATTATTAGCCTATGACGATCTAGAAGTACCTGTGGAAGAAAGATGTCTTTATAGATATCTAGCAAATGCTGGGATTAAGGCACTTTCCATGAAGCTAGCCACATCCTGGAGTCAGACATCAGGTTTTTAAATGGGAAAATTGACTTAGCAAACAACATATCCAGGGATGCAGTGAATTTGCCATTGTTTTCATAAATAAAGACATAATGTATTTGTAACAGACACCATCTACACCAAGCAAGTTACAGTCTTGGCATTCTGTTTGCTGGCTGAGACGCAGTGGGCTGTGTGTAGGAAGCTCCAAGGAAGTGACCATAACTGCTGTTTCCTGCCTTGAAACCTGTGAGTACTTCCAGTTTCACCCTCCAACACCTGGCTCTCAAATACCTGCCTGCTGTGCACACACCAGAGGGTGGGTGCTCTAATCATGTCTTACATATTGCCATGATTGATTGCTCAGGTCTATTAAGCTATTTTGAACACTTGGTGTTAAGCTACATCTGAACTGCAACACTAGTGCTAAACTCCTGTTTTTATACCTGCTTGGTCACCACAGACATTAAGAAATTCATAGTTTGGGTGCCAAGAGACATCACACCACCACAATAACTACGTGTCACATTTGCATTGCCTGGGGCAGCCAACAGTAGTCAGTGATTTTCTCAGGAGTATCTTTCAACAGTAAGGTATTGGATATCTTTAAGTATGCATGGTTTAGAAGCAGTATAATATTCTAACACTAATATCCATGTAATCATGTTATTTATGGAGAAGTTTTGCTCTTATTTCTACCAACTTCACAGCAGAATAATTCCATCACTTTTTCCATGACATTCCCTTCAATTCCCATCAGTTTAAGAGTTCTAGATGACAATAATGCTGTGAAAATGTTACTCAGCCAAAAGTAATTTTGAAAGCTAGCTTAAATGTCAACACTATTCTTGCAGTCCTCCCAGAAGCGTGGTGGACAGTGTAGCAGGTGGGAACAGATGAGCTGACAACACTGAAGAACACATGGCTTGGAAAGCGTCCCTAAAGCAAACTGAGCCCTGTAAATAAGGACTTGCCATTTGTTTATTCTGGGAGCAGCTCATGAACCAGCAGGAGAAGCCAAGGAAGAATTTTATGAGACACTGATGTCCAGCTGACAGAGCATTGGACAAGAATAGGACACTACACAAAACTTAGTTTCTTTCACATCGCTTTCTATAGCTATCTCACTATTTTCTATTTCTATGCTATATTCTATTGTATTTCTTTATATCTCTTAAAAGAAAGAAAACCAAACAAACAAGTGCCATTTCCTTCCAAAAGCCACATCAGGTCAAATCTAAAGCTCTAATACAGGTACACCTCAATTAATAGAACAGATTGATCAAGTCCTTATCTCTCCACTTAGGGCAGGATACCCACCTGGACATAAATTAAAATCTGCAATACCTTAATCTTCAGGAATATTCTCTTAAAACTAAGCCTATAGCTGGATCCCTAAATTCAGGGTATGATTGAACATAGAAGCATTTTAGGCTCCTACCCCAATATACAGGAGCAGATAGTTTAAAGTGATCTGAAGTCCACTCACAGACAGAATAAATATTAAAGTGACATGTGGTTAATACAAGATGATGTGAGAAATGAGATCAGTAGAAGAAAATTTCTTCAGACATTACATTATTGCTGTTGAATTGAGATTTCTCCCAGTGAGAATCGCTGGAAAGAGAATCATTTGAGAAGAACACTCAAAATACTATGAATTAGACAAAACCAGTGTAACATGTATTTAAGTCGTTAGAGCTCTGTGTTCCTCTTTCCATTGCAAGATCCTCACAGATTGGATTGCTTCTCAAAGACTTTAGTCTTATGTGTCATCCAAAGGATGGTAATTCAGTTACTTCCATGCTGCAAGGCACCCAGAGAAGCTCTCACCAGTGACTCACGAATGCCAATTCCTTTACTTTCAGATTTCTCATCCAGGTATTGACCCAATCTGACTTGGCCTCACTTCATGAGAAGTGACAAGGCACAAGACCAAGCAAAACCAGTTCCAAATAATAAAGATTCCCTGTATTTAATTATTTTTTGAAGGTACAGAAGTCCAGAAGCTCACAAAATCCAGGTTTCCATGTTAATTCTCCAGCATAGGGCATAACATCCAAGACCTCACTTAATATTTGGTTACAATACTGAATAGGAAACAAAATAAAGATGACCGACATCTCAAGATGAGAAAGCAGAGCTGGAAAACACCTTTTGCCTTCAGAATTAACCTGTCTCATGAATACACAGGCTTTTTTTTAATTAATCTTTAGTGATAAAAATGCCTCCAAAAAATTATAACACTAAAAAAAGGTTTTTATCAGTTTTTAATTAAGCATTGACTGAAATTTACTCCAATTATCATTTTAGATTTAAAAATACTTAAAATTGAAGATGAGCTTTTTGACCGATGTAAAAATGTAGTTGTTTGTGCACTAACTGGGAGTTGAGAAGCAAGACAGTTGCTTCTGTCAGACAGGCAGCTCTGCAGACTTCCACAGCCACCTCTTTTGAAGCAGCTCTGCTAATGACAAAGGACATTGCTGAAGTTCCCAAGAGGAAGTACTCCTGTGTCCTGATTGACAGGCAGAAAGCTGCAAGGGTGCTGGAGATGGCAGTTATTAATACTGCCAATTCTACAACCTGAAGATTTCCAAGTGTTTTACAAATACAAGTAGATTCAGTTTCATAATTCTTTTCAGTATGTAATTAAATCCTATCACCTTTCCACAGACAGAGAAGCTGAAGAATACTAATGTTGCTAAAGGTTAGCCTGGCTGCCTGGAAACGAAACCTCTGGGAATGCCTCTCCCCATCACAGCAGCTGTATTGCAGAACCAGTTCAAGGACCCATCGTATTTCAGCCTCATTGCATTAGGTCTCCTTTCGAAGAGAGAATTTCAAGAGCATCTACTTTTACAGCATAGCCTCTTCCTTCAGCAGAACAAAAGCAAACAAGCAAACAGGACCCCGCAGAAGATGCCTTTATGCTTTCTTTTCACTCCCAGCAGCAATCCTTCCTGGAAGATTTTCTATTACTGCTCATTACTGCCTCCAGCCCACAGTTGTAGTAACATTGTGCTGCTGTTGCAGCACCATCCCACACATCAGCATCATGACCCCAACGGACTGTTCTTCTCAGTGTATTTTCCTAGATGGGAGCAGTATATGGAACATAACTCCTGACAGAGTCCACAGGACTTCTGGAAAAGTGAATTTCTTGAATACTGAATCACAGCAGATTAAAACACAGAGTAATGAGGTAAGCACCATGTGCAATCCCTCCTTCAATGAACAACATCGGCAGGATTTGTGCCAGGTGTAACCTTATTCTGCTCTTCGAAATATGGAATAATCTTTTCCCAACACAGTTGTACGCATCTGTTGCAAGTACAATGTATTAAAAACCCCTAAACATCTTAGAAACAAACATTAATAGTTTGGCTAGAAGGCAAGAAAATCTAAAGTTAAGGCTGTAACTCCATCCTGTGGTATGTAGGTATTACAACACATGTTTTTTTATCCAGGGACACAAATATTTTTGAGTTCTACACTAATAGCAGGGCAAATCAGAGAACCTTTCAAGACTGCCATGCCCCATCCCTGGCAGTGTTCAAGGCCAGCTTGGATGGGGCTTGGAGCAACCTGCTCTAGTGGAAGGTGTCCCTGCCCATGGCAAGGGGTTGGAACTGGATGAGCTTTAATGTTCCTTCCCACCCAAACCATTCTAGGATTCTATTTCCTTTTGAATATCCTTCCTCATGTACGTGACCTAGTATAACAAGCCTTGCCAAATTGTGTTTGCTCAGAGCATTCTTTTGCTGCTTCACTGGGAATATTGAAGGAGAACAGGTTTTGGCTGAACTGGTACAATTCCTCAAGGTTCAAGTAGACATGTGCTTATGGCAGATCTCAATCTGATTGTATAACCTCAGGTTTCTGATTTAAATACAGAGTGTTTTCCTGTTTACATGGAACAGCTTAAAGAGATGGCATATCTCCATCAACTTCAACATTCCACTGGAAGAAATTCCACCTACTTTTGAAGGAGATGCATTTGGAGGAAAATTAAATCCATGCCAGGGCTGTCTGTTCAACCTAAACAAGTGCTAAAGTAACCTAGATATTAATACTGAATCTCTGAATCAAAATGTGCACTGTTCTGGGAAGCTGAAGAATGTCAGAAACTTGTCCTGACCTCAGGACACCTCTCAAAGTTCTGATTTGTCTGATATCATTGTTCTCTTGCACCAATTCAGCAGCTGAAATAAAGATGTCCAGCCCTGTACTGGGAAGGTCAGCAAACAGACACACATACCCCTTGTACTAACACTGTTCTCTGCTAGGGCTCGTGTCTGTCTGCTCAGCAAGGGAGTGGGGTACAAAGCTGACCCTGAAACATCTCACATCCTTCAAGCAATGTTCTTCGGAGCTCGCGTGTTAAAGCTTACTGGGAGTTGGGCTATCGCTCATCTTGACACCAGTCTGCAGTATTTCTAAGCTGCATTTTTCTTGAGATCCCAGTAGGTGAAATGTGAGAACAGAAGAGTTTTAAAGAGAGCCTTACAGCTGCAGAAAATAGTTGTATGAACTAAAGAAATGGGAATTAAGAGACACCTGAAATTAGCCAACCCTGATTTTAGGGTAATCTCTAGACTTCACTGAGGTGAAGGTCCAAGGTGTGCTTTTGTTCATGCCAGTACTGAAAAAAACTGCTAATGCAATAAATTCTTTCCAAGTCAGTCTTTCCACTGATCTAACACTTCTGCTACTAAGGCGATTCAAAGACATCTGTTCTGTAAATGGCCAGCTTGGGTAAACATGTTGTTGCCTTGCAGCATAAGCCATGGGCTGGAGGTTGCCTTCTGCAAAGATCTACAGGTAGGGCAGGTTCCGCTCCTTACTCTGCCTTAAGCAAAATCAGCCAAGTTAGCTTAATAACCGAGCCTGGGTTTGTAAGTGAAGCTGGCTGGCTTCATTCAAAGCCATTAAAGCCAGTCTGCATGATCCCTGCAAGGAGCAGAGTGCAGGACAGCGGTCTGTGTGTGCAGCGATAACTATCTAAAGGCAGGATATCCATCTGCACAATCTGGTCCAGCAGAAAAGATCTGCTCATTTCCAGTCAATGTGCATCTGCTTAGCCATTAAGTGGTACTGCACGGAATACCCTGTTATTGAAAAGAGGCAAAAACTGCTGAGGAAAAGCAGATGATTCCCCATCTCCTCCTTTTTCCTTTAGCCTCATTTTGTCCAGCTGAATCGACTTCCTGATGTGCTGCATGTTGCAAGCAGGTATACAAAGCCCAACATTATTCATAAGGAAAAAAGCATCCTGCTCACCGCAACGTATCACCTTCAATTCTCTTCTTTGGGCAACTTCTCGGCATCATGATTCTTAAGCAATAAACATGCCTCGTACTGAGAAGGCTCTGACTGACAGTGGAAGGTTAGTCACAGATGTGTATACCCATGGAAATTTGTGGTTTAAAGACAGACAAGCAAAGGGAAGAGTAATAGTTATATAGCAAAACAAAGCAAAAGGTGATGTTTCCTCTTGAAAAGAAACATCAGAGCAAATAGCTTAGATTTTCAGTCATACAGACATTAAAAAGAAATCTTCTTTCTTAGCTGGAAAAGAGACAATCCTGTCTTGATTCTTCAAGTACAAGTAGTATATATTGAAAGAGTGGCTGTCAATTTAGCTGAAGATAAGAAGTGTCCTTTTATAGCAGTTTTTAACATGCATTCATGAATTCTGTATGAACACAAGTGTCCTTGTAAGCTTATCAAGTTCACATTTACATTGAAAGCAAAGCAGAAACTCAACACTTCAGCAGTGGTACGATGAAGCATGCACGAGCGCTATCACTAGTCAGCCCAGCCCTGAAGGGAACTGCCAGAGGAGCAGTACAAACCACATGTGCTGATGGTAAAACTGACCCAAAAGCAGTAAGAATTTCAAGAAGCAGCTAATCAATTTGATTTCTAGGCCTCCATGAAGTATAGAGCTATAAAAAACACATCAGCTTTCCAGAAAACTGAGGAAGGATGTGAAGCACTCATATGGGTGGGAGAGCCAGAATAGCTGAGACATTCTGATAATGCTGCCTTCCTCAATTTGCAAATACACAAATACTGAATGTAAGTACAGCCTAATACGTGCTCTTCCACCTTAATTGTCTGGTCTGTAACTGAGGATTTCTTTAATGCTGCAGCCCTCTGTCATCTGCAAAAGTTTAGCTACAAGATTTGGGTAATCTATTTAATTCCTTCTTAGATACCAGCTATTTAGATCATCTCACTGTGAGAAGAACACAACTTCCAATCCAAAAACTATGCAGAATCCAAACCCTCCCTGGTGTCTGCAGATATTTAAAGCCTAGCTTCCTTTGAGCTCCTGTAATCACTGCAAAGGAACATGACTTACATAGTCATGCAGACTCAACCACACAGCATCAAGCCTTATCTTTCAACTGACCAACACTGCTACAGACCTTTGATCACGTCATTGGGTCCAAGAAGGGGGAACAATGAACCCAAAAACCCCAAATAAATTCACTTTCTGCAGGTCTGCCCTTGCAAAACTGAAGGAAGCATTCAGATTGAAGTGTCCTGCATCTCTCCAAGTCTCTTACCTAAAAAACCATTGCACTGCTCGTTCCCAAAAGGAGGGATGCTTCCCTTTCCTACCCTGTGCCACTTCACCATAACCAACTACTTTTACTCCTTAGGCCAGGAAAAGTTTTTACCCAGCGTTTGTCACTGGTTACACCACAAGGTATCGCAAACTACAAGTATTTGGAGACTGCTAATTCCCAAACTGTGGATAAAGAGAACCATCAGCATTAAAAGCAGCTTTCAAATTGCTTTGATTTCAAGTAAACTCTTTTTCCTTTACAAATAAGCAGCTCTTAGAGCAAGTCTCATAGGTTTAAAGAGAAAAAAAAAGGTAGAAAAAGGAAACAAATGGTATTTCCCCTTCACACTCAGCAGTAGAAACATCTTGTACAGATACCCATCATAAAATTAAAAGCCTCAGGGCAATTTAACCCTCAGTTCCTGCTCACCCGAGGAGACAACAGCCTGGTGCAAGCATGGCTGGGGCTCGACACGGTGCAGATTGTCTTCCCTGTGTCACTAGCGTAGAAAATTGTCATTGCCCTGTCAGAGGCAATTCCAAAAGCTGTAACTGCACTCGGATGTTGAGGAATTATCCCAATTAGCACCCTACCAGCACTATTTACACTGTCAGCACATACTAACAAGCCTCGAGGATGATTCCTTTTTCTGCACAGGTAAATATGAACTATTTGGGAGAATGTTTTGCTCATGCCACATGCTGACTGGGTGTGTGGATCTGATATACAGTGAGCAAGTGTTATTTAATGGGACTGCCACATTTGGGGGCCACAAGTTGTCATTTATTACATTTGTTATTATTCTTTTACCATCTATTCTCTTAATTTGTGTTAGAGCTCTGCTATTACGCTAGAAATAGTTCTCAATTCACAATTTAATAATCTGAAGTCATTCTGATTTTGGAAAGCGATGAAAACATCAGCTAGGATGGAGATGTTTAATCCCTAATTGTAATACCAAGAGATAAGGAAATTCATAGGAATAACTGTGCCCTCTTACTTCCCATTATTTTTCAAAGCATCAGCTTTATCTGCAGCTCAGTGATAACGTGGTGTTAACTGGAACACACCGGGCAGAGAAGCTGAGGCTGCCCCATCCCTGGCAGTGTTCAAGGCCAGGTTGGACACAGGGGCTTGGAGAAACCTGCTCTAGTGGAAGGTGTCCCTGCCCGTGGCAGGGGGTTGGAACTGGATGAGCTTTAAGGTCCCTTCCAATACAAACCAGTCTGGGATTCTATGATCTAAAAAGAACTGGATTCAATAATTAAGATGCAAAGTTGCAGAAGAATTAAATGTGGTTTGTGTGAGTGGGAAGGAGTGGGTGGGAACAGACTCATCTTAAAATCCCAGACTGGTTTGGGTTGGAAGGGACCTTTAAGCTCATCCAGTTCAATCCCCGTCACAGGCAACTGTGCCAGAAAGCCCATCACTGCATCCTGGAGAGAAGAATAAAATAGAGAGTGGATGTATTAAGTATTCACCACAAAGCGTGTGCCAACTGAACACCATCACACATCCTGAACCTGGAAACATCACAGAATAAGAAATTCAGGTGTATCAGCTAAGAAAAAAAAAAATAAAAAAATCAGTGAATAACTTAGTGCTATTTGCAATGTGGATGAGGTAAAGTACCAAGATTAGAGGGGAAGTAAACCAGCCAAATCTCTCACCAGGACTCCCAACACTGCAACTCATGGTAGGTTTGAGATTATTTTTCCTTTGTGTTCTCTATAATAGTTTGCATTAATTTATTAAGATTCCTTTAATTATGGTGCACATGAGGATAATTAAAGTGGACTGGATTGTTTTGCAGAAGAGTGATTTTTCCCCTCTCTGCTGAGTGCCCTATAGAGTATTACAGAGTATTATAAAAATCTATGGGGTTTGCCTTCAAAGCCCTATACATTTTAGAGGAAAATTCACTTGACTTATTTCTAGATTGCTCTCTGCTTATCGAAATGAAAGTTATCATTTCATTTGTATTAACTGGTGAACCTCCTTCCCTGCCTCTCCCTCTTCCCCTGACCTCAATTACTCCCACAAATCAGATTAGCCCTGTTGACTTTCATCACTTCAATAATTAAGATACAGAAGCTGAACCAAGTGCCTTCCAAGCAATTGTCCTCAGAGCTCTAATAAGAGCACATTCTAATAAGTTCTGGCAGCAGAATGTGTTTTCTCTGCATGAACTTTAAGGCACCTGAAGATGTATTGAATTCGGCATGTTCTCAAGAAGCCCTTTAGGAACTCTTCAGTGGATGCTCACCTTGGATTTTATTTTATTTCATTTCCATGGTTCGGTAGGATAGATAGCACAATGATCACACAGAACTGCTATTTGTCCTTGCTTTACATTCCCTCACTGAGTGCCCAAAGCAGAAGCCAAATATTTACGTGTCCTTCTGCAATCCCAGGATTTTTCATTTGCTGGGACACTGCAGAACTCTGCTTCCCTCCTCTTTTCCCTTGCACATGAACACATGTATCTTCTCATGATGATGCAGCAGACAAAACGGATTCATTTACCTCTGAAAATTCAGGATGAGATTCTCAGATGGTATAAATTGTTTAGCATTAGACACTTGGAGGAGACTAAAGCAATTTGTTTATTCATTAAAATAAAGAACATAAGATTATGACCCTCATGTTATTGATGTTTGGGTTTTCTTAATTAAGTTTTATAGAAAAACATCCTCCAAAAAGTGATTTGTTACTTGCACACTTCCTGTTCAGAAGCTGTTTGAAACAAATACTGAGCTTGCTCTAACTTCTTCCCAGGTCCAGATTTGGCCACTTCTGCTCACTTTAACCTCAGCCCTAATTTCCTCTTCCCTGGTATAGACCCACACAATGCTTTATCACAGTTTTCCCTGATAAGCTAATGAAGCATGAGTATTCTAACCACTTGTTAATCATTTCCTCAACCACCCTAAAACCTCTGCTCTGCAACTGTTTCAGTTTATCTTCTTTGAATACAAGTGCCTGGGATTGTAAATGGTTTTCTGGACAAGGTTTTACCAGGATCATATACAGGAGTGGTAGTTCTTACCTATCTCAATTTTATCCAGATAAAAAAAACCAGTGAAGCCATGCCCAAACTGTGTAACCTTACAAGTAACAACCAAGAGCAGCCACCACTTCATTCCATTTCCCTGTGTGAAGTTACTTCTAACCAAGAAGAGGACCATCAGCCTGATTCAGCCTTAGCCACTGTTACTTCTGCTCCCTGGAGCTAGATCACATCTATTCAGCACAACTGTGCTCTGAGCAGAGGCGCTCACACTAACACCATTAGTTCCAGGACCAGGGGCCACGCACCTTGCGTTCATGAGGGGCTGGGACTCAGCCATGGCTCCAGAGCCTTTGGGAGTCTAACTAGTGCTTGTGGGCTGTGCTTGGCCTCTGCATGTAGATGTGCCATATCCAGTAGCTCTTGGCCACACTCCACTGATCGAAGCAAGCTGATACTCACAAGCATGGACAGATAACCAAAAGGGGATTTGGATTCTGGCCATCTGCTTGTTGCTTAGGCTCCTTGGACCTGGATTTTCCCCATCTGTGAAATAAGGGATCGGGCCTGGTCTCCATTACAAAACCTTTTGATAAGTCCTGATAAAACTATGTAAAATAAATAATGCAAAACAGTGCCTATGTGATACCTCTTTTGCCAAAAATGACTCCACATGGATAACCAGGTCCCAGGAGACAACAGTAAAGCTGTTCTTAACATTCTTCAGATTTTATTGTCAGACGTCAAGAAACAAGAAGCTCAAACGTGGAAGGAAGAGCAAAGCTCACCACTACTTCAAATCCCTCTATTTACAACAACATAATGTGGTCATCTAATGCAGCGCTATCATAAAATTAAATCATGCTCACTTGTCATTTTGTATGGTCTATACTGACAGATTAAAAACTACATGGCAAAATGTAATTTCCCAAACTGAAGTTATAAGAGAAGCTTGAAATATCTTCCTGCACAGAGCCTGCTCAGTCCCGAGTCCTCGTGATAATAAAGCAACAGTCACAGGCGGATAGAATTTAGCACTGCTGTCTGCCTTCAGGGTATAAGCAACACGTATCCCAGCAGCACCAAGGGGAACAGGAGTGACAATTACAGAGCATGCCAAGGTTATCTGTTTTCTTTAGAGAAGTCCTGGCAGGGGGAGAGCTTTTCAAGTTTGAAGTTTCATAGATATACGGTTGAGAGAAGTGAAAATAGTTTTTCCCATTCTGCTTTCAAGTGCAGGGTACAACTCTTACTGCAGCTACCCAAGACAGAGACATTGAGTATGGGCTACACCAATCACCTCCACAACACATCAAGACACGCTACGCAGCGTCTCTCTACAGCAGAAACCACTTCAGCTAGACCAACCTCCTCTTCCACAAGAATCACTCCCATACAGAGCTAGCAAGAAAACTAAATGCCATCTACAAACTACTGGAACAGGAGCTGTGTATGCCCAGAGGGAGATGGCGAGCAGCCCGAGTTCCTCTGCTCCTGCTACATGTCTTCACAGACAGGCTGCTGTCACAGGCACGGGCAGTGGGTGCCAATTTGTGCTCTCATCCACAGCACAAACCCCATCAGCACAGACCAACTCACCCAGCTACACCAAGTCAGTTCCAAGGTACCTGGAGGTGCTAAATCTGTTCTTACATGTAAGCAGCAGCGGGAACTTATGAAGTGCCAAATACATCAGGGCTGCAAATACAGAAGAACTCTGTTAGCTCAGCCTAAAGCTTACTGAACCAAGCTAGAAAGTGACATCACTAGCGTTTAGCTCCTGCCCATACCGATATGCAGGCATCTTCAGTCTAGTACTTGGGAAGGACATGGAAGTGGCTAAAAGTTGCACTTGGAAAAGTGAGAAATGGTGTATAATGGGGCACAAGTGTCTCTATGCACTCACGCACATCAAAATTAGCACAGCCATTCCAAAGACTTGCTGCTTTTACAATAGTACCCCTAGACTGTGACACTTGACAAGCTCTAAATTGGGAAGAAAAAACACCCAGAAATTTAAGCTTACAGTCAGCTCAAATCCTTTCCATAAAGCAAGGATACAACATCTTAGATACTTATCCTAAATAAACTGCAGGAATTCTGCAACTTTACCGAAAGTCATATATATTACAGCTGGCTGTGTGCTCTGGCACTAACTCTAAGCTATATTGATTAAAAGGTCTGGTAAGATTTATCAGACTTGATAATGCACTCTAGTTGATTAGGATTTCCAGCTTCAAACTCAGAGTCAATGCAAGTTTTCAGATGTGATGTATATTTGGTATGAATTGTCTTAGTCCCAATATTGGAAAAAGCAGAAAGGCAGCACTTCAAAACTCAAATGAATCCAATTTTTGAGCAGAAAGGCACTTTGTGCCTGTCAGGGCTATAGGAAAACCCCTTAGCACAACTGAGAATCATACTCTGTAAATAGGCAGTAAATGGGAAATCAGGCCTACAGAACAATGATTCTTGTTACTTCAATGATATCTCAAATCCTTTCCTCTGCATTGAATAAGCCTCATGCTAATTTTCTACAGCCTCTTTGTAAAGAGATTTTTTCTATGTAATGGAATGATATTGAAAGAAATTACACCTTAATTAAGCAGCACTGGACAGAAAGACGTCTAACAAAAAAGTCAACATGTAATTCTATTCCTTAGCAGTTACATATGCACCAACCTTGACAAATGGGTTCATTTTCAAAAGGATAAACCCAAGTTAGAGATGCGCATCTGAATTCGCTCACACACTCAGCCAGATATTTAGGCTCTATGTGACTGATTTTCTCTGTTTAGCACTTGTGGTCAGCTGCATCAATATGTTTGTGCCCACTCAATCACAGACAAAAATGAGAACATTTTAATACTTAAAAAGTTGTATTTCAGGCACAGTGAAATAGCTCTGTGTCAGTTCCAAAACGAGAAATACACTTGTATGGGAAGCTGGATGCTTGCACTGATGCTCCCTCATTTAATCTGGACTTAAAATATTTACAGCATGTGAAGGGACCTTTTGAAAATCAACTGAAGATGGACTAAAAGCTACAAGACTGTCACCTCAGCAAAAAGAATGAAGTCCTTGGAAGAAACATGGCTTAAAATTCAGCTTTAGAATGAACCATCTATGAGACATTATCACACTCATTTACCCTAGAAACTAGACCTATGTGGTTTTAGTTTGTTCTTTTTAGAATCTGTCTCACTGTCACAAGTGGCAGGTCTCTGTGGACAAGCTTTGTGAAGGCATCTACCTGCTTAAATGCATAAATAAATGTTCTTCAGGATTTTCAAACACACCTTAAGCACAAAAAAATCCTACAAAACCAAACATCTTACGCCAATATGCTTCTTTAGATGCCTAAACACCTTAAAAAGACTCAAAACTGTGCAGGGATGGTCAAGCAAGGTGCAGTGTTCAACGGGTACATCATCAGTCTCCTTCGGAAGCACAGCAGAAGTCCAAGTTAGGAGGGAAAAAGAAAGTCTCATATATATGAATCATTACAGAGCGCAGTATTAAAGCACTCACACGTCTGTGAGGTGCTCTCCGAGACTCAGCAGCATATGTCATCCTAAAAATACAGACCAAAACAACATGTTAGCTTCAGTTTTGTTGTTTACATTTGTTGGCAACTTTGAAAATATGAAGTAGGATTTAATAGAGCTTAAAGTATCTCACTGATTCATTGCTCAAAAGCTGGACCTCAGCGTTCTCTTTGAGTCATGCGTCTTATATTTAGCAACAAGCAAATGCCTTGTGATTCTTAAAAATAACTATGAAGAGGCTTTAATCAAAGCTGAGCAAAAGAAAGTAGAACTGTCCTGCAGTTGTTCTCTTCGAAACCTCACTTAACATTCATTTTCAAGTAACAGGAACCCCCCCCCAAAAAAAAGCCTCTATCAGAGATTTCTTGCATCAAAATGTTGAAAAAAGCTCAACTGTTCTTGGTAGTTGGCTGCAGCAGAGATGGGACCTGAGCAGGCAGTGTTAGGCTCTACTGACACACTAAGGCGAGCTCTGTTAGGCAGGGCTGTAAAAAGCCACAGCATCCACATCCAAGCTGCCAGGCCCCAACAGCAGTAGACTGGATAACTGACAGATCATCTGAATGAATTTCAGCCCCACAGACCCTCCCTATTCCTCTCCCAACCCCTCTTCCCAGTTGAGGTCCCCAGAATCACATCAAAATACCCAGACACTTCCCAGTGTAGAGATCACATTCCACCAATGATTAAGCCAGAAACTGAACTACTTTTCCCAGGCCAATCTTGCTGCACCTCCACCAGCCCCATTTAAAAACCAAGTAAAACCCTGTGAGCAGTCTTATTTTCCTTTTAAAGCAGCCATTCCAAATTTCATTAAAACTTTACATAAGATGCTGATAGAGCCATTCCATGCATTGGAATGTATTATAGGAACTACATTCTTACTCAAGGTAATTCAGACACTGTTTTCATTAACATCAGCCTGGGTTCTTTACAAGCTCAGGACAAAGAGCTGCACATGCCCTTGGAGCAGACACAGCCACATCCATGCTGCTGTCCATGCTCCCTTCTCCCCAGCAATCAATCTCTGTTGGAGAGCAGCTTAGGCAGTTATAGCACTTCAAGTATTGGCTTCCTTGGTTGCTATTAGCATATATTAGGATGCCTTGAGCAGAAAAGCATTTGCGGTGCCTATTTTACTCGTTAACATCTATTTTCACTGCCCTAGGACACAGCCATGCTGACACCAGGTACCAAGAATACAGGAATTCATTCAAAGACAATAAACAATTACAGGCAGCTCATGCTGATACATGGAACCAAACACAGATTCTCTCATTTCCATCCAGGTCTTCAGCCTCAGAAGTACCCTTTGTAGTGTGTGTCCTTCCCATATGTTTACCTGCAAATCAACTCCACCGTCGGTGGTAGGACTGACTTGGCAACACCTCCTGAATCCTGGCACTGTGGACATTCCCCTCACAAGCCCTTTGGCGATATGTGGTAACTTCCAGCATATTCCAGAATAAGGATCCTACATTAAATGATGGAAAATCAAGGATTTAGATAGTGTAAACCTGCTAACTACAAAACAAAAATTGATCACATCCATTTATCTACAGATAGTATTTCAGGCTGACGGGACATTCCTTTTTCCACTGCATCAGCCTGTTGTTATCCATACAAAGTGTACAACTGCTGTTCAGCACCTCTGCACAGGCCATATTCCTTTGGGGGAAGCTGATGTGGTTAAAATACCCAGCAGTGTGACAGCCCTTGTCAATATTTGTATTGACAGATTGCCAGTTCAGAGAATACCTTCAGGGACAACCCCTGTGGCGAGAGGCACTGTGGCAGCAGATGTATTCCCAGCTGCAGCAGCCCACTGGAACAGGCAGTACAGTGCCTTTTGGCAAAGTGGAAGCAGTGTAGGGGGATAGATTGGCTCTTCCTTGTGTTTGCATCTGCCTCCTCCTCATCTAATAAGGCAGGGAAACAGATGCCCTCTCCCAAATAATGTAAGCTAAGCTGTTGGTACTGTCCAAGTAACCAGAGTTTCATTTTTAATCACCAGATTCTCTTCTTGGACTTAATATGCTGCCTATAGCTTTAACTGCAGACCTGCCAAAAAGTTACTTAGAAAGCAGTGAAGTTTTTGCTAGCTAATTATTTCTTCTATTTAAAGCAAACCAGGAACACCCTCTTGCAAATCTAATGTATTCAAATTAATCAGATTTACAGTCCTGAATGGAGGACCATACAGTAATAAAGATTCCTATACAAATAATGAATTAGCTCAGTCATCCAAAGCAGCAAAACAGTCTCTGTAGCTCTCTTATGAGCATAATTGCCATCCTTGCTCCAAATTAAAGGCTTTTACCAAGAATCCAGAAGGCCATCAGGGAAGCCTTTTCTGATCTACAACGGTGAATTAAGATTTTAAGAAGAAAGAAAACCAAACCCGGGGGTCAAATGCAAGTATAACCTGCCTGGAATCCATGTTTTGGTAATGAGAGGGCTTATTTGCATGCTCCTAGAGGCCATGGTTTCCATAATGAGACACAGGGATGAGATGTCAAGTGTTCGGGGCACTGCTTGGCAGTGCAAAAGTCACAACTCTTCAACTGCTACGTTTCCAAGATGTCACTTTATACCCAACACTGAAGCATGATCACATCTCTTAAGAAAACAGCACAGAAGAGTGTTTAAGGGGAAGGAGGAGTGTTTGTGTCAGCCTATTGCTGTTAACACAGAAACACGTTTGTGAAATACTTCAAGATCTGGTCTAAAACTTCCTTCCATGGAAGTTTCAACATATCCAACTTCACCACAGCAAGATCCAACACTCCAACTCCATGGATGTCTTTTGAGAAGGTTCTTCTACAAAATCGATCCCGTCTGCTGACATTTTCACAATTACCATCATATAAACTGGCTTAGGAACCATTTTATTATTTTTTAATTCATCTTGTAGTGCATTTATTCAAGAGGGCCCTGGGCTGTATGACTTAGTTCCCTGCATTCCCAGGATGCAAATAAACTGTCACTATGATTTCTAACGTAAGCACTTGGCGTAACGCTGCCACTGAATTTGGTCCTGTGTGTTCATTACAAAGAAAAATGGCAACTGGCTGTTTTCCAGTTACTCACCTACTCAGCTCTTAACCTTCATCTCCCTTCCCCTTTGGCAACTGCAGTCACTTGGCACAAACAAAACCAGTATCGATTTGGAGCTGGTGTGAACATCACTGTCCATCACCTGGGTAAGGAAAGCTCCAGTCACTGCCCTGTGCATTCCACCAACGCCAAATATCACCAGCCACAAAAGCTGCTTTTCCAAAGAAGGAAAAATACAAGAACGCTACATATCATCATGGACAATAAAGCCAGCAATGTTTGGTCAATCATGGGATGTAAACCCATCTCAGCGCTACAGATCAGTGTTGCATTACACAAATGATTCCTTATAGTATCATTTAAGGATGTGCTTTAATCCCAAAGCACTACTCAGGCTATTACTTTCTTACGAGTGACTTCATAAATGGTGATAACCACTAACCCACTACAGTAAATAGGGAGAAACAGACAGCTTTTATTTTCCCCACAGCAGAACTGTGGGAAAATACATGGATGTTTTATGCTTACTTAAGCAGTAATGATCCATTCTGAGACCACTTACTTCCCAGACTCTGCCCCTCAGGTAGGCTTCAGTCATCAGTGGGGCAAGATAACTCAAAAGGCAGAGCTGGAGACAAAGGCGAGATATCTTACAGCAATAAGTGCCTTTAATTGAATGTGAACTATGTCTTCCACACCTACACCCCATTCACCTCCCTGGACCTCAACTCAGGTATCTCTTTCTTATTACAACACATAAATTCTCATTTTGGTCATCACAGAAGCTAATGTGCAAGAATAGCAAGAAAAAAAAAAGTATCCTCACTAAGGGCAACCTGGCAACAGAACAGACATGTGGAGAACAGGGTTGGACCATTTTTAGCAAATAATGGAATTTTGCTTTAATAAGGGCTCTTGCTGGCATGAAAGGCTATTTTTAGTATTGATAACTTCTTCATGCCCAAACTCCTCCATCAGCTGTGCTATTACAGACTTCAACCTGAAACAAGTACTATGATAAAGGGTGAGTTACCATAAATCATAAGAGGAGAAAAACCTTCTTCTTAGTAAAACCTTATTTGCAAAGGAGAAAACCAAAACTGTCAGCAGCACCAAGAACCTTGCTAATTCAGAATTATTTTTAACTGCACACCAAGACACATAGTCATAAAACTATCATCTGGGTCGAAGAAGCACTTAATATCTTCATTTTGTGTAAAGCTACTTGGCTTACTTTATACTTGCCTGAGGTTGAATAAAGATTTCCTTTTGTTTTAAAAGCACTTTTGCAGAAGCTTGAATCATCTTCTGTTGGTACCAGGGTCACGCTGCTTTTTGTTCACTGTGATAGGAGCCTGATGTCTAACACACACTTCCTAAAGCACCACAAAGGACCAGGCACACTGCGTTCAGGTGCTCAGGTGTTTAACTTGGCTTGAGTCAATCTGAACTTGGCCCGTACACGCACTTCCTAAATAAGCCAGCCTATACTCAACCTGTTCCTGATGGAAAAAGTCTTGCAAAGCTCTGAGTAACAGTAGTTTGGACAGCGAGAGCTGCAGACTATATTGGGAAACATCACCTTCCATGGGGAAATGAAACCATCATCAATATTATGATCTCAGTATATTGGCTAAATGCAAGCAAATACTGAACTGCAGCTATTGTAAGACAGATTTTTCATACCCAAAATAAATCATGTGGATTTGGGTCTCTCAGAAACTGCTGTGAATGCACAACATAACCAGAGGAAACCGAGCAGGGGCATTTTCCTCCATAATCTGCACCACAAGAGAAATTAATGTCACATTTGTGGGTTAGAAAGCTTGTGTTTTAGCAGCTTAAGATAATGCAAAGCTTCTTGCCAGGCTGTGTAGCCACAGACACACTCCAGCACTTCCAAAACGCCAGCTTTCCCTAATCACTTTGACATTTCCAATCACTGAAGTGCATTGTATTGAGTAATACGAAATCCATTTATATAGGAATCAGAAGGAAGAGGCACTTTTGCATCCTACTGATGGGCAAAAATACTATTTCACTCTTTCCTGTATAAAAGTGATGACAAAAGAACCTCTCTCATAATTTGGTTTCTCCAGCTAAACAGAAGCACTTACCCACAGTGCTAAATGGATGGCAAAGGGTTCTCCTACAGACCCGATAGCAGGAGCTGGCTCAAACTTTATTTCTCTACCAGCACCAGGAATGCATTAAACCCAGTGCTGGTACAATAGAAGCTGAGGCATAACAACACTGATCAACTAAAAGCATCTCAGCCACAACGGAGTGGACAACAGATCCGAACACGTTGCCTCTTGTATAGAATCATAGAATCATAGAATCGTAAGGGTTGGAAAGGACCTTAAGATCATCTAGTTCCAACCCCCCTGCCATGGGCAGGGACACCTTGCCCTAAACCATGTGGCTCAAGGCTCTGTCCAACCTGGCCTTGAACACCGCCAGGGATGGAGCATCCACAACCTCCCTGGGCAACCCATTCCAGTGCTTCACCACCCTCACTGTAAAGAACTTCTTCCTTATATCTAATCTAAACTTCCTCTGTTTAAGTTTGAACCCATTACCCCTTGTCCTACCACTACAGTCCCTAAGGAAGAGTCCCTCTCCAGCATCCTTGTAGACCCCCTTCAGATACTGGAAGGCTGCTATGAGGTCACCACGCAGCCTTCTCTTCTCCAGGCTGAACAGCCCCAACTTTCTCAGCCTGTCTTCATATGGGAGGTGCTCCAGTCCTCTTATCATCCTCGTGGCCCTCCTCTGGACTCGCTCCAACAGCTCCATGTCCTTTTTATGTTGAGGACACCAGAACTGTACACAGTACTCCAAGTGGGGTCTCACAAGAGCAGAGTAGAGGGGCAGGGTCACCTCCTTCGACCTGCTGGTCACGCTTCTTTTGATGCAGCCCAGGATACGGTTGGCTTTCTGGGCTGCAAGCGCACACTGCCGGCTCATGTTAAGCTTTTCGTCAACCAACACCCCCAAGTCCTTTTCTGCAGGGCTGCTCTGAATTGTACCACGCAGGCAATGTCTGAGAGGAGCTTAGGTGCTTAATTCCTTTTGAAGGTCTGACCCTTACCCATAAACATCATCTCTCTTCAACAAAGCACTTGAAATACATCAGTGGGATGCTGCAGAACCTGGGTAATAAACGTGCCAGACAATAAGACACAAAATCAAAACCTCAGTGGAAAGATACACATCACCGCTACTTCAGATCCACAGCATAAAGCATTGGCTTTCTGAAGCTTATTAACCACAGCAGAAGCAGAAAAACACACCTCTAAATGCTTTGGAGGTGAACAACTTGACAGAAAAATTTGAAGGGTTTTGAGATCTTCAAATGAAAAAACGCATCAAACGCAAAAAAAGAACCAAAAGCAATCAGTGTATGCACACAGGAAAGACTCGCCATGGGTGTAATTCTCCCAGGTCAGGTCCTTTCAGACTCTCAAAGGGCACACAAATTAGACACAGGCTCATTTTTTACGGTGTTTTAAGTAAAAGGTGGCACAGAATTGCTATTATTATTAACACATTGCTAAACTAAAAGAGAAGCTCTGTCCCTGAGCTAAACAGCATCTGCAGTGGCATCCATACGAGTGCTTTCCTTCCCAGTGCTTACCCACACAGCAAAACATGCAGCAAGGCAAGGCAATGTAAATGCCATTTCAGCTAATTACAAGGCTACGAGCAACTAATCACAGCATGTCAGTCACTTGAAAAAGTCACCCTGAATGCCAAGGGTATAAATTAGCAATCGAAATATTTACATTTGCTGAAGATACACTTTGCCCCAAAGGGTAAACAGAGAGAACTGCTGCTGGTTTTTCCTGGTACAGCACCCCTGGAAGATGAGAAGCCAGCAGAAACTGAAGCAGCTCAGGACCCCAGTAATGATTCAGTGCATCACAGCAATGGGCACAAAGCAAATCCTGCTCCACATGCGAGAGCAGAGGCCTCATGCCAGGCAAAAGAGCTCCAATTAATATTATCAGCTTCTTAATGGGCAGCCTGCAAAAGTGCTCAGCAGCTCAGCATTTACATTCTGGCCTTTTAATACGAGGACATGATCCTCTCCCGTGTAACTCTGGGAAGCTCCTTTGTCTTGCATGAAAACACATCATTTCCAGCAGCTGTGAACTGATGCTTAAACATTTGTTTTCCTTTGAAAATGTTCCATTTTCTAATACAAAGATTTTTCAACTAATTCTGTTATCTCTCTGTATATTTAAAAGGAACATTAATTATACTTTAAACAGTTTCCAACAAACCCTCCCCATCCTTGCAGATTCCAGTATTATCTAGGAAATTAATCCTCAGCCACTTATCTGACTTAAGGTTAATTGATATATGACTCAATCTCCTTTCTTCCCAAAGAAATAAAGCAACACATATTCTATATTGATAGGTAGCTAGCTCCTAGTTACAGATTTCTATATACAATTACCTGTCCTCATTCACAACACCTCTTCTCTCAAATCTTCTATTATCGATCTTCCTGTATTCAAGAATCACCTGATTTCACCTACAAATTCCTTCACACTTCATCTTGCAAATAATTATTCCAGAATATTTGGGGAGAGGGGAAGGACGGGGCAGAAATGTGCATGTGTAAAGAAACGGCCACATGGAGGTACTTAATGCAAAGCTCAGCACAAGCTGCATAACACAGATGCACAAGTCAAAACCTTTCTGTCGTCTTGTTGATGACACAACCGTGTTGACAGGTATAAAAACAGAAATACAGAATACAGGACA
This sequence comes from Strigops habroptila, assembly GCF_004027225.2. NCBI lineage: Eukaryota > Metazoa > Chordata > Aves > Psittaciformes > Psittacidae > Strigops > Strigops habroptila. Next base: position 937,050 of record NC_044297.2, on the reverse strand, counting down.
TTCTTAAAACTATAACAAACTCTCAGGAAAGAAGGAACTTCAGGCTAAGGGATTAAGAACATGTGATGATGATGAATGGCTGCAAGACTATGGAGAACAGAGCAATGTGACACTGTTCAGCCTGTAGAGGTGAGGATTTTTTTTTCCTGTCCATAAGGTAAATCAACTTCTTTGTAGGAAAAATAACATAGAGAAAGCCTGATACTTGGCTGCCTTCACAGCCAAGAGAAGGCTCTTTCGTGCTGCCCTCTGCTGCCCTTTGCTGATTACCTTGACAAATGATTTCTCTGTCAGCATGTGTGGGAGCCTCTGCTACTGCCCATAAATACATGGAGAATTTACTACCTATGAGAGGCACAAACAATTTTCCAGCACTAGATATGTATCTCACTTGAATGTGCATGTGTATAAGCACAACCTATAGCTTCTCTGAATTATTTATAGACAAACAAGTAATTAAAATTTTTATTCTGCCCATTTCAAAGGGCGGAAGAAAAAAAATGCTACTTCTTTATTCTTTCATCAACAAAGCTATTGCCCAACCTCGTAACTCTGTCTACATGTTGTAAAGAACTGTGTAAGTGGCTCCTCATCAAATACACTTTGCATTTTATGGGATGTACTGAAAAAGTAAGTGGCTTAGTGACTTCTTCCAATGTCAGAAAAGGAGAGCGCGCAAAACACATCCTTCCACATCTCATAAACCACTTTCCAAACACCCAACTTCCCAGGAACATCAGAAGATGTTGCTCAGTTCTGGCCAAAAGGACTCTGGGGTTCGGGGCATGAGTGACCAGCTCAACACCAAGAAACAAAGTTTTTTTCTTGCCTTTCAAAAGCTGTGAGCCTTGCTTAGTCTTCCTGTGCATTTGTGCTCTGTTCAGCCGAACAACTTTGCAACGGATACCTGCAGAGGTGGCAGGGGAAGGCAGAGTATTTATGAGCATGAGATAGGGAACCAGGGCTCTCGGCTCCTATTTCCAGCTCATTCATTTTCTCACTTTGTGACCCTGAAAATAACTACTTGGCCTTTCAATACAAAACTGGGCATAACCAATCCTATCCACTACACACCAGCAATTGTAAAGGCAGCTGCTCTCCGTTTCAGAAGAGCTCTGGGTTTCTTCTAAGAGAGCAAATCCTGCCATGGTAGGATAACTGCCTGGCTTCATGGAAGAAGAGGCTGCAATTACATCTTCAATCGATCACCTGGGTTTTTTAAATGTCAATGAATGCTTAGAAAAGAAACACTTAGAGCTAAGGTTAGGACTAGGATGCTGTAGGAGCCATGGTTCTACTCAGGGTCCATCCCTCCTGCACACAGCAAACAACCCAACCATCCAACACAGACCAAATGGAAAGAACTTAAAATAAATCCAAATCCAAGAAAATCACCTTTAAAGAAAGAAAAAAGAGGAGAATAAGAGTGAGGCCAGACCATCAGGCAGTTAAAGATAAATTAGTGAGGGTGTTTGGAAGGTGGGTATCTTCTTGAAATTGGTTAAAGTACAAAATTAGTGCGAGTCAGTTATTTCCCCTTCAGATCAAAAATTCCCTCTGGTGATTCCAAGTGTCAGGAAAATTTGAAAAGAGTGGAGAAAAAATGAAGCCAGAGGCTTAGACAGTGCTTCAGCCATGACACTACCTGTCTTCTCAAGCCACTAGGACTGGTCTTTCACAGAAATGTTTTTCCACTGTGAAAGGATGGAGAAGAAAGTGTTTTAGTGCCTTGTCAAATGCCAGAAGCAGCGCTTCCCTCAGGGAACTGAGACATGCAAAGAAATGTGAGTCACAACAAGATTTTTTCTTTAAAATAATAAAAAAAAAAAAAGCCCACAACCACTATAAGTGTCACATGAGCCTCCTAAAATTATGAGTTCATCAGTCGCCCAGAAATGAATGGCTGGAGAAATTAAATCACTCTGTGCAAGCAGAGGTTCTCTGTTGATTACATATCTACATCAGACTCCCCAAATGCCTCACCAAGTGCTAAGGTGTTGATATTTTGCCTGTTTAGTTTTGCCAGTTGATAGAAAGAAGATAGCATTTAACAGAAGTGCCCCATGCAGAGAAAAAGTGATTTACAGGTCAGAGTGGAACAGTGCTTTTACTAATTATGCTAAAGAGAAAGCTGCTGGGCGCTTGCTGGCTTTGGAAGAACACCGCACCATTTCTTCAGCTGCGAGGTCTCCTTGGCAATATTTCATTGCAGCACCATGAATTTAATCACATCAAAAAGTCAGCAAAGAAAAATGAAACACACACAGGTCTTTTTCCCTGGATTGATACTTAGCAAGAGAAATAGATGTTTTCTTAAAGAGGCAGTGGGCTACATGAGATTTCACACCTCTATTTTCACCTTTGGGCTCAATTTGGCTTCCCCTTCCCATCAATATAAATCAAAAGTAGTTTTATCATATTCAACACAGCTCGGTTGCAGCTGATTTTTTCCCTGCATTTGTTCTAGCACAGCAGGGATATGAAATGATGGTGTTTATACCCCAGTGGATATCCAAGGTGGCAGATGAGCTCCCTTCACGCAAGGGATGGGTTCAGAATGCCTCCATATGTCATGGCTAGTCAAAAAGACACGGCATCACTAACACCAAAACACCACTGACTCAACCCTCTAACTGCCAACTATCATGAATCTGAGCTCTTTCCACCGAAAACCATTAACATCCAAATGAAAATATCAACATATTTAAAATATAAGGTGTTGACTGTCACACCCCTGTCTATAGACACAAAGCTGACACACCGATACTTACAGAAAATAGCAAAAGAAAATCATACAGCATAACTGAAGAAGAATACTGCTTAAGTCAACCTGCATTATCTCCAGCAGCACATGAATTCCCCTTCCCTCAGTATCTCCTTCTACATCTAATCACACCACTAACCTATACCACTGCTATTTAGTGAGCTGTACTGAGCTAAATACCTGCCTTGGAAACCAGGTAGGATTAAATGCAGTTGCTCCAACTAGAAGTGTAATTAAAGTGAATTTATATTAATCCAGGAGAGCTGAGCAAAAGGACAATGATTCATGAGCAATATTGCTGGCATTTGCAAGTGATCTAAGAATCATTAAAAATTAATATCTAAAAAATTCTTAGTTAGGAAATCAGCTATAATTGGATAAGCAATCCAAGGTCTTCAGGGCATTTGGTTCCTACAGGAGACAAACACCCAGATAACCTTTACCAAAAAGAAGACACACATTTGCATCCTTTTTTTTTTTAATGAAAAGGATGAAAATGACTGCTACTAAACTATACTTATTGCCCTATTCGCAGTGATTCTAAACACCATCACAAGCTCTAATTATTGGTCCCACTGGGGAAATCTGTTATTTTTGCTACATTCACTCTTTACAACAATGATGGGTGGAGTTTACTGCAAGTCTAGCAGAAATTCTGAAAGCTTTTAAGTGACTAAAGACAGTTTGGTTCAGGTTTCCTGACTTTTTTTCCTTTGAACAGATAAGAAAATCCTAAACTGGAAATGAAATTACTTGCCTGAATGCAACTTAAAACATTCAAAGTCCGAACTTGCATTTATAGGCACTCAAGAAAGGGCAAAGGAAGGCCATAAAGATGATTATGGGGTTGGAGCATCTGCAGCTATGGAGAGGGTGAGGGTGTCAGGCTCTCTAGCCTTGAGGAAAGAAGGCTCAAGCGGATCTCAATGTGTCTAAGTACCTGATGGGGAAGTAAAAGGCCAGATTCTTATCTGCAGCCCAGAGACAGAATAAGGAACAAGGAGCACAAGCTGAAATAAAGTAAATTCAATTTAAACATAAGAACATCCTATTTAGGCATTCCTTCCTGTGAGAGTGCTCAAACACAGGAATAGGTTGCCCTCCGTGCTTGTGGTATCTCCATCATTGGAGATCATCAAAACCCAAATGGATTTATGTGGTCCTGAGCAACCTGCTCTAGTTGACCTTGCTCTGAGCAGGGGAGACAGGATTAGACTATCTCCAGAGGCCCCTTCCAACACCAGCCCACCTGTGGTGAAGCCCACATACAGTTACTCATGTGATGCACTGAGTGACCTTTTACAGTAGCTTAGAGCAGCGTGGAAAGCAAATCTAACCATCCGCTTTGCCAAATCTTCACCTTTCAGCTTTGTGCTTGTCTTGATGGGTCGTATCCCTTCGGAACATCTTTGACTTTGCCTTTAAATAGACGTGTACATTCACCAGGCAATCAATATGTCCTGTAGACATATTTATTGGTCCCTATTCCCTGTAATTAAACTCAGCAAGAGCAATAACACCACCATTAGCGTTCATCCTTTCAAAGTTGTTCTCTGGTTCCTTTAATCTATCTGAACAGATGGAGTCTTGCACTATCACCTTGCAAACTTTTTCCTTAGCTATTAAGCCACAGAAGAATTTAAGAGGAATAAATTAAATGCTGCAAATTTTTAATAATCACTGTCACTTATTTCTTCACAAGAGCTAATGAATAAAACATGTTCATAGAAGGCTGGTCTCTGGGAAGTAAACACAAAACGTCCTACTGAATTCAGCACTTTGTGCAAGAGATGTGTAACCAATACTTGCTTCTCATGGGGCATTCATCTTACTATGTTAACCCACCAGCAAACCCCACTGAACTGGCACCCCAGCCCTGAATCACAAGTAAGCCAACGACAAGTCCTGTATTTGATAGTTCTGCTAACTTATCAAGGATGCTAACAACACTGCAATTCATTCCTTCTCCAGTCTATAGATCAATCATGAGGACTGAAAAGCACTCTAAGTGCCAAAACTCCCATCACGTTGGCGAGCACTCAGTTGTAAGATTACTTGTATCAAACTTGGTAAGATTATTCATTCAATCAAGTAATTGCCAACAAGAGGGCACCTATAGCTTGGCCCACTGTCAAAACCAAGCATTTAATATGAGACATCATTTGGAGTGAGGATGACAGCATCTACTCAAGGTATCTGCTTCCACCTTTATCTCCATAAACCTACCTAAATGAATACAGATGCAACTAAAGTGCAAATAAAGCCTTTATCACAGCTGCTTTTTTGTGAGGGAGACTAAGTTTTCTGAAGTCAATGGAAATACAGGAACATCATGAAAGAGAACCTTCTTGTGATGCTGAATGATAAAATTTTTCTCTCCTATGAACAAAGTTAACACCATGCCCTCTCTGTACACAGGATTTCAGCAGTGTGATATCTAAGGCAGCTCATCTAAAAATATCAAAGATGCATTAATTTTCATTGGTTTAGTCTATCATTCATTAATTCCAAAACCTGTAATTAGGAGCCAGACTGATCCAAACACAACTACCAGGTTACCAAATGGAGAGATTCTTTTTAATAGCAAAAAAATTCAGGCTCACTTCTTGTGGATAGTTTTTCTTGAATATGGATGTATTAGTTGTGTTCCAGGATTACACATTACATATGCCACTCTACTTTAGAAGAATCAAGGTAAATATACATGGCATTGTCCCGGTGTCCTGGATTCAGACAGGTTTAACTACAGCTTATCAAAAGGTACTCACTGATCAAAACCCAAAAGTGCTAAGATACAAAAAGAAATACATAAAGCAGATCTACACTAAACCCAATTAAGTTTATGGGGTCTTGGCATTGGCTTTAACAGGATTTAGATAAGGCTTTAACCTCAGTGTGACTTAGATCACATACTCGAGTAGACAGCTAAATTGGCTCTCTGGGTATTGGCAAGCAGAATCCAGTCCTGATTGATGTGAAAAGCTCTTCCTGCAATGGTCATCTCAGTCCAGAGCTTTACAGCAAGAGAGGAGGGAGAGGGGCTGGAGCACAGCAGAGCAGCCTTACAGAGCTTTTTAAGAATCCCCTGGCTCTACCTTTGGTTTTTCAGAGAAATAAATGCTTATTTGTAAAACAGGCATTAGCAAAATCTGCTATGGGCTTTAAATTGGAACAGAAGGACTCCTACTTTCACATTTAACAAATTCACTACTATGCCATTTAATATACAGAATATTGCTAATAATGAACACTTCTGAGTGAGGAAAAGAATAAACCTATCAACTACCTTACTTCATGCAGACACACACCACAACATTAACTCTCCACATTTACAGGGCAAATGCATTCCCTCCCATCGTAATTTGAATCTTATTGCACTACCTACATTTACTCACAACCAAATAGAAAAAGATTCCTTCTACTCAAAATCTTCAACTGTAAAAAATCAATTGTGGTACAGAGTAACTTACTGAGCATATACTACCCAGGATTTATAGCACACAGACATGATTGCTGGCTGTTAGCTTCCCTCGTGTTCATTAATTACATATTTATAGACACCTCATTCATACAGAAGGATTTTGAGACATTTCACCAAATTGAAGGCGCAGACCATGCAGTCCATTATCTTCTTCCGTGTTTAATGCAGCTAGCATCAGTAAAAACTTAAGGAGAGGGGAAGCATAACAACCCTGGATGCTTATTTTGGTCACGTATATTGTGCTGGAGGCTTATACAGATTTTATAGACTTTGTGCCAGGTTGAAAAGTACTGATCTGAGCAAACAACCTCCTGATGGTGCAATGGCTGCACAGCCCTGGGGAACCAAGCTCTTCCTCCAGGATTTGGATTTGCAATACTTTCTAGTGCCTCTATACTACAAAACATGCTCCTTCACTTATCCTCAGTACTTAAGAAGTTATTTTTTCTTTTGAATTAGAAGCTGTTTACAAATACTGGAGAGTCCCTTGGTAAGTGTTCTTCTTGGGTTTCACGTACAGCACCTTCCTGCCTGTACTAACTACTACAGCCTCACATAATTCTTCCTGTTATTTCCCATTGAGGTAAAATTTGCTGAGAAAACATGCAGCCAAGACAATTAAAAATAGTGTATAAAGGGTTTCATTGGCACTCTGGAATGCCGTTGACAAAATTAAGACATTGCTTACAATTACACTCCTAGTAATGTATGCAGCTGGGAGATGCTGCCAGCACAGGCAATGCCAGCTCTGCTAATGAAACCCAAATCAATCTGACAGCAGAATGATGGTAGACTTTGAAAACAAGTACCAATGGTTTGCAGGTGGTTTAGACAGCTATAACAATATGATTTATAGGGGCTCTTTAATCCTTATTTTAATTCACCTTGGGGGAATGGATCCTAATAAAACATCCTGCCATGTTACAAATGCCAAGCTGGTTGAGAACCAGTGTGGTTCAAATACAGCGGCTTCTAGAGATTTCATTGCCATGTTCAATTGTTTATATTCCAGCTACACTGCCTCCCCACTCTCAGATACAGGTTTCATATCCTGGTATATACATTTACATACTCCTGCATTAGAGAGAACTGAAATAGAGGCACAACCAGCCTTTAGTTGAAGTTTAGCTATGCCTTATCCTTAAGAGGCTGTAATTTATGCAGCTGGCATTGTATATGGAGGCACATGGCCACTATCAATCTCATTGCAGCACCATTTCTGCTCCAAAGTAATAGGCAGTTCAGTGTTCCTTGGTGTCCTGTCTACATAAAACTGGATAGTCCAAAGGGGACCTCTGAAACAGTCTTTTAAACTTGGCTATGCAATATCACTGTAGTGCAGAAGAAGGGTTCGTAACACCAAAAAATAGAGTGCAGAAAAAAAGGAGGATGAATTTTAAAGAGGCAACTAGTTCCCTGTGATTACACAAAACATTCCACTTCAAATAGATATCTAATAGCTTGGATTCCCTCTATATTGACCTGCCAGAACACTGTAGGACTCCCTGCTTTCTGTAACATTTGTATTCCTGCTGCCTACTGCAATCGATTCAGATGAGATCTTATTGCTGCTGTTCTCCTCTGCAAACACCTTCACAATAGAGGGGGATTTCAGAACTAGATTTTAGTCTATTTTGTAACTACTGATCTCTATAGGAATTAATGCATTGGAAAAAAGACCAAATATTACACAAGATTAAGTTTACTTAAAGCACCCGAGATGAAAGGAGACTTGTATAATCACATACATGTGAGTGTTAGTGTTCTCCTCTCCTCAGCACTAGATAGAAAATAAGAAAAGAAACAGGGCTTGAAGTCTCCTTGGGACTGGTAGAGCTGCTGGTTGAAAACAAACAGGAGGAAAGAAATTGGGGTGCTCTAGCTCAACCTCAGCATCACATGGGTTCTTGAAATAGAGGTGTTGATCCTGTCTGAGCTCCCAGGCAAGCAGACAAATCAGTCTGGGTGGCAAAAAAACTATTAGTATCATTTGTCATAAGTGGATTTTACAAAGTGACAGGGCTTTGCTGGGTAGAAATTGAGAAAGGGTGAGTTACACACAGAAATAGAAAAACAATAGCACCTATGCATGGCCAAATATTACAGTATCCATCCAGAGATGCTCCTGAATTGTTACCAGGGGGTGGAAGGGAGGGATTACTTTCCTCATCCCCTAACTGATAAAAACATGCAATATGAGAGTCCACATTTCTTAAAGAGTTTAAAAGGGGTTATCAAGGGAAAAGCAGGACAGCAGATACCACCATCAACTGAGCTCCTGGCCAGCAGGACATTATCTGATCCTAAAACGTATGTAAGAGCACAGGACACAATCCTCTTTGCCTGCCTAGCAGCTAGAGGATTAGATCATGATATGGAAGAACTTGATTGTATTCTTATGTATTCTAATACTATTGTAGACATGTAAAAGGTCCTCTAGTCTTCACAGTACTGTAAAAAGTGGTGTAAAGCACAATTGAGATAGATCAGGAGTAGTCCCAGAGCACTCCTGCAATTTTAAAAGACATTTCCTATAAACCTTATGCATAACAAGGGAAGACAAAAAGGATCTTAAGCTGGTAAACACCACCAAAATCAAGGGGAAGACTCACACTGTATGTCATCACTGCCAGTCACTTTTACCACAGCAGTTCCTAAATAAGTAACAGGGACCCATCCTGTACCTATCAGAAGAGACTGTCAATATGCTCATTTTACAACATAACTTTTCTAACAACAACTAAGGGGCTCCTTTCGTCCCAAACATACTTTTCAATACACAGACAACACTTCATAGGCTGTTCAAGAAGAAGGGTTAGCTTGGTTCATCAAAAACCTTCAGACACAAACATCTCCAAGGCTACAGCAAAAAGAACTTCTCTCTAAGTGAAGGATTAATAAGTTGAAGAAATGTGAATGCACATTACCTTCAAACCAATGGGTGGCAGAAGCACTACAGCTACTCTCACTACTTCACAGGGCAAGAACAACTCTGAGCTTCTCTTCCTTTCCAGCTCCTCCTGGGGCACTGATTAAATACCTATGTGGAGAATGAGCAGCACCTGCTGAAACAAAGCATCTGCAGCACCTGGGTTCTCCCTCGAGGTCTCCTACCTCACTGCTAATTCAGCCAAACCCTGTGTAGTTTCTTTAATTTGTCAAGTGCCTTTTGAATGAATGGTTACAGCTGCATAAGCCCTTGGGGTTTAGTGCTTTCTACATTCCCTTCCTTTACTACCCTTTGGGCAATACTTCCCCCATTTTCTTGTTTAATTTCTTGCATGTTTACCTGCTAGACCACACTGGGAACATGGCTACGTTTCCAATCAGTTATATCATAGAGGATATTGTCAGTATGACTCCATTAACAAATAGATCCAATTGCAGCCCAGCTCCCAGAACAGGCTCTTGGATCTTGCCATGATGATCTCCCTCAGAGCAATTTAAACAGAAGACAGTCTCAGATGCTGTGCCTATTGCATAAGTTATCACCAGAAGGCAGGAAGAATGATGGAACAAAGCAATGAAGAAAATCAGTTCCTTAACTGTGTTTGAACACTTCCTAAATCTGGGTAGTGAAAATTTCTTTCACCTTGGTCAGATGGACTATTTGAAAGAACATTCCACACACACACACACACACTGTATAGGTGTACTATTATCACAGCTGTATATTTACAGCAGCCCTATGAGGACTGTATGATTAAAAATAGGGAAATACTATTCCTGCTAGGAAAGGATATTATTCTGTATAGAGAATAAATGAACTATTTTCTCATGGGGGGAAGCAGGTGGAGAACTCAATGGGGTGGTTTGTTTCTCTGGGGCAGAGCTGAAGGCTCTCATTAGTAACCATTCAGCACAAGTCAACCCATGTATCAGCACTAATTAGATGCATTTCTGAACAGGAGTCCCAGAACCTGATCTGCTTGGATTTCCTCTAAGTCAAAGGGTCTCATGTTCTTCATAAATTGAAATAGATGCAGAAATGACTGCTAATTTTCTGCCATTCCCATAGATCTCATATTAGCATCAGCAACCGCTTTTAAGGGAAAGGAAGGCAGAGTGGACAGGCAAAGGGCATGTGTTTGTATACTCCAGTCAAATAATAGGAAATTATAGGTCACTCCAATTACAGCTAATTAAACTTCAGGTAATTAATTTGACATCTAGATCCAGGCATACCCACCACAGTACTTTGTGGCTGAAAGGCCACAGGACTTTGCCTGTGTTGCTGTATTTACTCCCCAGCACGATTTCACTCAGGGTGTGAACTCTGTCCAGGTCAACAAGAAAGTGGAATGAGAAGCTTAGATTTCTCCAGAATGACAGCAGGGACAAATCTGAAGCCTTAGTTTGACAATGAAGAAAAGCAAAACAGCATTCTGCATATTTTTCTGCCAAACAGGTCAACCTTTTACTGTTTGCAGCTTTCTATTTACAAATAAAAAATCCCTTTTGTTGCCTCTACAAGTTCGGCTCCTCTCTGACACTATGGCAAGGCCTGAAACCTCAGTGCCACAAAACACAGCCTCAAAAATTCTGTCTGAGCCCAAATCTCAGCCAACATTCATTGTAGTGCAGCATTTATATCAGAACTCCAAACCTCAATTCCACAGCCTTTATCACGTACGTGATGTCTAAAGAGCAGTGCATTTGTTTAAAGCTCTCCAAGTGTTCAAGGCCAGGTTGGATGGGGCTTGGAGCAACCTGCTCTAGTGGAAGGTGTCCCTGTCCATTGCAGGGATTTAGAACTGGATGAGCTTTAAGGTCCCTTCCAACCCAAACCAGTCTGGGATTCTATGATTTAGCCTAAGAAATGGTTCCTTAAAACTTAATGTGAACAAACTAAGTCAACAGTTGATTACATATTTAAACTCTATTTGCTACAAAAGGGGTTAGATCTTATAGTGGGGAACTCCCATCTCTGGGTTTAACAGCACTCTGTGAAGAAGAAAGTGATTTCTGTTTTACAAACATTCCTGTGCTGATGCAGGAAAATCAGAAAGAATAATTGGGAGTACAAAGAGAAGGTGGCATTGATCCCTGTGTTTCACTGAGCAAAGCTGCACCATAAACACATTACAGAGATAAAATGGGATTGAGACACTGCCATCATCTCAGTGGTGATAGAGGGTTTTGTTGATTTATCTGCAGCATCCTGCAGTTCTCCTGGTCCCTTCCTCTGGCAGTGAAATCTGTGGTGGCCTCCAGCAAAATGAAAAACACAGGCCACTGTTATTTCTACTCATGCATTAAGTGGCTTCTCCAGCTTCCTGAATTCTTCTTAAACTCCATTCTAATAACAGTAACTTGTTGGCTGATGAAACTGCACCAAAGCCTTGCGTCCTCCACATGACAAGGGGTTCAGTCTGAAATCTCCATTTTCAGCCACTCTGAGACACTCTTCTAGGGCAAACACACAGCTGATACTGCTAGAAATATTTTCATTGCTTGTTTTCACTCTAAGACCCTGCCATCTGGACTGCTGTGCATCTCAGGGGCCTGGTCACACTGATCCAATTGCCCTTAATCTACCCAGCTCTTCCCTCTGCACTTCACACGGGCACTCAGCCGCTCCAGCTTAGCTCATATTCTTTAATCCCTGGCACTAAATGCATGGAACAGATGAACCATGTCCAACTCTGACCAGCTGAGATTCACAGTATGTCTTTGGGACTGAGCACAGAGCAGAAAGCTTTCATTTATACATATGGTTTTTAATAGGATTCACACAATTTTTGACCCTGCTCAGTGTTTCAGGACTGCCTGAGCTGTGCAGCAGGCTCACTGGCAGCTGGTGGGAAGAAGACACTGTCCCATCACATCCTAATTACATCGAGGACATGCAGGTGTTCGCCCTTTTACAAGTCCATAGAGGAAGAGAGGAGATGAGGCTTTGCCAGCTCCTGCTGCTACTGGCTGGTGTTGCATGAAAGGCAATTTAATGAAAAAGGGGTTTGTTGTACTTGGGGGAGGATGGATGGGGCAGGAGTTGCCTTTAAAAATGAAACTTTCCTACCCTTAGGAAGATCTGTAATAAAGTGAATAACAGCATGAGTTTCCTATAGCTCAGGGCAGATGGACAAACCCACAACAGAAACTTTGCTTTCCATGAGCTGCTTTGGCTTTCTGGAGTAAGGTAAACTCAAAGATCATAGAACCCCAGACTGGTTTGGGTTGGAAAGGACTTTAAAGCTCATCCAGTTCCAACCCCCTGCCACAGGCAGGGACACCTTCCAGTAGAGCAGTCCAGTAGAGTAGTCCAAACTGGCCTTGAACACTTAAGATACTCCAGGTCTGTTATTTTTAGGAGGATCATCTACTTCTGGTGGACAGGTTCATTTCTAAAGCGAGACTATAACTTCCAAAAAGTCGGTCTTTACAGTCATCTCAAGCACTATGATGGTGGACTCTCACACACGTTTTCTTCTCTCCCTTCTTTGCCAACCTCTGAACTACCAACATCAACAAGATAACAGCCTCACCACTGTTACCAGATTTGAGTAGACAGATCTAGTCCTGTGCTCTAACTATCAGAGGCAGAGGATGGTTCTTACTATTCCCATTGCTGACTGCACAACGTCCCCCAGTTTCACTGATACACCCGTCTCCTTTGTTTCCACCTCTATGACCTCATTAAGATTTAAACTTCTAAATTTATTTATAGTTGAAGTTAATTTATTTTATTAATGACTAAGACAGCAGGAAGCACCTGAGCATCTCAGATGGAAAATTAAGAGCTATATTGTGATCTGCATTATAAAAAAGCTGCTTGTTGTACCTCAGCCTGAAGACTCAACACCTTGAAAAGGCACCTCCTTGGAAACCCCATTCAATTCCACTTAGGTTTATCTGCTGGTGATGAATATCTAATTCCATGTCAGCACACACATAGGGAACAAGGGAGCATCTAAAAATGATAAATCTGATCATCTCACACAAGAAAGGGCTTCTCTGCTTCCCACTTCTAAAATAGAACTCCTGTTTCGTATAAAAAGTTTCATTTTCAGACAAGATGGAAACAAGCTGTGGGCCACTACCAAAAGTCACGATCTACAGCCACTGGCATGTGCTACTTGTATTCACAATCACAGTTTGCTAACATCAGAAGCATGCTGTGAGGGTGGTGAGGCACTGGAATGGGTTGCCAAGGGAAGTTGCGAGTGCTCCATCTCTGGCGGTGTTCAAAGCCAGGTTGGACAGACCCTTGGGTGACATGGTTTAGTGCCTCGTGTCCCTGCCCATGGCAGAGGGGTTGGAACTAGATGATCTTAAGGTCCTTTCCAACCCTAACTATTCTATGATTCTGTGATTCTATATTCTATGATTCTATAACCCTGCTGTCCTTTGCTTGTCACAAATAACAAGTTTCTGGCAGTCCACTGCTTCGTTTAAAAGAATTCCAGCACAAAGTTTTCCATCTTACGAAAATGCAATGCACCAACACCAGCCAAATACCCCAAAATGATCATTACCACAGCAGAGGTGGAAGACAACTTCACAGACATTTAACATAAAGGCTTCCTCGACACAAAAAAAGGCAAGTGTATATTACCACCCTGTGGCAAAATCTGCAACATTTCTCTCCCAAATGAGTTTTCAAGGTTCGGTGCCGTGTCCTGTAGCCCAAATGCCCCCTCACGTTTGAGATAAAGGGTATTTGACTAATGCATTTAGTAAGAAAGAACTAATTAACTCTCCACTTTCATTAGTGAAAAATAATACCAGAGTGATCTTGAACAAGAATGATCTTGAACAATTAATGTTAATTGCTTCTGCTTGTATCAAAGACCTTGACAAATCTACAGTCATGCTTTAACTTCCTTTCAGGAGCAGAAAATGAGGAGCCTTCCTTAGGCTTTAGGGATGTGGTATGACATTGACCCTGACTTAGTTAACCATTTGAGAGCCTATTAATGTATGTGTGAAGAAGGGGGAAAGAAAATAACTGCTTTATAATAACGATAATGCAGACAGATGTAGCCAGAAATTACTAAATTTCTTTCTGAATATTTTCAATGCACTAAAATTAAGATATTTAATAAGGTTTGTAAAAAGAGCAACTTCAGTGAAAGAAAAAGGAAACTGATAGTCCTATTCAAGAGCAATTCATAAGGCTTCTTAGTAGGAAGCTGTCAGCTCCATGTGTGTAACTCATTTATGGGCTGTTAGAAAAAAGAAATTAATCAAAATGTAACCTACAGAACACTCTGCACAACAGGTAAAAGAAAGAGCTTCAATTAACAGAGTTTTTGTCAGCCAAGATATTAAAGAAAACAGAAAAATGTCTGAGGAATATGAAGCGTAAAAGGCATTACTTTTGCTTTCAGCTCCCTCATCATTGAAGCCTGTTCAGTATTCAACCACATGTAATATTCAAACCAGTCTCGGACAAATGATATTGAGATATCGAAGCGGCACATAGATATTAAAATTCTACTGAAAGATTTCTTATGGTCTTTCAGTTCCCTGCCTGCTTAATATGTGGTATGGAAAGATCTTAATCAATGCCTGCGGATGCTCCCAAATATACTGCAGGCTTCTATGGAGAGGTTAAGTAATTTCCCTTTCTCCTTGCTACTGCGCAGAATAAAAGCTTTGTTTCTCCGAGCTCCAGTTCCTGTGTTAAAATACACGTGCCAGGATGTGGGCAATCTTATTTTGGGTACAGCAAATCCAACAGCTGCCTGATGTGGATTTACAGCTTGGGAAGCTACTGCAACTGCATACACTTGGCACACTCAATGTATACACAAGCTGATTAAAAAATTATGTTCTACTTGAATAAAACAGAAGTTGGGATCAGAAGGACCTTTATAAGTATGTGGCTAGTTTCAAAGCACAAAAATCTTGCAAGTTATGTGCGACTGCTCATGGTGAAAATCACACCATTAATTCCTCTCTGTTTTGGAACATGAAGCAGGTCCCTTTAGGATGTCATTCCCAATTGCAGTAGGGAGGAAAAAATGCTTCGCAAATCATAGAATCACAGAATGGTTTGTGAAGGGACCTTAAAGCTCATCCAGCTCCAACCCCCTGCCACGGGCAGGGACACCTTCCACTAGAGCAGGTTGCTCCAAGCCCCTGTGTCCAACTTGGCCTTGAACACTGCCAGGGATGGGGCAGCCACAGCTTCTCTGGGCACCCTGTGCCAGCGCCTCAGCACCCTCACAGGGAACAACTTCTGCCTAAGAGCTCATCTCAATCTCCCCTCTTCAGGTTAAAGCCATTCTCCTTTGTCCTGTCCCTACAGGCCCTTGCCCAAAGCCCCTCTCCAGGTTTCTTGTAGCCCTTTTAGGCACTGGAGCTGCTGTAAGGTCTCCTGGAGCCTTCTCTTCTCCAGGCTGAACAAGCCCAGCTCTATCTGTGGCTTAGCAAGGCCATTACCTCAAGTTCACAAATTCTGCCACTTTTTCAGATATCAGCACATAGATGATGGCAGTTGTTTGCTTCACATCAATGCTGCCTCTGGACCATGGAAGAATTTTTTCCTGAGCTCAGTGCTGTAGCAGCTGAACGTGCTGCACTTCAAACACTGGTCATTTGTGGAAAATGAGGCAACAACCCAAGAAGCTGTCTCTTCTTCTGACATTGCCACACTGTGAGAAAGTCAGCCCTCTCATCAGGCATCTTATGCACCATCTGTCCATGTTGAGAATCCATTCCTAAAACTTGCTGAGCCTTATGATGTATGTCCCTTGCTAAAAGTAAAAACGCTGCATGTAAGATGATGAATGGGACAATATGCTTGCTTTAAAGCTTCAGCCTGCTTTCAGAGTGTATGGAAATGCCAGGCACTACCTCTGTAATTCTTGCTCAAAGAGATTTCCCATTTTAATTCTCTTCAGAAGAAGGCATAACTATTTGAGTCCATGTGAATCACTTTGCAATATTCATGGTAAAAAGAAGTAAAATAAGATATTTTCTCTTATGCCCTTAAATATTCGTTGGTTTGGGCTACTTGATAACAGAACTGAAAAGATAATAGAAGTTTAACAACAGCTTATAGGAAGATTCTAATGGATTGGGAATTGCTCATCCAGCTCATGTTCCTGATCCCTCCTGTCCACACTGCTGTCAGAACCAGCCCCCCTGTACCAGGTGCTCCCAGGAAAAGCCCAGGAGCTGCTACACTATGTCCTCCAGAAGAATTACACCCAGACCTTCAGTATTTCACAACATCTAATCACTGGCACTATTTTAGCTCTAAATTTTCTCATTGTGCATGTCATCTTCCAATGCTTCCTTTTATCTCTTGTTCTTCATGTTCTGTAAGATTTAAAGAGCTTCCTGGAGTATAAACCCAAGGGATTGATTCCTGCACATTTAGTGGAGATTTGGCAGAACTGAGGCATTGAAGTTTATTTTATGGTCCATTAATAGAGCGACAAATTTGTTGGTCCAACTGCCACCCTCACGAAGACCTGACCCTAAGAATAAATATATATAGTTTCCAAGGTACTGCATGTCACCTACAAAGCCTGAAGTGTTCTCAGTTGACAAAAGAGTAGGTAAGTGTCAAGGAAACTTAAGAACTTTCAGGATTACATCTTACATTTTAGTGTGGCCTTTAGGACACTAATTCTATTAAACAAAAATTACATCATTTGACAAATGTGGTCAACTTGAAGTTGTTCTTTGGACACCACTGGAAGCATTGGAAATATAGCCTAGTGAAACAGAAGTCAGAAATTCTTCCCCAAAATCACATTATTAAGGGGGGGGGAGGGGGGGGGGAGGGAGAAGTATTCTTGTTTCCATGGAGTGCTTCATATTTCTGGATCACACAATTATTTTGGAAGCTACCGGTAGGAATATTTTATACATGACAAAAACCAGAGGCACATAACTAAAAAGATTCACAGAAAAAGGAAAGGAAAGGGAAAGGGAAAAGGGAAGGGACAGGGGAAAGGAAAAGGGAGAAGGAAAAGGGAAAAGGGATGAAAAACGGGAAAGGGAATGAAGAAAGGAAAAGGGAATGAAAAAGGGGAAAGGGAATGAAAAAAGGGAAAGGGAAAGGAAAAGGGAGAAAACCACAAAGCATTCTCAGACCTGAAAGCACACTAACCTTCTCAGTCGAGTGGTGGCAGAAATTTGCTGGATATGACATGAAATAGTGCTTTCAGTCAGGGCCATACAAGCTCCCAGCCTGGAATTCCATCAACCTCCTCCTCTGTACGTGTGCTCAATACACAGTAGCAATGCCTTTGAGCATCATTATGTGTGTACATTTTCTATCACAACAGCCCTGTAAATACTCTATCAGTAGCAGTACAGCTAAGACGCACAGATGCTAAGGGACTTCCTTTTGATTACACTACAACTGCTTATCATTCTCCAGAAAACACTTCAGTTTGGGAGCAGATAAAGGAGAATATACTTAAGAGTCAGGATGCAGGTAGTTAAAAATCACATCTCTCCAAGCACCTTCTTTCTAAGATCTCTCTGGTGCACACTCTTTACTGTAACATATTGATTCCATTTCTCATTAAAGGAACACTATTAAAGGAACATAAGCAATCCAAGTGTGCTTCAAAAAAATTCTCTAAAAGAGAGGATTACTCCAAAGAGGAAATACAGAGAATTAGGTATTAAAATGCAAATTTGTTTTAATGCTACATCAAAGTTACTTGGTAATAAAGCCAAGGGATTATCCTGCTTTCTGAATGCAAGTGATTCTACAGCCTTTTCTTCTGTTTAAATAACATTTCTTGGATATCCCCCAAATGGTTCCTGACAGGCCGCCTACTTTGTCTGAAGACCCAGATTTAGCCAAAGCTGTCTCATCAGTGCTTAATTTTAATAGATATAAAATGCAGTCCTTCACATCTTCGAATACTTCATTAGCCTCCTTCTTAAAGAAGATAAATGCTTTCTGTATGTGCATCCCTAAGAGGTATGTGTTTTCCAGCAGCTGCCTTTCCTCACTGCAGAACACCACATGAGCTACATCCAAGCTACTCCAATGTTACTCACATTGTGGCATCTGTTGCAATAAAGCATTAATTGCTAAGAGAAATGTAACTCAACTGCAACTGCATGGTGAGGCAAGATTGGGTAGTTGAAGGACTGGTGGAATAAAGGAGTCTCCTGGGTTCACTCAGCTATGGGACCAGCCTCTGGTTTGGAACAAACCACTGCAACTGAAAGTGTGATCAACATGGAAATGCAAAACAATCTTAGGTTTTCAGGGAATTCTGACATGGGCCAGATCTGGTGCTATTTACAGCCAATGGGAACCTTCCCAGGGACTTGTAAACACTGGATTGAGCCCTGGACCGTTGCAGCAATATTCACCCGTTCCTGCTAGCTGCAGGCATCTTTTTCCTATCACAAAAAACCAAGTATTAGCCCATCCCAAGGAATGGTAATTTTAATCCCAAAACCTAAACCTCATACGAAAAGGAGCTGGGATTGAAAATGGCATCTTGTAGAGAAGCCTTCCAACTTAGCACACCTTGCTGCAGCCCACCCTCTGACACAGCCATACCTGTAAATTTTAAGGAACCAAAACATAACCACAGCCTTTCCATGGAATTTACTTAATTCTTGCCCCCAAAATACATGGCGCAGACAACTGTCTCAGATCTATACTCTTCAAATTCATAACCTACTCCTCTGAAGGAGCCAGGTCACACCTGGCTACTTGACTACAGGAGTGCCATGTAGAGGTAGTTGACTGCAGGGAACAAGAACAATGAGAAGAGGACTTAATTCATTTCAAGCCATTCTTGAAGCCAGCAAAAACATAAAAGCATAAAAACCAGAGTATTCTTATATGCTGAAGTCTGCTGACAGCACTTCAGAAGCAAAACAATCTGAATTGTTTGCTGAGATAGGGTAAAGAAAACTGGCTAGTGGTAGGTGTATTAACTTTGTTCTGATAAAAGCAACCTACGTAAGCTGTGAGAAAGATGGTCTTACTACTGTCAACAACAAACCTTTTCAGTTTTTCTTGTTCAGCAGAGCTACAACTCACCAACTGTAAACAAATCAAAAGATACTCCTTCCTCTTCAAGCAGTTTTACATTGCAACCTTTTCCATGCCATAGAATCATCTATGGCTGGCAGGGGCTCCACGTGGTCATCTGATCCAACCCCCTGCTCAAAGCAAGGATAACCAGTTATTTCCAGTCCTTTGCTTTCTGAATAGTAATAGATGTCTTTTCCTAGCCCCTTTTCTTATAACAAAGCTGCAGTCAACGGCAGTGTCAGTCTAAAGACTCATGGACAGAGAGCACGCAAATTGGGGTGGGGGGGAAGACTACTCAGTAGCTGGCAATGCAAGTGCATTGAGATAATTTACCAGGGGAACCCCATTATATTCTGTCCTTTGTGCACTGGGAGAGCTCTTCAGCAATCAGCAGTCGATTCTACACTACTTTTTTAATGTCAAAGTGATTGAGTTACCAGCACTAATGATTCCTCTGGTGAATGCCAGCATTTGAGCTATTCAGGGAAACACTGAAAGGAGAAAAATCTTTCTTAAATCTAAGATCCATTCTCCATCTTGCCCTCCTCCCCCATTCTGAAAGTGATTCTTGGGGCCCACAAGGCAAACTTAAAGACACACTATGGAAAGGATCTAAGTTTTTACTCCAGGCTAATGACAGAGCATTGCTAATGCTTTAGAAGTACTTCTATAGTAACTACAGAAGACTTATTTTAGGAGTTTACTGAGTCTCTCAAGTGGCACCTCTTTAGGGAAAGAAAAAATGAAAGAATTGCTTTCTGCATAGCTGCAGTAGGCATCATAAAATACTAATTTAGGATAACCTTTCTAGGAGAGCTTAAATGATCCACGAGTCTGAACACCACTGTCTTTCCAGTACCTTAAATAACCATTTCTTTGGCCCATACTAAGCTGAAATTGACCTTCAACCAACAGTTCATTAACCACTAAACCCAAGCAAAACTGCTTGATTTTAATTAAAATATTATTTCACAGCTGGTTTAATCGCCAAAATGTAATGTTTGGATTGGATTCAGCTATTGTGTGGTAGCATCATATGACACGGAGGTACTTTTTTCAAGTGTGTAATTGAAACATTCAAATAAGCACCGATAAGCTGCTTCCAAATCGGCTGCAATGCTGAAGAAGATGACTGGTAAAGATCATCCCCCTCTGTGTCTTCACTTTCTTTTATATCTGTTAGATGTTCTGTGCAGTTCATAGTTAAAACACTTCAATGTGTTTTCATCTGTTGAAACAGGAAGCAGGCTTACTCTGCCAAAACAACATGGAATTCAAAAATTCAAATTCACATTTTGCTTTTCGAAGACAGAAAATACAGTTTCAGTTCGTTTCTGTCATCTAGGATAATAAAGGAAAAGCTTCTTTGGCAAATACACGTGTGTGCACACAGACATGTCAAAATCATTTCCATTGTACAAAGAAATATTTCCCTTTACGAAAAGCAGTCAGCTATGAAAAACACCAGTTTGCCTTCTTCAGTTCCTTCTCTCTTACTAGGACACTCCTATAAGCTTTTAAAAGAAAGTGGAAAAACTTGTAGCAGTTCTGATCCAAAGAGACTTAAATTATCTTGAATTCAAATTTTACCCTAATGCAAGAGGTCTGTAGGACTCTTCCCTCCATGAAATTACACTTGGCTCTTACCTCAATTAAGTAAAATACTAAGTAAACCCAATCCCCTACCAGCCTCAGTCTGGCATCTGTAAGCAATAAGGAGTAAGATTTCCAACACAAAGGAACATACATATTCCTTTTGGACATAACCTTATTAAAACCAAATAAATACTTGAAATATAGGCCATGCAAATGGGGGGAGGAGAGGGTGGGCAAGGGGGAAATGCTGAGCAAGACATTTTTGTCCTACTTCTAGGTAGAAATGGTGAAGATATTTCTGGTGCAAACACGTAATTCTGTTCCAACACATTACTTAATTCAATTTGATAAAAATTGAATGACCAGAACATAATTAATGGTTGAAACTCTTTCTGTTTAACAAATTGAACTACTTTGAATACTAACTAACCATATGTAAAGCTCATCAATATTAATGAAACTTTCTGAAATATATCATTTATTCTTCATGGACAGAATAGATATTAATGGGAAATAAAGCTTGTAGGTTAAGATTTCAGAGGTATAGGGAAAAATTCACAGTCCAAGAGGTTTGGAAGCCTAAGTTCCATTTTAAACCCATGAATTTCCTGGAAATCCCAGTCACCTGCATACACCATGAATGCCCAAACAACCTCATGAAAGTGGCCTTCAGTACTGAGAATCCAACTCGTTCACAGTAAAACACAGCATGTGAAATCTCTTTGATTTTAATAACATGGTGTTAGATGTTCTTGGCTCATCTAGTGTTTCAAAAAATTGCAAGATCCTATTTTGCAACAAGAAAGCAATGGACAATAAGGAGAACTGAATGGATGTGAAAAAAGGCTGCAGATATGCGAGAACAGGACCACACTGAAATAATCATTAAACTAAGATGCATAAGGCAGGGCTGGAGCAGCTCTGCTCTGGAGACAGACTGAGAGAGCTAGGCCTGTTCAGCCTGGAGAAGAGGAGGCTCCAGGAGACCTTAGAGCAGCTCCAGTGCCTAAAGGGGCTACAAGAAACATGGAGAGGGGCTTTGGACAAGGGCCTGTAGGGACAGGACAAGGGGAATGGCTTTAAGCTGCCAGAGGGGAGACTGAGATGAGCTCTTAGGCAGAAGCTGTTCCCTGTGAGGGTGCTGAGGCGCTGGCACAGGGTGCCCAGAGAAGCTGGGGCTGCCCCATCCCTGGCAGTGTTCAAGGCCAGGTTGGACACAGGGACTTGGAGCAACCTGCTCTAGTGGAAGGTGTCCCTGCCCACGGCAGGGGGTTGGAACTGGATGAGCTTTAGGGTCCCTTACAACCCAAACCAGTCTGTCATTCTAACAGCCTGCCTTTACAGCCACCTCCGTCTGCCCCACCCCAAATTCTGCTTGTCAGGCATTACCAGAGAGAAAAATGTTTGCTAGGATAGGTATGAAAAACCACAATAAGCCCTTTGGGTTGTTTTTTTGGTAACATACTAGCCAGCATTTTAAAACTGAAACAGAAAATCAGCAGCCCGCAACCTTGACATCAAATTCTGCCTGATGCAATGAGCAGGTTGTTATCCTCATTAAGAATATGCAATTCATTTGCATGTCTTCAGGTGCAGTCCTTGAACACTGATGTAGGACATCATGTTAATGGCAAAGGCAGTGTATTACCATAACAATTATTTATTCATCTCTTCACATAGTAAAATAGAAGTTATCTAACATTCTGTGAATTACTTGAGTGATAACTTCAGATTATTCTGCAATGCTGGGGATTGACTTTTCAAATATGTATTAACACAATTCTGTCATTAAGCAATTGCCAGTGGAAAGTTTGTTGTTGGCTTTTATACTTTTAATATCTTTCTCAACTGTTTATTAGATTAACTTTAAGAAGGGGGAGCGAAACATGAGTCATTAAATCACCTCAAGGTGCTTCCTGTTTACGAGGCAATAACTGTTTTCCCAGGCTAATAAATTCAAGGCCCGCAGCTGAACATTTATTAGCCCAAGATACAGTTATTGTTAAGTTAATTGGAAGAACCCTGAAGAAGCTGTTATAATGAAACTTCTAATGATTAAATATTTGGGAGAAATTATCTGTTTTAAAGTGTGGGGGGTTTAATGAGAAACTGAGGAGTTTGGGCAACACTTATGTTCTTGATGAGTTCTAGCACCAAAGGAAAGTGGTTGTATCTGACTTGATCTGAGACCGCTAACACACACATTTGACATGGAATGGCTTTGATCAAGCCAACACAATCATCTAACCTGCAGTGGTACCGCCTGTGACAGCCATGGACAACAGTGCACCAAGTCTAGGAGAAGCTGCAGTAATGACTGAGCTGTATCAAAACAGAGATACCAATATCAGATTGATCTATGAACCTCCAAAGGCAAAAATGGGTTGAAATTTAGCTTAACAAAAATCCTATCGATTGTGGCATGAATTTCAGGGCTAACTTGTATTTTATTGGCAGCATGGAGGCTTTTCCAATGATAGCCCATGGCATGAGGGTCCCTACGCGCAAGTTGATGTGGGGAAACAAATTTATACTGCAATAACAGAAGTCTGCTGAAGCTTTAACAGTCTGCCTTGGGGTTCCCAAAGAACCAGAACCTAAGCCCATCACCCTGGGGAGTGCGCCTCCTCGTTGCCTCAAGCAGTCAGCCAGCTCTGTAAGCCAGCAAGGACAGTGAAACAATGAAAATCCCACCTGAAGGCAGAAGTACACTCTTCAAACTATGGAGAGCAAGAAATGTTAAAAATAGGGTAAATAAGAGAAACTCGCCCTTTGGCATGTGGGCTTAGCTTGCTTCGTCTTGACGTTGTTCACCTTTGGTTCCCAAAGCATCAATGAACTTCCAAGCCAGTGTTATTCCACTATCCTTTTTCTTCAATATGATCTCTTTGAGAGACAAATCAATTTACAGTTTTCCTTGTGGCTTTTCCCCACAGCTTTGGGGGACAGTGAATGCACAAAGCCAACTTCCCCACGAGTGGGATGCACTGGGTGGACAGGGTGCTATGCCCACAGATGAGAGCTAATGCCCTGATGACTTGCAAACAGTAGAGAATCCTCCTGGAAAAATGCACTGGTGAGATCTCCCTGCGCATCACCACCTTGCTCTGTTGCTTATTTTTAGACAATAGCCATTTCCTACTGAGCTTTCTTTTAAACAGAGGTGTTACAGAATGTGGGAAAATGAGAATGTGCTGAGGAGCTAGAATGAATTTTAAACTGGTAGTAGCCTGGATGAAAACATCAAGGAGTTATTCCCTATTTCAGCAGCAGTGAAGGGGTTTTGGAAGCTGCCAGGGGAACTCCCAACCACAGGAAAAGACAACAGGAACACTAACACTGAAAGTTTCCGAAACTTTGCAGTAATTTCAAGGCCTGGAGTACATACAGTTATGGACAAGTATTTGTCCATAAATACTATTTCCACACCCTTTAAAGCAAAGGCCCCTTTTCCCCCTGACTTCAGTAAACACTAGATGTGATACAAAGTGATCTGGCTAAAAGGCATATAAATGCAGCTGTCATTTTGACAATCATTAATTCATCTGACCTGCCATTTGAGCAGTTGAATGTTGCTACACCCTTGCAAAGCCCTCACACTCCAGTGTTACTATCTACTACTGACACCACAGCAAAGCAACAATTACACCAATTGTAGCAGTTCCTATTAGTAGGAGACACGTTTAAAAAAAACACTTGCAAACTTATAGCAATGGTTGAACCTCAAAACCAGCATTTTTTTTCCAAACAACTCTATGTATTTAATTTCAAACTCCATCTATTTAAATTAACAATCTAACGCATGTGTATAAGCACACCTGAAGTTATCTGGATATCAAGCTTTCAGCTTTTCCTCAGCTTTTTAGTCTATTTTCCTCATCTACTCCCCTCTAAGAAAGCCTTGTCAATGTTTAGCTTGAGTCGCTCATTCCAAACAATGAAATATTTGATTGAACTCTGATCCTGTGAAATAAAGTAGGTAAATTCAGTAGCTGCTTCTTCGTCTATCTCCCCTATGAAGACACAATTCAGACTTGTATCGCTGCTGAAAAGGTTTGTAGGCCCAGGGAAAGAGGAAGAATAAGATAGTGCCCTCATGTTAAGTGCATCAGTATAAGGTGGTATTCGTGCAGGACAATTCCCAGGTATTTATGGGTTCTCACTAAAGCTTTGTACAAGCAAAGCAGTGGAATGTATCAATGAGAAGGGTGACAGGAGCAGGTCCCACTGCTGGGGGTCTGAAGGCGACAGGAGCTCCCAGACCAGGCACACAAGGTCTGGACACTGGAGAACAAGGAAATTAAGGCTGCATTTGAAAGAAATCTAATAATCACAATAGGTTCTGGTTTGTGATTGACATAGCTTCTTGTACGTGAACCAGGAAGCTACATCTGCACCTTCAATGCATTTTGTTCTTTCCCCTCAACATTTCAGAAAGCAGCTTAACCTTGAAAATGCAGCTTAGCTCACACACACACACAAAAAGTAGTTTATTCAGAAAGTGGTAATTAATTTTCTACAGAGGCTGAAATCACTCTGCCTAAAGCAAAATCCTTCTGACATTATTAAATGTCACAGTGCAGTTAAAGCACAATTATAAACTAATTCACAGAATAAATCTCATTAGTTTCCTGAGGCCTTATGAATAAACTGAAAGAAAAACGTTACCATATTTGACTTTCATCTTAGCTTCCCTGAACAGATATACAATCTAAAAGCATAACATTTTAATAATTACAGATGATTAAAACCAGATAGTTTGAGGGAACAGCTGGATAAAAGTGACTGCTGTGTACGTGCGTATGGAGCAATGGGAAAGTGCTCCACCTTTACTAACCAGCAGTATAAAATGACAGCTATAGGTGCACTTGAGTGCACCCCAAGTACACACTTTCTTCATCAGACGGGTGTCAGCTCTGCTCCAGAACTGTTCACTGCTGGAAAACAAACTTCATTTCACATTCACAGTTTGGAAAACAAATGCATTTGAAGCAAGTAGTGATTGCAAATAGAAGAATAGAAGTATTTTATAGGTTAAACTGTCAAATTCAGTATTTCAGTATTAGGAAATCTTGATGTTGGCTTTTTCTTCTTTTTTTTTTGGTGCTTTTTGTTAGCTTTAAACTTCTAGTAAAAAATTGTGAAGCTTTTCAGTTTTAGCTGTCTTCACATTTATCTGTCTTACATGATGGGGATGCAGCAAAGAGTGCAGGGACACGGTGGTCTGAGTTTACGGGGAGACAGTATACCTGTTACTCCTTGCTTGAGCTCTGTGCACAGCTTTCACCTCTACATTAAGGCATTGAGGTCAAAGTTTTCCATGGGGATGGGTGCTGGGCTGAATCCAGATTGTTATCTACTTAGTAGACAAATTAAATTTTGCTGGAAAATTAGGATGACTCAAAGTGGCCAATAGAGGTAAAAACTTGCCCTGCTGAGTTAATGACAAGGGACTTATTCTCCTAAAGTCTTTCAGACTGACTCATGGAAAGCACTTTTATGAGCTAAGTAACATGATGAAAACACATTTATTGGAAAATCCATGAATGGTAAAGACATACAATCTCCCTGGTGGATTCAATTTCAAAGGACTAATTTCCTCCTCCTCAGTAGCAGATACACACACGTTGCTGTCTCTTTGTTTAAATAGGGATGAACCTTCTGGGCCTGGGAAGTTGGCTTTGATTCAATTACTGCTAAAGGCTAAGCAGCTTATCCAGCTTAGCTGAAGCAGAGATCCAGCTGGCCCACAAAGCCCAGGTGACAATCGAAGTTTAGAGCTGAAAGTATGGATCCAAACTTAGTTTAATCCACTGAAAAGAGAAAGGCCAATGGGGAATGGTGATGAAGACTATCCTGTGGGCTCAAACACTAAAATGGGGTTCAGAAGGTGGGATTTGGGTTCCTGGTTGTGTTACAGACTGCACAGAGAAATGACTCAAAATCTGTTCTGCAATTCCACTGCTGCAAAACAACACAGTATTCAACTGAGAGCTATCCCTCAATATTTTCTTATAAAAGAAAATATTTTCTGTTCAGCCTGGAGAAGAGAAGCTGCAAGGAGACCTCATTGCAGCCTTCCAATATCTGAAGGGGACCTGCAAGGATGCTGGAGAGGGACTCTTCCTCAGGGACTGGAGCGATAAGACAAGGGGTGATGGGTTTAAACTGAAACAGGGGAAGTTCAGGTTAGATATAAGGCAGAAGTTCTTCCCTGTGAGGGTGGTGTGACACCAGCACAGGTTGCCCAGACAAGTGGTAAATGCACCACCTCTGGCAGTGTTCAAGGCCAGGTTGAACAGAGCCTTGGGCAACATGGTCTAGTGTGAGTTGTCCCTGGCCATGGGAGTGGGGTTGGAACTAGATGATCTCAAGGTCCTTTCCACCCCAAACTATTCTATGATTCTATGAGATATATTCCTAAAGAACTTCCACTGATATCTATCTATACACGACTTGAGTATTACAAATATGGGACCTGCCTATGAAAGTAGATAAACAAAAATGAATCTCTTCTAATTTCCCTCTGTGTAAAAGCATAAACACAGACCCGCCAGATCTTTACAAAACCCCCAAAACCACAGACCAAATATTGGACTTTAATGCAACAGTGGCAGTTTAGAGTAGCAGAGAACCTGCCAGATCCCATAACAGCAACTGCAGAGAACATTTCTAACTGTGGGGTGACCATAACCAACTGGCACCTGAAAACATAATGCAAAACAAATAAAAAGATGGTGGAAGAGTTCACTTAAAGAATATGCAGAAGACTTACACACTGCAGTAAAGAGAACATGTTTAATACCATACTATTAAATGGACTAGTAACATTTATTTTTGCACCATCTTTATAGTGTTATTTATATCAGAATGAAATTCAAAGGTTCCCTCTTCTGGGTTTTTCTTTGTGTGGGTTCCCCCCCCCCCCCCCCCGTATGGTCAATCTAAAAACATCATGTAGTTGGAAATATTTGCAACATTTGATTAAATCATATTGGATATAGGAGCGAGAAGGAGAATAATCCAGTCTTATTTACCTTGAGACTACAGTCTCCTGAGACATCCTACATGCCAGCTATTTTTACTCGGCATCCTAATACATGGATAATTTTTTGGAATAGAAAGCAGAGTTTAAAGATTTAAAACCTTGTTAGGTTTTTGTTTGTTTTTAAATAAATTCAACTCATCTCTTAAAGGAAATAATAAAAACAAGAATAGAACTTACTGAGGACTTGACTATTTTTCTTTCTGCAAAGGAAAGAGACAAACAGTTGCTCCAAGACAGAAAACCTGAAAAGAACCATAACGAAAAGACCATAGAACCATGGCAAGAAGATGAACCCATTCATCCAAAGAGACACCTTAGAGAATAGAAATCTTTGCAGCTTTAGAAGCACGCCGGTCAAGCTAGCACCATCCCATGGATCACTGTTTATCTGAGGAACTTAACAAAGTGTAGCAGGTAACTTTGTCATGTCACATTCACACTTACTCCTGGACTCATCTAAATTAGGAAACTGCACATGATAAACTCAGTCAACAGCATAAACTCGAGTCCCAGGCGAGTCAGATCTGGTGTAGGAGTGCATTAAGCAAGGCTGACTACATTAATGCCTAATATCAGATGAGATAGATTTAATCTTAGTGCTTGTCTGGGACAACCAATTTTAGTGATTTGAGAAATTGGTTATAATTCAGCCCATACAGCAACTGTGTTCTGCGCAAAGCTGCAGCTCCAGTTTAACTCAATGTTGCAATCATCTTTAAGTAGGTGGATAGATCTTAATAATCAAAATCTAATCATTTTAATGATACTGAAAAAAAATCAGGAACTATGCACTTGGTAACAGCGAAGAAAGCAAGTGCAATCTCAGAAAGTTGCTAAAACAAGGGCGAACTGCATTTGTTTGTAGTAATTTCCTATTGTGGTAATTATCTCTGCAGATTTCATAGGTCTCTAGGAAGGAGTCACTGAGAGCTCTAACACATTATTCAGCAAGTGTCACTGTGGGGGAATGGAACCAGGGTGTTTGCAAAAGGAATACTAATTTCCCTGCTGTCTCTGGGAAGATCTACAATCTTCATCAAGACTTTTCTAAACCGATAAATCCTGTGCAAGCAAGAGGACTGGAGAAGATGCACAGATCTTAGTAACTCATCATAATCCTTTGTAATCCCTTTAGAAATACAACCTGCTTACAAGGATGCACGACTCGTGCTCTGCAAAAATATTCCCAATCATTCTGGATTGAAGAAGCCAAGGGTTTGGGTTATTTGCTGAGAAAAAGGCAGTGATTTGCAGCCTTCAGGGACTCTGCTGCAGCAGGTGCAGCAGTTGTAGCGCACAGCAAGACAGCTGGGAGAGGGACTATTGCCTCCAACCCAAGAAAATTTACACCTTTACAACTCAAATCAGACACTGCTTGTATCATGCCACTCCACCAGCTGCAAGGGGAAGAAAGTCATTAGGCAAGGAGCTTGTGACACAGGGCTCACTGCCTAGGAAGCTGTGTAACCCTTCTGTGATAGCAGAGCTGGAATTTAATCTCTAGTTTCAATCACAGAATACCAGGTTGGAAGTGACCTAAAGGATCATCTGGTCCAACCATTAATTTCAATGCCTCTGTTGATCATAGAATCTCAGACAGGTTTGGGTTGGAAGGGACTTTAAAGCTCATCCAGTTCCAACCCCCTGCCACGGGCAGGGACACCTTCCACTAGAGCACGTTGCTCCAAGCCCCTGTGTCCAACCTGGCCTTGAACACTGCCAGGGATGGGGCAGCCACAGCTTCTCTGGGCACCCTGTGCCAGCGTCTCAGCACCCTCACAGGGAAGAGCTTCTTCCTAAGAGCTCATCTAAATCCACACTCTCTCTCGTAGAGAATTGAAAGACCTGTATCAGAATAGGTATATGTTGGTCTAATTTGTCATATTAGTATTTTCACTCCCATAAATGTATCTTTATGCGAGACAAAACAAAGACAAAGAAAGAATAAGAACCTTCTTTGAACCTAAAAACCTACAAAATCAGTGAGAATCGTGGAAAGAATCCAACCTCAGCTGATAAACCAGACTGAACAAAGGATTCTCAGTGTTACAGGAGAAAAGAAAACTTGCCTTGAGCTGCAAAGTTGCAAGAAAGAAATTTGGTTAAACTCCAGTCCAAGCTTTAGAAAAATTTGGTTTTGTTTTTTTTCCCCTATAGATTTCCAGTCAGATGGGAAAACAGTTAATTGACTGCGTGATACACAAAGAGAAGAGGGGTAGATAAGATAATCCTTAACCAACAAAGGAAGGCCGGTGGCAAGTGCAAGGGTAACTAATTTATCTTCGAAGTCAACACAGATTCAGGCTGTAGGAGAACTGCATAATTAACACTGCAAGGGGAGCTGCACCAAGCAACACTATTGATGAACCTGTCCTGCAGGTATAAATTCAGATTCAGAGCTGACAGGACAGTTGATGTAGATCAGCACAGCTCTGTGGCTGGAGGCCACTGGCATCAACTGAGCATCTCGCCCCAAAACTGCAGTAGAGCTCTGGGAAGAGGTTGGTGTCGCTGCACCTCAACAAGGATTTCTCTCTTGCAAAAGTTATTCCAGCCATCAACTGAACTCGAGACAGCTCTCTCATAAATAATTGTGTTAATAAGCAGATGTTAATTATATTCACTGGGCTTATTTTTTTCCCCCCAAGTTTGTTATCAGTCAAATGAACCAAGGTCAGAGATGTACCAAATGAATGATGCCTGGAGCAGACAACTCAGAAATCAGTGGTGCTGAGAGACTAATAATTAAGGTATGATCTTTTGCCTATCAGACACTTTAAACAGCAACAAGTCCAGTGTTGCTCACCTTTAAATGAAGGTATTCGTTTTCCAAACCATATTCAGGAAGCCTTACAAGACAAATCATTACTGTTAGCTATGTTCTGGGAAGTTTAGGGGAAGGTTGGATGTCTAAAGACATAACTATACACCTTAATAGCAGTACTCAGTTTAAAAAAGCCAAACCATAACAATACTACATCTATTGAGTACATTTTATCCCAAAGTTTGTACAAACTAAATGCCATACAGGGCGTTGTTCTTAGAGACAGGATGTTCTTAGGTTTCAAAATGCTTTACACTCTGAAAGATGCAGAAAGGCACAGGACTTTGTGAGAAAATACAAAAACAGACCTAGATTCCCAAAGATCAGATGCATAACTCTCCATGGGATCCTAACCAGTAAGACACTTTAATGCCTAATAGGAATTAGGAACCTAAATGTCTTTGATGTTCAGAGACTATTTAATCCAGGACTGATTCCTATGGAGTTAGGCATCTAACCCTAGCAGGTGCTCCTGAAAATCCCACTAACACACCTGAATATTTAGACGCATACACATCTCCACATGGTTACATCTGAGATTTTCCTTTATCAGAGTTCACATCATAGTTTCTGACCGTGTGTTGGGACATCTAATATACAGCTATTGAAATAGCTGTGGCAGTTCTGCAACATCAAAGTCATTTTATATATCAACTCACCACTGATGTTTTCTGCATTTCTCAGAGGGGATGTGCTCCTAAGCTTACTGGAAACAGCAAAAACACTGTCACTGGTTTCACTGGCGATAAGAACAAGTACGTTGCACAGAACTTTCATCCAATCCACAGACCAAATCAACTACCTTGTCTTGTATATATATTATCAGAAACAGGATAGCTTGAGACAGTTACCTGGTCAAGCACCTTGCACAGGAGCCACATGCACTGGTCATGAGCCGAACAGTACTTCTCTTGAGTAAACCTAGCATTTAATATAACTTAACTTCCTCATCAGAATATACACATGCAGGCTTGGAAACATGAAGTAATGCTTACCATATATCTCTTCGGTACAACGCTGGTGTGGTCTGAGGCTTGACATCTACGGCAGAGCCATAGGAGAAGTCCTCAAACACATATTCTGCAACATAAATAAAGGCATTTTTAGTATGCAGGGAAGCTGTAAGAAACCGAGCAGAAACTAAAATGCCTGTATCTGGTAAATATCCATGCTGGCCATTAGCAATGGCAAATAAAGCTATTCTTACAAAATAGTCCCTGTGGAACAGAGGCATAACCACACTGGAGTGCAGTTACAGCTCTGTGTGTGTAATAGAGTATTTTTGGTTTGCTGGAACAAGCGAATTTATGGCTGAGCCTTTGAGATTTTGCAAATGAGAAATGTACTTTTTATTTTCTGTATATCCATTCATAAAGAACATGACTGTATCTGTAACAACAGGAGAACAACATTCCCCAGTCAATCACCAATATGATTTGTTGCATTTCTTACTAGGAGCATGACTTAAAGCTAGAGGAATTGTGCATGTGTGTACATACCCACACATACAAAATGTGCCTGTGTACACACCTACACATACATAGAGTTTAAAAAACACATGGGTTAATATCTATTCCATATACAGCTCTACACAGACATCACCTCACTGCTTTCAGTCAGAACTGAACTGGGAATGATGCGCTGAGACCAGAACAGAGACAGGATTTTAGCCTGAAGTGATAGTTGTCCAGATACAAAGCAGAGGACACATCATCCACATTGCAGGTGACAGCTCTTCACAAGAGAGGAAACATTTTGCTACTATATTAAAAACAAATAAAACAAAAAGAAAGAAAAAAGCCACTTTCAAGCTTTGGCCAAAATATAGCACAGAGAAAATCTGGATGCTAATGATTTGCCAGGCACAAATGAGACTGAAACCACAACTTGAAGGCAAGAATGGCAAAAAGCTTTGGAAGCCAGTGCTGATACGGGGAGCAGTGCTGTCCCTTGGCACTAAAACTCTACCCACGCTCTGGCATCATGGCATTTTAGCAGAGAAACTGTCCACAGCCAAAGGGATTTTTAGCTCAGGTCTTGGAGCCAGCAGCTCTGTTCTCATCTTCTTCCATGCCCCCAGAGTGATCTTTAGCAGCACAGTTCTGGATGTTCATGCAATCTGCAGAGTGTGACGCTGCCACTGATGTGCACCCATTTGCTTTTTGGCTTTAGCTACGCCTGGCCTCCAAAGCAAGGCAAGTTCTGCTATTGGCAGGAGCAGAAGCAAGGCTTAAGGGTCTTATTTTTTTGGAAACTTTGAACTCCTCCAATTCATTCTCTGCTTTGCTCAATACCTGGGAGGATCAAGTCCAACAGCAAAACACTTAGGTAGACAAACCTCCTCAGATTTTATGGGTTGGGCTGAAAATTATTAGACAGCTTCTATGTTCCCTCTTGTGTATACATTTGCAGTGTCTGTCCCTAATAAAGTTAATTCACAAAGGTGAAAAGAAAACAGAATCAGGGCTCTAAGATTGCCACTTCCTAGAACTCAGCTTTGCTGGAGCCCTCAGTCATTGATACTGATTCATATCAAAAGCACAGCCCCATTTGCTGGCAATTTGTGATATAAATAAGTGTGCCATTATATAGCAGAAATTATAAACACAGGAAGCCTTGATTCAGCAATGACATCTAACCTCCCTACCTGATACAGACCTGTTGCCATAGGGAGGGTCCTTGAACTAGCTAAGAACTTTGTAGAAATACAAATATTTTTAACAAATCAAAACACAAGATATTTCTACAGTTTCTTCTTCCTACTACTTTTCCATGTGAAAAATTTAGACACATCCAACAGCCATTTGAGAATTTGCTGTGCAGCAGCTAGCCTCAGAAAATCATCAGCGCTGGATACAGCCTAAGCACACGCAGATCTGCACCTATTCCATTTTTCAAGGATGCTTTGATTAGAAATACCAGGCTGGCCTGCAGGCTTCCTCAGCAGTTTAAAATGCAGGTCTGCTCCCTCCTTGCTGCACACAAATGTTATTGTTACACTGTTTATAACCTAATAGCTGCACATGGATTCTCCCAGGCAAGCAACAACCCTGGCAGGTTTTACCTGTTGTTGGCAGAAATCAGTTCCTGCGTTCTTCACTAACTGATGCACACAATGCCTGCATGATTGCTCTTTGAGATCAGTCGTTGAGGTGCTGAGCGTTTCCTTGGCTCCCCTGAATTCACTGGGAAATAAGCAGATACAGAAAGTCAATGGTATCTGTATTTCTCTCCAACATCTTTAGCTAAGACAACATTCCAGGAGGAAAGGCACTGTCAGTACCAAGAGAGTGGGAACATGTTGGTTCAACAGGGTAAGGAAAGATGGCATTTCTATATTCTGTAAAATCTGGTTCTGTGGGAAATCAAGAAGCTGTTGGCTCCAGTACAGTCAATTCAGCATTTTACACACGAAAAAGAGAAAAAGCCAAACCAAAAAATGTTCAGAGCTTTCAAAACATGCTCTTTTGTTATCTCAAACAACCTTAGTGGGAGCCAAGGACCTGCAGTACACATCAGACAGATGTGCATTTCAGCCCAGAGCAGATTGCATGTTTTCAAGCTGCTGGTTTCCATCTGATTTAATATTCAGACTCGCTGGCATACACCAGCACTGAAAATGAAGGCCTTTCAGAGACTCAACTCTTCAAGTCATCATACAATTGTTCATGCACAACATAACAGAAAAAGCATATGGGGGCAGCACACCAGGGCTGAGTAATTTCCCTCTTTTTATACAGTTCTGAAATGCAACTGGAAAACATTCTGAAATATGGGGTTGGGAAAAGGAAGCCAAACACAGGTTTATATACCGTTTGTTACATGTGCTAGGAAGGAAGGATGTGTTCCAGGAAAGGGCTATTCTGAACTTTGTACAGCTGTGAGCAGAGCTCATCTGCTCTGAGCAAAGAAGATCCACACGCTCAAATTCCTCTGATTACAAAAGCATCGCATCAGCCCCGAGTTGGATTTCAAACTTAAAGGTTATCCCAAACACAGCCATATGTAAGTCAAAATTTACCATGAACATGTATGATGGTATCAGTTTTATTCAGGGTGACATTCTTCACTATACTATAGTAATTAGATTAAGTTTTGGGATACAGCTGTCTCCTGCAATTGGAAAGACTCCCTAAGCTGTCATTTACAGAAGGCACTCTTCCATATTTCCCATGTGGTCCTTCATGCTTGTAATTTGAATAAATAGTGCTCCCTAAACTTCCTTTCAGCCACAAAGTGATTTGAAAATTATCACTCTGATCATGCAAAGTCTCTCCTGATTCTCAAGAGCTGTCAAGAGTTTGAAACCAGCACAGAAAGAAAGGTCATTAGTGGGGGCAAGGAAACAAGAAGCTGAGGAACAGATTTTCATGCTGGGGAAGAGGACAAAAATCAAGCATTCTCTCTCCTGTTTTCCTCCTTGCTATAAAACACTGCTTTGATGCCTTCCAGAAGGTTTTGTCAAAATACTAAGGGTTTGATAGGATGCCAAGGGAGAGATCTAAAGGTACAAGGTGCACCTGTTTTTGGACCAAAAGTTAATCTCTTACAATAATAAAATACTGTCTCTGTATTCATAAGTAGAAAAAGAAGTCTCCTGGATGGAAGATGCTGTATAAACAAAGTGAAAAGGACACTGGAAGGAGGTGGAAACACTCAGATGTGTTGCATGTTTTACTAAGGCTTTACCTAAAGTTCAGACAAAGACTTTGTCATGTAAACCAAGCCTATATAGTTTCACAGGGTAGCACAGACAGTGATAGCACAGAAATCCAAAACCTTATTAAAGACCCCAGTACAAGCCCATATCTTATTCTCCCTGTACAGAAACCAAGCTGCCCACAGACTGATTTAGCAACACATTTGTATCTTTATCCTTTTGGAATAAATCAAAACTTTCTGCTGTCAGCAAACTGCCATTGAGTGTCGAGTTGAATGTTTCACTTTATGCTAGGCAGAGCCTCCCAAACAGCTCTACAAAGACCAAAGACAACAGTTGCTGTCTTGTGCTCTCTGTGGTGTACTACAACTAAAGACTTTCTTCCTGACAGCATGGAGCAACCACATCATTGGAATACTTTGTGCAGCCAAACACTGTGGATATAAAGAACTCAAAACTCAACCTTTGGAAACACATTACAGATAAAAAAATTGCCTTTGACATTCCCCATTTCTCTTACACTTCCAAAGACAAGCTGAATGTTGGGGCATGATGAATTTTCCCAGAGATGTCCAAGCTAATTTAATAGGAATAATCTGTTTATTACAATACATACAGCTCCAACCCATCAATTGTAGTGTGGCTGTGTGGCAAGGCTGCTCCTTTGGCTACCATACAGCTAAGCCACAGTGTGTGCTTCACAAACGCCTGTTAACATCATGCAGCATATCTCAGCAAGAAACTGTATTTCCAGTGGACCTTCAACTTCAAAGAATGAGTAGGAAGCGAGTCTGTGCATAACATTGTCCTGGGTTCAGCTGTAACAGTTATTTTTCTCCTTCTTAGTAGCTGGTGCAGTGCTGTGTTTTCAACTTCAGTCTGAAAACAGTGCTGATAACACACCTGTGTATTTAGCTGTTACTCAGTAATGCTTACTCCAATCAAGGACTTTCAAGTCTCATGCTCTGCCAGTGAGGAGGAGCACAAGAAACTGGGAGGATGCAGACACAGGACACCTGACCCAAACTAGCCAAAGGGGTATTCCATACCACAGCACGTCATGCCCAGTATAGAAACTGGGGGGAGTTACCTGGAAAGCCCAGATCGCTGCTCGGGTCGGGCTGGGTATCGGTCAGTGGGTGGTGAGCAATTGCAATGTCCATCGCTTGTGGGTTTTTTCTTTCCTTTTCCCTTTTTAGTTTTATATTCTCTCCTCTTGTTATTTCCCTTATCATTATTATTGGTGGTAGTAGTAGTGGTTTCCTATTATACCTTAGTTACTGGACTGTTCTTATCTCAACCCGTGCAGTTTACATTCTTTCTATTCTCCTCCCCATCACTCCAGGAGCAGGGGGAAAGAAGGGAGTGGAGTAAGCAAGCGGCTGCATGGTTCTGAGCTATCAGCTGGGCTTAAACCACAACAAACATATATGAAGCAGATTTTGAAGAAGAACAATAACACAGAAGGTCCTTGTTATAGCAGAGACAGAACCTGAAGAGATGACAAACTTGGGTAAGGGATGAAGACACAAAAGAGACAACAAAACCAACTGTTACAATCCATTCCATGGGTTGAAGACCTCTGGTTAGATTGCATCCCTGAGTGATTATAGGATAGTTTTCACATCCATGTTAACAGCAAAAGCCCTGTTGTGTCTCTGGGACTGGAATCTCACAGGTATGAGCTCCTAACCTCAGTTGAGGATCCAAATTTTGTGAGACTGGGGTGCCTTGGACTCTGGGCTTGGCATGGCTGTGAAATTCAGACCTGCAACCAGCCTCTTTCTAGTTCGGGAACTGTTAAAATACTAAAGCTTCGATCAGGCCCTAACTCTGCAAAAAAAGCCAACCTAGCTTTCTGAGTCCAAAACTTGTTTGGAGCTGTGTGTCTTTACACCTTTGGGCCTGTGTGATGCTACTTCTTTAAGTCTCTCAATATCAGCCATTGTTTCCTCTTCCATAAGACAGACAGTACCCCAAAAGTTTTAATTCTTGAAACTTTTGGAAAATAAAAGGATATAAACATAAAATCCTCTACAATTGACATAGCAGAGCTACAACAGCTTTTCATCTTCACAGGTAGCAGAAGAAATGCTTGAAACCTTCAAAGATACTTGTAATTTCTGCTTACTCAGTGGATCCATGAACACGTACATAGATATAACAAGGGTATTTCCGCATGTATATTATTTAGGAATAATGGGCAGGAAAATGTTTGAGACACCGAGAAATTAAGGATAGATACTTTTTTTCAGAATATAAGCATTTAAGAAACCTAGAGAGACAGAATTTCAATGCAATTTTCACAGCTGAGGCTTTTAAGTTACTTTAAAATCTTAGTCTAGTTGGCTTGTTGATATCACACAGAAACCCTGTAGGAGAGCTCTGGCTTTCCCCTCACAAATCAAGTGCCAATTTAGTGCCTAAATCATAAATCAACCCTTCTTTTAGCACACTGCATAATCAGACTTAGTGTTTTCATCTTTATTACACGCAGGCTCCAGAGGATGGAGAATGCAGAGACAACTGTCCTCTGGAGTTCATGCAGTCCATGAAACCTGAGGATCAAAAAGCTAGCAAACAGACAAAATAATATCAATGAATGCAGCTAAAAACTATAAAAAAGAGAGATCAAAAAAAGGAACTGATCAAACCTACCCAAACAAAATCAGTGCTATTTTAAGCCTAATTTTTTTGCCCTGAAAGAATGGGATGGACTAAAAAAAAGAAACTGTAGTATGATTATTGTACATAGACTGCAGTGATTGTCATCTATGCACAATGCAGTAGTATAGTACAGTATGTGTCATGAACTGGGAATGGGATCACACGTCCTCCTGAGAAAGAAGCACTGGGCTCTACCAGGTCCATGCTGTAAATGCCAACGTCCCTCCTCTGGAGCTAGCAAAGGTTGATGAAAATTCAAGGTGATATCTCAAGAATGATGGACTGCCCCTGAAGGGTGGCAGAATACGTGAAAGAAAGAGCTCTTGAGATCAGAAAGCATAAGATTATACCTGTTTCTGCAAGGCCAAGAGTACTGAGGGTGCCAGGAGAAATTCTGAAGCACAGAACTAGAGCACAGGACTGCATAGAAACATTTAAACAACTCCGCTAAACAGCACTGCTATGTACAGGCACACAGAGAACCATGTAGTTTAATTTCCTGTTAAATGATGCTGTTTTATAAACTAGATGTACAATTCATCCTGGTTTGTTAGTGGAATGGTTCACTAGGAGATAAGTAGCAAGAGTGCTTTTACACTTCATTGGTGAGCCTGATCTCACTCTGCACAATGCCAGGTGCTATCTGAAGTGCTCATCTGCAGCACTTCAATCAGATGATCCACAGCCAACCCAACAGCAAAGGACATGTAGACAGAGGAAGGAATAAAGCCACAAGTGTATTTAGGCTGGACCAAAACCAGAGGCACATAAGGGGCTCTTAACTGCCTCTAAAAGATTCAACATGATCAGTCCGATTTTGATTTTTCAATGAAAATTCCAAATAAATTCCCTACAAAAATAAAGAGCTTCAGCTCTTTATTTATAGAAATCGGAAATTGAAAATTAATGAAAGTTTCAGTGCTAGGTAAAGTTCCTGGCTGGAAGTATGGAGCCCACGCTGTCAAACACTTATCAGTGATTAATTTTCACACTTCAGGAGATTACAGAAGGTTTTTTTCAACACATTCTTCACCGCCTTAAACCTTGTGAAATTATTTATAACCATGAAAAGGGTATATACATCATTTCCATTCCGATCTGATATTACACTGCAATGGTTTTTCACTAATCTCTATAACTGTACAAAGCTCAGGACCCCTCAGCTTTTCTTTCCATCAATTATTTGAACAGTGATTTCCTTTTTTTTCCCACTGACCACTAAACAACATTAACTTACTGCTTTTATACAGTTTTCTTGGGCAGAAAGGCAGGTAGGAATTTCTTATCAAGCCTGACATTGCATCAGTAAGTGTGGTGTAGGTTTATGCCAGCATTGCCAAAAGAGAAGTAGCTATATTAGGTAACAAATACTCTCTATTTAAATATTCAAGGCCAGGTTGGACAGGGCTTGGAGCAGCCTGGTCTAGTGAAAGGTGTCCCTGCCCATGGAACTGAGTGAGCTTTAAGGTCTTTTCCAGTCCAAACCATCCTATGATTCTATGATATGTAAGAACATAATGACGGACCAACTCATTAAATACCAAGTAACAAGTAATAGAAAAGGAAATCTCGTGAGACCTTACTTGGAGTACTGTGTACAGTTCTGGTGTCCTCAACATAAAAAGGACATGGAGCTGTTAGAGCAAGTCCAGAGGAGGGCCACGAGGATGATAAGAGGGCTGGAGCACCTCTTGTATGAAGACAGGCTGAGAAAGTTGGGGCTGTTCAGCCTGGAGAAGAGAAGGCTGTGTGGAGACCTCAGAGCAGCCTTCCAGTATTTGAAAGGGGCCTATAAGGATGCTGGGGAGGGACTCTTCATTAGGGACTGTAATGGTAGGACAAGGGGTGATGGGTTCAAACTTAAACAGGGGAAGCTTAGATTAGCTATAAAGAATAAGTTATTTACAGTGAGGGTGGTGAGGCACCGGAATGGATTGCCCAAGGAAGTTGTGAATGCTCCATCCCTGGCGGTGTTCAAGGCCAGGTTGGACAGAGCCTTAGGTGATATAGTTTAGTGAGAGGTGCCCCTGCCTATGGCAGGGAGGTTGGAACTAGATGATCTTAAGGTCCTTTCCAACCCTAACTATTCTATGATTCTATAAACGTCCTCAAGCTGCACCAGGGGAGGCTTACGCTGGGTATTAGGAACAATTTTTTCCCCAAAGGGTGGTCAGGCATTGGAACAGGCTTCCCAGGGCAGTGGTGGAATCACTGTCCCTGGAAGTGTTCACACACCATGTAGACAAGGCCCTCAGTGAAACAGGTTAGTGGTGGCCTTGGCAGTGCTGGGGAATGGTTGGACTTGATGACCTTAAGGTCTTTTCCAACCTGGTTGATTCTATGATTCTATGTACATCTGCAAGCTTTAAAACACTTAATTCAGAGTATAAAAACTACAGTATTTTCAAAATACATGGTTAAAACTTCAACAGTAGAGATTTAGACTTAATTCTTTGTGGCTTATACAGCACCTTGCAACTGACTTTAATAAATCAGGCATCATGGAAGAATCTGGAGAACTGGCACAAAGGGGCCTCAGTCAAATTCCTACCATTTCCATCATCCCCAAACACTTCCCCCTCCCTTCCACAGATATCCTTTCCCCAGTTAACATAGCAGCCAGCACCTTCTTACAGCATTTTGCAGCTCTGTCAGCCCAATGCAGAGTAGATAGGCTTCTGCAGCATGTCAAGCGACAGAACAGTTACTTAATTATCCTGCCAGTTTTAGCAGATATTTGATAGAATCATCCATAATATAAATTACTTCTACAGGGAGCAGGAATATTCCATTTAAAACACCACAATGTACAAACATCAGCAGTTCCCAATTACTAAGTGCCAGTGCAGGAGGCCACTTAACTGCAATTAGCAGCAGCCAGATTAGGGTTTTGTTTCTGTTTATTTTTACAATATTAGAGCTTAATTTATGTCTAATATGTGAAATCTGTGTTTGAGTGACATGGAGAGAGTGAGGAAATCCCAAAGTAAATCATCCAGATTAGTCACAATGCTTGTAAGAAAATTATATGCTCTCAGTATGCCTCCCAATTGCAAGAGAAAGAAGTCTTCTGTTCTACATCAATGGCACATTAGTTTTATTAAAGGTAATTGTGTGTATTTGTTCTAAGTACTAACAAGTTGGTGAATGTGGGGGTGAAAAAAAAATCTTGAAAAGCTCTTTTTTTCCCCCGAAGTTTTTTAAGTGGTGATTTAGAGTATAATACTGCTTGATTAGATTTACAGCTAACTCCAAAATAAAACATATACCCACATAAAAAGGGGAAAGTATTTTATTTTTCTTTTTCTCTTTACTCTGGTTACTGAAATCTGAAGTTTATAAAAATTAAATTCAGCAGGTTTTTTAGTACATCTTATGTTCACATGCTATTAACATCTTAAAAAACATTTATGGGGGTGCAACCAACAAAACCACTTTCCACATAAAACTTGATGTCCAGACCTTTCTATCATCAACTCCAACACCCAGTGGGTAGTTTTTAGGGTGCATACTGTGAAATTGAGGAGCTAAATAAGGCTTTGTATCTCAAATGACTGGTTTCTCCCCAAACCAATGTCCAAATCTACACCCCCTAGTTTTTCCCTTTAAGTTTCTAATTTCTTTTGATGATCACTGCCCTTTATTGTTTTAACCTTTACATATCTATACATAGACTTTTGTTATACAGGGTTATACTACAGATAGTATTATACCTTCCAGAAATATATATATACATATATATACACACACCTATCTCACACTCCCTTTCATCCAGTTAAGGCTGAAAGGTGGCTTAAACCAAGGAAGGTTTCTAGAGCAGAAACACTGCACAGAGACACTAAGCTCAGCTCTCTTCAGGACCTTAGAGATCATCCAGCTCCAGCCCCCTGCTACAGGCAGGGACACCTTCCACTAGACCAAGTTGCTCCAAGCCCCATCCAACCTGGCCTCGAACACTGCCAGGGATGGGGCATCGTATCAAGCTGATTTGAAATCAAAGAAGAAAAATATTTATTAAATACCTGTTTTTTAACACAGTCTAGCAGACAAATGGTGTGCTCATTTTGTGCTCTATGTAAGTCAGCATGTGTGTGATACCCATTGTCAAAACCTCTTCTACACCAGCGTATGTAACCCTCAATAGACAACAGAGTTGTGGAGGAATCAGCTGGCATACCTGGGCTTTGTTTTTACTGCATGTGCATGGACCTTGCTCAGCAGAAGAAATTCTTCATTCTGAAGCAAGGCTAATACTGGAAAAAGCCCCAAACCTCTGCAAATTTACAGAATATTAACTGAGTACATCTGTCTTGTATCTATTTTTAATATTTTTAATATCAAATCACATTTTGAATTGCAGTGTGGCTCAAAGCAGACAGGCAGAATTAGAGAAATCCATAATAGACACACAGATTTCTTTGCTATCACTGTAACACTACAGCTTTGTGATGGAGGATGGAAAGTTGTAGCTAATCTATCACTAAGTCTTTCTGAAAAACCTCACTTCGGTCAGAAGTTATCATCAGGATCAACTCAGGAGTTACTAGTGTGGTTCTAGTGTACATTTTGTGAGCAAGCCTAAACCACAGCAGTCTCTACCGACCTTAAAAATCCAGGTCTATGAAAGAAATCCTGCTAAGCCACTTGCTTTGCTGCTGTGGGTGAGGATAACCACGTGCTTTAATGTTTATGGGATTAAGACCCAAGACTATGAGCTATATCTCACCTCTAATTAAAGCAGATCTAAAATGCATCTAAAACCTTCAATGACAGCATTGAAGACCGTCACTGACTTGGATTTGGCTCACATTCCCAAATCTTACAGTAATGTTAGAGCTGGGTACTTAATGGGAATTATTTCTCCCTCAAGAGCAATGTGTTCGTGACTCTCACAGCTCCTGATTTGCATTTAGACTGCAAGTAAAAAAATTCTCTTTGCAACAGCCATCTCCCAGTTCTTCACCATTTGAATATTTCTCCCCTAATTAATGTCACTTAATGTAAAATATTATTCCATATTCCACAGAGTGGCTGTAAATTATTTACTTGTAAAACATGTTGACTTTGCCTGTGTTGTTTGTACAGTAAGCACTGCGCCATCTAAACTGTAGGGGGAGAGAGAAATCAATCATTTGTAATAATACCCAATAGGAGGTTTACCACATGTTATATCAATTTTTATGTCTGACACAAATAGCTGCAGCCATTACTTTGGATTTTTATTTTCTGAAGGGAATTTGAAATTCACTGGTACCTTCTGCTTCTCTCATGCTGCCTTGCAAATAACACAATTTAAAGGTGTTTGGAGCCTTTTTTCTCCACTCATTAAGGTGGCATATTAATAAAACACCATTTTAGAATATTCATTAAGCCCACAGTCTATATGAAGCGAAAAGCTATTTTGTATATACTTAATGAACCCAGCATAAAAGAACAATATAACATCAAGTTAATGAAATGCTTTTAAAAAAATCACATTTAAAATTACTGCTCGCTCCATATCCTACATATTCCGTGTTACTGTTTCATGTATTAAAGTTTTAGGTATTGATAACTTTCTCTTATTTGGGCATACTTAGCTTTGTTATTGAAACGTGTCTGTATTAGCCCACAAAATACACCCTTCATTCCAAGACCTATAAATAAAAAGCACTTGGTTTATTGCTGAGCACTTCTGGTGTTTTTCCTTTGGGTATTTATGCTCCCCAGATTCTTCTGCACCTACAGTAAAAATTTGTATCCGCAGAGGATAAGCATACACCCATCACAATAATGCCACGGATTTCGGGATTCCCCAGGGTAGCAAGATGCTGTTACACCGTGTGACAGCTGATCTGTGTTGAATGATGGATCTGAGGCTGTTCCTTTTGCAGATATTAAGGCTGTCAGTTGCCTTGGGCAGCGTTGACCGTCTGAATACCTAAAAGATCATCTACCATTCTAGTGCCAGCACCATGTCTGACAGATCCACCCCTCAGGCACAAGAAGACTCTCTGGCATAAAGATGAACTTCATCTCTCCTTAAGTCAGGGCACTCAGGGAACAGAATGGACAAGGAGTAAAAAAACTGTTTAGCATTGAGCTAAACGATGCCCACCCAGAATTCCTCTTCTCCTCCAGTATGCCCTCTTCAAGCCACAAAATGGGGCAGTAGTAAGGTTACTCCACCAAATGTATGCTACTTTTAGGCAGAAAGCGCCCTCTGAAGGCTGATTCCACTTGTGATGCCTTGCAGGTACCAGATGTGTGCTGAAAAACGCAATTGAGAAGCAAGGTTGAAAGCGACAGCTCATAGACCTGTTGTTAAGATGTGAACTTCTGCAGCAGCATTTCACCTTAATTCCAAGCCTGAACCAAAACTCATCGTGATCAGTACACACAAAGCACACTTACTGCAAAGCAGTGAGCAACTTCTATCTCTCACCAAAACCCCATTCTCCATGCCCTGTTGCTTTGCTGTACATCAGAGGTCCCATTTCAGCAAGTTCTCACGAGCATCAAACAAACCATGACAAATTCCACTCTTCTATTTTTGCAGCAAGGCAGAGAATTATGCTATGCAATTAAGTTTATGACATTTAGCATAGTGAGAAGCTATTAAGATATTTATCAGTCAACAGCTCTGTGTCAAAACATTTGTTATAAAACTAATGCACAAAACAGATGTACAAAACTGCACCAAAGTGAATCACCAATAGTTTGTGTTCTGATCAGTACTTCTGCTTTGGTGAAATATGCGAGCAACAAAAACCAGTGTTGAAACTGTAACTGAAGCACGAGAACTCCAGGAGAAGCTTTCCACTTTGAATATTTTAGAAGGGTCCTCAAATCCACACTACAGGTAAACCCATTTGCTCTGTG
The DNA here is from genome assembly GCF_004027225.2 of Strigops habroptila. NCBI lineage: Eukaryota > Metazoa > Chordata > Aves > Psittaciformes > Psittacidae > Strigops > Strigops habroptila. Next base: position 892,173 of record NC_044297.2, on the reverse strand, counting down.
ACAATTGGCATAAATTTAAAAGAGCTTTTTATGTCATTGATGCTTAAAGCATCATTTGATTCAAATTTCCCTGATATTTTCCTCTTTTCCAGCAAGGTTTTAGACGACCTAAGTGACTGCAGTATAACTAGCATTGAACCAAGAATGTGTCTGATAAATAGCAGTCCAGATTCTGTCCTCAAAAATTAATGAACAATGTCCCTATAAATATACAATCTATTCAGAACGACAATGGATGGTTATTCTCTTGTTCTTAAACCAATTCACACAGCATGATAAATGATTTAGAAAACAATTTCAGCTACAGAAAGTCCAGTTTACCCCTTACTTATAAAAAACAAACCAAAACCAACATTACAGCTACTTAAGTTTCCTATTAAAGCTAATTTAATTTATTACAAAGAGCGCAACATCACATGATTTTGATCTATCACAGGTACCAAGAAAGAATAGAATGCTAGAGGATATTATGACCATCAAACATGAAAAAGAAGGGAAAGAAGTAATTTCCATTTATAGTGGAAAGTAAATATTTGAGATAATAAACTGGCCAACGTAACTAGGATTAGAATTAGAAACGGAACAGAAGAAGTAGAGGGGTTCCTGTTGGTTATTTATGCATATGCTGTAACAACAAGTTATAAAAAGAAGAAAAACAATCTTGTGATAAAAGCTGCTTATTGGAACTAAATCTGAATTCAGATTCTGACTGCTTCTATATGAGATTGTGTAAGTTCTTTCAACTGCCTGTGCTAAAACTCCCCAGCCGTAAAATGGGAATAATATTTCTTTCTTTGCCCAAGTTGCATTCCTCTGGCCTGTTTAAATTGGACACCCTGCACAAAAAAAAGAAGACTGCTGCTTTCAAATAATGATAGAATCATAGAATGGTTTGGATTGAAAAGGACCTTAAGATCATCTAGTTCCAACCCCCTGCCACGGGCAGGGACACCTTCCACTAGAGCAGGTTGCTCCAAGCCCCTGTGTCCAACCTGGCCTTGAACACTGCCAGGGATGGGGCAGCCACAGCTTCTCTGGGCACCCTGTGCCAGCGCCTCAGCACCCTCACAGGGAAGAGCTTCTTCCTAAGATCCCATCTCAATCTCCCCTCTGGCAGGTTAAAGCCATTCCCTCCTTGTCCTATCACTATATGCCCTTGTAGTATCTCAGTATTTTAGTGATTTGTTCTTGATTAGATACCTTGACACAGCTTAGCTAAAAGGATGAGTTCATTTATGTTATCCAACGCAGGGCAATTGACAAGTTACCAAAAAAAAAAAAAAAAGAACTTATTTTAATAAAACCACAAAAACAGATTGAAGCCAACAGCTGTAGCAATGAAGGGAAGCTAAAACCCATTATACAATTTACCAAGCATCAGTAAGCAGCCTACAACTCAGTTCTGCACTCCAGCAGCTCTTTTTCTTTCCTTATGTTAAAGAATTCAGAGCTTCGTTGCTGATGATCCAAAAATGGCAATTTGCTTTTCTTTCCTTTAAAAATTACATACTGAAAAAGAAATGGGGCAAGAAGTCCAAGACAATATCTAGATGACTGTTAAAACATAACTAAGGAAACATCCTCTAATTCTGTTCTTCCTGATGGGTTTTCACTTCAACGGAAAGCCCTGCTTCTATTATGTTTGGCCATCCTGATCAGCACTGGGCTGAAATATAATAAACCATTTATATTCAGATCTTTATGAGTTAATTCTGTCACTGTCTAGACTTTCCAACAAAAATCTGATCTAAAAACTTTAGACATTGAATTAGTATTCCTGTAGTAAAATGGGACAATTCACCCTATTTAAATTAAGGATTTTGCATGATTGGAATATTTGATTACTTGTATTTTAATACTGTTGCCTTTTGAGATTGTTACTTGGACACATATACCTTTTCAGTTTGTGGGTGCATTGCACTAGGAGCAGTACAAATACGAAACAGATCAAAAAGACAAATGAAAAAGCAAAGTGTTAAGTGTTTCTGATATGGGGTTTTTTAGGGTCATGCAGTTAAAAACTGATGTTAGAAGTATTTCAAACCGCCTCAGGCATAAAGAAATAGAATCATAGAATGGTTTGGGTGGGAAAGGACCTTAAAGCTCAACCAGTTCCAACCCCCTGCCATGGACAGGGACACCTTCCACTAGAGCAGGTTGCTCCAAGCCCCTGTGTCCAACCTGGCCTTGAACACTGCCAGGGATGGGGCAGCCACAGCTTCTCTGGGCACCCTGTGCCAGCGCCTCAGCACCCTCACAGGGAAGAGCTTCTGCCTAAGAGCTCATCTCAATCTCCCCTCTGGCAGGTTAAAGCCATTCCCCCTTGCCCTGTCCCTACAGGCCCTTGTCCAAAGCCCCTCTCTAGATTTCTTGTAGGCCCCCTTAGGTACTGGAAGACTGTTATAATGTGTCCCCAGAGCCTTCGCTTCTCCAGGCTGAACAACCCCAATATGCCATTAATGGTAACAACATCGTAGTTACTTCAGTTCATACAGCAATGAAAGGACTGGGTGATTTCAGTAGATTCCAAACACAGTCCCTTTCAGTTCTGCAACCCTGAAACAAGACCCATGGTCAAACATAATCCACTAAACATGGCATCAACAGCTGGACAACAGGACAGCTTTGCACAAGCACCAACAGAAACAGATTGTCTTAAAAGATCCTATGAGCTTATATTTAAATATTCCAGGTTTAATATCGATTGCCCAAGGGGTACAAGGGCTTTCCTGAATGGAGAGTACGTAACAATGAATCTGAATCTTGGCTTAACGCAGGTTCTGGTCTGCAAAGTGCTGGAATATTGATGTTGGTTTCTTCCTCTAATACCACGTAGCAATTCAGATAAGCTGATGTTAGCATCTTCTTGGCAAGCAATCCACAGCGAATCATTATATCACAGAAATGGATTCTTTATTTGTGCAGTACAGCTTAGCATATGAGATTAGTTTTATTTCTCCACCTGCCATTGAAGTTAACATAACTCCATAATCATGCTGATGTCATTATCTGAAATGCTAGTACTTCAGCCCCTTTTTCCTGTATCATTGAAAATAATGTAGTCAATGTGTTTGCTTACAGATGGCAATTTTCCAGAGTAGGCAGAGAAATTAACCTAAAGCCAAATGTCATCCTGTAATTGTTTATATATTGTAAAATAGCCATTTAGTTTGTTTGCTCTTTGGGGTCCAGCTGATTTTATCACTGCAATTTATACGGCCAGGCCTTAGGCAAAAACTAAGGATCTGACCAGCTGCAATTCTTCTCTCACAAATGTGCTGAAAACACCCTGGCAGGAGGTTTGATTCTTGTATTTTTTTTACAGAAAGATCTTTTTTTAAAGGCAGCTAATAAAACTGAGCTCTTGTCAAAGCAGGCTTAGCAAAGAGTTGAGTGACAATGCTTAGAAGATGACCCTTCCCACAGGGTCCTATGCTGCCTTTAGAAAAGCAAGCTCCATTTTTCTCCCAGGCATCCATGATGACCCTTTGCCCATCCATTAATTCCACAGCAGAACAAGCTGTGGAACATTAGACGTGATATTTTGCAGGTAGTTAGACACCTTGTGGTATTAATAGCCCAAAGCCTGCCAAGCTCTCCTCGTGGGCTTAATCCAAATCCCTTTTACAATCCAAGAGAGATGCAACTTTCCATGTTGAATAGTGCCTAGCACAAGAGTAGCTGAAGGACCTAACCATTAAAATCATGACCTGTCTGTGGGCATCCCATGAGCAGAAGGACAGAATTATTTCATCTTCTTTAATAGGCAGCTTGGGAGTCAGCTCATCTGGAAGACCTCCTGGGAAGCATCTGAAATTATTCATATACTCTATCAATGCCACCTGAAAGAATCTTCTCTCCAGATTCTTATTTACTTATTTATTTTCAACTGAACACAACCATTATTCCCTGAATCTTAGCTTTCCAAACCAGCAAATGTTCTCCTGCCAATACAAATCAACACAATTGAGCAGCATCCCATGTGAAAGGCCCCCAACTTCTGCTCTACAGAAGCCTCAGTGTGTTTTTTGAAACAGAGACATGGAAGTCAGAGACAACACCAAAATAAGTCCCTGAAAACTTTCCAGTAGCAGCTGGAGGCCCCTATTTTCCATGGTTGTTTCAGGGATAAAAATTCAGACATCTGGAAAGGAACACTGCCAGAGTGAATCTTCACAAAATTTCACTTAGTAGCTAAAACCAGCAGCTTCATTTCTGACTTCCAACAGAGATTATATCAGACATTGATTTTAACTCACACAAGAAAGTACATGTTGAGATGCCTGCAACAAAAGCAACTGATTGTACCTTTCAAGAAAATACCACTTAAAAGGGGAAGAGAAAAGAGCTTGACTTCTCAGGGACGCAAGTTCTATCTATCATGCCATTAACTTAAAAGATGGAAAAATCATCTTATTGCAAAGCTGCCAACTTTAATCTTTCTGAAATGGGTTGAAATACATCTTTACAGTGAAATGAAATATGTGTTTTTGTATATAGTAATTTCTAGACTAGGGGGGTTCCTCCTTTCCTTGCCTTTTCTTTTTTTCCAGTTGAACTCGTTTCTAGCAATTTCCTGCTGTCTCATGATTGCTGAATAAAGGCCATACCATAACATTTGCTGAGCAATCACAACTCCTAAGAAGTAAGTGCTGAAGATTTCTAAATTGCATATGCTTTTATCATTCACCAGTAGCCTGAATACGTTGAAGTGAAGTGACTACAGCAAATGTCAGCATACAGCAAACTTCCAGGCTGTGCTCAGGATGAACCCCTCTCCAAGCTCAGGCTTTTAAGCAAATTTTATCATTTTATATAGAATCATAGAATGCTTTGGGTTACAGAATGGTTTGGGTTAGAAGGGACCTTAAAGCTCATCCAGTCCCCCTGCCACAGGCAGGACACCTTCCACTAGACCAGGTGTCCTGGGTTCAGCTTAAACCACAACAACAGGTTGCTCCAAGCCCTGTCCAACCTGGCTTATAACCCAGTGTAGGACCAGAAGTAGCTATAAAAGGTGCTGGGAAGATGTTATTTGACCATATGAGCCAAGGATAAGTGAGGGAGAAAGGAAGGCCACAAAAGCAACAGTGAGGAGGACAAAGACACAAAACCATCCTAATACCATTCCAATGAAATGCAAAGCCAAGGCACTTCTTATCTGCCCACATGTCTTACTGTCAAAGTGCAAACATGCCTAAAGAGTTGAGAGTGACTCTTTATCCCAGCAGGGTAAAGCCAGGTCACCTTCACTTTTCCATTGCTGAAATTATTTTCCTTTGAAATATTCTCTATCTCCCTCAAGATTTCCCCACTAAACATATTGTTGCATCCACAGTAGTGATGATTGTATATTTGTGACTGGCTGCAGTTATATGTGGTATTATTCAGGTTGCTAGCCTGTCAGTTCAAATGCTTATGGAGAAGACCCCCTTCTTGCTGAAAACAGGCAGCCAAAAAAGTACTTCCCTTTTTCTCTCCACTGCCACCAAAAAATAGTTGTATCTACCATAGAACAAAAGAACTCTTCCTGCATAGCACACATGCACCTCTCGCAAACATATTAGTGCTGGAACCACCCATGTATAGAGATATATATAGGAATTTTTAACTATAGGTAAGAAAAATGGCTACATATAGATTCATGATCATATGACCTGTAACTCTATTGGCTGTGTTCACCATATGGACTTTTATTTAAAAACTAAAGGCATAGATTAACGTTATAAAAATTCTCAAGCACCGAGTGGTTCAAAAGTAATTTTGCCTGAAGCCTGTATCTTATTAATAATTTAAAATGTCATTCAGAGCTTGCATAACACATACGGAAAATACATGAAAACAGCTTCTTTGCTCTGGAGAAAATGAAACCAAGTAAAGCAAAGAAAAGATTTTGATGATCTGCTCAGTTATTTTCTTGTACATGAGAGAAGTTACTAAGACTGACTGCACATACAGTAAGTGGACTTTTGGCTTTCCTTGGCAATACATTAAATCCCTGCTATATCCAAGTGGTCTGTTTGCAGAGATTAGAGGTCCTCCAGTTTTGGAAGCTGCATGGTACCTGCCTGGGTTAGCAGTGAGATGGGGATTTTCTCATCCATAGGCAAGAGGGCAAAGCCACGTAACTACAATGCTACACATGACTGCTTTGCCTACATATAAGAGCATTCTCTTATATGTAGCATTCCACACCACCACCATCTTCCTTCCATCTGTTTTGCATGCCCATTACATGGTTGTGGAACCTGAGGCAACAATATCCATTGAACCAATTGCCTTTAAATTCACTGGCAGCAGACAGACAGACAGACAGCAACTGCTATTCTGCAGTAGCTGTTCCTAAATATATATATTTGTTAAGCCTGTATGAATACCAAGCGTGCTCAAAGATTTTTTTATTTACTAATACTTAAACTAAGAAAACTCCATGTATTTAACTTGGTTATTCTCAAAGCAAAGGAAGAGTGTGCCAGGCCAGGAAAATTTTTGGCTTCTTTTTGATGTTTAAATACCGGACCCTGATATTTTGCTGTTTCACTTTTGCAGAGCTTCTTTTATTCAATTCAACCCTCGGTGCTGCCTTAGACAAGGTGCAAGTTGCCATGGCAACCCGAATCTCCATGGCAAAGCCATCCCGGTGTCAGCACGGACATAGCCCACCAAGCGCACATGCTTTGGGATTCCTGGGAAAGAGGCTAGGAGATTGCATGTTTGTAAACACACTGCAGTATTAATTGGGATCATTTTTAAAGGTAGGATAGGAAGAAGGTGCAGTCAAAAAAAGCAGAATCAGAATAAGGAAAGAGCTAAGGGGAAAAAGAAAAGCAGTTCTTGGAGTTCGAGACCTCTTCTAAAGCAATGCTTGTATTACTTGAGCCTGTTTAAAGCACAGTTCCACCTCAGCTCTTAATTAACCTTCTTCATGTTACCCCGTGGGGCCTTAGAATAAATAACTTTTCAGTAAGTTACTGAGAGCAGTCACTCCTCACCATCAGTTACTCTGCAAAGCGTTCCCCGTTCCCGTCTCCATCCCTCAATATACTGTGGGGTTTGGGGTTTTTCATTGCCAGTGACTCATCTTGTTTTGGTTTTCCTCCCTGTACACTCCTTCCATCCTGTAGCTTTTCTCCTCCTCCCCAGCACAGTCTGGGGAATACCCTCCCCTCTTCTCCTTCACATCCACACTGATTTCACCCTACGTCCCCACGTCCCTTCCCATCCCATGGCACACTCTTCCCCTTGATCCAATATAGCTGCTTCCCTCCCTAGATAGTTCAGAGGTATTTTATTCTCTCAATAAATAAAAAATTAGAAAATCTTACCACACATTTTTCCAGCTAACGCCTCATCTCCATTTCTTTTCTAAATTCATACAGATTATTTCATTGTTTCTGCCCTCCCACATCAACTGTCTGTATGGAGAGGAGCTGCTCCCGATGTCCTCTTCTCTATCTTGCACATCCTGTCCCTGGGGAATCTCATTCAGAAGTACAAACTCAGCTATGCTGACAGCTTGCAGATCTGCCTGTACTTCTGCCTTTTCCCTTAATGAAAATTACATAGGCTCTAAAGACTAAATCACTCTTGGGATGGGATTTTCACAACTGCTCATTCGCTTGGAAGCAGATTAGCAGATATTTCCCTGCCCATCACCCATTGCTATTATAAATTACTGACACTTGTTTTAAACAAATGACTGGTAAGTATGCAACAAAACCACCTGTGACATAATTGATGACTTAGTCATCACCAAGCTCTAGAAATATGGACCAATTATTTTTACCAAGAGTATTCTGCATATCTTTTCTCAATTCTAAATGTACAGCCTGCATAGAAGAAAAAACTCATTAGGATCTCCTATATATTGTCCACATATTTGAATAAATCTAATCTCTTTCTAGTACTATTTCTCTTTCTAGGCAAGGATGACATTTATTTACCTAAATACCTTTTCAGTTACCAGGTACCTGGCCAGTACTTGATCACAAATATAAAGGTATATGTAACATACTGCTGGAAAACACCAGTAAATCTGCCATTGATTTACAACTGAAAGCCATGCAGGAGAAAATTGTTTTTTCTCTGCATATGGAAAATCTGTTGGAATAAAGCAAACAGGAACTATAGGGATTAACAGAAGTTATAAAATTGAGCAAGAAGGTGAAAGATTAAAACTTGGAGGGAAATATTTACTCAGTCTTTCTACTAGAAGATAGCAGACCTTTCTTTAATGTGTTTAGGAATATAATATTCATGTACACTGTTATAATTTCACTGCTTTGAATCAGGACAAGATTTCACCACAGCCCTTATTGGCTTGTTACTCTGCATGGCAGAGCCTGCAAAAGATGCTTGAGAGGTAGTAATAAAATAATATAAAACAGAACAAGCCTAGATTTGAAGCGGTATTCAGCTTCATGCATAGACACAAAACCTCTATGCAGACTACCCTTTAGCTAATTAGTATAACACATAACTGTTAGGATCCAGCCCCTGAAGATCAGCCATAGGTGGACCTCCAGAGTCAGCCAAGGCGGCAATTCGTGCTATGAAATGCGTCATGGCCCCAAGGGCTGGGCAGTGAGAGGGGACCTGGTTCTCCTGCCTCTGAGGAAGGGGTGGCGGGTGAGACTGGATGGTAGAAGAGAAATCACCATCACGTTTCACCAACAGTTTCCCTTGTACAGATTCCCAGCTGCCTCCTAACACAGGGCAGCTAAACAGCTGAGATACTGCCAGGAAAACGTCCCTTCATGTTGACACACAAGCTCGGTACTTGTAGAAATGGCATTAAAGGCAGTGGCCCTGTCATGTAGCTTTCCAAGGAGAGAGATTATGCAAACACCTCTTACTGCATTCCACTGCTCTACTTAGGCATTCATCTAAGTTTCTCTGCAGAACGAGTCCCTATGCTCAGAGCAAATACCATCGGAGACAAATGAGCATTTGCCTACAGAGGGGTTCAAACGCCTGGGCCACTGAATAGTGGAAACTGTTATGACTGCGACAAGGGGGCCAATTAGTGCCACTTGTAATGGCAGGTTTTGTAACCTGGACAACCATCCACTGGGAACTGCACTGGGACAAAGCTCCTAATGGTCAACTAATAATAATCACGTTCATGAATTTCATTAAAGTCTATTCCTTGAATTCAGGCTTAGTTACACTGGCAATAAGCTGCTGTGGCAGAAAGAATTTCAACCTCACTTGGCTATTTCACAAATAGAACAAGGTCACACATCTGTCTAATTGCATGGGGATACATGCATGCCCAGAATAACTAACCAGTTTTAGGAGTTCAAATTAAATAGAATTGAGCCAGCTTCTGTCCCTATAATATTCTACTACTTATTTTCACTGCTAATCTAAAGAAAAATCTTTATTATTACTGTGTAATCAACTCAGAAGAGGAAGAGAATAACTGCACTGCTGAACACAAGCAAGTAAAGTTTTCCTAGAGGCCACTAACAAATGCTATGTTGTATTTGTGATCCTTCCAGGTGAAGTCCACATGTGGGATTCTTGACTGATTCACACTAATTTTCAGATGAAACAGGCCTCTGGACATGTGCAATGGGATAAAAACCTTACACATGTTTGAAACTGTCCTTCTCAACATTACCTGCACTGTATTGCAAACCCCAAAATAAAAAACCCTGGATGTGTTCATGTTTTACAGCACCTACAGGAACTAAGGAACTACTTACCTGAAGAAAGCAAGGGGAAAAGCAGCATTCAAAATTAATGTAAAAGGAGTCAGCATAAGATTTAATACAGTTACTCTGTGGAATGTGTTAGCATGTCTATGGCAGATGGACTTAGAGGGAATATTTTGCTACAGTTTGAAGGACCTCCAAAAATAAACAGGAATTTTGTGGCAGAGCAACACTTACATGGCACTAGAACCCACTGCAGCCTTCGCTTTTCCCCTCATAAGCTCTTTTATCTACAGAGCAGCACATCAATATCCGCATTTCAATCCCTGGCTCTGGGGGTGCATTTATTGTTTCAACACCAATCACCTTTCTGCTCAAAAAGAAAAGTTAAACCAGCTCCTGCCTCCTTATTTCTATTTTCTCAACTGCACTTTCCCCCCTGTGGCTCCTGCAAGAGCCTCCCCATGCATCCCTCTGCTTTGTGAGGTGATTGCAGCTTCCTCCAGGAGAGAAGCCGCCGATTAAACACTGCCACTACTGCAATCCCCTCCTCTAAAGAGCTACCACAGGACCTGTAGCAACCTTATCAATGAGGGCTGAGGAACCTTTTCCTGAATTCAAGTTATCACAAAACCAGCTATTGCCACTTTCTTTGATCACTGATCAACTACTGGATTGCACAAATCCCTGTTTCCCCCAACTTTCACCTCCTACAATGCAACAAAACGATGCATCCCTCCCTTTGAGTTTGTCACCTCCATTTCATTCCTTCCTGGGTGCCCTCCCTTTGGTTTCCCTCCCTTTCACTTGTACACCCCACTCAGTATTTCACACGATGCTCAAACACAACCACAGAGTTTACAACTTTTCCTTCCATTCAGGGGACACCGATTCATTGGAAAGCTTTCAGCACAAGTTGTAGCTGTGCCAAAAGGATGGAAAATGATAAATACTGGGAGATTAAATCTATCTTTCACATCCAAGGGAGTCAGTCCTTTCATACCTTTGAAACCTCCTGTTTTAAAATGTGAATTTAGAGCTCAAAAATCTATAGCTGAAAGATCCCAATAATAAAACATTGTAAGCAAATGGGTGAAATTGAAATGGTGCTGTTAAACTTTATTGTGCTTTAGGCGCTTTGTGACTCAAATGGATTTTGACCATGCCACATATTTACAGGACGTGTCAAATATTTATTATACTTTGTCAGTCAGCTCCTGCTCACTTTTATTGCCAGTTGTTTGGCTTAATTTCCATAAGCCATTCGGTTAGCATAATCTACTGCATATGTCAGAGGAACACAAATTCAAATTAGAAAGGATTTTTTCTTCCTCATATGCCTACCTGACAAACACTTGAGCTTCAGAAATCTCTCCAAACTTTAAAATCACTTCATCTTAAGACTGTATTAGCAAGAAAAAGCCCATCTGACTTTGATCCTGTAAACATCAAGCACCCACAGCACCCTTGGCTCTTACAAGTAAGTAAAAGAGGCAAATTAGATACAGTGCAGCTATATTTTAATATTAGATAGGCACTGTTTTCTTATTTCTGTTCTAAAGTGTTGGATAACGTAGTACTGTGTGGATGAACCCACTGAAGTGACACAGGTTTCCTGTTGTGCAGTGGGGAGGTTCTGAGGGTTTAGGATTTTAGTTTGGTTTCTTTCTTTTATTTATCTCAGAGAATGGGGACCTTCAATTTTTACTGGAGTTAATGAAAGTGGAATTTTGCATTTAAAAGGCAAACCCTACATTTGATGAAATCATGTATGTGCACTATAAAAAAAAAAAAACTAATACAAGGCATAATTGGCATCTGAGAGTCAATTACTTTGTTCATAAAGTGGCTGCTTCTATAAAGTTACTGACAGAATTCAGGCTACAAATCACTTACATTGCTAATCCTTGACAGGCCTCACCCGCATGATTTGCCTCAATAGTATCTATTTATTTAAGTGGTTTCATGTTTCCTGGTTTCAAAGCCAATTCTTAATTATTTCCCTACCTGGGAAATACAAATCAAGAAATTAATGACTGCTAAGGAGCCCCAAGGTTTAAAAAGTGTAATAAAGACACAGATTAGCAGCACTGATGAAGTATTTGGCTCTGAAAATACATCACAGCAGCTTTTTGGAGTATTCGATGCACACAACAGCCTCCCCAGATTTTATATGGAGGCAGAAAAATAGGCTCTGCCAAAGTGAGGAATAACTCCAGCCAGCTCCGAGTTACAAACTAAAGGTGAACTGAGCCCTAAGTCTACAAAATGCTCTCAGACTGATGTTGTAATGAAGTCAAAGTTTCACCTAAATCTGTTTTTGCCTACTTTTCAGTGCTGCCTAGAATTTATGAGGCTGGGCAAGTCACTAAATCAATGGTTAAGCCTGAAGTGGAAGAACACCAGTACCAGGTAGGTTTTTTGGCTGATCCCACACAGGAACATCACACTTCAAGTACCTGTTAAAACAACAAGAAGCTGCAACAGTCTCCTCTCAAACTGGCAGTTGCTAATTGCTCTCTTTCCAATTTGCTGAGAGCAGCATGTGCTGGATGAAAAAGTGCCTGTTCTGATAATTCAATTATAACAGAGTCGACAGATACTTGTGAAATTTACATTTTTATATCAAAGATGACATTTGATAGTGACAATCCAAATGCCTTGAAATCTGTCTTTTCAGCGCTAATGATTCTTACAGTAATAAACACCTTGTGCTGTGACCCTTGCCAGGCTCTTTGTAAAGTTGAAGGGACATTTATTGCTATGTATATGCCCATTCTATTAAACTTATTGCCTAAAATAACCATATTCCTCCAGTTGCCTTGGTGGATTTATCCAAGATTTCTGATTTTATACCTTTGTGGTGGAGAGACTACTTGCATGAAAATTCAGTATGCTATATAACTCCCCACGAAAAGAGATCGAGGAACATCTGCAGATGCACAACACAGAGCTTATTAATAATACTCCTGGAGCTAAAGGCTACAGGCAAAATTAGAGACCCAAATACTGAGCATTTTGCACATACTTAAGGATGCTAAATAACCATTTCTGGATATTCTGCTTTTTGCTAAATGAGTTATCTGTATCATTGAGCAAGGGTATGACTATGAAAAATGAAAAACCCTCTGCACACACACACGTGAGCAGGTCCTTATTTCAGTACCAGTACGTATTTCTTTTGGAAAACTGTTCCAGGAGAGAACAAAAAAGAAAGGAATAAGCCTATGAAATTTATTTTTTTAGACCTGTTCCAATCTCCATCCCTCAGCCAATTACTACCTGGATATGAACTACTGAATATGATACAAATTTCAGTCACAGCTCCGCATCCCTAGTGTGGTACAGACACATCCTATGGGATCATCTCTGTCCTGAATCCATTACAGCTATAATTAAACAGAGTAAGTAAAGGGGAGGTTTATAAAACATGTCAGTGACAGAAGGGGGAAGAGAAGTGCTGTGAATTTCTGTCCCATGGACAGTAGGAGAAGCAGGGAACCTGAAATAAGTCTGCTTGAGACCTTCTGAATTCCATGAGCAGGAGTGAGGTGGGGAGAGATGGGAAAGGAAGGAGAAGATGATGTAGAAGAAAAGGCAAAAGAAAGAAAGAACCAAATAAAACCTCAAGCTTTGAGCAAGCTTTGGATTCATTTCAGGGAAAATTTAATCAGTGTTGACATTTAAATTGGGGTGGGGGTAAAAGAAAAGTGCAAAGCATCCAGATTTCTAAATGCATTCTTTGCACCTAGAGATTTTCTGCACTTGTCTGATGTTCTGTTTCTTTGCAAACCTCATTTGAAATCTCATCAGGGCATGGAGGTTTTACTTAAGGGTGGAAGCATGCGAGCAAACAGAAAGGTGCAGAGGAAATGTGCTTAAAGGACAGAGGAGCAGAGAAGAGACAGGCATCAGGGCTAATGAACCAACAAGAGAAACTTGTCGAGATTGGAACAAGAAAGAAATTTACTCAGAGAGCCTTAAGTAAATGAAATAAAGGACATGTCAAAAACATTACCCTAAACTGTGAAATATATAATGTCAGCAAAAGGCAGATAAGGCAGTGTTATTGTAACTGAGCCTTTATTAGTGCCACCGGAAAAACAAGAGATTCCACATCGGAGCACAACATTATTTTCGCGTTGACCTTGGCGACTCATGCTTAAGCTATTAGCAAATCCCATGACAAGAGCCGGATGAGCAAAAGAGACTGGTGTAAGAAATCCCAGGCAGCTGGGTACTAATAAGTACATTTGGAGAAAAGACTTTTTGGCAAGGCAATGAAAATAGAACATGTCAACACATGAGGTTTTAGACCGCAGGAAAGAGGAAAGTAGAATAGAAACTCAAAAACTATGTTTTTTCCTCCTTTCCTCACTCTTGGCACTTCCTTCTCAGTCATTTTTGCCTTGCCCATGCTTGACACAAGCTCTGAGCTTTGGGGAAAGAAAAATGGATGATATGAAATTACAACAGTTGTCCAATGAGACATTTCCATTAAACATTGAGTTCACCAGCAGCTAAGCTCTTGGCATCTTGTGGCACCAGCCATCACGTTTATCCTTTTTCACAGAATTTGAAATCAAACTTAAGAAAGGCAGCAGAAAGCCTCCAGATAGGCAGGTGAGTAGAGCCATACAACACTACAGACCACCCTTGGGTTTTAGTTCAGCTGAAGTGCCTGAACGCATCCAGAATCTCCAGAGGCCATGGGAATGCCCTGAGGACTGCATCTGTCTAGGGAATATAAACCAGCACAGCATGCCATCACACATTGCTGCTACAGCAGAAAAAAGAGCCAAAGTGCCATCACCTTTAGTTTCAATGTCACACCGTCACAGCTCAAATTCTCCTGGGCAGAAACCAATAAAATCAAATGCAAACAGCCAACAAGGCTGATGAACACCACACTTGCACTTCATACATTCACTGCCTTCCTTAGCATCCAGCTAAAGCTTTTCTTCCAAAGGAGCAACCAAACAGCAGAGTATTCCCCACAGGAGGTGGATTAGTTTTTTCTCTTGCTTCTGTGATACCGAACATTGCTTCCATTATACAAGAAGGCATTTGTCAGTGTTACTTTTATGGGCACCAATTAGTCCTTTATTAGATTTTCTGAGATTCATTATGTGGTAATTAATATACCATTCAAATCAGCATCTGTTTAACATTTATGGAGGAAGTGAACTAAAAATACAAGAAACCAACCAAGCAACAAAAAAAAAACCCCATCATACAGAGCGACAAATGACAATACTTGACTTAAAACAAAGAAAAGTCATAGAATAGTTAGGGTTGGAAAGGACCTTAAGATCATCTAGTTCTAACAGCCTGCCATGGGCAGGGACTCCTTGCCCTAGATCATGTCACCCAAGGCTTTGTCCAACCTGGCCTTGAACACTGCCAGGGATGGGGCAGCCACAGCTTATCTGCGCAACCTGTGCCAGCGCCTCAGCACCCTCACAGGAAAGAACTTTTTCCTTATATCTAACCTGAACTTCCGCTGTTTCAGTTTGAGCCCACTACTTCGTGTCCGATCGCTACAGTCCCTGATGAAGAGTCCCCCTCCAGCATCCTTGTAGCCCCCTTCAGACACTGGAAGCTGCTCTGAGGTCTCCACGCAGCTTCTCTTCTCCAGGCTGAACAGCCCCAATGTTCTCAGCCTGTCTCCATACAGGAGCTGCTCCAGCCCCTGATCATCCTCATGGCCTCCTCTGGACATGCTCCAACAGCTCCATGTCCTTCTTATGTTGAGGACACCAGAACTGCACACAGTGCTGCAAGTGGGGTCTCATGAGAGCAGAGTAGAGGGGCAGGATCACCTCCTTTGACCTGCTGGTCATGCTCCTTTTGATGCGGCCCAGGATATGGTTGGCAAGTCATATAAAAATAATTTGCTGATAAGGTTGGCCCACATAAAATCTGTGCAGGGGTTTTGAGTATTCAGCCGTCTAATTACCAAGCCCCAAATTAGCTAATGGAAGATAATGATCTGAAATTATATTAACATACACATATTTTGCTGCTTTTGAAGTAACTCTTGGAAATTGTTAAATCTTTTCTTCCAGGAGAACTGGCACCTCTGACTGATCTATCCTTTTGACTCTGGCCTTATATAAGTACCTTTTAATATTATCCATGAATAAACCATCAAAAGCTTACTCAAATTAAGACTATTCACTTTAATTGTGAGCAGTTTTTTAAAGGTGCTTAATTACAATCAGAAATATGTATGATAAAAGAACCATTCCTACTGTATATTAAAGATTTCATTATGCACAGGTTCTCTCAAGCAATCGAACGTAGTCATTAAAGAACTCCCATACTTAAAGCAATATTTTCTTAATGAAAGAAGAAATCATGATGCAACAGTTTGTTTGCCTTCTTTATTTGAATCCTAAGTCCTTGACTCTCTGCTCATTTGAAATTAACATTCACATTCAACTGAAACATCCTGCCTCATTTCAGTGCAAATTTTGTCTGATTCTTAAGGAGCTGGCTCAGATTTCCCCATGACAAAACCTCTTTCCCCCTCCATGCCTAAAAGACATTGATTTTCTCTAACTCTTGGACACCCCAATCTCCCTTTGGGATGATGATCTTCAGCTGGAAGATGGGAAGGACAATTCCACTAATCTAGTACTCAGGTACTGCAGTGAAAGGGATCCTGTGGATATCAAAAGAAGGCAGGTTTAGGCCATAAGCAAGCTGTTCACTGTACTTCAAAATTAAACAGGGAGATTTAGGTTAGACATAAGGAAGAAATTATTTACTATGAGGATGGTGAGGCATTGGCACAGGGTGCCCAGAGAAGCTGTGGCTGCCCCATCCCTGGCAGTGTTCAAGGCCAGGTTGGACACAGGGGCTTGGAGCAACCTGCTCTAGTGGAAGGTGTCCCTGCCCGTGGCAGGGGGTTAGAACTAGATGACCTTAAGGTCCTTTCCAACCCAAGCCATTCTATGATTCTATGACTCTAACAGCTACGTGCATAATACGAGTTAGAGCTCACCCAAAAGGGTTCCTGCATTTGCTCCATGCACAGTTGGTTCAGCTTTCACAGGAACAGCAGGCTCCTGACAGCTTGTTTACTTGGGATGTTTTGCTCTTTCTGGACCAAGTTCAGTGCAAGATGGAAGAAGGGAACTGCTAAACGTACTGATTTGCAGAACGCTGCATGTGGCAGATTACAACAGCACGGTGTCACAGCATTAGCTCAATCAGCTACACCAAGTGTTAGGTTCCCTGCAAAATAACATGGGAGTATTTTCAAAACCTAACAGACACGCAGCATGGGAGTTTGGAGAGATGAATTCAGTAAGACTCTGCTTTTCAGTGGACCCCAGCCAGTATTCTGGCTGATACCTATTAAAAATTTAAGAAAAACTGAAGCTAAATATTGAACCCATCACTTGGAACCAGTGGTAATATCCCCCTTTCTTGTACTATGCATCTGACATCCCTTTAACTGAACACCTCATCCTTCACAAAGTGTGGAAAACATCTGGGGAGACATACTTGACTGGACAAGGCGTCAGTGTGTACCTCTACCAGGCAGCTCACAACTGAATATTGAGTTTATCCAACTTTCATCCAGGGCTTCTCAAAATGAGGATGGTCCTTCCAAGAGAGGTATCACCTAATATCACACATGGTACTGTTCCTGACTGCATATATCATGTGTGTAAACTGCAGTGATCGTATTCTATTTGGAGCAATTTCTCCCAAAGTCTGAAGTGTACATCCAGGTATTCTGGATTTTGGATGAGTGGTGCTTAAAAAGGGATAGGTCACACTTGCCACATCGCTCCTCAAACAAAACAAATCAGGACTATTTGTGCAATAGGGATATTTGAGTGTGTTAGTACTATGCAGTATGAGCTTTGGGGTCAAAACCCCAACTTAAAATAATGGTGTATTTGCCTAAAAAGACCTGAATCCAAGGTTTGTGCAGCAAAACCGATCCCTCAGCTTTCACCCAGCCCTTAACCCCTGAGGTTAACAAGCTGGATAAAAGGCCTTTAGGTAACATATAATGAACAGCTTAAAAAAACTAATTGTCAAGAAAAAAACAAAATGGTTTAACACTTCATCTAAATGTATTGAATTAGCAATGTTTCAAAGACAGCTTTCCTTCTAATCCCTGACAAAATGGTCAAGAGTGCAATTTCATTACAAGCCACAGGACAATCTGATGGCAAATCCTTTCTCTTGAGGGGAGCATGACTGATGAAAAGCATAAAAGTATTCACATGACACATGCTTCTGACTTACAAACCCAAAGCTTACCTCAAAAAGGCAATTATAATTCCTACTAAACAACTGGAAACCAGGCAACCTGGGGCTGTAAGCACCCATTTCTTCTGGGAGCATTTGTTAGTGGCACCCAGCCTATATCATTAAACTGCTTTGAAATTAAATAGAATAATACTGCTGAGCCTCTCTCTTCATTACCACCATCTGGTTTTTGTTCTGCACTATTGTGCTGCACCTCGGAACTCGTGAGGCTGGGAATAGTATCTGAGCATCTCATGGACATTAACACATTAATGTGACATTAATCCTGCACTGGGAAAAATTACACTGATATGGAGGGAATGGAAATTCAGAAGGTAAAAGCCTTGTCTGGGGTCACGCTGGGTGCTGTGGCTGAGCAGAGGATGGAATGTTTTGCTCTCCAGTTCCTGACGGTTGCCTTAAATCCATGACCAGTTTTATTTAGTGGATTGAGGTGTTCAACTCTGAGGACGTGCAGATTCTCACCCTTCTTCCCTTCTTTTTAACATGGGATGTGGCAATTGAGATTTTCTGCTTAGACTACTGGGAAGGATGCTTTACGAACTGTGAATACAGAGGCCCTGCACTTCAGGTACAAGCTAAACCAGCTGCCATGAGAAGACATATATGTTTAATGACGTGGCACATAAAGAAGAAATACAATGTGTGCAGAAAGCGAAAGAAAGACCCCTTGAATTTTCTAGATAGGTGGGATTTAGAGCAAAGCATAAAGTTCAGGCACTAATAGATGAGTTAACCTGGATTTTTAATGGAATCACGGAACTGTTTTATTTCTATGGGAAAGTTCCAATCATTGCACTTGGATAGAACCTTTGCTACGTCGACTTGATTTCCACCCGAGTCTGTCAGAAAATGCCAAAGGGACAATCAAACTAAGTGTTGAAACTGCCAAAATGTTTTTCCCTTTCTTACACCTTTTGCATGATTCAACCTTTTATACATTTAGGTCCTGTTAGAAAATATACACCCTCACTGAAATTTATCCCTCTTTTCTTACTTCTAATTACAAGATGAGAGGTGCTCACCCATGCTTTCTTCATGAAAGAGAAAACTCTTACTCATTTTGTGTGAAAAAGCTGAGAGTTGGATAAAGCATCAATATAAAGTCATTTAGAAGTAGCAGAAAATTAGTACTCTTATTACTTGTCAAGGAATAAAATGCACTTAGAGTAGGTACCAGGCCATTTGCTGGGATGCAAACAACCCTGCTCCCCACTTCAGTGGGCTTTTTCATCAATTTTACAGATTTGTAACCATATGCATTTAAATTGCATTGCTTCTGATTTTGAATGGTATCACTTAAAAAAGGATCAAACTTAACGGGGAATAATGTTTTCTGATAGAATCTGAATTTCCTGAAAGGGAGAGAATAGACAGCTTCATTGTATGTGTCTGCCATAGGTTCCCTTCACTAAAAGGTATGTTACTCCACTTCTCTACCTTTGGCATTTCAGACACCATTACATATCAGCAAGTTTAGCATTAGTATATCTGAAAATGATGGCTTGCCACAGTATCTTTGCCTAAATGCACTTAAGCAGGATAAAAATAACTCCGTTCTAGGCGACAAAAATAAACTTGTACATTATTCTAAACAATAACATCTATGAAAAGAGAGTTAAACACATTGTGTGGATGGTGATTAACACTTGCAGTATGAAGTTAATAGCTGTCATCTTTTGACCTGTGCTATGTGGGAGGTCCAGCTGTTACATTGCTGCCTTATGGACTTTATTTCGTATTCTACAAATGAGAAGAGACTACAACTCACTTCCCAGAAACCAGAATACAAAGTGCTGTCATGAGAAAGCTCAGCTTGGCGCACACAAGATGACAACCATGCACACAGGCTCCAATTTTGCCAAGAATGAAGAAAGCAAGAGGGAAAAGGACAAACACCAACTGGTGCATTGGCCATCTGCTTGTAACCAGACAACTCCTCTAACACACAAAACACAAACAACACTGGCTACTGCTGTCCCTTCCACAATCATTTACCACATACAGGTCATAGCCATGAACCAGAAGCTTATTTTCCTTTGCTCTATATAACCATATGAAAAATAAGCACAACTCAGTCTAATGGAGTGAGTGGGGGCAAAATTTCATTGCACTGAGTTAGCAACAGCAAATATTACTCCAAATGAATCCAACTAGAGGAGCTTGATTGTAGCTCAGTTTAATGTTTTGGTCAAAAGCTATTTAAGTCTTTCATCACTATTTTATTTTCAAGAAGAAAAGAAAAAACAAAGCTCAGAAGCCCCAGATAGCTTCATTTTCCTTTGCAGGCAATGCAGAGAGACATGCAGAGAGAATATGTTTTTGTATCACAGCAGCACCCCCAGAGCTCCAACAGGAGAAGGAAAGCCCCTGCAAGGCACTGCACAAGTGTACTGAACAGCAATCTTTGCCCCAAGAATTAGCAGAGCGCATTCAGAAGCTGTAATGGAGAGACAATGATTTTTGTGTGAATATTCTTATGCCACTGAAGAAGACAACCCGTGTGGCCATGCTCCACAGCAGCTGGAGAACATGCACCCTGTGCAGATGGTGACTTGCAGTGCAACTAAGGCAACATAGATCAGAAGAAACAGCTTTCCTTTTTGCCAACAAGTCTTTCCTGCCCAACCTGTCACTCCAAATACCTGGGATGATGGCAGAATTAAAGACCTGAAGGAAACCCCTGAATTTACTCACTAAATTTAAAAACCAACCAACCAAAACCCTTACTCAAACAAACATCATCCAGGTCCAAACTTTTAGGTGCACCATACCCACAGATCATATGAGAGTTTTCACAGCTCTTTATCAACAGTCTCCACTCTTCTATTCCATTTCTGAAGCAGAGCTGAGCTCTATGGAAACCTCGTGCCAAATGTACATTCATTCTTCATTTTCATTTTCCATATTTTTCCTACCAGTCCTAACCAAAGTTAGGTTCTGACCTAGCTTTAGGCAGCACATCAGTTAAACAGAACAAGTATAAAAACTAACTTCCAAGCCTCAAAGCCTGTTTAACCATAAAGAGATGTTTCTTGACCCCAAAAGCAAGATTAAGTCTCAGAGGGCTATCCAAATTGAAGTACAAGATTCCCTAATAATTTTCCAGACACTTCTCTGGCCAGCTTTTCTCCTCGAAAAACCAATCCCAGATGTCTAAGCCTGCATTGAAGGTATTGCCCATCACATAATGATGTCTCTATCTTATCACCTAGGTACTGGGGTTTTTGATTACTGCAAACCCTATTAATCAGACAGGCTGCAACACAGACAGGCATTTCACCACAGAAAGAATTAGTGATCAAAAGCTGGAAATAGAAACCAGGACTTCTGAGGCAGGCTGAAAAGGAATCTGGGGACAATCGACTTTGTAATCACCTGAAATGGAGAGAGTCTGAGCCTGAAAGGCTTTTTTACTTTCTGGTTCAGAATGAAAAGAGCAGAGCGAGACTTTAGAGCCTGTTGGAAATAAGAAGAGAAATGAGGTACAATTTTGGCAAGCAGGAAAAGAATGATGAGAAGGTCCTTATGAGGCCCCAGTCTGTGATGTTAAAATGCAATCCCTGACAGTCCAAGAGCCATGACAGACTCCATTCGATATATTTTTATTTATTAGTTTCTTATTAATCTGCAGTAAACACAGATGTTTACACTTCCTCCATCCCTCAGTTTGCCTTATCTGTGAACAGACAGGACTGCTCACAAGGACTGCATAAAGCCTCCTAAATCTGGATCCTTTGGGGTAGTAACTCAGGCAATGTGAGTAGTTGTCACCAGATCAGCCAGCACTGAGCTGAAGAGCAACAAGAGATCTAAAATATGAAGGAAGCTGCATGAAATCACACAGCTTTCTTTTAAAAGAGAATAACTGTTGAGCTATCCAGAGGCAGCCCATCTTTGCACACACTATTTCTACTCATAGAACAAAAAGAACCTGTTGTGCCAAGTTATTCTGATAATCATAGCAAGTCATCTTCGCTTACAGGGCTGATGCTGAGCTTCAATAAGGAACTTAATCGCAGAGAGCCTGACAGTGACTCCAGACGCCTGAACCATGTGTTATTTAAGTGCCAAACTTCACTGGGGCGTTAGCCTTGAATTTCTTTATGGTAGCCTTCCCGTATGTGAATGTACAGTATTAAATAAAAGGACTCTCTATTAATACTGTAATTTTAATAATTACCCATCTAATTCTAACAATGACATTAGTTAGTGGTGGGCACAAAACAGCACAGGCACATGAGGACACCAAGTGTCTATTCTGTATGCATGAACTGAGAGGGTAAAGGCATTAGTTAGCAGAGCCTAGCACTGAGCTCATGTCTCCTGGCTCCAAATAACGCCTTAATCAGTCTTTCAGCAGTTATAAAGAGGGGGAAATGGCATTGAGCTTAAAGCGTGCAACTGAAAATACAGATATTCCCTTTCCTAATTTTAGGATTTAATCAACACCTGCAGCTCCTATTGATTTAGGTACCTCTGGAAATCAAAACACCCCTGTATTATATTTTCTCCTCATTCTACTTCCCTTCTACCCCCTCTCTGTTTCAGCTTCAATAAATATAATCTCTTTTTCACATTTATAAGATTATTTATCCCTCCCCCCCCTTAAAAAGCATGACAGCCCCTGGGATATTTTTGCTGGTAGTCTTGTAATGATGCATTGCTTTCATACGTTATCAAAACAATAGCACATAAATGATGTATTCCAGCCATGGATTATCCAAAAGACGGTCCCCGATGACAGAGTGCCCCAGTGCTGTTAGAGCAACACTGGCAGGAATATTGCAGGCATGCCATGAGACTTACGCTTTGGCCAAAACAAGGATTTATTTTGTGATGTGGGAACAAGCTCAGAGCGGAAAAGGAATGTAGCTATAGCACAGAACAGTTACTGTACTTAACATGGTAATGAATTTACAGCGTCTGTGTTTGATTGGAAAATTTATTACCATTGCTCCATGCCTGGGTGCTAAGAGATAATATTGCCCATTCACCAGTGACAGCCACTTGAAGTTTATTGCTAACATTTCATAGCCTGGTTTTAAATATATATGTATATATATGGAATAAACTAACAGCCAAATCTATTGGTTTAAAGGTACAGAAGCCTTCAGAGTACATGTATACATAGAGAGATACGAACTGATAGCCTGATTCTTATCTCACTCATTTAATAGCTGTTCCATTTGTCTAACTTCAATGCCTTAATCTATTTTTCCAGAATTACACCACTGTAATTAAGACTGCAATTAGTCTTGTCATTTATAGCACTTACTGCAGCAGTGAATACTCACCCATTTCTTTCACCCCATCTTCCACCTACATACAACTGCTGCAATTTAGGTGGCAGTGCCCAATTTTCACTTTAGAACCTCAGAACCCAACACAATTAGGAAACTTGTACTGTATAAACCAGCTGAGACACCCAATAAGATTAATAAAAATTGGTGAATTTTCCAGTAACCTGCACACCTCAGACCCCAAGGCTTTCCTGTTCCTTTGCTCTCCCTCAAACAAGAGGCATTCCTTCAGGAAAAACTGCACAAAAAAAAAAAAGTAGTATTTGATATATTCTTATCTTAAAAAGAAAATCTTCCTTTGGAATTCTTAAAGACAACACAAACACTCTCAACCTCACGGCTCAGTTTAGTCTTGGGTGAAAAAACCCACTATTCATTGCAAAAAAAGAATACTTGGTTGGGTCAGACAAACTTCCCACGGCCTCAAATCTACACTGAACACAGCATGGAGCCACTACAGAACTGAAATGAATTCTTTTAGAAGTATAATGTGAATTTCCCATTCTTGCACACAAGGCTACTTTCTTCCTATTAGTGTCTCTTATATTGAATATCTGTTATGGGGAGGGGTGAGAATTGATAATTTCAATAACTGAACTGCCACTATATATATGCTTATTGTTTTAGGGCTAAATTACCACAGTATTGAGCACCTAAAAATGTCTTTGAGGAATAACTGTGAGAGTATGTAAAGTACATCAGTACTGTCTAAACCCAGTGCAGACTGGAAGAGATATTCCTACCACACAGGCAAAGCACTCAGTGCTTCGCTAGACCTTTTTGAGCACCATGCATGGGCAGATGGGTTCGTTGGTTTCTAGTATCTCTAGCACCCTATTTCAGGCACTCTTCCTTCCTCTGAACACTTCCTTTCTTTTGCTAAGAGTTATAATGGTGTATTTATTCTTTCCTATCTGCAAATCACGATCTCCTTGCACAGCCTCATGGTCTTAGCAGGTTTGTGCGCTCACATTTTCTTGCTGTTGCAGCATCAGTTCTGCTCCTGACCATCCACCTCCCCTGGGTTTCTGGGGTGTTTTTCTTTGTGGCAGCCTCTCTTACCTCGCTCTCTACTTTCCCCTGAAACATGCCATTCTCCAGGCACTGCTGGCAGCTTTCAGAAAGCACAAAGATCAGAGTTCACCACAGTAGCTTTCTGTCAAGAAGTACTGCAGGGGAGGAACAGAACACATACAATCAGGATTGTCTCAAGCAGTCTACGACTAACCTGAAGAGAAAATAAACTGTCCAAGACACTATAGTTAGACAGCAAACTGATAGTTATAATCAAGAAAGACTTGCTGACTTCTGCTTGGGGTTTTTTTTTTGGGGGGGGTGGAAAACAGAGTAGAAAAGAAATTTATGCAGAAATCAAGAATTTTGGTCCTCATTTCAGCCCCTCTGTGAAGCAAGGTTACACAAAACAGGGAGCAGGGTGGATGGGAATCTGGGCTCTGGAATTGCACAGACCTGTAACAGATTTGGAGTCTCTCATCTGCCTGCTGGTCAAAGAATTAAGGATGGTGTTAAACGGATCTTTTTCTGCTTGCTCCAGGGCATGCCTGACTTTTTATTTATGCATAGCAAAGAACAGTGGTACTAGTTATCTCCAGAGAATAAAACCATGACAGAAATGTATTTGTGAGCCTGTTTCAACTCTTTCTTTCGCCTTCAATTATTTTCCTTTGAACTTCTGGATTTGTCTGATAAACGGGTTGCTCAGATAAAAACTAATTCTTGACATTTAAGCTGCTGGGACGAAACAGCCTCACCATTGCATGTGAGTTCCAGAGTTTGAAAAAGAAAAGGGGATTTAATTCCACTATGCAATGACACGTTTCAGAGTTCCATCCCCCAAGTAAGCTCAAATCGCTTTACAAGCTTTAATAAAGGCACACTGCTAAAGAGATTCCATCTACTCTAATGATTTTAAAATCCATTTTTATACAAAACACTTTCCATTTTGTAACCTAGTTTTTCCTTTTCCTCCCCACCTCTTTCTAAACTTCCATTATAAGCTATTATTCAATTAGCTTTTTTGTATGCTTGCAAAGGTCTTTTTCCTTTTGGGGAATTAATTTTCAAGGAAAATGGTGAAATTATACACATAAATTTTGTCAAATACAGACACTAAAGAGGAATTGGCCAGCAATTTCATATTAGAGCTCAAATTTTATTAAAATATCACGTGAAATTCTTAATGAGAGGTGCTGACTATCGAGCACCTGGGCCCTAAATCCATTTTTTACATCCTCATCTAAAACGGTGATGGTAATACTTTATTTTTTCCCCATACAGCCCAATTTTGCTCACTTTCAGAAACTGCAGTATGAGGGACAGGAATAATGTTGCTTTGCACTTTTATACCATTTCTAGCATTGTAGACCTCAGGTTTACTTTAGTTGTGTAGATACTTATTAATTAGCATTTCCCACAGTTCAGGCACATGTGTGTTCACTTCCCCACTGGGATACTGGAATCCTTGCAGCTCATGCCATTGACCCAGAAAACGACATTTTAACGTCACTAATTGTCGGATGTAAAGTGAAAGAATGAGTTAATGATATGCTTTCAGAGAAGCTCTCTGGAGTACCCCAGTGATCTCATTCCTCCCAAAACAACCCAGGACCAAGTCCATGCCTTCCTTAGTGCCCATCTGCTGGCATTTTCCCCATTTACCAGCCATCTACCCACACAGCTGCTGAGTTCTCCAAAGACAGAGAAGAGGACAGCTGGCCAATTTAACCAAAATCCCTTGATTTTTGGAAAAAACAGAGGTTAGAAAAAGTTTCTTTTCCTCCCAAGCTGGTTTTGCATGTTACATTACAGTCCTTTCCTTTAACCAAGCCTAGTCCTTTAAGGAGGAGACAGCACATTCTGTTGTTTTGTGGCAGCCCCCAAAATATCACCACTTGAAAACTTTGGAGAGCAATTGCTGTAATATAGTTTATCTGTACCATGATACACTTTATCTGAACTGGCATTGTATATATAGACAACTCCATGTGAAAATTACAGTGCAGTATTTATGGCATGCTTGAGGTGAACACAACACTGCATTATTGCTTTCAGCACAGCCTGGATAAAACATGCTTTAATGGCAGACCATCACTCAAAGGTCTTAGAGTCCTCTGGATTATATCTTATAACTGTAGATGCAGTAGAAAGGAAATTATGAAAGCTAGCGGAAACCTGGAGCATCCTAGATGACTTTACCATTAGTGCGAAGGCACAGAGGTGGATTGTCAATGACCTTTCTAGTAACAATTATTCAAGAAGATACTATTTAATAAATGAATATTAACACAGCAGAGCCTAACAGACTGTGAAGAGCTTCGGGAATTGAACAGTACTTAATTCTAGATTTAAATTTAGCAATTGCCAATGCAGTCATAGAAAAATGTAATTTAACTTTCTAACACCATCTGTATGAGAGGTGCTTATAGCCAAGGCTTGATCAAAAGCTGAGGCTGAGAAACAAAAGCAACACACATGCCAAAGTTTACATTTGAAGGAAAGGAGACCACTCAAGTTAAGGACACAAATAGGTAATGACAGAAAAGTTTACAGAATCAAGACCAGTATTAGAACTACTTTGCACAATGATTCAGGTGGAAGGTGACTTTGCTGGGTCCCCTCTTTACACAGCTGAGGTTACACAGGGCCAAGGTGCCAATGGATTAAGCCAATACTGCAACGCAAAGACCTTGTTGCTTCCTCACAGGCTTACATGACCAGCAAGGCTGTACACAGCACATGAAGCAAAACCAGCAAACCAGCAACCCCTTCATTTCCCCAGTTAGAAGTGAAATGAATCAAAAAAGCCAGAAGGATACTGAAGACTAATCATGAGTGAGAGGCAGCAGAAACTGCATCTCTTCATTAAGTCTAAACCTGTTGATGTGATTTTAAAACAAGTTTCTGCTAGCATTCAAGAGGTTTGAATGTTGCTTTTCTTCACTGTATGCTTATTTGTCTTGTAAGAAGCCAGCAAAGCACACACTCAGGAAGGCAGCCAGCAAGACTGCTGCCATACATATCTGCTGTGTTCAGTTGCTTAAAAAGATCACACAGACTTAGGAGCAGCAGCGGCACCTACATAGGAATTTCCAGTACCTATTACAAGTATGGGCTGGCAGCCAAAGAATTAACCTGGGGCTCAAACCCAGTGTCTATTCCCAGATCTGCAGGCAGCCTACTGCCTGTCTGCATCCCTTGAAAAGAAGAAATGACCTATGATAGGCTACAAGTAAAATCTAGATATCCCCTTTTTAATGATGGAGACAGTGAACTAAGTCTCCCAGCAGTAGCAGTCAGGAGCAAAGGCAATGAAATCATCCTTCCTGGACCTTTCATGAGTCCAAGCAGAAATAATAAACACAAAGTACATTAAATTTACTTACTGTTTTTGCATAGAAGCTACTGGATGATGTTTATACTGAGGTACTAGGGTAAAAATAGCAACTTTTTCCTGGTTTTCCTACTAGTAAAGCCAGTACTATAGATATTTGCAATTCAGGTACATGGTAAATACCAGGCTGCACTGATTCAATCATTTTAAGTCCAGAAGGAATCTGATCCCTTACTCTGCTCTCCTGAAAGAGAGATTTATATTCAGTTCTTTGTCTATTCTTTTCCCTTTTTTAAGCTGCTGAAGCATTTTCTGAGTGTCTTCTCCACAAGCACCTACATGAAGTGATTTGTCCAGCAGTCTTGCTTCCTGGACACACTATATCACATCTGGGCTGTATTAACCACACTGTGTCGGAAGGGTCTGGGCAAGGAAGAGAGAAACTAGGACCTTGGACTCCCATTGTGACAACAAAAGCCTGACACACATTAGTCATATGCTGGTGATTCAATGTCCTATCTGCACCCTCCAGCCCAGTCAAAATAACAAAAAGCGCCTTGCGAGACAAAGCCTTAATACAGAAGATAACAACTGCACCCAGGATGGTTGATGCAGTCAACTGAAAAGAATCGTTTGACCTGGACATCTAAATCAGCTTGTCACACTGTATGGTGTTAGAAATAGGAGTGTGCATTTGGGCAACTTCTGTTCATCACTTTCCAAATATCTGTGACCTGAGTGTTTCAAGTCAGGGAAATGAAAGACAAAGTAGTTCAGCATCAGAAAAACAAGTTCAAGAGGGCATGGAAATGATGCAGTTCAATCTTCACTGAAGTGGTTGTGTCTTTTGAGGATGCTATTTAAACTGGCAGAGGCAGCTTTTGTAAACCGTTTTCCTTTCAGACGTCCTGCATGAAGCGCAAGGTCTCTAACTACCAAAGTCAGCTCAAGTAAGCCTGTCAGAGTAGCATATAGGTGTTACAAACCTGCACATCCCCACTATTTCTGCTAGTAGCTTGCAAAAGAGCTGTAATTTGGTTTGCAATTAAAGCCAAGCTTGAGCTAACAGGGAGGAAATATAAAACAAAAAGCACCCCATAGCCACATACCTTCTTTCCTTGATCACAGCAGCACTGAGAAACTTAACTGTTAATGCTCTGTTTCTCTGACTGGTCTTGAAAAAGTCATTTTATCCTCTTCAGTAGCTTAGGTACCAGCATTGCTGCCCTGGTCTCACACCAGATCTGAACACTCCCTTCTGTAAAATATTAATGTATTCATGTTTCCAACATCTCTGTGTTGCAAGGCAGTATTAGCAGACACTGCAGATGGAGAATGGAGGCAAAGGAAATATTTAAATAACATTTCTGATACATAAAATATTTGGCAAAGCTGAAAATTGTTTGGAGGCCACCTGTGATTTAGCTATATTCCTGGAAGAGAAGATTGCTCTTCTCCCATAATGCAAATGAAGAAAACCATATAATCACACTGCAGTTTTATTCAAGCCTAGCTATAGTCATTCCTCACTGCCACTACATTTTATGCTGTTTCTTTTTCAAAGCTTTTTCAAAACAAAAAGAAACAAATATATTTGGATTGAAAGGGGTAAACATTGCAAACCACATGCAAATAAACTATTCCTTAACCAGCTTTCCTGCTGCGGGACATGACAGGGCAAATTTCGAAAAAGCAATGTCACTGCAGCGAGCAGGAGCTACAATACCACAGTCTGACACAAGACTCTTCCTCCTCAGCTTTTTTTAGAAAGCTATGCTAAACTCAGTCCCTCTCACACTAGTCAGAGCTGTCTCACTGCTTCTTTGCGCTTCCTTTCTGTCCCTCTCCCTTCTCAGCTTTCATTTTTATACATTCATAGAATCACAGACTGGTTTATGTTGGAAGGGACCTTAAAGCTCAACCAGTTCCAACCCCCTGCCACAGGCAGGGACATCTTCCACTAGAGCAGGTTGCTCCAAGCCCCTGTGTCCAACCTGGCCTTGAACATTGCCAGGGATGGGGTATTCACAACATTGCCAGTAAGCTCTTTAAGGCTAGAAATTCTGTAGCTGGTTTTCTGTATGTTCAGTGACTAACCCTGGCAAAAGGCTGGCTCCTTCAGTTAAAGCAGTGCCTGAAAACAACGAAACACTCACCCCTTGGCAGAAGGGAATTCTGTATGTAGACCACAGCTTTGACACTGCACAGGGTCACTTTACAGCAATGAAATGCTCCCTTCCAGCCCACGGCACCACATGCTTCTCATGGCAAACATGAGGTGATTTAAACTGATTTAACCACCACTATAAGAAGATTAAATCACCCAGAATTTACCCTGCACTCCACATGAATGGCATCATGAAGCCACATATCAGTTGATGCACAGTAAGTTGTTTCCCCATAACGCTTTGATCAAACCTGGACTTTGAGTCTGAAAGGTATCAAAGGCTGCTTCCATTACATCAAGTTGCCAAATAATGTTCCTTGTTACCAGATTCCAGTGCTAAGCATGGGCAAGTGGGTGAAAACCTCACCATATGCTGTTCTAGACTCTACGATGGTGCTAAACTGAGTGGTGCTGACAAATTAAACAAGACCCCTGCACTCTCAAAGGCATTCTTCCTGTAAAGCAAGAAAGTCCTCTGTATTCCCAAAACCTTCAGTGCTTTTTTCCCCCCCTCTCTGCTCTAAAATAAACTGTTTCTGATTCTCTCCCCAATATGGTGGTATAACTACACAAATGTTCCCACCCTGATGAAGTTGCAACAACAGTAAGCTAGAAATTAAGCACGCCCTGTTCTACTGATGGCAGGCTTGGATGCTGCACACAGCCTGGTCCCTCTGGAGGCATTATACACAACAAAAGCACAGGCTTTGGAAGGGGCACAGGCAACAGATTTCATTCTAGCCATCATGTTGTGTTACTGAGGTAAGCCTAGTTGTTAGCATCTTATTTCCTACAGGGTAAGCTTAATTAAAATCCAAGATGTCAAAAGCCAGTATGAAGTACAATATACCTGTGGGCACTTGGAGCGAATTAAGCATATCAGCAACTGATGAGCAGGCTTCAAACCTGCATTTGAAGAAAAGATTAGAAGTATTGAGTAGAATGTAACTCCTAGCCAGAGGACAACTGTTTGCTGAGCCTTGTATTTGACTGCACGCATCAGCCTTTTCTGTTGCATGCACAACAGACCAGCCTCGATTCCTTGTGCTTTAAATGCACTGTGTATGTCTGACACGTGTATATTAGACTGTTTCCAAACCCTTTATTTGCAGAGCTTTTCTGCATGACAATTTAGCCTCAAATCTAGCTCAGGATTTTTGTTGTTTGGGAGAGAAAATACCACTTACTGATATTGATTACTCAAGCTGAAAAGGAAATGCAATTAAAAGAATGGCAGAGATCCACAGGATCAATGCAGTCCTATTAAAAGAAAACACTTTTCAGTTATTGCATATTCCAAGAAGACCCCTGCAAAGCCCTTTACTGTACTTGCTGAAATTAAGCAAGCCAGGAGGCTCCCTTCTTTGCCTGCCCTGTTTCACAGGCTCTGTGCAGATGAACACATTAGAAGACTGAAATACTCTAAAGTATGGTACAAAGAGCCATATGTGTGCCCTCCAGCTTGACAGGGAGAAATTCCACTGGAAGTAGCAAGTTCTAAAACCTCTGAGATTTTAGTTTGATGTTTGTAGCTTGGTCATATCAGAGCACAGCTTCCACTTTGAGAATTATTGACGCGGCTTTTAAGTTATTGGTACTTCTGAGCAACAGAAGCTTCCTCTGAGCAAGGAAGCTGGTTTGAGTACAGCCAGGATCCTCATGGTCTCTATGTTGCAGAGAGCATGAATAAAGGAATGTCAAACCCTAATTGATGTTAACTTGCATGCCCATTCCAGGCGATGGATGCTCACAGAGAAAAAACCTTCATCTCTTCAGTGTTCTGCTGACCTTTTTCATCAAACATATGGGAAGACAGAAGTGGAAGATATGCCATGCTTCAGAGCAGCACCTCACAGCCTGCTGCTTTTTTTAAGTATAAAGATGCCATTCACATGAGAATGCAGAGGGATTGTGTGGCACCTACTCCATGGTTTTTCAGAGCAGTGAATGCCTGCTACGTACCACTGGAGAAAAACACAAATTAATCCTGGGGAGTAATGCCAGTGAAGCCAATAGCATTATTTTAATGGATTTAACACATTGTTTCTGTAAGCATAAGCACAGACTCACAGGTTGATTTGGGTTGGAAGGGACCTTAAAGCTCAACCAGTTCCAACGCCCTGCCACGGGCAGGGACACCTTCCACTAGAGCAGGTTGCTCCAACCCCGTGTCCAACCTGGCCTTGAACACTGCCAGGGATGGGGCAGCCACAGCTTCTCTGGGCACCCTGTGCCAGCGCCTCAGCACCCTCACAGGGAAGAACTTCTGCCTCAGAGCTTATCTCAATCTCCCCTGTTCAAGTTTCAACCCCTTGTCCTGTCACTACAACCCCTGATGAAGTGCCCAAACAAAATTTACTGTTCAAACTCAACCAAAGCTGCACTAAAATCAGCTGCAGCTTCAGGATGTCACACGGGTCTCTGCATTGATGAGTCTCAAATGTTATGGCCAATGATCCAAAACACACCACTACTCACCTAAAAGGGAGGGCTCCGGACCCCAAGGAGTTCCCTTGGACATGTCCCAGCCTCAGGGCAGCATCCCTGGGAGTGTCAGGAGCGCTCTCAGGCTCTGCCTATGGCAGGAAGATGCCGCCGGCTTTGGCAGGGCTTTGTCATGGCGGGTGAACCCACCACAGCGCACCTCAGTGCTGCCAACCCCAGAGGTCTGCTCTCAGAAACTCCCTGCCTGGCTTGAAGTGCAGATCAAAGATTCTATCCCTTACTCATTTACTATTTTTCTTCTAATCTTAATAATTTTATATTATTTAACACTCCTTCTATTCATAGCATTGTAGACTGTACAGATGCCATCAAACCAACCAAGTGACATGGCTGCTGATGAGAGGATAATCAAGTCCTCTGCAGCATCCCATTTCTCCTTCCAAAACCCTAATGGGAACACATAAGAGTCTCAAATGCCAGGCACAGGTATTGTAATGTGTAGTGTATCATGACATTGAACTATTTAGTAAAGAGTTTTTCACTGATATCCTGTGTCATAATTGTAGTTTCCAAACAATGCATCATTAACATCTGAATATATGACACAGATGAAGAATGAAATACTGCTTTACATCTGCATAACGACATTTACCAGAGCTCTGTTCAGGCTGTTTGCAGCCTGAAAACAGCCAGAGAAACGCTGTCAAAATTGTGATTTGAAAACAGCCAAAGGACATACTCACAAACCTGTATTGTATTGTATCCATCTGAAACTACAGAGGGAATTTAAAATACATAGCATGCAATTATGCAGATGTGATTTTAATGAGGGCTCCCCAACTATGTTTACTGTCAGACTTTGTAAGGTTAAAATCTAAGAAAAGGGCCTTCATCCAGACCCAGCTCACTTGGGCTTGTGGCATCATAATTTGTTCCATGGTTGCCATGACACAGCAGACCAGTTAACACCTGAATTCTCATCACTGCTGACCTGAATTGAATTCAAATTTATAATATCCTACTAACAATCCACTAGCACTGCTGCAGACAACACTTGGCATTGCTTAACACTAGAAGAAAATGAAAAAACAAATTACTGTTTAGTACTGTCTAATTCCATGGGGAAAATACATAGAGATGGATACAATTGACATCCATTTTATTAATCAGACTATTTTTAGTAGATAAACCAGTCAAGAAAACAGCAGGAGTTTAATAAAGTATACATTAGTAGAACAATTATGGAGTAGTTGCAGCAGACTGTTCCTTCTCACAGCAAGCAGTAGGAAGCATTGTTCAGTTGGAACACAATATAAGAATGCAGTATTTAAGTGAATAATACATTTCACGGTGAGTTAGCCTCTAGGTTCTGCAAAGCACGTTTTGAAAAAAATAGGGAATGTCTGATATATTTCCATTTTCTATCAGCCCTTTCAATAGCACATTTTCCAGTGAAGGATCTCAAAATCATCACTGGTTTTATAATATACCTTTTGAATGAGGAGGTATTAATATACAGAGAGAGACACAGTCTAGATTTTACAACTTAGCCGAGTGAAGCCACAGTCAGGACCTGAGCCTGTATGTCCAGAGCTCCTTTCCTTTTATATGAGCAAATCCTATTCCACACACTTAGGCTTAAATGTCCCAGATAAAAGCATTTCAAGAGAATAAAAATAGAAAAATACATCAAGCATTCTCTTCAGCTGAAAAACAGATCCTCAAATATACATCTGAAAGTCCACTTCAATATTATACATCTTTTTACCTACTAATACACTAGCAGAGTCCTCAAACCTGCAGAAACGCTGAATATGTGACAGACATCCTAGACAATTTATGTTTAAGGCACTCATGGAAACAAGATGTTTTCACCTTCCAAACTGCCAACTGGGCTCAGGCTGAAAGTTTTAATAAATCTGGTGTTAATCCAGAAGCCCCTAAAGATAATAGATGTCCTTTCATCAGCATCAGCTGGTGCTGGATTAGTCCCTGTGAGCTCAAGTGCTAACAGATGCACAAAGTGGTTGCAAGAGATGAAACAGAGAGGACTTGCTCTGGCTGGGACATCTCACTTCGTTCCTTTTGCCTGTACATTTTGGTAACCACTCACTATAATTATTGAGGTTCATAAAACATAAATTTTATATCGTAACACTTTGGCTACAGCGTTTTGTTTCAAAATAACTTACGGGTACTGTATTTCCCCACTGCAATATTCGTCCATCGCAGTAATAAAGTTGTCAGATCCACTATGTGATGGACCACTTTGCATTGCTCTAACTGCCTTTCTTTTGGTATTAGAGCAGTTTGCAACTTCATGTCATCTTCATAAATGTGATCAATAGCAATAATAAAGTTGCATGACAGCCTTCTCCCCCCACCCCCAACCCCAAGAGTTACCCTACTATCAGTGGTAGCTCCACTTTGATTTTTCCTCCAAGTTTTTACTGTTAGTTTGTCGAACTTCCCACAAACAAAACCCACTCCAGTGTGCTGCTGCAGCCCTTCATGCTGGAGCAGATGCTGAGTATTAAACCTCCCAATACAACTCTGTGTGCAGCGCATCATAACTCAGTTTCACTGCTCTTCTACCACAAAAT
The DNA here is from genome assembly GCF_004027225.2 of Strigops habroptila. Classification (NCBI taxonomy): domain Eukaryota; kingdom Metazoa; phylum Chordata; class Aves; order Psittaciformes; family Psittacidae; genus Strigops; species Strigops habroptila. The sequence goes on along the minus strand of NC_044297.2, from coordinate 857,350 downwards.
ACTTGGATACAATGCTTTTGAGAGGGAAATAAATATGTACATGCATTCGATGCTGGATCAGGAATAGAAAACATCCCTTCAACACCTCAGCCTGAAGCTTCCATGAGGCATCAGTCACATGACCCAGTATCTACCTTGAATGCTTCCTGTTCCCGAGTCCAGTACAAACCAACCTGCCCAGTGCGAACACCCAGTAAGCCAAGGAAGAAAGGAATAATACCACTTCATACCCATCAAAACGGTGACCAAGTAGCTAAATAAAGCTACATCATTTACATCTGTAACTATACAACTGGGTTCTATGCACTAGAGGAAGTGTTAACAACCTCTAGACAGTTTGCAAAAGCAGCAGTTTGGGCAGGAAAAGCCTTTTCAGAACCAAATAGTAAAACTGACGCTGAACATGTATGACCAGTTAGGTTAATCAGCACAGATACAGCTAAAACTTGGACTTGGCTCCACCAAATACATATTTGTTAAAATATTAGCAATATTAACAAATACATATTTGCTAAAAGAAGCCTGAAAACGGGGAAAACCACCCTTGTGCAATATTTTCCCTATCATTTCCTTCCTTACTTTGATTAAAACCCACATGGTTTGCTGAACTGGAAATGGGAAAACATCATTGCCAACCTGCAGGTTTCTATTCTGTGAAGCTTCTGCATGTCTTCTACTTTGAGTACTTCCATTAATTTCAGCCAAGTCTTAGATAAAGCCAATACACAAGTCTTTACAGAGCTACAGCCTAAAGAAACGCTGTCGCAGAGAGGAAATATTTGCCAATACTGTCATGCAGCATAACACTACAAGCAGTTTCATCTCAGAAAGATCTATTGTCTTGATGTCGCAGGCAGATGGATGGCTGTGTCTGATATTTCACAGGTACTTTGAGATAGCCCTGTCAGTATAGGAACTATCTGCCTCACTTGTCAGTTAACCTGAACCTATGGATATATAACTTCTCAGCTGCATCTTTCTGCCTCCCTTCACAGCTACGTGACCCTCACCAACGAAAAAGCATGCATCTCCAAGCTGGTTGGCAATCAAAGCAACAGTAGGAGCTAGACATGTCAGCCTTCACATTCCCAAATGCAGCTTTAGTTGATCTATAACAGTAACAAATCAGTCCTGGCCCTCTAGCTCTACAAAATTTCATTCAGTGTATCCTTACTGTGACCTGTTTTTTCTTGGTCCATTTTCCCCCTAGGCACTGAAGATAGGGTTTTTCTCCTTCAAAGCAAAATATCTTTGCTGCCTTTACCATTGTTGCTTTCTCCCCCTTCTTATACTTTCACAACGAGTCCTTAACAAAACTGTATTCATCATACACGCTCAGCTCATCCTGATTAGTATGACAGCTTCTCAGCAGTAAGCACCAGGGTGCAACAGCACAGAGAAAGCTAACTGCTTCTTTAGAGAATTGCTATTATTAATAAGGATTTGTTGCAAATTTCCTTATATAACTCTATAGAACCAAGAGACGGCTGAAATGCAGCCTGTGGATTTAGTCAGATTTATGCAAAACTTCCCTTTCCACAGGTTTATGTGTACCTCAATTCAACTGTGTTTTTGTTTTTGACAAATTTGCCAGTTTTTACATGGTAGTTTTGTGAGAGATTAGAGGAGTTGTGAAAGGATATGCTGGTGCTTCATAGAACCAAAAACCAGGTGCACCTTCTCCCAACCACTAAACCTATTCTCCCTAAACTTCCAGCAATTAAATTTTATTGGCAGCTGTGGATCCTAATAAATCTGTAAGATCTGGAGAGCTGACCAGATTACTACAGAAAAATGAACTTGACAGAAGTCTCATGTAAAAACTCAGAATAAAGTAAAAGGAAACTGTGGCCGAAGGGAAAGTGGTGTAGTCACAGTGTGATCGATGAGGAATAAACCCCTTGCAGTGATCTTTTTGTTGGTAAGGAATTTCTGAGTGCTAGGCACCAACAGAAAATAATGTTAATTTAAGACAGAGCATAACCTTGCAGAATGTAGGCTGACGGCACTGGCTCAAGTGACAGCTCTGCAGGCTGTGGCTGTCATTGTACTGACACTATGAAATACAGATAATGGCAGAGCATCTTGATCTATGGCTGCTCCATGCTGTACAGCTGAAGTTAGACCCTGATGAGAAAAAACCCCACAAGGCTCACCTGGAGCTGGTCAGCTCTTGCTGGTTTTAAAATGCAGTAATTGGGTTCATGCTACCCAAACATGTCTTAATCTTAAATACAGGGCTGCATGAAAAGAAGACAAACTACAAGGTGATCGGATTTTATTAAGCTTGCATGCCTAGTCCCATGCTTGTTTTTATTTAACCTGAAGAGCCTTGTCCCCAAAGACCTTCCCTACCACAAGGATTTCCAAGGCTGCAGAGTTCTGTTCAAAGCAAAAGACAAGTTTGTATGCAAGTTGTTACAAGGGAAGAATATCTATTCATCAAATGTAACCATTACAATCAGAGTTATTTGAAAATATGGGGAAAGAGAAGAAAAATCTTGCAATAACACTTAAGCTGGATTTGCAGTTTATCCTGTCCAGTAAAATAGAATCATCTTCATTTCAGAGAAAGAAATGAGACATAAGAAGAAAAAGTGACTTCTGCAAGCTCATACAGAGATTCTGTCACAGGCAGAAAATTCAACAGAAAACTTTTTTGCAGAGCAATCTGTTCTGCCTGGCCTTGCTTTTGTTCAGGGTGCTAGTCCCAATTTCTCCTACTTTTTGACATGCAAAGTCATTTTTACTGAGCTCCACTTACAGGCAGAGGACAGAGACTGTAATTACCTTCATATCTCTATTTGGACAGTAATAACACCATTACAGGCTGTTCATTTTAATAGCAAATATTGCTGCTGTTCAAGTCATCTTTGCAATCTGCAGGAAGCATGTATGAAGTGTTCTCCCGTGTCACATCTAAACAGGCCTTTGGTATTGGAATGCAGCCACTCATGCTTCTAAGGTCACTAAAGCAGAACAAGTTTCCCTCATTTCATGGTGTGATGACCTCTAAGCCTGCGGGAGTCGGGGTTTCACTAGGAGCCTGAGGTACATGTTGGACAAATTTGTTTGGATCTAACCCTTTGGACCAGCCCAAGGTCAGGCAAGAAGTCACTGCAAGGAAGGGGAATAGATATTAGCTAAAAGGCATTTAAGAGCATAACTTAAAGCCACAGCTGTCCAGATACATGGATCAGGTGGCCATTCTAATGTCATAAAAAGTAAGTCCAGAACATTCAAGATTCCGGCCATGCATCCTTTTTGAAGCAGCTGCTTGCCCAAAACCTTGACTCAGTTCTTTGAACACACAAGATGCAGTTTTAGCTTTCTTGAAAAGCCCTTTTAAAGATTTCTGATCTATAACACATTGAAGGGAATAGCTTGGAAAAATTAGCTATTTGGCCGTGAACAAGGGGATGTGAGCAGCCTCATTGCCTTGCAGAGACCACAGAAGTGTGTCCCAAGAATATGCTAAAGGAAAAAGCACTTTGAGTCTCATATTCTCAGCTAGGTGTTGTAACTGAGTTCTCTTAATTGCAAGCAATTCTTTACTATGATTGGCAAGACTTGGCATGAGGAAAATAAAACTGCTCAAGCACCTCCTATTAGCTATACCACCGTGATAGTAATTCTTCATTTGAAGGAATTAGCATAGACAAATACCCAGGCTGAGCAGCAATATGCTGTTAACAATAAATTAGCTGGCGTGAAGGCATTCAGTGATTCCCTAAAGGGCTTGTGCTCTACTGTTTCTCACTCCACTGCTAAGATAATGCAATCAGCCAAGCAACATGGGGGAACCCAGAGCACTTCCCAAGATGCCACCGTAGTCCTTTGTAGCTTGCGTGCTGGTGTCTCTATGCACAAAGAATTAAATTAAGCAAAAAACCACCCCAAAGACAAGCAAAAAAAAAAGCATTCTCCAATCACTCATCCCCGAGTTTCATACCAGCAAACGTGTGCAAGCACTTCGAAGAGAAGAAAAATGTAAGTGACCAGAGAAAACTGAAAGTAGGAAAATTCAGATTTTAGTCACATGGATTGTAAAGATGACTGCTGGTGAAGCTATTACTCAGAGATGCACAAAACAAGTATGAATCAAGAGTGTAGCAAGGCAGAAAACAAGAAGCTGAACAACAAACAACTACAGAGATATGCAGTTTGTCATATCCCCAGCCCTTTAAGACAGAGTGACTGATGGACATAACATCTATATTATCTACGTTTTACCCGTGGTATCAAGGAATCCAACACTGTCACGGCTTGAATGACAATGAACCAAAGATTATGAAAAAGATAGTTCTTTGTAGAAATGAAAATCCTCTGAGTAAAAAGCTCCCAAAACAAACAGCTACACCTGGGACATAAATCTAATCAACTGCTTTTTTCATTCTGCAAATTCAGGTCCAGGAACAAACTGCAGCTTAATTGTGCAGGTTCCCAACCCATGATGATGGCCTATGTTTGGTTGTTGAAAGAGCCTGCTCTTAAACAGAATTAAATCACTCATCTCAAAATCACTAGCAATTAATAACTAACAGTCTTGAAATTGGTTCTACCTTATTGTTTTCCTTTAAAAGAGAGATATTTCTCTAGGATTGATCCTTGCTTTTTCCAAGCAGACGTAAAGCACTAGAAAAACATTGCATTTGACCCAGAGATTGTGAAGATGAAGGAAAAAGACTTTTTTCTTTAAATACTAATAAAAAGGACTACAATTACGTGAGCAAATTGACAGAATAATCTGCAAGCTGTGATTTAGGACAGCGCTATATATTTCACACTTGTCATTTAAGAGAGACAATTACAGAGCAAAAGAGCCCTGGTGCTGTGGGAGTGTGTCTTAAACTGCAAATTTATGCTTGGTTTGTATGTATTAAAATGCATATGAAAAACAAGAACTTTTGAGGATTTGTTGATGCAACAAATGCTTTGATGACATTTAAGCAAACAGGCTATTTACCTCTAAACATTTGTATTCTAACACACTCAGTTACTATCTACGTTTCTATTTGAAAATGTCCTCTAAGCCTCCAGAGAAAATAAATGGAGTTTCTACAAGTTGTAGCTGCTCTTAATAAAAGAAATTCTGCTGTGCACTGAGCAAGGCCACAAATATCTATAATTAGCATGCTTCACTGAAATAATTAAACACTTGAGTTTTCAATCCACATAGCCTAAACTGCTCCCCCATTATATTACAGAGGCATCTCAGGAATAGAGCTGCTGGGAAATGTTCTGCCTGATGAAAAAGTAAATGTTACAAAAGGTGTTATTTCTCCCCAAACTGGATTAAAAATAGAGACTTCTTTTTCCTAAGGGGATGCTGGGCTAAGAGAGACAATACCTACTGTAAAATGGATAAACGCACACTGGTTAATTCTAAGGCAATCTGTTTGCCTTAGAAGTCATGGGTACAAAATGGCACATCACTAAGGCACTCAGGACAGATTAGAGACACTAGAAACCTTCACGTGAATCCTACTCTGTGAGAACAGTGGATGGGTTTCTTTTAATGTGCTTTGAAATGCTTTGGTCTAAGACTTAATGAATCAGGTGGCCTTTCCAACAGCTCAGTAAGATGCAATTACCTTTTAGAAATTATGTTATTTCTTTTATGCCATCAGCTTTAGAAATAATGAGAAGACATAAAAAATGCAGTAATAGCCAGGTATAAGCAGTTGTTCTGTACAATTCAAACTGTTTCCTAACCCCCTTTTATACTCTACTTTGTGTAAAACATCAAGGACAACACTATTCCCAAACCTTACCTTGCCCACTGAGGCTCTAAGCAGGAGGACTGGAGACCTCAGAAGGTGAAAGGATTTCTAATCTTGTAATATTGCTCCAGAGACAGTATTACCATGCTCCACAAGCAAGCTTCCTACATTTAAGCAATTTAAATAGGTACTTTCTGCAAATAGCAGAAGAAACTAAATTAAGAGAAGACTTTCTGGTCACTTTTTCCTCCAGTAACATCTTCCCAAATTCCTCTTTCCTCAAACTAGCCACATAATTAAATGGCATATAAGGCTTGCAGTGATCACTGATGTTGCTTTTAAAGGCACTGATACACCTTCTGAGAGCTGCGGCTGTTGAAGACAAAGTGAAAATTGGCAAAAGCCTCAGGTGGGTTATAGGTAAAAATCAATGTAATTTCAGACAGGTGAGGCTGAAGTTGGCTACAATTTGTAGCTGTGCTGTGTAATTAAGAAACAGTAACAGGGTCAGATAAAGTTTTGTCGATAGCTGGTTTACTACATACACCATGACTAGCTGACTTTTTTAAAGGGCTTCTTTCATATCTGAATAAGAAACTTGGGGGTAGCACTGGCAGCACTCACCAGCAATTCACCTAGGAAGGTCAGCCATTCCCAGGAAATAAAAAAGAATCCTTCACTTTAAATCCCATTCCAGGATTTTACTAATTCTTCAGAATATTTGCTTCTTTTCCTGCTGTTGAGAACAATATATTATCTCCAAAGAAACCCTTATTTGCAACATTGGCTTTTACATTTGTGATTAGTGTCTCAGACGCAGGGGAGAGAGCTGTAATAGGGGTCACGCTTCTGAGACCTACCTCTGAAAATAAACCCTCTGCCCCATAGGGAATGCAACTGCCCTTCTCATTTCCTCCAAATTCTCTTTCGGGCACAAGGACTTCAGCCATTCACGCTGGGTACTGGTGACATCCCCCCTGCAAGCCTTCCAGACTGTTCCTGCACCTCATGCAGCTTTATTGTCCTTGTAGGGACAGATATGTTAACTCCCGTATTTTTGTTAAGAGGTTAGTGTATGCCATGCCTGTGATGATGACAGTTCATTCATATACATCCTTCTATCCAAGGCTGCTCATCAGCAAATCTCTGCGCAACATATGTGGGGTAGAGAAATGTTATTTTTTAATTCATTTTTACCTGTCCATGACATGACACTGAAATATTTTAAGCATGTGCACTGGTTTTATTCAGCAAGGAGACAAAGGATAGTAAAGAACACAGAGTCCATGCAATATCACTAACGTACCACATCTGGCTATCAATACTGAAACACAAGCAAAGAGCAAGGAGCGAAATAACCCAAAGCTCACAAATAATCCTGGACAGGAGAGTTACCAGGGTGCATGCTAATGCATGCTGCAGCCTGAGCTACCATCGCTCAACATGATGTTAACCAGCATTCACTAGATGTTTATCTACCTGCCAGTGCATGTAATTTTATTCACACTGAAACCATGTTCACAGTGGAAGGTGGGAGGGAGGAGAGAGGGATATTTGGCTAGCAATGCACAACAGGACATGCTAATGTGTGATGCTTGGTGGAACCTGCCTGGCTGTAGGTCAGGTCCAACATAAATGGCATCACAAGAGTAATTAGTGCAACCTGAGCCCCCAGATCTGATGCTCTATCTGCATCCATAGCTCTATTGTAACATGCCTTGTACTGGGACACTTGGGTAGGAACTCACTGATTTTAAAAGATGCAGCAGAGCCCAGAAACCATTTTTCTGACATATTTCAGTCTTCCTTTTGCTTGTTTCAGTGCTCTGCATGTGTAATGAACTGTCCTCAGGTTAACCCCAGACCTGCAGAGCTGGCAATTACTGCAGGTATCCCATCCTGGCTGGGCTGAAAATTTCTTTCCATGCTCACTGTGTCTAAGTTCACCAACAAAAGAGGGAATTTTGACAGCAGCATGTGCTGAAATCCAATTTTCCTGTCAGACTGATGCTACCAAAGTTCAGTCTCAAAAGCAGAACACATAGGAATAAAAATGTACTTATCAGCTGTAAAAATGGAGATTCATTAAAATTACTCAAAAAACCCAAGCAAATTTAGTTGATCCAGTTTTCTTTGATCCAATTGAATAGTTGAATTATATCCCTGCTGTAGAAATCAAAGAAATCTTCATCTTCCTTTTAGGTAGCGCAGTACACAATCTCTTCCCCAGCTACTTAATTCTGCCACTGGCATTGAAAGAGTACACTCCGTTCACACTAACCAAATGGAATAAATAATCTTTTCTGTTAAATATTCAAGCTGGTTCCTAAACAAAAAGCTGTTATGAGGTTGCTTGAAAAATATTGAGTCTGTGCTTGAAGGAAAAGTACAGGAAAAAAAATCCCCAAAATCCCAAACTCTTCATCTTGAGTCTTGTATTTAAAAACAGAAAGAAGTAAAAAAGCTATTACATCTTCAATTAAGATTCCTCACCAGTAACCAGATCAAATTAGATTAGAACAGCTAGGGTAAAAAGACTTGACTATAGGTAATTTGGATAGGTTAGATAGATACCAATTGGTTATAATCTAGCCAGATACTGAAAACTACAATTATAGCTGAAATCTAGATAGAAAACCGAGATAGAAAAGTGTGAAATCTAGATAGAAAAACTTGTGCAACTACCCATTCACAACTGTGCAATCATATTCTGTAGCACAAGAACATCCAAACTGATATTCCCTTGATTAAGTACAGGCCATCAGTGTTCCTGTAAACAGGCATCTACCCTAACTGAGTCCTCATTGTAGCTGTCAAGAAGCATGGGTATTCTGATGAATTACTCCTGTCCACAGCTCAGACCTCAAAAACACATTAGGAGGATCGCCAAATACAGCGGATCCTCAGGGCCTTTCCACTTGCTGTGATGAGTGTTCTGCCATCTCCCACTGGACAGGATCTCCCCTGAGTATATGTCAGTGGGCACATCATGTGCTCACTGTACATCAGCTCTTGGTGGATTAGCCTGGAATGACTCTGGTCCTGAATTACACAGTGGGTGGCATCTGCCATTACTGAGAAAACATCTTGAAGGCTCACGCTTCCCACGTCTTCTAAAAAGTGGGATCAGAACCCATGAAACAGCCTCTCTGTTCCCATCTATCCATTACGTGGTGTCCTCCTTTCCTAAATTCAGACTCCTGAATTTAGAGGCACTAAGGTCTCCACATAATCTAAGAGAATTGTGTTTTTTATCTCACATAAAGAAATCCAGCTGCTCCAGTGTACTATCTGATAAGAATTTCTGTTTTCCCTTAGAACTAATTTCTTCCTAATGCTTACCTTAATGCTCCACATTTGTAATCATACTCTAACCTGCAAGAGATGTTTGAGGAGGTTTTCAAAACCTTAGTAGCAGCTCATGCGTCATGTTGTCAGAGAAGTCTAGTTCAAACAAAGCTCCCATTAAACTTGCATTTTGCTGAAGCTGGACCCTAGTCCTACTAATCAGCACATGATGGGTAAATAAGTGTCTCTTCCTACCCAGCAACTTTATTAAAGTCAATCCCAACACATCTCACTATCAAGTGAAAATATTGGTGTCAGGAATTCTGGCTGGAAATGTGGAATAACAGAGTTAAATGTTTCTTTCAGTGTAGCTGGTTTCCAGATGTGTGTCAGATGTGGCTTTGCTGGGCCCGTGAGGATTTCTTACAGACAGGGCAGCTCTTGTGCTTCTCTGCCATGACTCTCAGCAACCTGATTTTTAATTGAATTTCATTCCCTAGTTCTCATCTTTGGATGGAAATATAGAGATTAATTTCCTGTATGTGTGCCAGAGCTGTGAATAACCACATGGGAACGGAAACTGAGGCATGAAAATTCAGCAACTTCCAAGCCTGGTATAATACTGCAAACAGTGAAATCTCAGTGGCAGAATAATCTCAACCTTCTTCTGCCTCCTACCCACAATTTAGCTATGAAAATGCTCTTGTGTATTGTTGCCTTTGGGAAGGTGATGGCTTGAGAAGACTAAAAGGGGCATAAACTCTCCATATTCACAGCGTGAACCAATTACTGGGAGATAAAAAGAAAAATCTGCAGGTAATTCTCCCCTACCTTGTCCATTTAACATAAAGAAGAGCACTGCTGACTAAACTACTCTTCTGCTGTGGTTCAAGGCCAGCCAGCAACTGATTCAGGACATGAAACATGAATGTACAAAGTACCCTTCTCAAACCTTCATTTTATCATCGGTCCTCAGGTGTCTTTACATATGTTTTTGCATTTAACTGAATCAATTTGTTTTGGAGTGCTGCTGTTTAATCATTCACTGGTTGAGAGCTGGCAATGCAACATTTCAGGCTGGTTGCAGGACTAACTATGGCAGATTTATAACAGAGATACTGCCAAGATCTTACCTATAGAATTGTTAATGTATTCCTACAGTAACCCCAGAAACATTGAGTGATTTTTATTGGAACTTACATATTTCTTCAAGGGGGTTCATGACATGTTATCAGATTTGCTTCTGTAAAGAAAGTTTTCATATTATAACTAATTTTATTGTTGCTGTGGTAACTACAGCACCATTTTAAAAAGGTAACCACAGAATAGATGCAACTGCTATGTAAAACTCATGGCCAAGTTTTCTTTACTATCTAAACAAGGAAAGAGCAGTGCTAGAAATATATATGTATTAAAATTCAACAGCAATAACAGTTGGAAATCTGAAATTAAAAACTCTGCTTTTCAATTCACTGTCCAGTATCAACTACTTGTCTTCCACAGGATTTTTATTGGTATAGTGTTACCAGCTGCTGTTTGTGGTTTTGAAACCATCACCTATTTTGATGCTCAGGATCCCAACTTCTTTCAACCCCAGAATTTCATGGCCACAAAGCATCAGATTAGTGATCTATATGAGCTGAATGATTTTTAATGATTTTTTTATACTACTTTGCTATCAGGAAACTCTATTCACTGCAGATTAGTTTTCTCTGCCTCGTTTCCATTTAAAAATACTATACTTTTCACTTGTTCTATATTTTCATTCCCAAATCTCAAAACACTGCACAATGTAGGACAAAAAGTGTGCATAAACTCCTGGCTTCATTGAATTGAGTTGAGGTTTTTCCCATCACCTTCAGTGATGCCAATATTTACCCAAACTTACCAAATGAAAAGAAATATAAAGGAAGCAGAGAAATCCTACAAGTTTATCCTAAATCTAGTATTAAGTCAGACCTTATGTAGGAGTAGAAAATTTGCAGCATTCTCTTCTGAACTAGGACAGTGGTTTAGTGCATTTCCTGCTATTGGTGGGTAATCTGTTAAAACCTATGTTGTACACTCAAGAAACTCAATTGTAAAGAGACTTGCCCGAAACAAGTCTGTACTACCAGGATGAGGATTACTATTATAGTAACAGCACCCCAGGACAAACTGTAGTACCAGAACTCCCCTGTACCAATGACCATACAGACACTGCATAAATAGATGGTCCCTAACAAAACTTATGGGCCTAGACTTGTTGAATCAGGATCTGAAAGGACAACTGAAACAAAGCATCATGTTTGAGGAGACAGAGTCAAAAGACCCAGGATCTTTTCTCCAAGGACTGATTGTTTCTAGGTATGGGCAGAGGTAAATAGGACAGGGGAGAATTGTCAGGAAGACTGGAATAATGATGGGCAGAGCTGCCCTCTTAGAAATGTTCACATCAGACCTAGAAGCAATGCATAATCACACCTGCTTTCACTCAGCAAAATTTACGCAGTGGTATTAAGTTTGAGGAAGGAAAATTGTTGAACAGCAATACCCTGTGGAACCAACATCATCTCCTTTAATCAAGGAAAACAACATTCATAAATCATTTGGTATTTTAACTTATTCGACAGTGATGGTTACAGTCAATGCAGGCTATTTTATGGCCTCTGTTGACTGTCACATGCAAATGAGATTTTCTTAGAGTGTATGACAATAAATATTGCATACAGGTATGACAATAAATATTGCATACAGAACTATTGGATTACTTCCACTTTCTTGAAATGAGCCATTGCACAAGGTTCTACACCAATATCTGCACCACACATCCCGCAGGACAGATAGTGTGATGTGCAAAATTCACTTTCTGTTCTCAAGCCTACTAAACAGTTGTAGTTTTCCCTTTGGTTCCACAGGACCTGCCTGGAAGCGTTTGCACACATGTACAGTAGTGACAGGAATTAATTGCACAGTGGCTGAAATAATGCATGAGCCTCTGGGTATGAGACCTCGGAAAGGCCACAGACTCCCTCATTAGATCTTTGCTTTCTTTTGTTTCTGTGCTCTGCCCTTTCTCATCCAGAGAAAACGCTTCTGAATGCAAATGCCACGGTGCTTGGCATCCTCTTCACCAGCCATGTCAGCGTAATTAATTAGGATGGTAGAACAAACACCATCTCACACAGGTCAGGTAAACCTAGTTTGACACCAAAGGAAGAGGAGACACAGCAGAACACCACAAAGGACCTAAACACATTTCCAGGGCTCAGTAAATAGTGGAATATAACAGCTGGGAAGTAATGGGATGAAATAAAGAGAAATGAAGCCTGCCTCTTGCTGAACATGTGAGCATCCCAGGAAAGATACTGGAAACCAGATTAAGCACAGGTTTGAAGCTCTCCATAGGCAGTTAGGCCTTGCCTTTAGGCAGAATGTGAGCAGAGAGTAGTGCATGAAAGTGTTTATGGCTCATTTTCCCTTTTCCTTCTGCTGACTGTCAGCGTGATTGGCACTGAAATATTTTCCTACTGATTTGATTGCTCCTAGACCTTACCATTGCCTGCAAACCCTTTCTGGGGACTCAGCTAACAGAAGTATTAATTTGTTTCTTTTAATCCTTCTACACATATGCATGTACCTGTATTACAAAAGGCCATTAGAAATAATGTAGCCTTTTATACTGTACAGATTTTTTGCATCTCCAGTGAACTAGTGGTACTCCTCAAACATAACCTCACATACCCCACCACCTGTGTGAATAATACCATGTTGCTGAGGCTAGCCTTGGAGGCAAAAAGCATGCTAGTTCTGACAAACAGAAGCAAACCACTATCACTGCTTACAAGATGTTAGTCTTGCTGAGATGCCAGTATCCCTCCTCAGTTAACACAGGCACCTACGAGAGATGCTGCTGCTGTATTTTGAGCTTTTAAATAGAAGGGAACACCCTTCGAAGTCAGAAGTCACCCTGACAGTCAGACTGTTGCCCTGATGGGAGGTTTCTAAGCAATATTCTTGCAGGAAAATACCTTCGCCAGTGTCTGTCCAGCCACACCATTAGCTTGTCCTTACTGCACAGTTAAGCTTCATTAAAGCAGATCTTCCCCAGGACCCCTTACCTCGGTGTCAAACTGGCAATCACTGAACCAAGAGTAGAGCAGTTAATGAGGACAACTGCCTCAGCACTCCAGACTAGCTTACCCTGGTGTTTCTTCACCGTTTGTGAAGCTGTTTACATTTGATCACAACTGACCTAAAATGCTTTTAATGTGGCAGCAGTACAGATGCTCTTTACTTCGGCACATTAGCCCAAAACATACAGTGCCATAGAATAACTGTTTTGACACATCTCCCCCTATATTACAGCGGTAGGAGTACACACAGCTATGTTACAAGAGCTAACCTAAAGGCCAAAACCATCTCCTCAACATGGACATTATTTTACTTTCTGTTAATATCTCCCTGCAGAGGGAAGGAGAAATTGCTCTCCATGCATAGTAAGACAAGCCACTAATATAAATACCATGCTTTAAAACATTCTTAGATAAGATCAAGTTTGGAGAAGGAATGTTAATTTCTGGATTTCTCATATTCCTGGTCAAATCTAATATTTTTAAATAGAAACTGTAAACTAAAAAACTCCAAATGTCAAAATGTTTGCTTTGTGGTATTAATATATTGACTCTTGCATCCTCTGACACACGAAGAACACGATTCTGCTGATAGAGTGGAAAATTACATTTCTGAATACTTTAAATGTCAACGTGGTCAAAACGCTACATCTGATATCACGTCAAGGAAAGACATGATATTCCCTTCCTGTGCTTCAGAAACAGATTGTATGCATGTAGGGGAGGGGAATACCTACTTTTGGGAACATGCAGTTGAAGGAAAGCATCTGAAACATGAAAGCCTAAAGACAGAGCTTTGAATTTTGCTGTCATGAGTTTGCTGTCTGCCAGCCTTTAACAGATCAGACTGAACTCGGAGCCTTTCAGGAAAAAGAAATTGAGATTAAAGCAGGGGATGGACAAACTCAGAACTAAATTATATTAACCAATGGGACAACCTAAGAGAAAGGAAGAATTAGTCATCTCAGACAGACAGAAATGTTAGTAAGGGAAGAAAACCAAGTCTTTACTGCCTTTGGACAGAGGGAAGCAGGCCAACAACAGATAGGCATCACTGGTGAAACCCGCTGCTTCAACTGGCAGATGGCTTGTAGGCACCAAAACCCAACATAGCTATTGACACTATGAGTTTTAGTATTAAGAGATCAATTTTGACTTTTGGGTCAACACTGAACATGGCTTTTAGAGCTCCCTTGAAAATCCATTAGGGTACTATAAGATGTAAAGAACTTGCAAAGCATCCATGAAGTGTAAAGACTCTGTGCAGGGCTGTGTCATGCTGAAGAAATGGAAACTATTTCCATTTGCAGTTATCTTCCCTGCCATTTCTAATGCTGCTGTTGTAGAGGTCCACATCTCTATTTCCCACAGCACATGAGAGAGGCTCTAGCATAGCTTCTCAATAAGCTGAGCTGCTTCCCACAGCTCTGTGGGAATTTATTTCTTCCTCTCAAAAAGATGCTTTTCAGTTTCAAACAAAAATGGGTTTGTCAACTGGATGGATTTGATAGTTAGATTAATGTGTTTTATCAACAGAATGGATTAGGCTGTTTGCATTTTGTCACCACAATCTCAATCCATCCTGCCAATAAAACAAATTTCATCAAAGCTTTAGGCCACCATGCTAACAGAATGTGTTTTGTCAACAGCCTAAATCCATCCTGTCAACAAAATCCATTCCGAAGGAAAATAACTCAATCTCTTCTGTCAACATCAGGAGTAAAATCTAGGTTGTTAGTGTATGAAAACAAAACCAAACCCCACAGTTAACCATCCATATTTTCAGGCCAAAAGAAGAAAAACACAGAAGTATCCATCAACTTTGTGTATGTAGATGAAAACAGGAGGGAAAATTAAGTAATGCATTAATATTTCCTGGTGTGACTGGGATGTGATCAAGCTATGCAAATGTTCAGGCTGAAGCCTGAGGTTTCTACTGCCCAGATCTCAGAACTGAATTGAACATGTAGATCACAGAGATGCTGGATACAGAATATGTATTTATTAAGAAAAACTCAAAGGCTCAGTAGGCGAATTACAAACATTCACTGAAGACTGTGACCCAGAAAGCTGATTTCTCTTGCTGACAGAAAATCACAGCAGGAGAAACATTAAAAACATTGTATTGTGGGCTCCATCCTGCCCTTCATGCTTTAATTAGAACTTGCAAATTAAATGGACTGATCCAACTGTTAAGTCACGTTATTCTCTAGCTGTGCCTCGGCTTGCTGTGGCTTTCTGCAGTGCCTTTGAAGGTTAGGGTAAATCCTTTGTACAAGGATCTTTATCCTTGTACGAAGAGCCTTTCGTAGGAAGCATCAGTGTAGCTGTAGGTCTTCTAAGATCACAGACACACAGGTAGAAAAGAAATATGTTGAGTTTCAAAGGACACACAGATAGGGTGGAATCACGTCTGTGTGCGCACACACATTTACATATAATTGTAACTTTTGCATTGCACAGGAGCAATTATAAATTACAGTCATTTCTGTGCTTCTCCTAGACAGCTGATTCATATGGCACTGCAGTTTTGCTCCTCCTTTCCTTCCCCTCTTTCACCTCTCAGGAATGTAACATTCATTTCCAAAATTTATTAAAATAGTCTCAAAGCAAGATTGCAGATATTAAAGTCTGATCCCTCCAATCCTTTGCTTGCAAAGAAGGCTTGTCTCCCTCCTCATTCGCTCGCTCCCAAATGCACTGTGAATATTAGCAGTAGTTTTCACTTCAAGCCCTAAGTCAATAAACATTGATTGTTATCCTATAATATAACTCAGATGGGCTTTTATAAAAGGTTTAGTGGCTTTGGATACCTATCCTGAAATGCTGCAAGAGACCCTGATTTTCCTAAGGTGCAAGCCATATTCAGACTTCCAAAAATGGTCCATTCAATGATCTCAAGTTGGGCATGCAAAACAAAGGATCTTTTCAAAAGTTACATTCACTTGTTTTTCTCTGCAGTTCAGAGAAAGGCCCTGCATTGTGTTGTATGCACATAATAAGGATGCACTGTAGTCATGAGTGCTTGAAGGAGTTCCATATAACATTGAGGTTGGGCTTTTTGGCAGGTTACGTTTGGGTTTAGGTACGTTTGGATCTGTATCCTAGATGCAAAATTGCCAAAATTGATTTATTTTTATAATTACTCTCTTAATATGCAGTTATTTTTTTCCCCTTTCAACCCCCAGCTCATAAAGTTATTGTAAAAGACAATGAAAATCTGAAATTTAAAAATGAGATGTTTGCTTCTCTTGTGTGCAAGGGAAGATCAGAGGAGATGGAGGACATTCAATAATCAAAGGCAAATAAAAATCTAACAAATCATATATTTTTCAATAACAAAGCAGAATATGCAAATACAGAATCACGGGGCCATTACGAAGCAACTTTCACTTTGTATCTTAGCCTGTCCCAGCTCTTGATGCAAGTACAGATAAAAAGATAAAGACTTGTGTTGTGAAAGATGCATTTGAGTACTGCATACTCAGTAAGAAATCCATCTTCAGCAACAAGCTAACACAGAGATCACTCCCAGTTAAGGAAGGGCTTGCATCATCACATTTACTCATTTCTCTGCTTCAGGTGAAACTCCTGCTATTTATAATTGGCTTCAGCCTCTTATTAGAAAGATCCATCCCTTCCTCCATACGGTCTATGTAAATTATCAGTCTTCTGAACTGCACTATTTGGGGATGTATTATGAAGCGAAAGGATTCACTTTAATCACATGAAACAGAGGAACAAAATGATCTCCACAGGGAATTCCACAATGGGCTTTTGCACCTACAAAATAGTCTTAAGTGTTCAATGATCTATTGATGTAGTTGCTTTGGCTTTCTAAGCTTTTTAATTTTGTTTAATATTCCTACTGTCTTCCAGACCCTTGATCATTTACAACTTCAGATCAGCTCAGCAGGCTCTTCCCCAGCTCTGTTTCATACCACTTGGCAAAGAGATATAAACAATAGCAGTAAGTATTTATTTTTCCTAGTAGTAGAGGGCTTGGATCTTGCATTGTGACCCTTAGGAATGTGATGATGCTGCATGCTCAGCAATACCAGGACTAAGTTATTTGGGAAAGGGATCATCTATTAATTACCTGCACAGTAATTCATACCACTGCAGAAATGTTGTCTTCATCTGATCAAAATAAATGGTTTCTCTGCCTGCCAAATTCTCATCTGGGTCACACAAGCACTAATCCATTGACAGCTTTGCAGAATGATTTCTACTCTCTCTTATTAAGATCTTCTATACATAGATTCACTCATCCTCTGTAACTTGTTAACAAGGGATATTGTTCAGACCAAACAGCTTCAGGAATATCGGAGCTGACCTGGCCACTAATACAAAGCTTATTTAGTGCAGCCAAAGCTGTCAGTCACATTGACAACATGAAACAAAAGGGAAAATCAAAAATCAGTAGCAACGCAAAGCACAGTAATGAGCTGTCACTATTACAGTTCAGCATCAGGGCCAGACAAAAACATCAGGAGGAGGAGCAGGGAGTGTGTGCATGTGTGTGTATATATGTGTATGCAAATACTATCATTTAATATATACCATCATTTCTGAAAACAAGTAAATAATCCCAGGGATACCATGAGGAGACTAATTTCTGTGACAGAAAGCTGTCACACTCAGGAGCAGTGAAAGAATCACTGGGACAGACGAGCACTGGACAGCTTAGTAATTGAGCAAGGTAGTAACTGAAACCTTGATTAGCTGGATAACCCAGCTGCACAGTGACAGGCATTTACAGAGTCCACCTGCACATTTGTTTTCTTTCAGTCCAGACGGATTGGCTCGTTCCTGAGTTCCCCACACTAATGGATCTCACCCCACCCAATTCCAAACCAGTCAAACTTCATTTTCATACACTTCTGTTATAATAGGTTTTCTGGCATCTGTAGCTTAAAACTCCGCTTAGTTCTGAAAAGACTCTTCCATCATATGCAAAGAAATAAACCACACAATCCTTGTCCAGCCTTTAACTCGTGTTTGCTTTCGTGACCAAGAACAAAATAAATGCATCCTCAGCTTTTGGCACCTTGTAGCACTATTTGTTCATGGTACCTTTGAGGAACTCCAGGCTTGCTCCCTCTGCCTCTAACAGGAATCAGAGGCTTAGTCCTGTGTTGACTGCCACAGTTTTACTTTATGAGGATTTGAGTAGCATCTGAGGAAAGGAGGATTTTTATTTCCCCAGTGAGCAATAGCTTGACATTCGACTTCTATCAGTCAAGCCCCAGGTAGACTGTGATACCTCTTGAATCGCTGCTGAAATGCTGGGATTTACAAGCCATTGGAGATGGTTGACTACAAGATAAGACACTTGGCCATGAGCCAAGAAACCTCAGCTCAGTCACTGACCTACTGCTACTTTGGAAAGTTCTTTCATTTCCTTGTACCGACTGTTTTCTCTCCCGTGCTTTATAACATATTACATACTTGGACACTAAATTTTTCCAGGCCAGAAATGTGTGTGCACAACAACCTCTCTAATGGAGTCTTCATTTCATTTCGTCCCTCTCTGGACTACAGCAGCCTTCAAAGTACAACTGCAATTCCCCCATGACCATATTTCCACAATATTCAGAATAAACCCGCCCACAAAAGAGTGTATTTATATTCATCATCATCATGGCCAGAACAAGTAGATTATTTTACTTTTAAGAACTTACTTCTGGCTCATACTCAGCACCTGTGTATTTCTAGTGCAGGATTACTGTATTTGCATTTTTATTAAAACCTTATCAGGTCTAATGCCTCCATTTGTCATGGTACAATTATATGAAGCTGGAGATTAGGCAGGGTCTCACACATCCCATTTTGTAGGTATTTTATCATGACCTTGTAGTGATGGCATTTATCAAGCCAACACCAAATGGTCCTCTCTACCATCGTATGTACTAATGGTTACCTTGCTCCTGCTGCCTGTTACCTTTGTTTTTCCATTGCTGCTTCCTTGACAAACTGCCTGTCAATAAGATCAGAGCTGCCATTAGGAAATCAGCCATGTGATTTGTCCAAGGCATTTGCAGAAGGGCTGGGTGGAATAGACTCCAATTAGAAGTGAACTCAAATAGAAAACATCCAGATAAGGAACCAAAAGAATCACTGTTAGCCTTTAATCCTAGCAATTTACAAAATAGAAGCAGCAGGTATATAATTCATGGAAGCTTTCTCTGCAAGGGCAAAGGATATTGTGTGCCCCTGCAAAATCCATAGCATTCATTCAGAGGTCTGAATCATCTCGGCTTAGTCAAACATCCCTTTTCTGGAGGGAAAAAAAGCTCTGTGATGCTCTTTGCTTTCTGGAAACAAAACACTGTGTCTGTAATGCTCTCCTGGAGGAGGGATTTAGCAGCATGAATTCACCCATTAATTAGGATCCTGAACCACAGCTTTGAAATTGTCACTGATTTCTATTAAATGCGTTTTAGCATGCCTGTTAAGACACTACATGAAAATCTCTTTAATTTAAAGACAACAGAAACAATACCTAAACTGACTTCACTTCAGTTCCTAAAGCATCAGTAAACTTGAGAGGTTATTTCAGCCTTTATAGACTCTCCCATCACTTTTGTCTTCTCTAGAGATGCTACCAGTAATGCCCCCATCCTTGAAGAAGTGCAAGCAAAGGATACTCAGCACTGAAGTGTCAAGCTTCTATTTTAAATCCCAATGGGATTTTTCAACCACTGCTGCATTTGTGCCAGAAGAAAGTACTTCTGTGAGCTGCACCCTGCAGCAGTGAGAGGGGGAAATGGAACTTCTGCTGCCATCACATGTACAGGCAACCTGTGCCTTCATCTCATCACTGCAGAGTCCCATCATTAACCATACACAGACAGTCAGAGACAAAACCATATGGAAAACCTTCCAGGCTGATTCACATAGAGGAAGGATTTTGCAGGGCACATGACTGTGGTTTTCAGAAATAAATGCCAAGAAAATGCTTGCTGTAAATCTCACTGCTCTGGAAGAAGCAGACAAATAGAGTAGCCAGATGCCATCAGCCCTGGGGAAAAGATGTCTGATTGTTCAAAGTGCCTTTGAAAATTTACCCATCGAGACAGAAGATAAGACAGTGGCCAGGTATCCTCAACAAGGAAACTTATGTTCAAGCCAAGGCCCTTTTCCTTGAGGGTTCATGTTATTAACCTCAAAGCAATACCAAAAAGCCTTAACTCCCGGTGGAGTCAATGGGAAGGCTTGAACTGAAATTATGAAGGGAAAAGCTGAGTGGGCCCAAGTCCTCTTTTAGTCTAATGTGGCTCTATTAAGCTCAGATGAGTAACTCTCAGGTGAATGAGAAACTGTCTTTATCTGAAGCCTGCCTGCCTGCACAGTGGCTTTATCAAAAGGAGATGCAATAAGGGATGTCAGCAACCATCTTGTATGGAAGTTCTACTAGCTTGCTCTCAAACTTGCTTGGTTCAGCGAGCAAAGATCTGTATTACCAGTAGCTGGAAACAGCTTAACAGACTAAATATTTCAAAGCACACCTCTACAGATAGATAAGATCATTTTTATTCCCGAATTCTCTAGAGAAGGAGATACCTCTCACCTGAGCTACTACCTAAGCTTAATGAAAGAGAGAAGTGGAGAGGAAAAGCCAAGAATGTGTGTCTCTACATTTTTAAGTGTCCTTTTATCCCTTCAGTGAATCACATTATAGGCACTGGGCAGAGTCACAGAACGACACCAGGAAATGATGAACAGCTACCTCCTCTCCCTACTTACTTTCAGCTCAGAAAGCATCTATTAGTTCCATGCAGCAGATTTCCTGGATGGAGAAGAGATGCAAATTGATCCACAGCGGACAAAGAGCTTCCAGCTGATGGGATTGGGGAATAATGGCAGGGTGACATCTCTTCTGTATTCTCATTTCAGTTACAAATATGCTGCTGCTGTTGTAATTTATTAACCATGGATTAATCCCCATTCCCTTGAACTTCATCTGGAAATCATCCTCCCTAATTCCTGCTCCTAACTAAACTCTTGAGATCTGCAAAGTTACTTTCAATGGGAGCAAATGCACCCCCCCAGGAAAAAATTGCAACAAATCAATGAGGCAGGGCAGGCTGATGGTGCTTTGAAGCAAACAGTGGCTAAATCACTGGGAAAAACCTCACTTGGCACAAAACACTCTATAAGCAGCAAAGCTAGTTGCTAGCAAGCATAGAGGAAAAGAGGCTTAACAGCCCAAGCATTACATTTTCAGCACTGTAAAAGCTGGTCAAATAATGGAAAAATGTATGCAAGTACAAAGTCACTTGGTGATAGATGGGGAGGATTAAGCTCTGTTGAATAAGTTATCCTCTGCAAAATAAATCTCAGCCTTACCATACTGCTTGACAAATAATGGACAGATTAACTGGCTAAATTTTGCATAATGTATTGTTTCCTAAGGTTGTAAACTACCCCTTTAACACACAAATACACATCAACAATCATTTTTTCCTTTAGCTTGAAACTACTTTTCTGAAAATTCCTTCCCCCACACTTAAAAATCTTTATCTTTACAAAAGAACACAATAAAACTAATCTGCAGCAAGTCCTAAAATGGATTTATTAGACTGTATTAAATCCCCATGAAGACTATTTGTTCAGTGCAGTTTAATATCCTTCATAAATGGAATACAACAAATTGACCTAAGGCTATTCTATCTAGATGAGCATTAGCAATGTGGTTTAATTAATCCATTCCAAGTTAAAAATTTCTGCTAATTAAAAAAAAAAAAAAATTATTTGTTTTAATATATTTTACAAGATTTTCTGCAATGTGGCAGCCATGAAGCTCCATGGGAGCTGACTCCTAAATCCCTTCCATGTTTGAGAACATCTACTTTAAGACTTGACTTCACCATCCCTGGCAGTGTTCAAGGCCAGGTTGGACACAGGGGCTTGGAGCTACCTGCTTTAGTGGAAGGTGTCCCTGCCCATGGCAGGGGGTTGGAACTGGATGAGCTTTAAGGTCCCTTCCAACACACACCAGTCTGGGATTCTATGACTTCATCCTACATTATCATCAGACAACCCATTGTATGCTGGAGGTAGTTCAGGATTTGGTTCGAAATGGGTCCTCAAGATTAGATCCAACCCAGTGTTGCCACTTGAAACTAATGTTGTTAGAGACGCGAGATTATAAATCGAACCCACAATAATTTCTATTTCTAAACCCAGAATTGAAATGCCACGTGGTTTATTGCCTGTCGTAAGGATACACAAGTGAGATTTTCCCATTCAGGCCACACCTACACCTGTGGTTTTTATCTCAAGTGGGTTTTGCTTATTTAAGAAAATACATTTTCATGCATATCATGTACTCAGAGCTGTATTTATCAACGCATCTCAATTAAGACATATTAAACTTCAGAAGATTTTTATTGTGAGGCAAAACACATAAATGTTATGCCAAACCCTATTGCACTAGGGACTATTTTCACGTAGGAGTCTTTGTTATGCTCAAGTAGTGTAAAAGACACAATAAATGATCTATCTGGATACATCTTACTCAAGTCCTCTGGCTGAAAGTGAATACCAGTAGTCTCCACTTAAATCTTCTAAAGGGAGCAAAGCTGTATTTCTTATCTACCTGTCTGCTTTCTCCTCCTGAATCAAAGACATTTTAGATATTTAAGTGAATTAAAAGGTAATAAATCCTTACCTGAGAAATGATAGAAGTGCATAGCAAACACTGTGCTTAAATAATCCAGAAAAATTACCTGCAGTGAAATTATGCCTTCTGAAGTTTAGGTATTTATTAGGTTCCCTTCCTTTGTGCTTAGGTTCTTTCATGAATATCATTACATCAGAAAGGTGCCCCATGCTAGGGTAATGGCTCAGCGACTTAGTGAACCTTTATCAATTCACTACATTCCTTTCTGCTGGCTGCAGCATCTTGAAAGGAGGAAGATATTGGCCCATAAATTGCATAAGGCCTAAACAAGAGGCAAAGAAATGTAACATTCTGCTGTGCAGAGTTATGAATTGTCTCAAAATCCTCCCCAAAAACTCAACTCAAACCCAAGGCTACTCAGCTTCACCTCCAACAGAACTACACCAGCGACAACCTTTATCCAAAGCAAAAGTTTAAGCCTATATATCCATGAGGGCTAACTGGCCACAGCAAGACATTGGAGCTCATTTCTACAAAGGTTAATTGCAAGAAATCATAAAACCCTAACATATTTACAGTGTTACAAAGGGAAAATGGCTGCAAGGTGGTGTTCTCCTGAGAGGGTGATTGTTAACATTATGTTGTTCCCATCCAAATTATGTCCCCACCTCCTAAGCCAATACAAAGCTGAATAAAAGCAAAATCAAACCAGATTTCAAGAGATGGAAAGAAAGTGATTTCACTGTTTTGATAAGTGCTTTTAAAACAGAACAAGTTTATTTCCTCAACCTTTTCCAGATTCTCTGTGCGATTCTAACAAACCACTTTATTTCTATCCTCCCACCTAGGCAGGAGGAGTAAATAAACCTTCCTTTTTACCACTCATTGTGTTGACTATCATTTTTGGGGGTGCAGTCTGCTTCTTGATATGCCTCTGAATACAGATGAGCAGAGTGAGCCCTTGTCTCTGTTGCAGCATCTGTACATGAATGGGATGCAAGTAAGCAAGCACACTTCCTGAAAGCATTTATGCATTTTTCCACACTGTAAACATGCTGCTTAGACTCCCCTAAGTGAATTTCCATAGCGGAGGCCTCAGAAGCAAATCATTTGCTGGAAGAAATACAGAAAACAGCCCAGGAAGTAGGAAGAAGCTTTAGAATGATCAATTTTCACATAGCATTGAACTGCCATAAGGCTCTGTCAGGATTTTTATATAACTTCCCATGAAAAGCTTGTATTAAAATAAGCAAGACAAGCAAAAGATAACAGGAGATAACAGGAGGCTAATTCCTTTAACTTTACAGAAAAGGCCACAGCTGAGATCCCCATCGAACCCTGATCACTTCACTAACCCTTTTACCTCCTGCCCCAGCCTTTTCAGCCTGGCAGATGCAACTGCTTGTGAGGCTGTTATGGTGATCAGATTAAAGAAAGAATTAAAAATAAACAGAACTAGGTCAATAACAACCCTTTCTTATTGCAGGGTTAATTTTAAGCTTCATCAGTAACCTTATTATATAATATATCAGCCAAACCAATGCTTGAACTGCCACTTGATAAGCCAGCATCCCTGTCCTTGCACAAACTCTTGCTAGAATGTCAAATACCATACTCCTTATCTCACTCATAAACCAGATTTCAGCTCAGAGCCTTCACATCGCTGATGCTCACAAACAAGGCATTTCACAGGCTTTTTATAATAAACGTTCACTGACAGATATTGAGTCCACACTGGTAGGTAACTTAATCAATAGTCAGGTCTCCAGCAGTCTGTATAGCAAATTATAGCTGGCATTTAATAGGACTGCAAAGCAGAAATAGCTTTAATGTATCGGTCGGTATTTTAAGCCACATAATAAATTCGCTGCTACCCAGTTACATATCAATTAATAGCACTAAACATCTTTAATGTATTAACAAAGATGTCATTCAGATATTTAAATTCAGTTCAAATAAAATAGCAATGAGGTTTTAAATGTCCAATATTTTAAAATTCACCTGATCTTTTGAGTAATTACAAAAGGCCCTTTGACTATCACATAACTGCCTCATAAAATTTAAACTGCAGGTGAAATTAAAACATGCACTTGCAAATATTACTACAGCACATTTGACTCCAGGTTAGCACAGAACACAAGAGCCAGAGCCAGAAGCAGCCCCAAACCAGCAGAATTAACCAAAGAGCTGCTCAGAAACTGTATTATTATATGACATGATCTGTACTTGAAGCAGTTCCCTGCACAAATGGAAATCAAGTAAACTGTTCAATTTATAACCTCCCAAGTGGCTCTGCTTTTCTGTGTGTTTACCCAGCAGTTTCTGCTTGGCTGAGCTATACCCTTAACAGGCAAAAAAGCAAACAGAAGCACAAGAGAGCCAAGTCTTAAGTGGACACCTGTTGACCTGTAAATATTCAAGCAAAGAAAGGCAAGAATAATAGGCCAGGCTTAACCTGACACAGGTTTTTAACACAGTTGCCTCCAAGATGATTATGGCCCACTCAGAGATGCGGGGTTTTTTTTCCACTGACAGTTTCACACTTTGCAACTTGTCTATCTGATTACTCCCTAAGACCAAAGAAGATGTTTACAGGGGCACCAAACCAGTATTTTTCCTCAGAGCGCTTTACTTTCATCACAGCATCAACGGAACTATGTTTACGAACAGGTCTTTTGCCCTTTATTCTTGGGACCGTTCACCTGGAGAGTTCACAGACCTGAAGTCAGTGTTGAAAAGCTTTCTATTCTCTAAGACTAACAAATTATGCTAGCAAATTTAGCATCATTTTCCCGCTCCTGTCTCATTAGCTAGGACCCCAAGCTATATAGCTCCAATCATTGCCATTTACATGCTCATGCTCTCTCCCATGTATTTGTATCTCTCCCTTTTGCTGTGGGCCCTACAGAAGCTGCTGATGCCCAGAAATATTTGCCTGTGCTAAGAGCAGGCTTCAGCATCTTTGCTGCCAACGCCAGAACTGCTAATTGAGATAAAGGATAATCAGGCAGGACTTCTTTCCCTCTGTTTGTTATTATAGCAGATACAACCTAAAGCCTTGCTGTACTACTGAGCTACACAGAGCCTCAACTCCTGGTTCCTCCCAAGGAGCAAACCACCACAACACAGTTACCTTTGTATTAAACCAGTGTGTATCAACTGGTTTCATGGGGTCATCTGGGTCAGATTGCCCTCTGCAGCTGTTCCTAAAACTACATTGAGCCTATTCCTGCTGTGCCTGCACTTACATCCACAGCCAAATGCCTACTGAATTCCTATGTATGCTCTGGTTTATGTTAAATTCTAATGCTGAAAACAGTAAATCTCAATACCTGCTGTGATTTACTTTCCCTTTGAACAGCAATCAAATTGAGCTTGACTTTTACTTCACTGCTTCCAGGTGTGCACCCATGGCTGGGTCCTGTCACTTAAAGCAGGAGGTGTATAATCAAATTGAGTCAGACAGTGATTGATATTTTGCATATCCTGTAATTATGTTATTAAAGATCTGGCATGTTTTTTGATGTGAAATGATGTGTGATTGCTAGAAATGAAATATAATTCATTTCTTCTTTCGGAGGGGGGAGTGGTGGCGTGAGAAAGTCCGGTAATGGGTTATGGGAGACTCCCTCCTGCTTAACATAATGGAAATACTATATTAGTGGCAGTTTCTTATCCCTACCTATATAACTCATTCTCTTCCCCTTCCAAACAGGAAACACCTTAATCTAGGGGCTTATCTACACTTGAAAGTTAATTCAAGGTTATAGTCAGGCATGAATTTAAAGAGAAATAGATATACTTTAATAACCATACAGAGACAGCTATTCTAGACTAAAAGCAATTTTACTTAGTTTAATACACTTTCTTTAATCACTAATCCTAAACAGGTGATTAGCTCTTTATTAACACACTGAAACCATATCCAAACCCTTCAAAAGTCATTTTTTAGAATTCCCTGGGTAATGAGAGTGGCAGCAGTCCGTAATTAAGCTCAGAGTGAGAGCAATGTTCTGTCTTGCAGAACCAAGCTGAGGGGGAATGGATGTCAGCCTGAAACTACACCCCGAGTCCCAATCAGATCATCTTTCTCTAGTTAATAATTGTATGCTCCGGATAGAGGGCAAACTTCTCAGAACTGCCTCCTTGTTTATTTACACATTCAGGAGAGCTTTGGAAATTAGGGTTTTATGATATGTTATAACAACCCTGAAGTATAGAGCCATTAGCAACTAGAGATTTCAATTTATTTGCATTATGATTTAAGAATGAGTTGTCCACAACAAAATGCCTTTAGAGCATCATAAATAACACGCTGCTAAGCCTGAAGCTTTGTAAGAAATCTCTCAGCAGAGGAGAATGAAAGGAATTTACAGAAACTCCAGAAATACAGAAATTACACAGGAGAAATAACAGAGCCAGGCGCTGCTCCCTTAAGCTTTCACAAGGATCCAACAGCATTTCATTCTTGGATGATTTATTCCCTTTATTTAAATTAGAAGCGTGTCTGCAGAAAGGAAAAGTCTTCCCATGTTTTTTCAAGACTTTTAGCAGAGCCTCATTGGTCTGGAAGCTTGGCCCTTTACTTAAGGGTAGGGGCCCTAAGGAATCAGGACCTCCCTTCTCAACACTCTCACAAAGCCCTAAAGTGTCACTGAGCAAGCCATGCAAGTAGAGATTTTGAAAAGCACTTGTGAACAGCATCTGCTTCCCATGGACTTATGACACTTTGGGAAAAGCAAAAGCACAAATCTATGTGTCCCACTTGGTTTTTTCAGCACTTATTCCCCAGGGGTACTGGGAAGGATAATACTTCAATGCTGAGAAGATACTCGGCTACTTTAGTAGGAGACTTCAATACCATACGAAAGAATTAGTGAGGGAATTTCAGGGCTTCACAGGAATCATGCCAAACATGCAGATTTAACTCATCATATAGATTCCTTTAAGCAAGATGAAATTATCTGTTCTTTTCCACTTCTAAATGGTGGGGAAAAAAATAAATTAAGTTCAACAGGATTTTTCAATCAGACCATAAGAAGTCCAACCAAAATCCAACAGTGGATTACTGAAGTGGATACTCAAAGCTTGGGAGCATTTGAAAATTGAATCCACATCTAAATTAATTTATACTACCTTTGCAAAGCAAATTATAAGGACTTCAGTCTAAAAGCAACTGATGCCAGGAGAACAACCTCGGATTTTAGCATGTTACATGATGAACATTCAGACCACACATTGATTTCTGTTACAAAGATGAAGACCTGGATTAGCTCCATCCACTTCAAAGGTGCTATGCCAGGCAAGGTTTGTAGGATCACACAGCACACAACGTGAGCTGTCTCCATCTCAGTTCCTCAATATGCATTTAACTTGTGTGAGATCACTTCATCCCCTGCTTATAAAGCATTATAAGAGAAGAAAGGTTTTAAGAGCAGAGTTGTACCATTCAAACTGAAGAAGGCCCTTGCTATAAAGTTTGGAGTCATATTCAGGTTCATGGTGTTGAATACAAAGTTTTCATAGGTCTTGGGTTGCTTTTGAAATTCAGATGCAATTCTGGAAATTTAAAACAATTAGAGCAGCATTTATAGCCACATCCATCTCTAAAAATCAATAAACAATGAAGTTCTTTATTGCAAATTCACTTGGCATGGCAAGTCTGAGCATTAAACAGCCTCCTTTCAAGTCAGGCTGAAACATAGGTGCTGACTTTTGGTTGCAGCTAATCTTCATTTTGAATTTCCCAAATATCCCTATTATTAGGTGCTTATGGACAATTCCAGGAAATTTGCCACACAGACCTGAATGCTTTCCACAAGCCAAAGCCAAATGAGGAAGTGCTGAGCTTCAACCTTCTTCAGCACTCGATCATCTGCTGGTATGCAGGGTTCACCAAGATCTCAGAATGCTTCTGTTCAAGCTATTTCTTGTTTGTATTCATTTGTTTCCATCCAAGAGAGTACTGAGAGGGGACACTGCTGTTCCAGATGCACCTAGCCCTTCCATTATATATCATTTATGAACTAAAGACTGGCACTCTCAGCTTGCTTGGAGCACTCTAGTGGTCTGTAGCTCCTTCTGCTGCAGAAGAATTATCTCCACTACATCTGTCTGAATAACTCCTAATGATGCTTTACATAAAGAATAACTACAGTCAAACTAGCAAGAAGTGGTGATTTCAGAGCTTGACAGCCTGGGTTTGCTTTAGAGGCAACCAGCAGCTTTGTGGAACAGTCTGAGAGGGGAAAAGGATGAGTAGGAGGAGAGTATGTTCTGCACATACATGAGACAACTCAAGTCTTAACCTTCTGCATGGGACCACGTTGTTTTGCAGAGATCAGTAACTGCCATCAGCTCACTGTCTTCTACCTAGTGATTGTGCACAACCATTTCAGGACAACAGCTCCATCATAAGTTTCCAGGGGATTTCTATTCTCTATATCTTCCCATTGCTTTTACAAAAAATTAGGTAATATGTAGCTCAGGTCTTACTTAGGATGCTTGGGCTGCAAAATGCGAGTGCCTTAATGTGTGACAGGGACAACTGGGTTTCTCTACGTATTCAGGAATGTCAACCCTCATCTTTGGTACTGCCAACTTTTGTGATTTACATCAATCGAAAGGGATCCTCAAGCTGTTGCTGTTGGAATGTATTTGCTCAATTTAAAGATATAAGACAGTGGCCAAAACTTGCAAATACGATGCCAGTGTGCCTTTAACACTGATAAAGTAGAAGATATTTACTTATTTCATAACTCATTTCTCATTATTTTGAGACACCCTGGTTAGCAATTTTGGAATATTTGGGACTGGTAACGGTGCTAAAGATCAAAACTTCAAAGTCTAACATAAGGCTGAAGACTTCCAGAGCTGGACCTTTTATAATGTTTCTTCTCACAGCATCAGCTGATCAGAAAAGGAAGCAGAAAATAACCAGGAAGAATCCCAAATCCAATTCACGGTTGTTTGCTGCTTTTATTCTTCCTGTTATAGGTCATTCTACTTGCAGAAGCTGTTTGTCATGTGTATGAGCATACAGGCATTTCAGGTAGCCTACAAATGTCATCAGCCAGATGGAATCACATTTATGACCCAGCAGTAAATATCTGTCACAGAATGAACTAGATCTATGGGTTCAATTCTATAAGTTGCTGAGCCTTTCAATCGAGTGAACAATACAAACTGACTTCTTGCACACTACCAGCTAAACACATACTTAAGCACTGGAGGAATCAGGCAAGCTCAGGATGTTCTTACCTTCCCCCAAATCAACATGAGGCTTAGACGCCTTACTTATCTTCATTAAAAACCACCTTGGGGACTGCATTAATCTTATCTGGGCTTTTAATATTTCCTCAGACAGACTGTAACAAAGCTGCTTTCACAACCTCACCTAAAAGCTGCCAAAACGATGCTAGTACTCGAGGCCTCAGTATTGGGCATTCAGATTAGCTTTAATTCTCCATGTGAAAGCTTGAGAAGAGACTATTTTGAGAGAGCTATTCTTCAGACTGCAAGACTCCAAATCATGCCTGGGGATTAGTGTTTGGAAAACTCAGTAAAATCTGAACCTCCAGTAAAAAGGTTAGTGGGAAATACCTGTTTAAAAACAATGCCAGCGTTCAGCTCCAGTTCACATCATTGGCCACAATAACGCTATTCAGCGCATATAATGAGGTTCCTGAAAAGATCTTAGTCCCTTCCTTACTCTGTCTCTGATCTGGTTTTCCTCTCTCATTTATCTATTAAGAATTAAACTGTTTCAGGACAACATGTTTACTTCTAGGACTGTAAGAAAACTTTGGTGCCAAAGAGCTATATTGATATAAATATAGTATAAATATAAAAGTAATAGTACATTAAGAAAGTCGTCAAGCATCCCATGTTTTTAAATTTACACATTATGAAAGTTAATACCACCATCTATTACGCTACTGCCCATTCAAACAGTTCTTTTAACTAGTTCACATACCATGTCATGCAAAGTAAATGTTGGCATACTCACAGCAAAGATGTGGTAACAAGAGCCATGAGGTATTTACATAACATGAACCAGGTCAGCAGCCAGAAAAGCAGTAGAACAGCAACTCCCAGCACAGCAAGGTACCAATTTTCTCCACTGTTCTGAGATACTCTCCAGAAAACAAGGTATTAAGTCCAGAGGGAAATGTTTCAAAGTTTACTGCTGCAATTATCACTTACACAGAATGTTTAGCACTCTGTAGCTCAATTAAAAATAAATAGGTCAGCTGGATTGAATGAAAAGGCTCTAATTAAGGCATTTTTTACTTTTAATTTTGCCCATAAGAACTGCATCCTGAACTAGTAGTTTTATTGAAGCTACCTGATTTATATAATGCTGGATTAATTCATTTTGAATCATTATTTGATCTTTTATGATATTGCTTTGCTTTCTTCCCCCTGCTTGCAAAGAATGATTAGGCTGTGCCACTAATGAGAAATATTAATTTAATAGTTTTTAAATACATCATTAAACTAATTTCTTGAATACATTACTATTTCTGACTTACTTGGAATTCAAACACCAGCTTTCCCCCTTGAAGCAATGAAAACTTCACTCTCCATTTCTAATGTGATCAGTTGATGGCGTACAGGGGGCATCTGTCTGCCTGGCCCTGCTTCTCTTTATTGAAGCTCAGAAACTCCTACATTCAATCACAGACCTGCTCCTTCTTTATGAGGACATTAAAAAGAAAATGGTAGGAGAAGTTCTAAGGTGTCCTGTATCCCTAAATGTTCCTAAAGATAAAGTGTACTGTATATTTTAATTGGAGATCCACGTATGGATGTATCTCTGAGTGACCCAACTTATTAATCCTTAGGAGAAACAGCACTTCACCAATATGCAACAGCTGAGGAGCTTGTCCTGGGTTTTAAGTATTGCCAAGAAAAGTATTTGCCCCCACCCCAGATCCCTGAAGAAAATGCAGTCGGATGAGAAACCACTTGTTTTTGTAAGCATTAAAATAGAAAGATGAAACCAACTGTTTTACACAAGAAGGGGGGGATTTTCTTCAGCTTTTTTTTCTGCTAAGTGAATGTGTTGTTATGCCTCTATTGCTTGGTATAATACACTGCTCTCATTACACCGGAAAATAATCTGGAGGTGGAAACCAGGAAAAAGAATAATTATCTGTCTTCTAGGGTTTGGTTAGCTCTTATCATTTTGATGTGGGAACAGTTACAATAATGAGGAATATAATTCCATCAGCACTTCAAACAATGATGAGTCTTCAAAAGAAGGGGCGTTCTTGTCTGTCTTGTTCCCTCTTTCTATCAACGAATAATGCAAAAGAAGAAACATGACTGTTACCATTAGGATCACACTTGGTAAAGAGAAGAATGAGCACAATCAAACCTTATATCAGCTGCTGGGGAGGACAGGTTGTCAGTGCCAAGGCAAATGGCAGAGAACACCTAACGCTACTTTTTCCATCAGCTTCCCTTCAGACATCACATCCTGAGCCAATCTCACAAGGAAGGTTCTGGGGTTTTCAGTTAGATCAGTTGCTTTGCACAGTTCATTGCCTTTGGATGTGCTCACTTTAGATTTTGTTTGACTGCATCTGGAATTTATTTGGTGATGGATTGCATCGAGAAATGTAAGGACACATTTAATAGCAATCACCTTAGATTGTTTAGCTTGTGCAGCCAGACAGAAACATACTGATCTATACCAGGGTAATGCAATAATGGATTTAGGGAAGAGGGCATAAACACGTGTATTTGTGACAGCAACCAATCTTTCTGAGCTACATCCTTCTTTTCCTTTCCTCATGAAAAAATGCATTACCTGGTTAGACAAGACTGGAAGAAAAATGAGGTGTCAACACAGCGAAGCTGAAGACCCCTTTTGCCACTAGACAACACAAAGCAGCTGAAGTAGATACATATGCTGTTCACAAAAAAAGTTAACTCAGTTCTGATCTAATTGCACTAGTTTTATGCAATACCTTTCAGTTATTGCCAGTTTACACTGGCACATGGTGCCAGTTGGGGAGCACACCCAGAGCCAGGCTAGCGTGCCACTGAAAACCCAAACAGGTTGAACGTGTTCAGTGCACATTTCAATCCTTCGCTGCACAGACAAGTCCTCTCGCATACGTTCAAGTGAGTGCACTTTGCCAACTGATTGTATCAAATAATCCCAGGCTGTATTTTCTCTCTCCTTCCCTGCTGCAGTAAGTAGGTGGGCCTATATGTCTAAAAATGCTTTCTACTACATGGTCCTTGGAGTACAACCTGAGGCTGCCTAAGGTTGATACCTGCCCAGTTTTGAATACTCTTAATAATCAGATGAGTTTGAGACAGGGAAGGGACACTTGCATTTGGATGCTGGACTCTGTGAGATCCAGAGGAAGGTTTTATGCTATTATAGAGACGGATTGGTTAAAAACCAATTGACCTTTAAGTTCTTTGCAAAGCTTTACCCTTTTTAAAGGAAAGCACCCTGCTTCTTCCCCCTTCCTCCTCACCCCCCAGTTTTTTATTAGTATTTTAGGCAGAGATGATCATCTTCCATATGTGCATCCAGCTTGTACCACTGTGCTGCCTCAGTCTCCCAGCTGCACTGCAATAAAGAGCAGCAACATTTCTTTGCAAGATCAAACCCAGGAAGGGTGGTATTTTTTAATGCAGATCTAATTTACTGGTGAACAATAAGGGCTATAAAAGCAGTCATTTCAAGGTTAACGTGCTACTCAAACATCCAACACTTAGGCTGAGTGAATAATCCGTAACTAATTGCTTATTTAATTGCACATTCTTTGTACACGAGGCAATTATAATATTCTTGAAGGCTCTAGGTGTCGTGTCCCCCCCCTTAAGTAAGCTATAAAACTTCTATATCTGTTCTTCAACATGTGTACTTTGTTGCTTCCCTGTATCAAGCAAGTGATATTATTCCTATTTCCCAATTGGATTGTTTTTCTAGCCATTAGTTAAATAATAGCAGCTCAAGAGAAAATACCCTGGGAAGAGGTTCTGTAATGCATAGGACAACCAACATTATTTAACATATGTCAAGCAGTACAGATATTCCCAGTTACCCAGAAGTGAAGGGATAGTGTGACACGAGCTGAATTACCAGCCTGGTTTCAATCCTTCTGTTGTTCATTGCTGTATGTTTTAAATGAAAACAGAACATTCAGTTTCATTACCTTCCAACCCTGCTAGACTTTTGAAACTTAACAACTATTTCATTTACTTATTAACTTAACATACAGGAACATCAATATTAAATAGCAGCATTTTAATTCTCCCGAAAAACTACTACAGAACATCCAATCATCAGACTTGACCATTTAATACGGACTCAAATGGTTCTTGCAGGCCAGAACTTCCTTAAAATTGATATCCCATTATTCTCCGGATATTATTTAACAAAATACAATCCATCTTATTATTTACAGATTTTTAGCTATACTTTGGGACAGAAAAGGCTGACTTGAGTGTAAAAAAGCTTGTACTTTTTCAGATTACCACCTGACATAACTTGAGTTTCTCCATTTCTGCAGGGGGAGTTGGACTAGATGACCTTTGAAGGTCCCTTCCAACCCAAACCAGTCTGTGATTCTGTGATTTTA
This sequence comes from Strigops habroptila, assembly GCF_004027225.2. Classification (NCBI taxonomy): domain Eukaryota; kingdom Metazoa; phylum Chordata; class Aves; order Psittaciformes; family Psittacidae; genus Strigops; species Strigops habroptila. The sequence goes on along the minus strand of NC_044297.2, from coordinate 822,990 downwards.
CCAAGAGTATCTTTTTAAATCAATACTTGGAATCAGCTTTCTTCCTTATCAGGCTATCCCAATTTAGAGTAACAGACCCTCACCCTATCATACTTGCTGACATCCTTCAAGTACAGTATTTATAGGAGAATCCAATTTCAACTTTATTAACTTGGTCAAACTTTCCTGCACTTTGATGCAATCATCCAAAATTAAACAGTTCACAAGAAAAAATAGCCCAGATCCATTTATTCAGTTCACATTTCCATGCAGTAGAAATGACTAGCATGTTAAACTGCAAATCCCTCCAGTAGATCATAGCATCCAGGAGAAAATGTCAGGAATAATTAAGATGGAAACCTAATTTGGCAAGCACTGCTGCCAGACACTGGGTGGAGGAGAGAAGAGGAGGAAGAGAGATGTGGGAGCCTTTATCAATAATGCTACTTACATTTCTGCTCTCTTAAAATGACAAGAAACCAAACACACCAACACAGCATCACCAGTCAAAATAGAACAATTGCACCTTTAGCAAGTTTTCTTCTGTGAATGGAAGCTCTTGCTTTAAGGAATGTCAGATTTAGGGAATTACCTTTCATTATCCTGATCAATGTGAGTTTTGAGGAAGAGGTGGGCAGCAGTACCCCCCTCATCTTTAATGCAGGCATGTCACCACCAGCAGCTTTAGCTTGGTTCTAACTCCCCTGTTCTTGAAACAAGGTTAGTAGAGATGCCACCACAATCCAACTGCTCCTCAATACAAAGGTCCCTCTCTCAAGGATGTGACAGTGAGAGGTGACAAGTGCCTCCTGCCACAGGAGGAGAGGGAATTTGCCATACAGAAATCCCCTCTGTGCTGCCTTCTAATAAAAAGCCAGAAGTGGTTCTGCTGCTGTTCTGAGTTCCTGCCATTCTTGTCATTGCAATGGCTCTGCCCAGCTACGTTAACCTTTATTAGCCTTTATCTGTAACAACAGAGCTTCGACACACTTGCCCTTCGAGTCACGAAGATGCCTTCTACCAAAGTAGCAGCCCCTCTTCCCACAGGGACATGTTACCTGTATAAAAAGCACTCCTATACCAATTTCTCTAATTCTAAAGTAGAAAACGTGCTGTTCAATCACACCAACATCATTTAAACAGCCGTTTTCCAGTGCAGACAAAACTTCTAGCACCATTTCCAGCTCAAAGAATCCCCTTTTTCTTTCTCCATGCCCTTTTCTTAACTGACCTCTAGCAGCCAAAATATCATCCCCACATCTGGATTATACCCACAAGTGCTTACAACAGAGCAATGACATTTTACCGCTAGACAGCACATGTATTTTGCTGCCTACCTACAGCAGAAGAGAAGGGTGGTGATATATAAAAATTCTAATTCTATTCATTCTGACATTTACTGTGGAATTCCAGCAGTCGAGAAAACCTCTCCTTTTCAAGCCTCGCTCATAGCCAAACAGCCTAAAAAATGAGGTAGAAGTTTGCAACCCCTGCAAGGAATTTGCAAAACCAACTGACCTCCTACACGACGACACTAGAGTTCTCATTAATGAAAGTAAAACATGTAAGAAGTTGCCCAATGGAAGTTTTTGAGAGACAAAAGGATTATTTCCTACTAAAGATTAGTCATCAGCAATACATTGGGTTAGAGGAGGGTGCGCTTGTTGTCTTTTGTTTAAAGCCACTATTATTACAGGACACCAGTCGAAAGGGACATACCTACCTAAAAAAGACTTTATGAAGCTTTTTAGTGCAATACTCCATCTAATCATGGCAGACAGCACCAGCTACACAAAGGGTCTCTCAGCTGGAAATAAGAGAACAGTTTCTTCTGACAACAGTGGTGCAGGAAATAATTTGTGGTTGCAGCTCACAAATCCAAAAGCAATTATTTCCATTCTGAATACAGTCTTTTACTGACTGTATTCAGCCCACGGTGCAGCACAATAGAAGAACCATATAGCAAGGCACCTTCTGCAGGATTTTAAGGCTTTAAACATAATGGCTGGCCACCCATTGGAGCAAGCCCCATCTTTTTAGTACATGATCTTTCATTCAGCAAGGTTATTAACGTAGCATTTAAATGTAAAGTTGTAAACATGGGCTTTAAGTCTCAGGAGTCATTTAGGCTCACCCCTGTGTTTAGGATTGAGGAGAAGCATCATTGAATCAAAAAACATCTTATTCCTCTAAATTACACCAACCACTTCTTTGAGGAAAGATGTTGTATACCCAACTAGTAGCTCCGGTCGCAAGAGACTGATTCAGTAATTGCAAATGCAAACAGGCTTTTGCTGAAGCAGAGGTGATAAGAGGCTGTCAAAAGCCTTAGACAGCATTTCCTTATCATATAATTTATTCATATAGCTCAAGTGAAAGTGAACCTGCACGTTTGACTAGTCTGACACCTTTTACCATATGTACACTAAGGGAATTGTGAGGGCAGTGAAATTCCAGATCTGTGGTTGAGTTTTCTGCATGTCTTTTCCTCTCCCCTACCTCCAGTTTCATAGAGATTTCAGCTATGGCTGTTAGGGCAGCACCAGGGTAATACACAAGTTTCCTGTTCTGAACTGGGACATTATCTTATTTTAAACCCTCCTGCAGATGCTTTAATTCTCATTCCTCAGTGTCTCTAAGGAATTTGTCCAGTTCTTGCATTTAACGCCTGCAGGTAAAATCACATCTTATTTTCTCATGTTATGGTGCACCAGGATTTAAAAGAATGCTGCACAACGATAAGGAAAACTTTCCTATCCTACAGCTGCACCATTTTCTATCAGGGAAAAAAAAGCCATGTCTTAGTCCACCTTTCCCAAAACTCACGTGGAAGTAGAAGTCAGATGTTCCCTTAACTTGAAAAGGGCAAACCCCTTAATTCTCATGAAGTCAAGCTACTGATTTCAGCAGGGAATTGAAAGAATTTAGCCTCATCCAAATGCAGTCACTTGGTTTGAATCTATTCAGCCAGTTGATAATGATGGATTAGCAGCAAACAAATATCTATTCCAGTACTCCTGATCATGCCACATATCTCCTCCCTGGGCAGGAGGCATCTCCTGAAGCCATTACTCCATCCTCTTCTTCTAGAAGTGATGTAATTTCAGAAGAAAACTGGAGAGGAACAATTACAGCTTAAAACATCGATTGAATTATCTTTTTAACCCCCAGAAATGCAGATGTTTAAGGCACTACCTGCCTCTTGGCAGTCATTTACATGGCGATGGATTATGGGGAGTTTTAATATCTAATTGTTTTGTAATTCCAAATGAACTGTTGCCATGGCAATACCTCCATGCTATGTAAGATGTATTATTTACTCAAGTGAATCCTTAAAAAAAAAAAAGCCCAGACACTCCCCGACAGCTTCAATGAGAGTCCGTGAACTAACCCCTCCTTCTCCATATCTGCACACTTCAGTCATCTCAATACCTGAGACTTGAGAAGAGGTCAAGAGACAAGAGAACCATTTAGCCACTTTTTGATGCTCTGCTTTACAATAAACCCCTTGCAAAATTGATGTATTTCATGTACCATTTTCTAGCACGGAATGGGTTTGGGTTGTTGGTTTTGTGCACGGGTTTTGTTTATTTGCATTATCAGCCTGACTTATACAGTTACATCAAGAAAATTCCTTCTCAACTATGACATTTTAATCCTTGAGAGGATTAAAGTTCCCCTATCAGTCTATTAGCAATAGCCTAGAAACACTGCTTACTTTCTACCAGCACACACTTCCATCAAAACCAGAAATAACTAGGTTTATGCTTTATTTACCTTTTTAAACACAGGTTAGTAGTTGTCTTCCAAGACCATGAAGCAAACCTGGACACAATATGAACACACTGTATAAATCAACATGCTGAAAAAGGCCTTTGCTGAGAATAAGCAACATTGTACTTGATGACAGCATCTCTCCACACTCATACCTTATCAAAACTAGTTGCCTTAAAACTACATGATACTGCTGATTAGCAGTGGAATCATTTTAGCTGGTGGCTAAAGTAATGTTAAGACATTCAGTAACATCTTTTAGATGATTAAATAAATAGTACCTAGAAATAGAATCTATTGTCACGGGATTTAATGTGTAGGGATCATTTTGTACACAGGCATTTGTGTATGTGCTGCAGCTCTGGTCCCTCTCCTGACTGTTGACCGATTCCTGCACATTCCACAGGAAAAGTTGGCAAGAGCAACTGGAATGAAACAAAATCCCTTTCTGAAGAGCGTGGCAGCTGGATGCGTATATCAAATGCTTGCACACATTTGCATTGATATTTCTATGCACAAATGCTCATTCTAAGTTAATTAAAAATGCCATTAAATAAAATAGAGTTAAGAAAAGTTACTCTGGGACACGTAAGCCAATTAGAGCTGATATTAATTGTTCTTCCAAATGAATTTGATTGAGCAATTCACTGCGGAAAGTTTATACAGTTCAGCAAAGACTCATAGTTCACTCAACATACATGTATTTCCCATGAATTTAGCACTATGATTTTCAGGTTAGAGGAAAGAAAGGAAAAGCATGAGCAGAAATTCCAGATCCCAGGAATCACACAATACAGTGGATTTGTTTAGGTCTTCTATTATCCAGAGTAATAAAGAGCAGTCTGGAGTCCCAACACTAGATTTTTGCAGGATCACACGTGGCATTTCTTAGACTTAAACAGTTGCAGAGGTGAAAGGGAAGGAGTTGTTGGTAATGCCTTACCAGCTAGATTATTTGCAGACCTCCACATATTTATTTAAACATTTAAAAATGGGTTTAACATTTACCTAGCTCTAGAGAGATCACAATAAGTAAATGGACACTGTGCTATTATTAATAAATGTTGGTCACGTTCTTGCATCTTTAAATTCTCTTCTATACTATTCCCACAACTAGTAATTTTAGTGATTTGTAGTCAAAGCCCTCTAGATTTCTTTGCTAAGCTACAATAGCATTCCTTTACAGCTCCCAACTCCCACTGCACCATATATATCAAACTACTCTTTCAACTCCTGCACTTCCAAACATTTTAAACACCTTAATGGCTTTTTTCACTGAACCATAAAAATTATTTATAAATTCATTTTAAGACATTCATACAACAAGAAACTCATAACATGTCATGAAATACAAATTATGGTTACTGGAGTATGAAAAAAGTCTTTGGATCTATGTTTATGTAATGAAGGGAAAAGCCAACTGCTTCTCAAAGTGGACTCTTCTTATAAGCAATCACCAAATGCAAGGTGAGAAGATAATGAATTATTTGCTCCAAAGTAATTTTTTAAATAAACAACTTGACAGCAAAAAGCAGCATCTTCTAACGCTTAATTTGAATTAAGTGCATTTTGTGCAGTTGCAAAGAATAATCATACTACTTTATCCAGTATTTTTCACAACTAAGTAGCTGCAGCATCTGCTTTCCTCTAAGGTTAATACTAACATCATGGTCTATTAATCTTTGTTACTACTCTGTATCTAGGCAAGGGAAATCACCTCAACACTGACATTTCAGGGGAAATGTTTTTAATCAAGATTCATACATTATTAGGGCTCCAGAAGAAGGAGAGGTTGGTTTTTAACTAACTAATGATATGTGAAACATGGACAGCTGGTAGTAATTTTGGAAACCTTTAGAGTTTGGAGGCAAAACTACACAAACACAAGTACATTGAATCTGAGATGTATAGTTGTAAAAGGGAAATAAAATAAAAAAATATCTAAAACTTAAAACCAAATTCAAACTCTGAAAAATACAGGTGGCAAGTCTGACCTAAGTCACACAAGAATTGTGTGCCATGCTTGCTCTGTAGGTTACTACACAGATGACTAAAAACAAGTCATGCCTTGGGCATGAAGCTTTGCAGGTAGAAGAAGGTCTCTCTTCAATTCTCTTTGGTTCCATACTCCTGAGCCCCAGGCTGCCCTTCTCAGGAGGCAGATATATATAGCAGAGGTGTTCAGACTCTGTTATTAGCTAAGAACTCTTGGATCCACTTTCATGCCCACCTAGTCACCCTTAGGGCATCACCTCAGCCCGCTTTGTCATTACAGATCTTTTTCCAGCTGTAAGACACCATCCCCTGTAACACACGTTCTCTTTCCCTTTAGTAAATAGCACATACAGAGGAAAAGCTCATGATTATTGCCAGAGGGCCATTAAAGTAGGACTACTCAGAGAGAGTGACCTGTATTTTTAACAGTGATAGACTGGGGTTCTCTGTGGCAAATGGGTCATAACACCTCTTTCCTAGTTTATAGCAAAGTATTTCAAAGCAAACCTTAATCTGCCAGATCCATAATGTAGATTTTTAGTAAGATCCTGTGTGCAAGGAAAGGGACATAAACCAGCTGCCTTTGAATTCAGATGGAAACACTGATGATCTAAATCATCCAAGCCTGGTATATAAATGAAAAGCAACAACCAGACTAGGGATTGATCCCTGGAGAACTCACTTATGATTCACTGTAGAAGATGAAAAGCTGTCTATGTAAACAAATTGTTTATGGTCTGTTAAGCAAAAGTAAAACCAATGGAGTGCAGCAGATGCAATTCCAGCTGAGGATTCAATCTTACAAAAGTGCATGGGTCTCACCCCACAGCCCTTTTTCATAAGAACAGTCTCCCTGCAGACACTGGGACAAGCAAGGACTGCAGTATTTGCCATCTGTGCACCATCAGTCTCCGATGAAAAGAGTCAAAGCCTGAAGAAGCGCTTTGTGCTGCCATTTCAATGAACACAGAGATGCTGCAGCCAAAGGCAAGCTCTGGGACTACAACAGCATCGCTCAAGTCTTGATTCGTGATCACCCAGACAAACCTTGAACAACTCTGTTGTTCGGGGCTCCAACCTTAACTCTGCTTAACAGCGTAGTCTTATCAATTTGATGGACATTGGAGCAGGTTCACAAGGGACCTACAAAGACAACAGGGATTTTTGCTCCACCCCATCCACACCACATTACTTAAATTCTCAGGGAAGAATATGGGACAAGTGCAAGTGGGCACATGATCGAACAAACACAGGTTTCAAATGATCTCACAATGGCAGGTGTATTTAAACCCTGCTGGAGACCCTTATGTTCTTTTTAATCAACCCTGCCTCATTTCCACCAGCCTGCCATTCCTAGTTTATTTTCAGACATCATTACTCTCCACCTTGGATTTCTTTGTTAATCTAAGGAGCTGGTATTTCCAAGGCTTGAACAGCAGCTGCACCACACTGAGCAAAGGCTGTAAAACATCTGCTTGAGGTGTCCTCATTTGGGCAGATTGGAGTTATGGGGATTCAGCTAATAACCCCTGATGTGCTTTCACGCTCACCTGGCCACCCTTATGGCATCCTTTCGAGCATTACCTCACACCATGTTTTAAGTTCAGCTTTAAAATTAATGAACCTTTGGCATTTCTTGCTTACAGGTCATGATAATTGGCAATGCTGTTTGACACCAGGAAAGGATAAATCTGCTGCCTGTCATAGCCTTAGGGAAGGAATGCATGATTGCACAGGAAAAAACAGAGATTTCCAGTCCACCCTCCCACCTATCATGTAGCTGAGGTTTAGGGTTTGTAACCACCCCACGAGTACTAATTAAACTGACCTCTGCAGACTTAGACCACGAGAAGTATCAGCTGTCCTGACTGGAGAAGTATAAGTAAGTGTTTGGCACTGGAAGATACTCAAACAAAAATCCAAATCAAGTGTGAAAAATAGGACACTGGAAATAAAAGCACATAAGTGATGTTAAGCAGTAAATAATAACTAAAACTAGGCCACTGAGCAAGGGAGAGTTTGCTTAAACCAGACAACTGTCTTCAGAAAAACTGGCAAAGATTATGAAATCTGTAGCATTTTCATACTTGCCTGAGACGCGCACACACACATAAAACAGTTGTTCTAATTACTTCTGAGGGGGATAACATTCATCTCATTACTAAATTAGTGTCAACAGCAGATAAGGAAGACGCTATGCCAAACCAGCTCTTAATTCTCAAAGGCGTCTTTAAGAGTATTGTCTAAGCATCCGCATCTCCAGAAGGCAAAAAAGACTCAATCACAGGACAAATCTGATCTTAATAAGCAGGAAATCATAGGAACATCCCGCATCTGTTTTCCTCTTATTAGATTAGCAGTGGTGTCACATCTGATGTCATGCTGTTATACCCTGGCCTTCAGCAACTTAGCAGATAGGTTTTTAAGCAGCCAGAAAGCTTTTGGGAGCTACTTTTCTTGGTGAGAAGCATAAATATGCACATTGTGTAAGGATGGATTTCTCTAAGAAATGACAGAACTGCATGACTGTGGATTTAGGGAACCCAACTGCAAATATCTTCACAGGATTCAATGGTCAGGACTCCAGAAGTCACCAGTTCTTAGAAATCCATTACAATTATTTCCAGTGTTGCCATTTCCAGAATCCAGGGGTATATTTTGGTGTATTTGTGAGTGTAACTGAATTACTACAAACACTTCACACTGACAGTACTTACACATTTGTTTGCAGCAATGCACCTGACCTAACATGCATTGTCAGGTAAAATTCTCTCTGCCAGGCTGATTGCACTGGGATGGCATCTGGAATACAGGCACCAAGGATTCAGGCATGCAATATTTCAGTTGCCAGACAAACATAAAGCAAATGGTGAAAGATCAGGATTTTCACCTATTCTCTGGGAGAGCTGTAGGAATGCAGATGGCCTTTAGTCCCTTCCAGGTTCCCTTTAAGTCAGATATCTAAATGCCAGTTTTATTTTGCTGCTTATTATAATTCCACTTCTCAATGGCTCATTTCTTCCTATTGAGAGACTTTACAAGTAGTTTATCATTCAATTTTTATTTCATTTTATATTGAGAGGAATTCCAGTCCTCAAAACCTTACTTTGAACAAATATCACTGTGGACTTTCAGCTTAGCGCATCGCAAACCATTCTTACCAACAGCTAGACAAATCCAGCCAAGGTTTTCCCTTGCTCTTTCACTAAAACCATTGAGACTTTGCTGCATGACAAGAACCATGAAGAGCAACAACATTTGATTTTTGCTTCTGTTGCAAGTGTGGAGCACAGAGGCAAGGAACAAGCAAACACCCCTCCTCCAAACAGAGGGGGTTTGTCTGTTTGTTGCCATTCTGCTGGAAATGGCAAAACATCCAGACTTCAAAACATCCTCTTCCCCAGTACAAAGCAAACAAACAGATTCTCCATGAAACAAGCACAATAAATAACCCTGAAGTACTCCTCTTCAGACACACCAAATCAACCTGGTATCTTCCCCATTAATTGAGAGAACAATAGTTTCAATTACATTTCTTATCAAAACCTGCTCAATCACCATGTGAAATGTCTCAGTAGATCTGTGTTTTCCAAGGGAAAATTGCTGTCTTTGGAAGCACTCAGCTACAGCTCTTTACCACTACCACAAACATATCTTAATGACAGAGATTCTTGAAGTACTTACAGCTAGACAGAATGCTTTTGAGTGGGTCAGTGTTAATGCCATCTGTAATCTCATTTTCAGAAGTATTTCCTACAGCTTCCTATTGAGGTTCACAAAGAACAGATTTGTTTCATTGCCTCCTACAATATTGACTGTGTAAACTCTATTCATAGTGATAGCAGTTCTTAACAGCATCAGATCATCTGCTTAATTTCTGTGGACCTCAGACGAGGGTGAAGCACATGTTTGTCAGGGACAAGCCTCTGAATTAGATAAACAACGTTCAACAGCCCACAAAGTTCCTCTGATCCTTGACAAGCATTTGCCTTAAAAACCATTTTCAAACTATAGTTTTGCAGATTTAATTAAGCACAGAGGGAGAAAAGGAGGAAGGGAAACACTCTAGAATCCAACAGGAACAATTGGGCAATTATACAACCAACTAATTACCTTCAGGAAAGCTGCTGTGAAACACAACCAGAGACATTTCCAAGTTCAGTGCAGACATCCTGGAAAGCTTAACAGAAGGTGGTGAATAGTTAAGTCACGACTCTGCCACGGATATTTTAGGCTAGCACAGCAGCACTAGACAGGCTTTTGCTACTGGCTGCAAACAAGGGCAGCCTGATTTAGGGCAAGATGTTGTTTAGTGACTCAGTATATTTGAACTTCACACTATTACTGGAGCTGTAAAAAGGTCTGACGGTGCTGCAGCAGCAGTAAGGTTCTCATTAATGTAGGAAAAGACTATGTGTACCAGGGAAAAATCCTTGGAAATCCTCACCACAGAATACACAACCAGGCTGGGACTCTCAAAGGCGTTCATGTGAATTCAACACCCTTTCATGATAGTCCCCAGCACAAGGCTTGTATTGCTTCCCTGGGCAGAAGCAAAGCCCACTGGTGCAGCAATTGCAGTTTCAGGCAGCAACACTTCTTTCACAAGCAAGGTTGGCAATATTTCCTATGTCGCCAGGGTGGAAAAAAGGAATCATGTCATTGAAATCAATGCTCTTATGCTCTGTTTTGTTAATGCACTTGAATGGGTTGATATTAAACATCTTTCTGTATCTTTGCTGGAGTTCCTGGAGGAGCTCAAAAGGCATTATATACATATTAGTCCATGAAGTGATATACCTGAAAATGGCATAATATTCATTGTAATCAGGCAGGAAAACTGAGGTACAGATGAGCTTTTCACCTTTGTGGTCCTCACCAGGAATTTCTCCTAAAGCTGTAGTTCACCCCAGAGAAACAAGGCTTTGAGCAATGCAACATTACTTATTCCAGAGTCTGGGACTACTGATTTGGCAGAGGTGACACTCCTGTTTCCTGATGTTTCCACCATTTCAGAGTTTAGTGAAATTATTCTAACTAGTGAACCATCTTCTTTCACAGGAGTCTTAACCAAAGGGTCATACACTTTGCAGAGCAGGGAAGCAAGCAGTGAAAAGCCATTCTAGCCCCTATCTCCTTTGCCTATTAAGCCCTTTTTAATCCATTCTGGAACAATCTGCAGAACAAGCCCTCTCCAACTGTTTTTAATATGGCTTTTGAACACACATCTTTGACATGGCTTTAAAACATATCAATCCTTTATGTGTATCTATGCTGATGAGCATTATCTTCTGCTTCAAAAAATAGCTATTTCTGCACTTGAGTTATTTTATTCCCTATTGTTAAAATGAAAGATTGGCTAAAGCGTTTTAGCACTGCCTGTCAAGCACTTTTCTCCTGCAAATCCTAAAGCTCTGATTCTCATCATTAAGTCACTGACAATAGAAAGACAGACCTCTTCAAATAAACAATCATCAACAAATATCATCAAGGCCAGGTTGGATGTGGCTTGGAGCAACCTGATGTAGTTGAAGGTGGCCCTGCCTGTGGCAAGGGGTTGGAACTGGATGAGCTTTGAGGTCCCTTCCAACCCAAACCAGTCTGTGATTCTATGATAAATGCACATAAATGATACAGAAATTGGCCTGCAGCATCATTGCAGTATAAATAGAACTTTCTGAAAAGGAAACACATCCACATTCACTACCCAGAGCTCAACACAGAACAATAATGACCTGCATTTTAAAAGCCCTCTTGTATCAAATGCTATGCAAGCATTCAAAAGCTTTTCAAATTTCACAGACTGTGTGAAAAAAACCCTCTATTCCATACAGATAGAGCCATCAACTCCACAAGACAAGAACAATATAGTTATCAACCACTTCTCTCCATGAAAATGCAAGTCCAGCTGAAGGTCAGTCCAATAGTCTGCCTAACCCTGTTTATTTGGTAGTGATAGACAAGAACAGCGTAATCACAGACAAGCACACAATGGTTTGTCACCCATCCTCCAAACAGAGTTGCATTTTTCCAGAGCTGAAAGCTGCATCTGGAACACTGGTGAATGTGTCCTTCAGGAAATCCCACAGTAATCATTCCCTTTGTGTCTTCTCCTTACCCATCTTGATCTGTAACTTCTATCATTAAATCTAAACTGGAAGCCATGCCCTCCAATCATCCTTCTTATCCTGCACTGGGTTCCTCAGTAGCCTGGGCTAAGGAATACCAAGCAGAGCATGGCATAAGTAGTCAGACTACAGCTCTAGAAACCCACATTTGCACCTTCCCCAGGCATTGGACATACAGTTTAGCACTTGTCCAAGCTAAGAGTTGACTTACATCCTGAACTAAGCATTTGGAAGTCAACTGGGAGATTACAATTGCTGCAATTAATCCAAGTGTAAAAAGATTAGCAACAGTTTATCCAGCTTTTATTCTCCTATGACTGACTCCAGTTAATTCTACTAACACCTCCATGGACACACAGGCCAGACCCAACAGCAGCTTAATTGCTCCTCACTCTCTGTATTCTCTGTATTCGTCTGGATTGTAGCCTTAGATGCCACAGTGCTGCCAGAATATTATAATGAGAAAAGGACTCAGGAATAGAAGCACAGCATTGGGCAGATGGTTGAGGTCCTTCCTTCATTTGCTTTTCAAATTAAGTGTGCCCAAATGAGACACTTGATATCAGTTTTCCTTTTCCCATATAACCCCACATAGCCATACCAGAGAAGAACTTGGTTTTTTGCCTTCCTATGGCTGAACACTAGTCACAAATGCTGAGTTTATATTTGGGAATGAAAAGGCAAAGGGTGCTTCTGAACCTGACTTTATGGGGCCAGGTTTTATGAGACATCAAGTCTTTTAAAGCATTTCCATGCAATAAACACTGCTTCTTTCATATTGTATCTGAAATCACATCAGTGAGTTACTGCCAGAGATTGTGTATATTCCATACAAGCTGCCTGGGACTGTAAGGTCTACAAATGACACAGCTAGAAAAAGCATGCCTGGCTAGGGAAGTGGTTTGGGGTACCAAAGTCACCATTTGAGGAGCTGGGGTACTAAGTGTGATGAGGTGGCATGCCAGAGCAACATAAAGCAATTGTGACAGAACTAAAAATACAATGCAGAGCTTGTGAGGATCAGAACTAATCTTTGTTTCTCCCCCAGACAGCTTCCAAGGTAAGAAAACACCACACTGGAGGAATGAGACACACAGAAAAACCAACACACCATAAGGAAAAAACCCAAAAAAGAAAAGCCATCCCCTTTCGTTTTGTGGGACCATTCAACGTCTTTGTTAGAACATCTCATCTGTCCTCTCCCTGCAGAAGTGCAGCAATGGCAACTGTGCAAAACAACATTTCTTGGAGTAGCAAGTGCTTCATAAGCAAATAGCCACATCTTTAAGTGCAAAACAAGCAGACATGATTTCAAATGTCTGGCAAGGCACAGGTACATCATGATAGTGTGTTAAATGCATTATTCAACACACTGCAAAGTATAACATGTTAAAGTGACAATTTATAGTGTATTTACCTCCCATCAGCAAAGGTATTTGAACAGAACAGCGGGGACTTGAGCAGCAGAAATAACACAGTGCAAGAGATAACCAACCTGGAACAGCAAAGAAAACAGCTTACCAAACTTGGATGTCTCAACCCCAAAGGGGAATTAAAGGGAATACTTTGAGTCAGAATATTTTAGTGAACAAAACCCATCGCATTTAGTTTGCAGACACTGTCTCCTGTGAAAGAATTTTGCAATCACATTTCTAATATCCCCAGAGCCTCATATAAAAGTGGGTTCCCAAATTGTATCATCTACCATTTCTCTTCTACTCTTAATGATCCAAAGAACCCAGGGGGATTTTCTGCACTTAACTCTACTCAGATACAGAAATAGGAGTTCCTTCTGCTGAGAGCACAGCCTAATGAACCGGGACTCAATAGACCTGGCTTATCTTATCCCAGCTTTGCCACTAGCCTGCAGGCTGACCTGGCAGTGAGAAGGTGCATCTCCCCCTCAGTCTCTCCATTTGCAAATAGAGGATAACACTGATACTCAGCAGAACTCTTAGAAACAAGCTGAAGTGAAGCATATTCTACAAGAGCAGGCGTTATTCTGCTGTAATTAAGCACAAGACCTTTCCATTTCCCTTTTCCAAAACATTGTCTCAGCCACAAGCAAACAAAAATGTTCTGGAAAAGTTATTTAAGGTTCCAGGCTTAGGCTGATAAACAAGAAACTTGCCTGATGTAGGCACACAAACATAAAGGCAATGACTACCTCGAGAACTCAGGCAACCCACTGTCTTTATTTGCTGCGGCAGTGGTCGGTGCTGGCCCGTGTCACACAGCCCATGAGCAGCAGCAAAGGGCCATTGCTTATGTTTATTGTCAGTCATTCACTAAAATGGATGTTACACGACATTCAAAGTATGTTGGGTGACCGGGTGCAATAAAAAATTAATTTACCATTCAAAAAGCTTCTCATTTAGTTAAATCAGCTGTGTTTCAGCTGCTTTATCTGTATGTTTCTAATGTATTTATTCCCTATATTTTTTGCAGAGCTAGTGCAAAGTGAGCTTTCTTTTTTATTATTAATTTAATGTAATTTCTATGTATTCCTGGGAGTAGGCCATGGTGTAACAATTCTACTGCCACACTGCCATCTCCAGGCAAGCCAAAGAACTGTTCAAAAAGCTCTTTCAGAAGTGCATACACATATATAGAATCATAGAACAGTTTGGGTTGGAAGAGGCCTTCAAAGGTCATTTAGACCAACCCTGCAATGAGCAGGGACATCTTCCACTATGTAGAGATACACATATATATTTAAAGAGATACACTCTTTTGGAATACTCTGTTATTTCAGGGAATCTATGAAAAGGTGTCAATCATTTGCACTGTGTTTTACTTCTGGAATATTTCCCCCACCTGAAGCACACCGAGGCAGAGTTCTTGCATTCAGAGCAGCAGCTCAATGCTAACTCTTTCTGTATGAACTTGTGCCCTCCAAAAACTGCAATCTGGTTCTAAGATAGATTTTAGATGTACATAAGAGCTACATTGATCTCTATTATTCCTAAGGTGACAAACCCTGAGGCAAGTTTTCTATATCCTCCCATCAAGCTACTTCCAAGAGCTTTGAGTGACAAGGACAAAGAGTCAGTCATTTCATATACACAACTTACACTTGATTTTAACATATCCTGTCGCATTAGGACTTCCAGCACATTTATAAGGAGCACTACCAAAGACATGCTCAGTTTTAAGTTTTAGCTAGAAAGGGTCAACTAACACTGCCGTAAGGATTTCTCAACCTCACACTGAAATGCAGAGGCACAAGATAGCTGTGCTGTCCTGTTTTCAAGATAATTAAGCTGTTCCAACTAATTACTATACCCTTCAAGTATCATGATGAGAAATGACATATGTAAAACTTCTTGGAAGCGCTGTTCACTCAGCAGATTCCTTGCTTTAAACTAAGGGAGCAAAACTAATTGTTAAACCTTTTTCATTTAAAAACAGATTAAGACTATAACATTCACAGTAAAATCGTCAGGAATTATCGTGGCTCATAACAGAATAAGAGCCAGGTTTACAAAGGCATATGGGTCCATAATACAATCCAGGTGAGATGCAAAAGGAAACTGATCGTCACTACAAGCAACAGATTCCCACATCACCTCACAGGCCCTCCATCAAAGGTGGTTGGAAAAAACCACATGGGCTGTCTCTTCACTGCATGTCCCTTGTTGAGGAGGATATTGTGGTATCATGGAAGACTTCAAGGATGGCGGAAAAAACTCTCAGTTTATCAGATTTTAGGTTTCTTTTTTGGGTTACATGTTCTCTCAGAGATAGGTGGTTTCATCCTGATGTACATCATCTGATGGACCCATCTCGAGATTTGTAATATATTAGTTTAGTCCCAATACCCAAAGAGCTGAAAAGAAAAATGATTCATAAAAAAGTTCTGTCCTTTAAAAGCTTAATTACCCAAAAAGGAATTAAAACTGTGGTCTTGGACTATTGTTAGTTTCTTCTCAATTGCTTCTTGTGGGTAGAGGTGAAATAATAGAAAAATATATTGCTGGATTCTTGTCTTTCACCAGCTACAGAGACATATGTCATTATAGCACGTTAGCAACACCTACAAGCGTAGGTGCAATGCAGTCCGCTAGAGCAGCCTAACCCTCACGGTTCCTCTAAGCAAAGAGATACCAGGAGATGATTTTCTTCATGATAGCAAGCACCTTGTGTACATATGGCTTCCCTCAACAAAAGCTTGACATGCTGACCTGGCTCTGTTCCCACACAGGATGGAGAATGAACTGTGCCGGCAACATCCACCTTCGCAGTAAAACATTGTGTTTCTCAGCAAGGCTGATTATCTTTGTCTCAGTGTTGTGGTAGCACTATTTACACATCTCCGCCAATACCAGAATAAGTAGTTCCATTTCAAAAAGTAAAAATTAATCACATCCTTATTGAAAATAGTTGTATTTTCACACTGAATACAAAGCAGAAAAGGTTTCAGAATAAACCTCCTCTCATTGCTGTGTGATACCACTGAGAACGTGTGTGGCAGCTTCATAGTTCTTCATGAAACCTTGTCCACCACAGCAACCAGAAATGAATCACTCTTGGAGGGATTTTGTTTCTTAGCCTGCACTTTAACTGAAAATAAACCATTTAACTTCCATTGGAGGAGCAAAAGGCACCATCAGTCAAACCTCCCTCGACGTGCTCATCACCTACTTTATGTCAAATCAGAATATTTTTCTTTGTTCTTCAAATTAGGAAACCTGAGGACAAATTACCATAGCAAAAATCAGACTCTGCATATTAAAATCCAGGTCAAACGTTGTTTTGGTTGGGTGTTGGGGTTTTTTTACTACGGTTATCAAATTATTACAGCTCTACAGATGTCAGAAACTGAAAGAGAAATTCAGAGTTTAGACTGCCATTGAGAGGACTAGATTTAGAAAATCAGGGTGGCATTTTCAAACCAATTACCCATTTCCGATGCCCAGTTGGCAGCATTTTATGGAGCCCTCCACTAATCATGGGAGCTTCATCATTTTAAACCAACAGAAAAGTGGACCTGTTCATTTCACCACAACTTACTTCTTCAGAATTAGTGCCTTGTAGGGGGTTGTAGCCTCATGAGTACATTTGCATTTCTAGACCCCTTACTTCTTGCCTCAAGCAGTTTAAAACTCAGTTAAAGTTCAAAGAAACTAGAAATAAGAGAAAGTTCCCATTATTCAGGAGACATCCTGAATAAGTCAAGTTCAGCTCTGATGTCTGCTCTTCAAGCTAGCCTTACTAGCAAACATAAGACTAAACAGAGGAAAATAGCAGGAAATATTTAATCTCCTCCAAAGCTTATCTGAAGATTAAGCTGTAACTCAAACATTTGATGGATGCCTCTCACTTGTAATTGAAATGGAAGTACTATTGCAAAAAAACACAGCTAAATCTTTATGCTAATAAATGTCAAGATACTTCACAAAAGAGGACAGTATCATTACACCAACTTTACGCATTACCTCCCTCTGTCCCCCTTTTTTTAAGCCAGAAATCACACTATAGCCCATTGGCAGAAGCAGGAACATAATCAAGCTCTATATATCTAAAATATGCAAGGTTCCTATGGGCATTATAGAAGAGAATCAATCTAAGTCATTTCATTCTCATGCTGCTTTCACCTCAACCTGCTTTCCCCTCTCAGCTCCCAAACTGCTTAAGGTCTTTCTTCTAGTTACCTCATATTTGCAGGCAGCAAAGAGTCTGGGTAAATGTTTCTCAAGTTGCCATCAGTCCATATTGTACAATTGCCTGTGGAAGAGCATAGGAACTCTTCAGAAACCCCCGTTACTAGGTGCCTTTTGAAAAGGAGATCTCAACACTTGAAAGCATGGTAGGGTTTTCTCCCCCTAGCAGAAGTTAGCAATAACTTGAACCAGCTGCAACAGCAGAGTTCTCTGCTCTTTAAAAAGGCCGATTTCTGTCCCTGCCCTGTTATCCACAGCTGCATGCCTGACATTAATTGAAGTTATCGACAAGAGTGTTAAGTGTTAATGCATCCTCATTAAGCAGATTTACTACTCCCCTGCCCTAGTGCTTTCAAAGGAACCACGGAGCTACCTTGTTCTTCCTACATGAACAGTTACTTTACTATTAACCAAGGAAATCAACTAGCAAAAAAGACCAAATAAGACTAAAAAATAGAGCATGATTCCAAAGGAGCATGTGGATCTACAGCTTCATATCATACTGTGCCCACAGCAAGAGAGTTCCTTTCTTCTGCAGCTCACACTGACAAAACTAGATATATTCATACAGCTGTCTTCACTAATTGGCATCTGAGCCAGCAGCCCAAGTATTGCAGCCTCTTTAAATGAAGCTTAAATATTGAGGGCACAAGGCCAGAGTCCATGCAAGTCTCCAGCACTGAAGACCATGGGCAGGCTGATTCACACCATAGAGCTGGCCCTTTGGGTTTTTAAACCCAACAAGAGCAATTCAATACCCCTGGATTTTCAATGGTGATGATTTTATGTCCTTAAAACAGAAGCTGGTTTTCTTCTAAAGCAGTATGTCCAGAATTATGAATGATCTATTGATCATTAAGTTCTAACTGTAATTTTAAATGTTCCAAACCAACCAGATCCGAATGAAGAGTACAGACAGTTTGTGATGCCATTGATGCAGCTGCACACACACACAAGCTATGTAAGAGCCATCCCTTCCATCCATAGTCTAAATTATGCAGCAGTATAGAAAAGGAAGGCCAGCACCAGCCCAGCTTTTGGATTTAGCCTTCAGATATAACACTAGTTTTCACAAGCCATACGAATATAGGCCACTGGAGTCATGCAGACAGAGCACATCTCTGATTTACCCCAAAATACACATATTAGTGAGTGCAATCATTAAATACACTGACTAGTAACACTTGCATCATGTTTTCAATAGGAATTTATCTACCTTTCACTTTTCAGCCATTGAACCACGTTATGTATTGTCTCCAAGAGCAGAGCTCCTACTGATTGTTGCTACTGAACCTGCACACATGTATTATGAGTATTTTACTTCCCACAAAGAAGGCAAACTTAAATGATTCAAGAAAATGCATTTACCAGCACCTAAAATATGTTGGTTTGAACAATAGCTAAAGAAATATCTTAGTCATGTTCTTCCAGTATTAAATCCCTCTTGCCAAGTGAATTCCAGTGAAGAACAGAGTTCCTGTGAAAAAGATGAGGCCTGGCTCTGCATCTCCTCTGCACCGTGCACATGCTTTTGCATTATTGTTGAAACACTGATTTTCAACACAATATTGGGTTTATATTCCAAAAAAAAAAGAGTGTCCTTTTGGCAGAGGAATTCAAATTTTCACAGGGGAGAAGGAGACTGAAAAGTTGAGAGACACATATGTCTACACACACATGCAAAAGCATCACTGCAGTATCTCCGGACTTCTATTCCCTAAGGCATGTCTAAATTACATTTCCAAATTAAACCTCTCTTGATTTACTATGGCAAAATATAACAGCATTACACCACAGCAGCTCAGCAGAAAGGACAGTGTGATATATCACGAGTTGCAGTGCTTTGCCAGAGAACTGGGCTGTCAGAGAATATACCCAAAAAGTGACTGACCTACAGTGCACATGTAGGAAACAGAGGAGGAAGTTTGAAGTGTTTGTTTTCAGGCTGAAGAATCTTTTTTCTCTCCCATGTTAACTTTTCTGCCAAAGCAAACAGCTGAAAATATCAACAAATATTACTAACCAAGAAATTCATAACCATGAAATATGAATACAAAGCGAGTGCAAAGTGATGGCAAACACAATGAAGGTCAAAACAGCACAGGATTTGATCCATTAAGGTTTCATTTCCTTAGTCAAATTTTGGGCATCCAGCCCTTGATAGCATCTCTACAAATGACAGAATTCTGCCATTTGGGGGTTTAAAGCCTTTTTACTGTAGTCCAATGGCAAATGATCACTAAAACACTGATTACAAACAGAAAAGACTCACCATGGAGGACCCAGTTAAAGCAGAACAGCAGTATGATGTGATCTGCTTTACTAGTGCTCTGTTTCCACAGGACACCAAGAGTTCAGGGGAAACTACAAATTAATTCAGGTATCATTTTCAAGCTCATTCCTCATTTTGTGGAAAAACACATGTGGCAGAGAAACAAACAGTTACATGCTTCTGAGCATATTCAATGAGACCCGTTGACACAACAGTGCTGCTGAGGCCATCCAGGCCAATTTATTCTGACTAATTTCCATAATCTATTGTGCCTGCATCTGCAGGCATTTGACTCGATTGCTTTCAGAGGCAGCTCACTTTTCCAGACCCCTTATTTTCCATTCCACTTCAATAAATGCCTTTTTCCCCTATTTTCACTCACTCAATTTTATTACATCTTTATGTGAAGAATTCCCTTTGGATCACTTGGAAAACCATGTAAGAGTCCAGAGGGAATCTAAAGTAGCAATTTCCATAGGGATCCTTCTCATGAAGGGAGCTAACCTAGCCATAAATATTCATCACTACAATATCCAAGGAATAGACAAGGTAAAAAAAGCCTTCCCAAAGCATTTTTAAACATCTAATGCTAGTCACACACACTGAAACAATATGCTTTTCCATCTTCTTTTTCCAGAAGACCCAAGTATGCTGCTTCTGCATTTCGGTGCAGCTAATAACCTATGATGCTACATTGCTTTCAGACCCAAGAAAAATCTCTGCACAGCACGATCCTGTGCCCTCTGGGTGTGCAAGTGCAGGCAAAAGGAAGGTTAGTCTCTGCTGTCTTTCACTGCATGCAAGCAGTGAACACAACTCTCCTCTGCCATACGGATCAGTCCTAGCACAGCAGAGACTGTGCAGAAGCTCCAGGTTAAGCATGGTAGCAATTAAAATACACCCACGAAAGAGTCTTGTGCCAAGTCTGTTCATTGCCCTGCAAGAGGCAGAAGACAGGTTACGCATTTTCTCTTGACAGATGATCTGCGACCATTAAACAAGGTCTAAATTGGCCTAGGAGTTTAACTTGAAAAGAGAAGGCTCAAGGGAGACCTTAGAACAGTCTTCCAGTACCTAAAGGGGCCAACAAGAAACCTGGAGAGGGGCTTTGGACAAGGGCCTATAGGGACAGGACAAGGGGGAATGGCTTTAACCTGCCAGAGGGGAGATTGAGATGAGCTCTGAGGCAGAAGCTCTTCCCTGTGAGGGTGCTGAGGCGCTGGCACAGGGTGCCCAGAGAAGCTGTGGCTGCCCCACCCCTGGCAGTGTTCAAGGCCAGGTTGGACACAGGGGCTTGGAGCAACCTGCTCTAGTGGAAGGTGTCCCTGCCCGTGGCAGGGGTTGGGGCTGGATGAGGTTTAAGGTCCCTTCCAACCCAAACCAGTCTGGGATTCTATGAAAAAGACTTGTGGGCAGACTATGGGTCAATTGAATCACTGCACACGATGACAGAGGAGATTTCTTCCCATGTTCAGGGCTGCAACTAAACCAGAGTGGAAAAACGAAATGCACTGAGGGATTAGCATCCTGGAGCAGCAGTAGGCTCACTCTTGGAAGAGGCATGTGAGTCAGATAACCACAGGTAACAAAGGAGCTGTGAACCTTTCATGACTTTGCAGAAAACCAGTCGTAATTCTCCCATCCGTAAAACAGACAACCCTAAGAGTGCCCCGAGTTCTGCGAGTGAAAAGTTCCACATACATTAGTAGTAGTGTTATTATTCCCAGCCATCAATCATCCATCTTCTAGCAGCACTAAAAATTCAGGCAAAGCAACTCTCAGCAGAATTGCTCCGAACAGGTCAGGCTGCATAATGAGTGTTCTTAGTTTCAGGACTGGTTGGCTGCTACAACATGTACCAGCCCTCGCTCAGCATGCTGCTGGGCTAATGCATCCTCATGTACCCAATTATACTCTTGTATTTGTTAATGTTACATGAGAAATCTTTACCATTACAGTAAATCACCCACTATGAATCCTGGAGCTGAAATTCTTTTCATGAACAGTCGTTACAGGAAAAAAATATCTCCTCAAACAAAACCATGGGAAAAAAGTAGTTTTATGAGACATGAAATTCTGGCTTTCCCTGATTAGGGTAATTTCTTTAGAGGCTTTAGCTCAGGATGTAGATCTTGCATACATAAACAATCAATATTTTAGACTCCATCCATTCAATTGGTAACTGGGAAACTGAACAGTGTCACTGACATTTTGGATTCGTGATACAAGCCAAAATGTTTTGTCTGAGCTTGCCGTGCTTGGCACATCCTCTGGTCAGGAGCAGCTCTAGCAAGGATGGACCCCTCAGCTGTACAACACCAAGGAGCCAGAATCTAACACCCACCACGCCAACAGGAATCAGAAGCAGCATGGGCCAGTGGGAAGATCAACCTGGCCATCAGCACATGTCATGCCAAATTGAAAGGGAAAGAATTGATCTTTTGAATGCCCTGTAAACCCAAGACCAGTATTGAGCACTGGAACATATTTAGATGTGGAGAAAAACACACCATGTTCTATCAAATCAGCAGGATACCAACCTAAAACTGTGGGCTGGTATGGGGATAACTGGGCATTGTTGCTGTTGAGAGGGTGAGACCTCCCTTACAGCTTTTCTTCCAACTGTTGTGAATAACTGCAATTGTGAATCAACTGACATGCAAGAAAACAAATCAAGAACATGAGTAGAACAAATAATGATGTGTGAAACAGCGGAGAAGTCCCTTGGGGGTGATGTGAGACTACTTTGGGGAACCCTGACTTGGAGAAAGTGTACTGTGTATTTAACAATCAGGCAGAAATCATGGGTTTGGTTAGCAGCGGCTTCCTCATGTCTTGAGGGTCTGTGGCCCAATGCAGTACATGACACTGAGGCTGGTCCAGCGATTTCAGTCATACAGAAAGCAGAAGGTGTAATATGGACATGAACTTTGACATGAGTGAAGGCCCAGGCTTCCCACTGCTCACCCGGACAGTATAAAATGGGATCATGCCACCTTCAGGCAAATCTGTGATCTGTTCCTTTGGCACTACCAACTGTGATTTCCAATACAGAATATTCTAGTGAGTGAGCTTTATTAGGTTACAGGAGGAAAAAGCAGGGTCTTTAGAAGATGTTCACTGTTCATTCCCTAGGAGGGAGAATCGGGACCTTTACAAAAATTGGGATTAAAGTCAGAGAACAGCACAATTACTGTGTCTGCTGGTACTGAAAACAAATCTATGTGCCAGAGGCACAAAGAACAGCAGCCGTGGCACGTAAATGAAGACATTAATTCCAATGCATAATGGGAATTCAGATGGAGTTACATATTATAACCATGAGAAAACTAAATGAGGAGTTCATTGCAAGCAGCACAGTGGCAGTGACAACCAAAAGGACTTAAACCTTCAGTTGGCAACTCTCAGACAGTAGCAGCACTGAAGACAGCAGGGCTCATCACATGGCATCATCACAATGAGAAGCAGTTTCAAGGCACAAGGGCCACCTCAGTCCCAGTTGTGCTGACAACTCCTTGGATGACCTTGAGGGGAACTGCCTCTTTATTCAGCCATGGTCATGTTATATCACCTATTTCAAAGTCAGACCTCCCTCTCCTCCCTTTATTGTTTTAATTCAGCCCAGAGTTATAAGTTTTCCACATTCAAATCCTTAGCTTGAAAACCATTCTACAAAATATTGGCCTTAATTTGGAGCTAAATTTCCTCAGAAAACCATACAAGGGAAATGTAATACCAAAGAGCAGCAGCTGGAAGAATAACAGATTCTGGTGCACAGAGTAATAGATGTTTGAGGCAGCATCCCTGCAGATAATATGGATTAGTGATAACTGGTAAGTCCTTATCACACATGTCTCTCAAAAAGGAGAAACAAAGGAAAGGGTCAAAAGAAAAGTGTGTGTAATGAATGAATGGTGGGGAATAGGAAGACTAAAGATAAGTCTCTGGGCCATAAAATGGAAAACAGGCTTCATAAAGGAGCTTTTATCACCTATCTGTTCCCCACACTGCATCAAAACAATCTCATACAGCAGAGGAAGAGAGTGTGGGAGGAGTTAAACCATACTAGAAATCTGGCATGGGCTCTGGCTGCCTAAATCAGATTTAAGGAGGAAGTTATCTGGTCTGACATGTTCTCAAATAAATAACCCCTAAAGAGGTTTGTTAAGATCCACCCTCAGTGGACCTCCTAAGTCCTTAAAACTGGTTTTGAGATCTAAGTGAACCTGCACCCACTTTGGTTGAAAACAGAAAGGGCTTTGAGGTTTAGACAGCTTTATGCTCCAAATCCATACAAATTGTTACTTATGCCATAGAAGCACTAAACAGCCTCACGTGCCAACCACATGCAGGTTGTACCTTGTGTAATCTCTACTCAGAAGAACACACAAAAACCCAGCTGCTTCACTCAGAGCTGTAAAGGCAATTTGCAGGGCTGCCAGTTAATGGGCAAAATAATCCTTTTATCTGTAAATGTGTCTGACTTCCACATCAAATCTGCGATAGTGGGTAAGAGAATCTCATTGCATCATTTCATTTTAGTTTTGAAGAAAGATGACAAGTGAAAGCTGACTTTGAAATCACATATTTTGGGGCAAGTCTGTGTAATAACAGCTCCTCTCTAATTGTCAACTGGATTTTCCATCGAGTGCACTACTCTTTCCCAAACTCACTGCCCGTTACATGAAATGTTTGGTGGTTTCATAAGGAAAACACCTCAAGTGTGGTTTTTCAGAGAGATTCCCAACAGACCCAAATGCCCAAAGTTTACAGACTCTTCAGCCAAAGTGAAGAGCTCACACACAAAAAAACCCCTTTGAAAGAAGTCCAACAAACGCTTCATTCTGTGTCTCATTACAGCCATTTGCAGGAACTCTGGAGTGTCTCAACACAGATTTGAGGGGCTGCAGGGACAAAGACATGGAGATGGGTCTGGTTCTTAGCGAGGATTGCAGTCTTGTGGTTTCTTGTTAGATTTGTTCCTGAGATGCATTATCTTTGTGACTGTGATAAAGGAGCCAGGTTCTCTAAGAGCACAATCCCAAAATGCTACCTCATTATTCTACTCTAGTTGAGCTCAGAAAAGGAATAAAATGAGACACCCTGTTTTCCCATGAATGGCAGGTAGTGTCAATTCACAGAGGGAGAAATAAAAAGCTGCCTGAAAATGATTATGCGTATTTCTTTGGGGGAGGGAGGGAAATGACATTAAGGTCATTTTGTGAGACCTTGAATATTTTTTATTCAAAATATGTATCACATTTTAATCAAACCAGTTCTGTGCTATTTCTAGCCATGCAATTTGCATTCTGGCTATGTCATGGGGGCAGTTATGAGTCAGCTAAGCTCTCTAATATAATAACTATCGGAAAATTGTCTTGCATTATTCATGTTAATTATGCTGAACCAAACACTGCGGACAGGAAAATGTATTTCCCATTGCAATATTTTTTGCCTGGTAGAGATTTTAGGCATTGATTGGACCAAGTTTCTTTCTCAAGATTAAACCTTCAGACAAAAAGGATGTCAAATATGCATGTGCCTTGGCAAACAACAGTTCTGCTTCTTGATTTTTGTTCCCTTCAGCTGGTAGATCTGCAGTGTAGAGATTTTGTTTCTCCATAAGCAGCATCCTCAACATTTATGGATGCCTGGATCATTCAAAGAAAGCATCTGGTAACAAGAATGGTAATTTTCCCAAGTTGCCTCCACTTAGCCTCAAATTTTGACTTTCGACTTCAAACTGTAACAAGCAACTTGCTTTCTCACGAGTAGCCTTGTTAAATATCCCAGCCCACCCTGTGACACAAATACAACATCTACAGCTTTTCTGCTTCTGTAATCCCAACAGACAAGTTGGCAACATCTGCAGCTGTAACACCATTTTACTGGGAAGCTCCATCTGGAAAAACATCCCGATATCCTACACAAAACAATCTGTCCATCCACCCACCCTTCCTGCATTGAGACCATGCTCTGCCAAGCAGCCAATACCAAACCCAAAACTTCAGAAGATGTTGGAAACCACCCCACTGCACACCAGTGTGTTGCCAGTAAGTGTTAGGAACACTGTCAGTAGATGGTGGACAATGACCTGGGAACCATCAGCCAAAGCCATTAATTCTTCCATTTGGTTTAGTTTTTTAAATAAACTCTTAGCAGTTTTTTGTTCATTTTGTAACATTTAACAGGTAAATTCATTGAGCTCCTTTGGTTGCTTGTCCTTCCAGAAATTCTCCTTCAAATTGCTAAAGAAAGCCTTGATAAAGTAACCTGGTCTCAGGAGCAGAACTGTGACCAGCTCATGTGTAAGGTGACATCTGTATTCTTGTTGTCAAGGAACTTTCTGGAATGGCATGGGAATTAATGGGCAAGTGAAGATGTGGGAAGGAAAGGGGAAGAAAGAAAATGAGGGATTTAAAACCCCACCTTGTTTTTCATGTTTGTGACAAACCTCAACAAAGGAGTTTGCTAACAAATACTAAGACCCACAGGCTGGGCTGGGGGAGCTGCTTTTGAGTCCAGAAAGTTGAAGAGGTTTTATGTACCTTTTCCACACCAATCTATCGACACTGAGCAAGATAATGAAAAGAAATTTATCAACATAAAGCCAGCCAGTTCACATCCATTTTGCTCCACAGATTCTCAATGGCTCTCTCGAACCCCATTATCGCTGTATCCTCAAGGATGTCTAACATAAAAGGCTATTAACTCCCCTTGTAGGTGGAGACCTGAACATAACCACTGGCAGATTTATGCTACTGCAAATACAGATGCTTAATCGAGTTAGAGTCTGTGATCAGTAAAAGAGATTGATAGCCTGAGCACACTTAACCCTAAAGGGCAGAGTGATAATACTAACTCTTTATTACAGCAATCCAAAAGGTATGTTTCAGATAATTATAATTGGAGGTTTTACATAATTATCATTTAAGTTTCTGGTAAGTTTATCAGATCTGTGTGGATCCAGCAAGATAACATATAGGCAACCTGCAGAATATGTGCTAACGGACCGTGCCTGTAAGTACCTTCAAAGAAGTCAGGAAGTCTTTTTGAACAGGACAAAGCAGTAAGATACCTCCATTCTTTGTAGCTGATGCAAAAGAGACCATATAAGAAATTGGAGATATCTGTGGTCTAAACCTTGATTGACGAAGCCTTTTAATCCTGTGTTTTCCCATGGCTTTCATCAAGGAAACTTGCAAAAAACTCCAAGCTCAGCACATGAACTTGTGTCTGAATCAAGTTTTAATGAAGGGCTGTTCCTCTCAGTTTTCTGAACAGGCTCTGCCAGGCTTTGTGGGCAGCAGGCAACTCCAAGAGCAGCAAACTGAAGATAATAAAAGAGCAAACTTGACATATAAGAATGAATACACATGATTAAACTGACACAGGTACAGAAACACAGTCGCCTGCTACTATCTCTGTCAGCTTCTGCAGACTGCTGGTTTTAGCTTTATGGGAAATAATTGTGCCCAAAGTGACATCATGTTTTTATCAGTCAGGCTGACTGGTATTTTCTCCATTAACTACTGCAATTACCTAGCCAGGCATCACCAGGAGGAACCCCAAGTATTCACTATACTACATCCTTAATTGTGTTTAGAAGGAAAGCTTGAATGCTTGCTAGGAAAGTTGCAAAGGACATGCCTTTGACGGAGCCAATCTCTCTCATAAGCACCTACCAGCCATTAAATAGTTTGTTACTTCTTTCATTATTGCCTTACTTAACCTTTACTAGAGAGTGATACTAGTTCTTACCACACATACCTGTATGCCACATAGCTGCACACACGCAGAGGCTTCATGAGCCTGAATACCAGCCAGCACAATTACCCTCAGCAACAATATACCAATTATCAGGTTAACTATAGATGTAGTAATTCTTCTTAAGGACTTAAATAACCTTTTAACCAGCTAAATAAAAGAAGAAGGTCAGCCAACGCTAATTAAATATAATGCTGCTTTGTACAGCAAAGGCAAAAGATGAAGCAAGCCCATTAGTGAGCTAACAAAATCAAAATTAATGGTTTCTATGTAACAGACCCTATCAATTATTCATAGTAAGCATGTCAGGCAGCATACAGCAAGTTACACAGGCTGAAGTTTACCATGCTTTTGTCAGTTTGACCTAAGAAGCAGTCCAGACATTAAACAAGGAATAAGGTCCCACACGTAGCAAACTGGGTGATTCAGAGTAACTTCAGCTTTGTGCTGCTGGTCCACACCCCAACTCCAGTTCAACTGGCAAGAGTTGTTCCTTACTACACAGCACCATCCTGCTCAAAAACTTTTGCTGGGGCTTCAAGCTCTAGTGATAAACACTGTTCAGAAAGGCATCTGCACCAAGAGATGACTATGAGAAGCAGCTTCCACAAGTTGCTTTATATAAATGTCATCTGGAATTGCTGAGACATGGAAAATATGGAGGAGGATAATGATTGAGCCAACTGTATAGTGCCTTACAGCAGGAATTCAGTGTTTAAAGCCTTCATTAAGGCTCCTAATGGTCCTTCAGGCAGGTATTTGGCTTTGTATGCTGGAACCAACTCAGACATGGCTATGTGCAGGATCCACCTATACGATCTGTGACAAAGGGGAACAAAAACTCGAGAGTTCAGATTTCTATTTGCCTATCTTGGGATAACATTGTGCCACTGAGAAACTCCAGTTCCAAAAAACAGATTTCCCTGGCACTGCCTGGAGAGCAAAGCAAGGCTTTTAATCCTCAGCCCACATTGCCTACAGTACAATATTGTATTAGCAGTAATTCCCCTAGATAGTTCTCATTATATTAAGCCAACAAAAGAGTCGAAATTCATGCTGGTTTTTATGTCACTTTCCTCACTAGACAAAACAACTTCCTCTGTGATTTTCAAAGGCTTGTCTGTAGTGCTACGTCCCTTCATATCTGCCACAGCTTCCCAAGTCCCTAAGCTAGAATTTAGCTCTTAAAACCAACCATGCAAACTCTGACTGTACCATATCCAACTTGGATTTAGATTTCCAAAGCTTGATCTGAAGTAAATTCTTTCCTAGGCCTTTAACTTCGTACTCTTCAGATCAAAACTTGGAGAGCTCTTACACATGTCAAGATATGTCACAGGGATGCATACAGAAAAGCTCTTACAACTCTTCTTAGCATCTAAGTCATTCAACACTTTCTTGTCTAAACCCATTCATAAATTTGGAAGCTGCCTTGCAATATTCAATATCAGATTTCAGAGGAAATTGGCTTTTTCCTTCTACCACACAGGCTGAATTTCCATCTTCAGTGATAATTGCAGGTAAGTGGGACAATACTGAGGGTGTCAGGCTGGGACCTAGACACTCGCATGCGGTGTCCCTCTCCAGTGAAGAGGATCAATGCTGGGACCATTGCCACAGCAGAAACAGTCCTTTAAAAGAGGACGTAATTTGCTACAAGTCGACTCTGCTGGCCTGCAAGCACATGTTAAGTGGGGTTTCCTTATCTGTTTTGATTATTTAAGGGGAAAAAAGTGAGTCATAACAGTGGCTTATTCCTTCAGTGAGATCTAACCCTCTTCAAAAAAGAAACAAAATTCTTGTCTAAATGATGATGTATTTACCATAGTAAACTATAAATCAATCTTTGGGTACTGATGGCAACACAAACTGCAAAACCAAAAACTTATAAATCAGTCTTAGATCCCAAAGACGAAATTCACTGCATCTATCTCCACTCATTGTTCTGTCTATAAATCTCTTTTGCTAAGAGCAATACCAGCTTTCCCAGAGGCATCATTTACTGTTACAAGTTCCATTCTTCAGCTGAATTTGAGCACAAAATTACTCCAATTTAGGAAGTCATTTTTTAAAAGTTTGCAGCTCAGTTTTTCAAATAAATAAACCAAAGCTTTAAACAAATTGGACTCAGATATCCAGCCCCAACACCCCATTTGTGTTGCTGAAAAATCTCAGACTTCCTTTCCCTCCTCTGCGTTTCCTTCTGTTATTTACCAAATGGAAAGTCACACTTCACCTACATGATATTTTAAACATATCTCTTCCAGATCATAAGCACAGTTATATATACACCAACAAGAGATGACAGGGAAGCAATGCAGAGCTTAGAGCCAAATCCAAACCCAGTGTTAGTTCTTCTTTTTAGAGCTGACACAGCTGCAAACTCTATTTCAAGTCCTCACTAAAGTTCTACAAAAATCAGGTTTAAAGTTGTAGGCCAGGAATGACCATGAGACAGAGAAAAAAGCCCAAGGGATTTCATTCAAATCACACTTACTATTTACTCCATGCCATGAACTCACATCTACAAATGATTTTGGTATCCAGCTTGCCCAGCTATCTTTATATCACTGTTCCCTGGGCAGTTTTAAGATGTACACTTCAACCCAAAGTTCCTTGTGGTGTGAACTATTTATTTAGGCTATAAACTCTAACGCAAAAGCCAACCACATTTTATAATAATTTATCCAGCCATGCCCAGATGTGACAAACGTGGATTCTACCCTGTGTGTCTCATTACAGTCAACTTCTCAAAACAGTGGTGGCTGCCTTGAATGAACTGCAATGCAAAGTTTGCTTTCCAATCACAGCAACCTGAAAATGTGTCATTTTCCTTTTAGGCTATGTGAATACCCCATCACTGTTGACAGTGACTCTGAGCTGAAACACCCTCCTTTACCTTTCTGCATTGCACTGGTGGCTATTTCCATGCCACTGCAGTGTACTTCTGTCCAGATGAAATTAAAATCAAAATGGTAGTTGCTTCTTAAGCGTTGCGCTTTGAAAAGCCCAACAGCATTTTCCAAAAGCAAGCTTCATTGCAGGAGACAAAGATGAAATGTGACAATTACTGCAGAACCATCCATCGCAAGGAAAGCTCAACAGCCTAAAAATGTCAGCTCTTGTCATGTTCCTGACACCGCCAGTGATTTTAATTGCCTCTCGTCCTTCTCAAGTGAATGATAGAAAGGACAGGTGGAATATTAGATTTGAAACCTCAGGAAGTTTAATCCAACAAACACCAATGTAAAACCCTTATCACGTCCTTTGCAGCACAGAGAGGGTGTTGAAGAGCAACTTCACAAGCACATGGCCAAAAGGAAAACCTTTAATGGAACAGTTTTGTTTCCACTGAAATTATAACACAGCAGGTCTGTTCTGCTTCCCAAACATTTACCACTTCCATGTTGTTTAACATAATTCAAAGAAACTGCTCTAAAAACTGTATTTGTGTAGCTTAACGCATCTATCCCAACATGGCACAGCATAAGACAGGGAACAGGAAAGGATAATGGAAGCAGAAACCTGGAGGTGGAACAAAGGCGTGAACTGCATGAGACATCTTATTAGGACAACAGAAACGGGCACTGAATTGAACACCACAATACAGCAACCAGAAGTCAACAAGTCCTTACCTTAACACTCTGGAAAATCCCTTTTGGTGAAGAAGAAAAGTGATGCTTCCCTCATCCCAGATCCTTTTCCCTATAGCTTCCCCACATCACCTTTAGTTTACTCCTTTCCTGACAGTCACAGGTAATGAAAGTATTTTGAATAACAACAAAATGTGGTGTGTGAGGCCCCACAAGGCTCCTCTTCTAAAGATTTGGGACATTTCTCACTGATTTTTATCGAATCATTTTCTTTATAGCTGAGGAAAATGTTATAACTTTGATTTCTTTATTAAACAAAAGGGAGGAGAGAAGGAAGATTTCTTTTACATCCCTCAGTAACTCATTTTGCCAGTTTTCAGCCCTGTTTACTCCAAATTTAACTCAGTGAATAGACGAACTACTTCAGGGAATACAGACTTAAGTTTGAAAAGAAAGGTTGTTCTGTTGTTGTTTTCCCCCCAGTTGCAAACTTGGAGAAATCTTTAGCCATTGGCTTCCTTTGTAAAGGAAGTTTCTGCCCCAGAGGATACTTTGTAGTATCAATAAATCTAGAGGTAACTCATTGGAATTCCTTTCAAAGAGAGCAGAAAAAGCTCTGAATCTATGGCATTGAGAGAATATTTGCAACAAAAAAGTGAATTAAACCTGTTAGGAGACAGCAATATCCTGACAGACTTTCAGGTGGAACGTTCAAATATCAAGCTTGCTCTTCTTTCAGTTTGAAATACAAATGTTATTTCTCATTTTATAACCTTCTATAACTTCTTACCCAAAAAGCTATAGAGTACGCTCAGCACTTAAGATTCCTCTGTCCACTCAATCAAACCTTGGATGGTTAACAATTTAACTTTCATAGTATTTGTATCTATAAAATAATGACATGCTCATCTATTTTCTAACTAGAGCAGAAAGTACTTGCACTTCCCAGCAAAACTAATAAAACAAATCCTGCTTCTGATGAGTTCTTATGCTGAACCAAGTGAATAACCATTGCTTTAAAAGAACACCTTTATCCCTGGGACCTTGGACTTTGCTATGACCCAGAATAAGACAAATCTGAGCTTTTTTAAAGAGAACTTCAATTCAAGGAGTTTTAAATTGAGTCTTACCTGCAGCACACAGAGATTGTGTCAGATTAAAGGCAGAGTTTTAATACAATTTATTACAGCTATGCATATGCAATATACATACTGGCAGGGGATGACTTCTATCCTGTGAAGAATACAGTGGGACGCCTGACACTTGCTGTGCAACAGGTCACGCATAGTCTTGGGATGAAGGTCTTGCTTCCTTGATGCTTGTTACTAAAAACTGTAGCGACAACTCGATTGCTTTTCCCTGTTTCTCTGCTACACACATGCCGAGAAGTTCTCCAAAGTTACTCATGCAATATATTTGTGGAGGTTAATTCGGGACAAAAATCCCAGGAAGCAAATAGCACAGAAACTACCAACATATTCCCTTTTTTATTGTTTCTGACAATCAGTAGTGAAATGTGTTGCTGCTACCAAGGGAGCCAGTACTAGCATGACTCATTTTACATTAGGGTCCAGAAGAATAAATCCTTCCAGAGCTCTTGCTGGCATTAACCTAAAACATAAGTCTAGATTTGTACATGAAATTTTTAAACAGATGAGACAGCAGTGGAATAGCGAATTAAAGGAGAAGACAGACATTGTATCTTCCTTCCCTGTATACTATTAAAGAACAAACAGAAAGAAATCACATGGAAACAGCTGAGCTGCAAATAACTTCATCAACTAATATACAGACATATAACACAAGAAATGAATCACTGTATTCTACTGTGTTCTAGTTAGATTCTGGAGGTTTCTACAGTAGCAGGTAAAGTGACCTCTAAGAGAGAAACTGCGCTGTTTGGATGGAAACTGCCCAAAACTAGTTTCTTACAGAAAAGTAGAGCACACCCAGAATATGAGAGAATTTTTCTCTATCAAGCATGAAAACAATGCAAAAATTAGGACTTTTTCCTTCTGGACAGAGTAGGGGGACTTGTAGTGAAGAATCATACAGAAAATAAAAGGCAAATTGATAATTATGTGAAGAGGTTGAACTACACTTTCTGAGGCTGGAATAAAGATAACTGATGGGAGGATGGACCACAAATGCCTTTTTTCCTGATGTTCACTCCACAAATCAACTCAGCTATTTTTGTCACAGTGCTAACCAGAAGAGAGTATTAGAGGGAACAGAAAAGATGACCCAGTTGTACCAGCAAGGAAGGGAAGTTAAGAGACATTGGAGCTTTGGTGGTCAGCTCTACCAGATATTCCTCCCTCTGTGCTCCACGAAACACTCTTCCAGCAGTAAAACAAGTAAACATTTCCTCTTCGAACATCTAGTTTTAGCTTGAAAGCCTATAGGACCACTGTATAGAATGGCCACACCAGGTTTTAACCCATTTCTTGTACTATAAAATCATAAACTTGACCATTAATCTTGCAACAATATTTGCTCAAGGAGAATTGGCATGGCTTAGGCACTACACAACACAGCAGAGAACCAGGATGCCCCAGGAATGGTATGAAACCACACTGTGGGGGGGATGTTATTTCTGTTATCCTGGACAATTTTATGAACAGCAGCAAAGATCAAACGGAAGATTTCATGAGAATATCACAGCTGAAGACTTGTTTGGGGGTTTTTTTGTTGTCACTACTCAAAGCTTGAAAGTCTTCCATGAACATAGGCTCCAGGTCCAGCAGAGCCTACTTAGAATGCTGAATCAGGACCATTACATGCTGTAAGCAATATAATTGACTGAAAGACTTCAGTAGACCTAAGGGCAGTTATTTAGCAGCACAAAGTAACTCCTAAGCACTGCTTGCAGTGTTCATGACCTTGGTTGGTTGTTAACAGCTTCCTTGCCTTTTACAGTCCTTGTGACAGCTATTGTGAGTATTCACAGGCAAACTATTTTGATGTTTCTGAAGGTAAAAATAACAGGAAGACAAGACTACAGGATTTTAAATGTCACAAAATTTCATTTAGAATACTAAATAATAAAAATAAAATTAAAAAATTAGAGTTCCCAAAAGGTTTTCATTTTATTTTTCTGTACTTGTTTCTTAAAAGGTATTTGCTACTTTTCAATGGAGGTTTAATCACTGGCAGTTTCTTGTATTCTACACAGTGCATCTTGTGGCTTATCTTGTTATGATAAAACGTATGCTAGGAGAAGGAAGATGCACTCAGTTAACACTGGGTACGACCAGACATGTTCTGGCCACCTCTGGCAAGAGGCTTGCAGCAGCTCTTGAAGTGAGTACACAAGTACCAGCACAGCCACAGCATTTCTAAAACCAAGGCTTCAGTTAAAAGATTAAAGTAACAGGCCTTAATGGTCTCTTAGACAAAAGAGACCATTGCATTCATTCAGATATCAACTCATATCAGATCAGGGTAGACACTTTTTCCATGAAGACAAAGCTCAAATGTCTGCTACATTATGCTTCCATTCAAACAGGCACAGAGTATGACAACCTAGACAGTATCTAAAGTCAGCACTCATTCCCTATCGACAACCAAGAGCGCACTGCAGAGCAGAAGGTAACCCAGTCAGGGACAAAGAAAGGTCCTACTTGTCTCTAACAAAACATCACATCATTTGGGCCTGATTAAAACTCAGCTCAGATGCCATATCATTGCCTCGCCTGTCACACAAGGCTGCCCAACCCAGCTGTTGAGCAGGAAAACAAAATCAAATTATCTGT
The DNA here is from genome assembly GCF_004027225.2 of Strigops habroptila. NCBI lineage: Eukaryota > Metazoa > Chordata > Aves > Psittaciformes > Psittacidae > Strigops > Strigops habroptila. Next base: position 788,064 of record NC_044297.2, on the reverse strand, counting down.
GCTTACCACACAGAGGGAGTGAAAAACCACACTGGCTGTCAAGGTGGAAGAAAGACACAGGCGGTGATAAGCTAAAGGCTGGAGCAATGATAAGAAGCATCAAGCATGGAGGAACAATTACAGCCTGACAGATAACACGTTGATGCTGCACCCCATGAAGCTGGTGAAGAGGTGGGGAGTGAATGCCTGGGGAAAAGATGTCAGCTTAGTTTACATCAGGGTGCTTCAAAAGATCACCTGGATATACAGGGATAGAGGATTTTCCCATACCAGTGCACATATAGCAAGCAAGGGCTGATCAAAAGAATTTGGATGTCACACAGACATCCTAGTCCAGGCCTTTTGGTGACGATATCATCTAAGCTTGTCAAGTAAGGCTGCCCAAGGCTGAAAATTGATCTGCAAACCTTCAGTGCATCAAATTAATTGTTCCTTGTAAGGCCTTTATCCAACGCTCCTGAAATACTTGATTTTTTTCTGCTGTTAACAGAGGCAACATTATCTGCAAAGAAATATATGGCTCCTCTTGGATGACTGCCCATCAAGCCCTTCCAAAAGCTTTATACAACAGTCACTCAAGCCAACCAAGCATGCGGGGAAGCAGTGTCTGAAATGCAGTTCCAGGGAGCTCAGGCCCAACAAGAAACAACTAGATGTATGCAGACCAAGAATGTCTTATTTTAAGAGGTATTTTCTTGCCAGTATAAGAAAGGACATCTCTTTTCTGGCTACAGTAGCAGAAACACTGCTCTAGTAAGTTGACATGAATCATCAGCCGATGATCCATCCTTCTCCATCCATTCCCTCTCCCAGGCAACACAATCCCATCCACCACTCCACCACACTGAGAAGTGGCAGAGCAACCCATCCAGCCCACAGGATTCACAGGCAGCACTTGTCTGCTGAGAACATTCAAGGACAATGCTGTTGCCTGTGACATCCCAGATATGTCAGAAGACGTGACAGCCAGCTCACCCATGCCTACAAGGCAGGACTTGAAGCTTCCAGTGATCCACCACCACCCACACATGGTTTGTGCATCTGATACAGTTTGTGCACTGGCTTCATTCCAACATTAACACAAGTAATTCAGAATTCATCCCCAGATCCTGCACAAAAGGTGCTTTTCACATGCTTTTTACTGTGAGGTTCTTATGCCTTCATTCACATTTAGAGAAAAGACAAGGCTTGTTTGTAGCACAAGAAGTCAAAGAGGGTGAGAAATCCACTGTCATTCCACCACCTCCTCTTGCAGGCCTGATCCAGTGGTGAATCCTGAATATAGCAAGTGCTGCTCAAGGTCTTGGGCAAATATTACCCTTTTGTCCATCAGCAGTGGAAGGCAGATGTAATACAGTCTAATATAGAACCTCTTTAACAACTAATTAGTGTTCAAGTCTCATTCAGTGTGAAAGAAATTGCCTGTGCAACGGAATTTAATGCTCTGTACCTGAGCAAGATATACCTGAGCAGGAGGTTATATTCATCCAACAGTTGGTTTCAACAGATGTATCCTCTTTATGTTCCCCTCTTTCATAAAAGAGCTGAATTTCAAACCATCGCAATATTTGGGGCAGTATTGGAAGAACCAATAGAGATCTATTAATACAGAAAGGAGCAATGTTCTATTGAATTTAATCGCAATTAGGAGTTGAATAGGAGACACTTTGGAGAATAGAGACAAAACAGGAAAGAGTAATAAAACCTAAACAGTACCACTGAAGTGTTTCAGAAAAAAACAAATCTTCTGCTCAAGAGGGGAATTAGAAGCCCAAGCACTACAGTTACTGTTAGCAGAAAAACTCATATTTTAGTCAAAACTTAGTTTATTTCCAGCTACTGAACTGTGTTGTACATAATTACAGGGCAGAGATTCAACTCCAATGTATTTATCAGGAGAAGACAGATTAGGAGTCCCCTGCTACAGTATTATTCCAAATGAAAGTGGTGTTTTACCATGACTCTGCATGAATAGCAGCTATGGGTGAGCATAAAGAAGATTTGCAGGTATGAAAGGGTAACCATTACATCTGCATGCAGCATAACTCCAGAACAGCAGGACTATGTATTGAAGGTATCACAGCTCTAGATAGAATCATAGAATCAACTAGGTTGGAAAAGACATTTAAGATAACGGGTTTTATTTTTCCCATTAGGAATAATCACTTGCAGCCCAATGGAAAACTGTATTCATACCAAAATAGTTTATTTCCGTCTGGGTTGGAGAAGGGTGCATTTGGTATGGAAGCAAAGCTTTAAAGATCAGTCATTTTAATTGAAAACCTTCTTATAAAAACTGTTAACTCTGGCAAAATAGAAGCTATGCTCTCCCATGCTGTGTCCTGGCTGGTAGGAACCCACACAAGGCAGGGTAGCCTGGTTACCTGCACCCTGCAGACGGGGAACCAAATGACCTGCCACAAGAGCACATGAGGGTAGAGCAGCCCTTAGAACCCCAAAATCCCAGGCTGCTGCTCTTCCCTGCTCTCTTTAAAAGCTTCAAGATGCTGAACCTACTGTTTGTGTCCAGTGTCTAACACCATGAGATTAGAGACTGCCCTAAAGCAGAGAAATAATCTTGGAAGGAAAAGATAACCTGTCCTCACGGATGCTGGAGGGGGACTCTTCATTAGGGATTGTAGCAATAGCACAAGGGGTGATGGGTTTAAACTGAAACAGGGGAAGTTCAGGTTGGATATAAGGAAGAAGTTCTTTACTGTGAGGGTGGCGAGGCGCTGGCACAGGTTGCCCAGAGAAGTGGTAAAGGCTCCATCCCTGGCAGTGTTCAGGGCCAGGCTGGACAGAGCCTTGGGTGACATGGTTTAATGTGTGGTGTCCCTGCCCATGGCAGGGGTTTGGAACTGGATGATCTTAAGGTCCTTTCCAACCCAAACCATTCTATGATTCTATGATTCACTCGTGTCTAAGCCTGCTAAAAGAAGAGTCATTGATGCATCTCTAAACACAGGCCACATTACCAAATTCACTCATTATTGAAATAAATACTATTTCTATACTATTCAGATGCCAGCATTCATACTTGAATTGCTTTTTTAATCAAGTCTTTTTCCAATGCTCAGCACAACAGATTATTCTTTGATAAGATAAATTAAGGTATGTACAGGCTTCTGGAGCATCACAGCAAATGACTGTTGACTATTTGAGCTGCATTTGTAAATTGTTCTATTTTAGCACTGATACAGTCATGCTGTTAGAGAAATCAGCAATATTCTCCTTAATAGCGCAGCAGCATTTCTTTGAACCTGCGTGGTTATGGGTATCTATGCCTTTGACTCCCCAACTGTGTTTCCCTTCTAGTTCTTCAGACTAAATTGCTGCTCTGGATAAAGAGGGCACAGCTGTGTGCTGCAGCCCTCACATACCCAGGAACATCTTTGGACTTCATTTATTTCTGATTGAAGCTGCTGACATCCTATTTGTGGCAGACACCTGTGTACAGTGTGTCCCTGCTCTTGAAGCTCCAGCAGATCTTGACAACATCTCATACTGAACACCAGCACTAGCAGCTTCAGAGAGCTGTTTGTGCCCTCTGCAACTCAGTTGTAGAGGAAATTTCATGTGCGGCATTACCAAAACCACTGAGGGGGAGACTCCAGCCATTCTCTTAAGCTGGTGTTTTCAGATTTTATCTGCAGCTATAGTTGTTTGCATTATAACATCTACAGTTTAAGTATCTGCACAAAGCTTTATGACAGGAAGGATAAACAGCATGCAGGTGTTTTATCTCCTGTTCTCTCCTCAGCTATCTGACAATATTGCCAAGGATAAAAGGATTAATGCACAACTATGATGGAAAGAAATGGGAAAAAGACTCAGAACCTCTGCTTGCAGTGAGCAACACCAAATTTGAGGCCTGCCAAAGACACCAGAAGTCTTCCTTCTGAGCTCAGAGGACTTTCTCCTGACTACCTGGACAAGGTATTAAACCTCAAGTTATTAAAAAGCTGGACAAGGTATTAAACATCTCCATCCCCTCATCAATACATATGTGTCCACCTCAGAGCACATGCAAGACAGCCAGATCCAACCATGCTGGACAGGGTAAATTCTAAAGCAAAGTTTATTGTCATGCTGAATACAAGCTGCAGTGCAAAAATTGTAGGACAAGCAGATCTTTATCTGTGCAGCAACATGATAGCTGGTGGAGCATTTTACAGCCTGCTAATAGATTCTAGAAACAGGAGGAAGTTAGCAGGTTTTTCTTCTTGACTCACTTTACTATGAATTAATACAATTTAATGAAGCCAGTGATGTGGTGTAGCAGATGGTTCAATGGGTTGTATTTAAAGTTCAGCTCTCTATAGGGTTTGGTTCAGCTTTGTCCATGAGAACACAACAAACATGAAGCAGGGAGCTCAGTTCCTGCAGTGCTTTGCCTTCCCAAGTCGCCTTCATAAAAAAAGAGAATTGAATTCATTCCCTGCCTTGACGAAATGTAGTGAATGAGGTGATAAATGTTAATGGAAGTAGCTGTGTTTCTTAGAAAGGTCTCATTATTAGCATCAAACAATGCATTAACATTTTTTTATTAATGGAAAAATATAGTTTAATAACCTAATCCATTGCTAGCAGAGCAATGCAGAGCTTAATCAAAATGGTGTTCTTATGGATATTTTTTTAATCAGCAGAGCAGACCATCGTATACTTGGGAAAAACAATTGTAGCTGTAATCACCAAAATTTACTATATCCCCTTCATTACTTGCTTTCCCTCCAAAGTAATACCTCGGCAATGTTTAATTATGCAGTACATTACAGATCCATCAACCCTACAGCAGAAACAAGTAGACATGAAGAAATCTTTCCATTGTGAGCAATGGAATATTTTTCATTGCATACAACCTAAATAATGTAACATGTTACTTGGGTTAGTTACCCAGCAAGACTTAGATTTCAAGACTCATTTCTTTTAGAAAGGCTCTGTCTTTTACAGCTGGTCTTGCATTAAAGATACACATTCAGCTACTCTTGGATTGAGGGTAATGTCAGCAAAGCCAAGCAACTGATGGAATTTCTATCCTACCACAGATTTAGGTTTCTTATAGGTAGTTTTTTCATATGTCCCTGTATGGGATCTCTCAGACCCAAGGCCAAAGCCCTCTGTGCTTCAACATCAGTTCAACCACCCTGAGTTGAAAAACCAAATCAAGACAGACTTCAGGTCAGACACAGACAGAAGGATTTGAGTGTCAGTAGGTGCAAAATAACATTAAAGTTCTGCCTTTGAGACCTCAGGGTGCTCAGAAGGTTGAAAGGACAGATTACACCTACATCCTCAAGAAAACCTTTTGGGAGCTGTTCAAGTTCTATTTTTCCATCAAAGGTTAATAGAAAATGCTTATTTCTGATGTAGCACAGGAAAGTAAGAGAACAGCTGAGAGCTAAAAGCAGCCAGCATGGAAAAGAAGGTTTAAAAAGATACGTGATTCTCTGCAGGCTTTATAATCATTTCTGCTCTCCACACATCCCATCCCAAGAATGGATCCAGGCTATGACCTAACCCTCTAGGCTGCTCTGGTTTACACTCTGCTTCCCATTTCTTTACATGATCCCCAGAAATAACTACTGCAAAGCATGCTCTGACATTGCCTCTAAACCATCTTCTGCTGGGAGCTGTGCCAGTGTACAGCTTTCAGACAGCTTTCAATATGGCCATTTCTTCCCATATTGAAGCTCTTTATTTTACATGAGCACATGAAAAGGGATTGAGGATAACAGAGAATTTAGCCCCAATAGAGAGAGAGTTTCAGAAGTCTGAAAGTAGATGATTTTAAATGTCCTGAGCTGATGTTTCAAGCAAAACTCCAATGTCTTTAAAATGAAGCTCGCCTGTTGTTTTGACAGCATTCCTGCTGCTGTTGCAAAACCTCTATTTCATGAAATGAGTGTTAAAGGCATTTGTACATATACCCTAAACACTAAAGAAATGTTCATCTCCACTCTTTTGGCACTACCTGACTAAAAGACAGCTACTTGCTTGCTCCCTCCTCTTCCAAATCCCAAACACTGCCCATACTAGCTACTGTGAAGAAAGTTTACTCTACCTCAACGAAACCCAGCACACTGGGACAGCAAAAAAACCTGCAAAGGCTTTGAAAAGGGAGGTTTAATTTCCATTCCAGCTATGAGTCTATGCTTTATTAAAATAAGGCTTAGGAAAGAAGAGAAACAAGATAACAGGGACTCCCAGGCTCTATTTCCAACTCTGTCACTAGCCACATCTTCTCTTATGTGGGTTCATGCGGTGACTTGTCATGAGAGAACCGAAGGGCTAAGGTAAGTATCACATCACTGTAAGAGGGGAGATTGAGATGAGCTTGAGGCAGAAGCTCTTCCCTGTGAGGGTGCTGAGGCGCTGGCACAGGGTGCCCAGAGAAGCTGTGGCTGCCCCATCCCTGGCAGTGTTCAAGGCCAGGTTGGACACAGGGGCTTGGAGCAACCTGCTCTAGTGGAAGGTGTCCCTGCCCGTGGCAGGGGGTTGGAACTGGATGAGCTTTAAGGTCCCTTCCAACACAAACCAGGCTGGCAGTCTATGATCTAAAAAAAGCATTCTTCCATGGGAATGCCTTAAGATCAAGAAAGCCTTTGTACAGCAATATCCAGGTGGAACACTGCAAAGTCTCACCCCTTGCTTGATCAAATTATAACTTTCCTCCCATTCCAAAGGCCTCCAGTTGAAAATTTCCTTTAGATTAGTAGCAAGCAATTCTCTGTTTCCAAAACATCACCTATCCCAGTGAAACCAACTACAGTCTCTTGACAAAAACCAAAGAGCTCTCGCTGTCACAAGTTCATTGAGCTGCCTGTCAGCATCCCTCAGAAGCCAGGAAAAGATAGAGAAGTACATAAAATGAGATGGGTAGTTGGCTTGATTTCTTTGCCTTTATATGAGGTGTAGCTTCATTCTGAAACTCTACCCAGAACCACTTCTACAAAATGCATTGGAGTTTCCACATCTTGCTACAGATACTTCTGCCTTGGAAGCTAATTTTAGTTCTAAAGAAGCTGTCTTAACACGATGCCCGATGACATATCTCAGCCAGGTCCAGAGCTATAATTAAAACTTGCATGGGAGGAAGAGAGGTGGCGTCGGACTTCCTGCTGCTCTCTTTAATACTGCTTCTACCTGTCTAATGCCAAACCAGTGTGTGATTCCAGCAGGATGCTCCTTCACCTTGCCCACCCCTTGCCCTCTAATTGGTGATAAAGAGAAGGAAAGGCTGGAGAATTTGCACAAACACAAGAGAAAGGCAGTTCCTGACCCACACACACATCTCAATCCCACTTAAAATGGACGAAAGGAGGAAGGTATAAATCACATGCCAAAATGACCCCTAGATCAGTTGCAAAGTCAAGAACATACAAGCTGAAGCTGGCTACCATCCTGAATGAATAGTAGCACTCCTGTGCTACTATTTCACACTTAAGCATTTGTGCAATAAACAAGTGAGGAACCCCTGCTGCTAGAAGATTTCAAATACAAGAAACAATACAATCTCTCCCCAGGTACATTAGGCATTCAGATTCAATGGTTTGGGTGTGTTTGCTCATGTTTACATCCTCAAGCAATTTGAGATTGGCCCAGGACTGACAGAAGGAAAATGTCCTTTGTGTCATACAAATCATTAGACCTTAAGCAATTTCATTAATTATTTCCACACTTGTAGCGCAAAGGAGAGAACAGATCAGTTTAACTGAAGTCTTTGCTTGCAGACACAAACAGATTCATATGGGCAAAAGCTGGCACAATAGCAGATCTTTATAATAGGATTGATAAGGATGGTTAAGATCCTTAACCGTGACAGGCAAGGGATATTGTGTTTCAGAATAAAGCATGCTATTTCCCTGTTTTAGCTGACAACAGGGCTTTTACCCGGATAGGACATGAGGTGAAAGGCCAGTGAATAACAATCTGAATAGGGGGTTTCTTGTGTACTTTAAAAGCCAATTTTCTCTCACATCTTTAGGCAGCAACATCAAGAAAACCCTCGATATACCACTGAAATCACAGGGCCCAGCAATCTGCATCCCTTTCCATCAAAACTAACTCTTCCCACTGAGCTTCTCGGTGCCATTCCTGTATGCTGCAGGTTTAGGGGCTGAGGAACATTGGCTGTTGTTCCTTGAAAGGCCCCTTTATAACACACAGGGAAAGGCTCAGCTAAAGTTGTTTGGAAGCAAGTTATGCTTTCATAACATGAGTGCTACTGCTCAACACACCCTGCTCAGGGTTCACTCCTCACCCCTTCTTCAAACATGCCTCTGGCCTTTCAGAAGCGCTGACAAACCAATACCTTAAGAGTCAGATTCTGTTTTCTCCTGTCACGATGCCGAGTGAGTGAAGGGACTTCATCAGCATCGATTGTCTCTGCAGGCTTTTCCCGCTTGTTTTCCTGGGGTATTGCTGGGAGTTTTCACATGCTACGGCTCAGCCGTTGCTTTTCCACTTCTTGGTTAGTCCCTTAGCCCCATCTAGTGCCAAAGTGAAATAAAAAGCCTTGTTCTGTTACCAGCCTAAAACTAGCCTTCAGAGTCCAAACCAGGCCACTCCTCCTTTGTTTCATGGCAAGTTCTGCACCTTATGTGTCCCTGCACAGGGATTTCTGTTAAACCAATGCCCCAGACCAAAAGGTTGTGCAGCCTGGGCTTAGCAAAACGCATTAGGCAAAGCACTATTACCAGGTGTTCTCAAGGCAGTTTGCAGGAGGAGGATTTAGAAAGCCAGTCTTTGAATAATACCCACATTGTGGAAGGGTAAGCTGTTAGGGGAGAAAATATTTCTCATAACAAAAGCCTGATTGTTGTAGCTTGTCTTCTTTATCTGTGCTCTGCACTACCTTGTGCTTTTGAAGCTGTTCTACTAAGATACAATCAAAATTCATGATTCCCTTTTGACAGTGATTTCAACATTTCTGTCGCAAAGCTTCCCTGGAGATCCTCCTGGAAACAAGTGATTTTGAAAGAAGTATTTGAAACCGCACTTCACAACCAAGGAAGAGCTTTTCTTAGCATTTCCTGAGCTATTTTCTAACGGCAAACTAGTTTAGGACACACCAGCTGAGAGTCTTACACAAACATGCTCTTAGCTCTGTCTTCTCCAAAACTTGGGGCATATAAAATGTTTTTGAATCCCTTAAAACCAAATTCCTTGGAAGTATGGTGGGTTTCAATTCTCTACGGCTAATGAAGTTGGAGGAAAACCTGTGCCCACCCCAGTAAAACTGTATTTTGATAGAAATGTTATTTTCCCACTGGAAGATTTGAAACCCAGGAGTCAGCTTCTGTTCTCCTTCCCATCACTTCGCCATAAATGCAAATAATGCTCAGGAGGATGGATATTTCGCATTTCAATTGAATTAAACTGGAATCAAAGTCTAAATTCATTTTCTAGCATTTGCTAAACTATTACTGAGCAATGACTAGCGCAAGAACAGAAAGGCTTGCTTTCGACCTTACAACAGCCCAGATTAGATCATCTATTATCAACCTCTGTGGCTACACAGATTTTTCAAGTCTTCCATAGCAAATATCCACTGCAGCAAAGCAGGAAAGAGAACACAGGAAAAAGTCTTCTGTGATTTACATTCCCAACACATGAATTTGGGCTTTTCATTTGGGAGAGTCAGGGGGGTCCTTACCTGGAATTTGCACTCAAAACAAACTGTACTTTGAGGCTTGCAGCCCTTTGGGCTCTGTTATTATATCAGACTTTTCATATCCACACTGAATTGCAATTACTCACTGTGGAAACAAATGTACTGCACTTTGAATAATTCCCAGCATAATTTAAGCACTAATTAAATAAAAAGGATTTTTATCGTGATTTTTAAATATTTATCCAGTGCAAGAAGCATCCCCCAAGAACAGACACTTTCCCACATCCTCATTTAGCAACATGATAGTGATTCAATATTGTGCACTACCTTATTTAACGCAAGAGAAAGAACCATGAGTAAGTACATGTAAAACAACTCCAATTTCATCAAATGAATTAGTTCTTTTTCTAATTGAATGAATCCTTTCAAACTGACCAAAGGCAGATAAACGTGAGAAGGAAGGACAGGTATTTGGTAGCACACAACTATCATTAATACAATCCCGAATTCAGAAAGAAAGGTTCAGAGAGGATCATCAAGGGCAACACTACTAGAAAGTTAGATTATACCAAACATAAATTGCATAAAGAGCATTTTCTCATGATGAAAGCCCTACATTTCTACCAGAGTCATAGCATAACCTTCAGATCTCAGCAGGCCAAGCTGCTAATAGATCATGTTTCCTCTCCACACCCTGTATTTAAAAGCTATCACCACCACGCTCCACCAGCAGACACATTGATGTGATTGCTCCTAATCGTCTCCAGGCAGAGTTTGATTAATTTATCAGCTCGTTATGCTAATTTGGGTGATTCTGCCCCAAATGAGTTTGGGGATGACAAGATTCTTAGTGCAGAGACCCATGGAGAAAATTTTCCATTAGCTTAGATGATCAGTTGGTATTGATAACTCCACTCACAGAAAATAAGATGTGAGATTCACTTTGAGATCTGCCCTAGAGAATAATCATGGTGACTGTGTAAGCCGAAGCTTGATTTCTTGGTCCTTTCAGGATCTGTTTGCCACATGTTTTCCTATTAGCACACCATGTTTTATCCAGCTTTGTGCCCAGATCTGTGGTGCACATAAGCCAGGACTGCCACACCATTCACTCCACAGGAGGATGTGAGGTTTACCACGTCAACACATACACAGATTGAAGGATTAATATGAAACCAGCCGATTCCTGTGTAGCTTTGTTTGCCAAAGCTTTCCCCACAGTAGACCCCAGGCAGGATTAGATGCCTACTCACAGACTGAGACAGGACTACTGCCCTTAGGCTTTGGTTCAGCACATAAGTGCTCAAAAGCATCTGCAGTCTTGCTTGAAGGAACTTGTTTGACAGAGCACTGAGGCAGACTAGAAGCCTTTGTAGGCAGAAACTGCATCTGCATTGGGAGAAGCCATACGAAAGCTGGAAGCCTGCTTAGGAAAACCAGACGACAATTAAGGAATACTCCAGTATTGTGTGTAACTGTAGGCTAACACTGCAGTGTAAACATGTTAATATTTCATAACATTTAATGCAAAATCAAATTCTGTGGTCTCTGTTAAAGTGAGACAATATGTTAAATGTGACAGTGAAGTTTGCTGAGAGCCTTTTCAACATGGCATTTTCATGGCAAAGCTTCAAAACTGTACCAACTGTTATCAGGAAAGAGACAATGCATGAGTAAGTGCCAGGGTATGTCAAGAAAAAGGACAGCAAGGTAAGCAAGCTTCCTAAGGGTAATAAAAATGTTATTTTATGCAGATGCAGCCAGCATCAAGAAGAGCAGAGGAAGCCTTCAACTAAGGGGTTTTGTTTTGCAGGAATCAGACGACCCATTTGCTTGTTGCAGGCTGTAGCACCACATTCATGTTTCATCTTAATGCCCACTCAAAGGACATCAACTGTCTGAAAGAAGACATCTCAAAGACTAAATTCAAACCCATGGGCAAGGCTCATCAACCTATTCTGTATTTCGGTATTTATGCTGTTCACAAGCCTGGTGAGGTCTCTCTAAGTCAATATAGAAAGGGTTGGATGGTGGGTAGGCAGTGGCAGGAGCAATGAAGCCGATTTTCAAAGCATTGAGTAACTTGATTGTTACTAGCATATAGACAGAATTGTGTGTGTTTATATTCTTGTTTCTGGCACATAAACTACCATATATATACAGGCATGTGCATATTTTAACTGGCTTAAAAACATGAAAAGAAACAATGAAACTAGGGCTGAATAAAAGAACAAGGGTGAAAATCTGAACTGGAAATCAACTATACTATAAAAGCAAAGCAAAACACCACTAGAATTCCCATAAGGCAAGCTGCAATTTTGAATACTGGATCTAAGAATGGGCAGATGCCTCTTTTCATGAATGTAAAAATACCCTTTATTTACAGGGATTCTTAAAGCAAACAGAAGAACTCAGTGATGTCCTCAAGGTTTCTAAATCAGGCCCAGGGAAATAGAGACAATAAAATACAGTGAGAAAGATAAATCGTTTGACTTTGGAGATGTTTAATGAATCAATCAGTGCTTAAACCCTACTGTTTAAAAGGACTGAAGGGCAAGAAATTGATATATGCCATGAACTCAACTTGAAAGCATAATACCAGATGACAGGATAAAATGGGCTTATAAAGTGAACAATACTGTGATTTGGAGTGACCTCCAGCCTCCCTAATCTTTAATAGCAAAACCTTTTTGACACCAAGGAAAGCATGATGGATCTTTTATGGCATTCAGCTCCTTCTTGAAAGACGTCAAATGCTACCTGAGATGGTTTATCTAACTCTAGTTCGGAGTGATCAGAGAGGCTAAGGGGATTAAGGAGTGAATCTGATACAGTCAGGGTGCTGCATGTTGGGAAGATAAACTGGACCTCAAAAGCAGTGATTTAAAATCATTGAAGAGAATGAGGACAGCCATTAAAGCAATCTGAGAAGGAGGCAAAAGAAAAGGCTTGTTCCATGGTCAGAAAGGACAGCAGAGTATAGAATACATAAAGAAAAATCCCCAGGGCTAAGGTGACAGCTAAAGACTCTTAAGTTCCAAACACACTGTTTGACCTTGCATGATGCAGCTGGCTGGAATCCCAGTCCATGTAAAAAACCAATGCTGTAATTTATCATACTTATTACATAAAACTTCCCAAATGTACATCTCAAAGGATTTTATAAAGGAGATAAGCATCATTACCCTAGCTGGACAGATAGACTGTGGCTTGGTGAAGGGCAGTTATTTGTTGTTTCCAGCAACAGCCAGATGTAGACACAGGATACAGCTGCTTAAGTCAAAAAGCTAAATTCACCCAAGCTTCTAGGAGTAAATGGAGGCAGCACGATGGACTCATTACCCTGTACCATAGTCATAGAATCATAGCATCATAGAATAGTTAGGATTGGAAAGGACTTTAAGATTGTCCAGTTCCAAACCCCTGACATGGGCAGGGACACCACACATTAAACCATGTCACCCAAGACTCCGTCCAACCTGGCCTTGAACACTGCCAGGGATGGGGCAGCCACAGCTTCTCTGGGCACCATGTGCCAGCGCCTCAGCACCCTCACAGGGAAGAGCTTCTGCCTTATCTCCAACCTGAACTTCCCCTGTTTCAGTTTGAACCCATCACCCCTTGTCCTATCGCTACAATCCCTGATGCAGAGTCCCTCTCCAGCACCCTTGTAGCCCCCTTCAGACACTGGAAGCTGCTCTGAGGTCTCCACGCAGCTTCTCTTCTCCAGGCTGAACAGCCCCAATGTTCTCAGCCTGCCTTCCTATGGGAAGTGCTTCAGCCCATGATCATCCTCATGGCCTCCTCTGGACTTACGCCAGCAGCTCCATGTACTTCTCACATTGAGGACACCAGAAGTGCACATAGCGCTGCAAGTGGGGTCTCATCAGTGCAAAGTTCTGAGGCAAACAGACCTGTCCATCTCCCAACACTCGTGCAGGAGTGATAATGCCTGGAAGACTTCATATTGCCAAATGCTAATTAGAAGAATGTGATGGATATGCTGCCTGAGTTAAATTTTCAGGAATGGGAGAGTATGGAAGGGAAAACAAACAGAAACGAGGAGGAGGAATTAATGATGCATTTAATGAAGAGAAATCAAACCTCATTTGTTGTTTTGGGAGGGAAAGGCAACTTTTAACGTCACTGCGGTACTAGCTGAACAACATCAAATTGATGTCTAGCCTGTCAGAGCAAGAGTAATAAATTATTATTTTCCATGATTTAATTGTCCCTTTTAAAGGAAATACTTTATTCTGTTCAGCTTTAAATAGAAACCCACATTATTTAAAATGACTTCAAGATATCAGCCTAATGAGCTATAACATAGACATTTATAGAATGAACATGTTTTTGTGATGAGGTCTTTAGCTTCTTATAAGTAGCAAGGAGCAACATTTTTACTAAGAGGTGTATTTCCCAAGCAATTAGGCACAGGAGCCTAATTAAAAATTAAGTCAATGTTCAAATGAGCATAGTGGAATAATAGCTGTAACCTGCAGAAATGCAGGAACAGCTGGAATGGTACTTTGTTTTACTACTTCCCTGAAGAATGATGGGAATTTCAGGAGCACGTTCTAGAAGGTGCAGTTCCCAGGTCACCTTTGGAAAGAAAATGCTGCTTCACTCTTGGAAGTGAGGGAATTGGTGGCAACAGACCTGAGAGGCAGGGATGGTGTTACCTCCACCCAGGGTGCAGTAGGTAGCTCTTTGCTTGGCATATGGAGGGAGCTGTAATGAAACCTGCCTTGCTTACATCTGGACTTTACATACAGAAACATAAACACACAAACATACATTTAGATACATATATATCCACATGTAGGGGCAAATCTGGCTATAAACATCAGTTTAAAAAGGCAAACAGATTTTTTTGCACCTTTTTTGTCATCTGAGACTCAGATAACACAGCTACATCCTGAGACTGCTTTCCAAACTTTGAAGGTAAAAATCCAAGGTGATAAACTTTAATGCCACACTATAAGCTCTGCAAATATTTACCACAATAAAAAAATCACTAAAGCATTCAAGCAGACAGTTATCTGTAAGCTGCAGGATGAAGGCCTCCTCCAGAGATTCCCAGACTGAAACTGCCATTGGAAGTATGACATTCACATCTCTTCACAATGTCATCCTCCAGGTCTCTGTACCTACAGCCACTCAGATATGTATTCATAGAATCATAGAATAGTTAGGGTTGGAAAGGACCTTAAGATCACCCAGTTCCAACCTCCTGCCATGGGCAGGGACACCTTCCACTAGAGCAGGTTGCTCCAAGCCCCTGTGTCCAACCTGGCCTTGAACACTGCCAGGGATGGGGCAGCCACAGCTTCTCTGGGCACCCTGTGCCAGCGCCTCAGCACCCTCACAGGGAACAACTTCTGCCTTATATCTAACCTGAACTTCCGCTGTTTCAGTTTGAACCCATCACCCCTTGTCCTATCGCTACAGTCCCTGATGCAGAGTCCCTCTCCAGCATCCTTGTAGCCCCCTTCAGACACTGGAAGCTGCTCTGAGGTCTCCACGCAGCTTCTCTTCTCCAGGCTGAACAGCCCCAATGTTCTCAGCCTGCCTTCCTATGGGAGGTGCTCCAGCCCATGATCATCCCCATGGCCTCCTCTGGACTTGGTCCAGCAGCTCCATATCCTTCTTATGTTGAGGACATGTATTCTTCATGATACACTTTTTAAAGGAGGCAGATTTAACCTTATGTGACACAAAGACTTAAGTCGGAGATAAAGTGATCAGGCACAGGTCACTGAACTCCATGTGCTTAGGCATCTGAATATCTAGACAATTTACCATTTATCACACTAGACCACCATAGTTAGGCATCTACATACTTTAAATTATGGTGCCCTGGGTAATAACAATACTTCTGTCATTATATATGTCGATTTCTCTTTATAAGATGGTAGTCAGCTACCATGGTATTTAAACCTACACCAACTCTACACTAGCTAGTACAAACAAGCTAATACAATTCACACCGCAGAAGTCTTCATCCCGAGACACATATCAAAGATCTCTCAACCAAAAATTACTTTTGTTGTGAAAGATTAAGATGCCTACATAAGCTCTAGAGGCAAATCAGCAAAACCTGGCTTTTCTGTTGCTTGAATAAGTTGCTTTCCTGGAGGACAACAGCAAACACCCACCACCATTTGTCAGAGGGGATGACATCCATGGCTATGGATGTCGACTGTAAGCCTTGGGGTCCCGCGTGTGTGTATGTTGTCTCCTGCCAATGCAAGGATTCTGTGACACAATGGTATCCACAAGAACTGTGAAACGTCCTCATGCATCGGGAACAAACCAAGTGCATAGCTGTAAGGTGACTCACTTCCTGGTGGGAATACCTTCCATCTGCAAAACAAGGCCTTCAATTAGCCACAGTTTGATTGCAAAACCAAGAGTTAATAACTTTTGAATCATATCTCAGTCTACATATTTAAAATGAATCGGTTAATGTTAATTACTATTGATAACTTTTTATCTCTAATAATTCTGGGTGACAATTCAGGTCTCCTTGTAATGAGCACAAAGCTATAGATGATGAAGACTGAGATTACACAATCGATTAAAGGAACAAGGTATATTTTTAGACATGACACTGACATTAAAGGCATTTCTGGCAGGTTAATTGGAAGTCAATTAACATGGAGAAAGTTAATTGCTAAAGCTGCCTTGTTTTCTTTCACTGAAATTCAATGGCATTTGGACCTGCTTGAGCAGGCTCACAACCTGCTCAAGAGAAAAATACCAACAGTTCCATAATGTATTGGCACAAATGTCAATAAGCGTTTGTTCTTGAAATAGAATTGGAAGAAACCCCACTGTAACCAGTACCTATTTCCCATTTCATCCATGTGGTTGCTCAGATATTTGCCCATCAAACTCAGATCTGATCCTCCAGATCCTCTGTTTTCACTGTGAATGAGTCATTGACCAAGCTTGCTTAGGAGATGATGAGGCAAACAGGCAGCAATTTGTGATTGTCCCAGAAACTTTATTATCACAGGCGGTAAAATGTGGAAATGAAGCAATTCCCACCCTTTTAAAAGGTTCAAAACACAAACAAGGCCTATACATAGTGTAAGTAGGGGTGTAGTATGAGTGAGAAGAAAAAGCAATGTATTTACCTGCAGTTAGGTGCATGCTGGGGTTTATTTGCCACTTCTGCAGGACAATCAGCTCACTGTTATGACCAGCATCATTTACTAACTCATCCCAGAGGTGCCCAGAAAGCATTGCTGATTGAAATTAAAGTTATATAGGTGTTTAAAAATGCAACTGATACCCACTGGAACTCACCAAACACAGAAACAGCCAGGGGTCTACACACATGGACTTTAAGCACCAGAAGGCACCAAAATATCATAGAATCATAGAATAGTTAGGGTTGGAAAGGACTTTAAGATCATCTAGTTCCAGCCTCCCTGGCATGGGCAGGGACACCATATACTAAATCATGTCACCCAAGACTCCGTCCAACCAAGCCACATTGCAGAGATATCATCCAAGATGAAAACCAGGTTGGAGAAGACAAAAAAATGACATATTGGCTTACTGGACTTTAAATACATTCACCAGGTAACCTACAATTGAAGGGGTACCCTATTACATTGGCCTTTAGATCCCCCAGTTGATGCTGGGGAGAAAGGAAGTGGTCAAAGGAGTCTTCAACTGAAGATGTTTTGACTGTCATGTCATATAGACCCAGGAAATGTGTCTTTCCCTCAATCCCCCTCCTGAACAGATAGGCTCTCAAGAGCTAGCATTATTGCTGCTTCTCAACTGGTTAGTCGTAGCCTCTGTGCAAGCGATATTTGCTCCCTTCTAGGTTGCTCCCAAGGGGCTCAAACAGCAGGAGCATCAGGACAGCACAGAAATACTGACAATATGAATAGCACAAAGCTGTTCTGCCCTGCCTCAGGGTGTGAGTCTGTGTGTACACTCCTCAGCTCTCTTAACAGTCATTCAGAAAGACTCCTTGTCTTTAACTGTACTGAAATTGGGCATTGTGCTGAAAGGCTAGTAGTATTTCCAAGAACTTAACTAAAAGCAGTAGCACATGTTCTGGCCTGGAATTGGTTCCCATCTGGGAATAAACATTAACTACTTAAGAACAGGAACCACTTCACAGGTAAAACTGCACATACATTACAACTGGTTGGTGGGAAATAAAGCACATACAGGCTGGAAAGTTGCTAAGTAGAACCCTTGCAATTTGAGCTTGTTTTTTATTAAATCATTGTGCTTATTAGGAGAAGAGTACAGAACCACATTACAGACACAAAAAGAAACATATCCAGGACACTGAGGAAGAGATTAAGCATTAGTATCTGCAATGGTGAGTAAACCAAAAAGGACTATGCCCAGTCCATGTATATTTAATGGACTGCACCTAAAAACCCCATCCTATGAATTCTGGGGAATATCGTGGCAGACTGACTGCTCATTAGTGAATTCATTTTGTATTCTGGTGGGTGTCAAGAACTGTTCTGCAGATTTCATGGTGTTTCAACATTAATTGATGGACATTCAAATGACAAGGTATGGCAGGAGTGAAAAGTCAAGTGCTTTCCAAAAAGGATCAGTTTTGCAAACAGCCCAGATTTTGACCTGCTTTGCCATTTTCTTTCTAAATGGATTTATCTATTATAACCTTTCCACGTGGTTTGAGACTCTAATTCCTCATTGAGAGGTTTAGTCCTTACATATGTTAAACGATGAATATATATGCAGACAGCATGTGAAATTCTAGCCCACGGACAGTGCAGTTCAGTCCTGTGTAATACTAAGCATCTCCTGCCAGCTGCGTGATGACATAGACTGCAAACCAGCCCTAAAAAGGCAAGATGTGCCTATTAAAGCAATCTGAGTTCTGGCTTTCCATCACCTGTGTGTAATGTCAGTGTCCATAGAGAATACTCAGCTCAATATATTCTGTGTATCTGACTTTACTTGCAGTGGCTAAAGATAACTGTAACAAGAGACAGAATTTAAGGGCAAATCCACATTCCTTTCCCAAATTCCAGAGATCAGTTTGGAGAGATCTTTATTATTAACTGAGCAGCTAGCATGGATTCCTGCCTCTCACTGGCAAAAGGAGGCATAAGAAAGTGTTCCAACACTGATAGCTATGACCAAAAACCATTTCTGAGAGCAGAAACCTTTTTGATGAGCCTCATGCTCATCATTCCAGAAGAACAATCAGTGTAAAGTCTTAGGTTAACAGGCTCATTCCCATAAAACTCTCATGTTGAATTAGTCGCAGACACTTCAGTAACAGTTGATGGTCTGGTAGGACTAATTCTAGCTGCTAATGCAAGATTATTCCATGGCAAAAGCAAAATAGAGAAATCTGTGCTCATCTCAGTACATTTCCCTTTCTATTTCTTTCATCTTTTAGCTGAAGTTCAAACAAGAATGTGTCAGAAAAACTAGTAGTGGCAGACCATGGACATTCCCCTTTGCTCAGCCAGCATCATGGATATTCGAGCTTGGCATGAGTCCTCAGGCATAGGAGACTTCCAAAGGAAACATTGGGAAATGGAGGAACATGACATGACATGGAAATTCCCATTATGGCTGGTTGGGGAACAGCCAGGTTTCGACTCCTGCATTTCATTGCTTTTCTCTGTTATTTTATTTCCTTTCTTATGTTTTGCGTCTTATATTGATGTTCTTCAGGAAGCAGACATCTCCTCTTGGTCTCTTTAGCTCATGGAATAACAGGGCTGTGGTTTCAAGCGGTAACAGTAGGTAACACTGGCCTAAAATAGAGAACAGAGTTCTCTCTATAATTTGAATTGGACTGTTTCCTTTCCTCCTGATTGCAGGTTCAGGTGAGTTCCTGATGCTCTGAGTGCCAGGCTGCAGATGAGGAGCTGCGGATGTCTCAGCTCACACTATGTGAAACTTATTCAAAGGTTGGACTCCAAAATCCACATTTTACAGGTTTTCTTCTTGTTATAAGAGTGAAAAAGATGATTTTGTTTCCCTTCCTCTTAAGCTGCTGTAGGTGCCTGAGGGACAAAATGAAATGCAGCAAGCTGGACTAACAGAAACCATTCAGGATTTGATTTGTTCTGGCTGTGACCGAGATGGGCTTTCCAAACTCCAAGCAGTGAGGCAAGGGTTAATCCCAGCAGCAGGTAAGGAGGAAATCAAATTCCACATAATAGCAAAGCCTGAGGGGAAACAGGAGAGCAGGAACCTCTTACAAGAAAGCTGAGAAATAAATCAATAAAGTGAATTGTAGTTTCCAGATGAAGTGGGAAAGTGCAGAGGCCGCAGAGTAGCCTGGTGCTATCTGTAAAGGACAGACCACCTTGTGCTGGGCATCACCTACATATGGTGAGCTCCAGAACAGTGTCACCAACATGGACATCCACTAATGCTTTGCTGCCTAGAATTCCATGGCAGGAGCCAGGGGATGAAAGAACAGTCTGTATGGCCCAGGTTAAACTAGGTGGCCTTTGTACCTGGAATGACAGTTTTGCCTTTCCTGTTCCTGCCTCCCCAGAATGCAGACCCCATAGCAGACCTGGTAATAGTCATCCCACCATTATCACTGCAAGCTTTTTCCCTCCTCATATAGATTAAAGATAGAGGAAAGGAATCTCAGGAATGACAGTGAGTGCTCCAGACCTTCCTTACATCTCCACATCCAGAGCAAGAACAAAAGCACCAGGGCTCTGACTTGAACTGGAAAGAGTGTCCATAATCTCCAGAGATCCCCTATGGTCCCCCTCCGTAGGTATAGGTCACCAGAAGAGCCCCTTTCATCTGAACTAGGCTTAAAAAGACAACAAGCAGCTTGCCAGAGATCAGATAACAAGAAGCTCTACCATTGTGCTGTGAGCAGACTGAGCATTTCTAGGTGTGCTCAACAGGGCACAAGTTAAGAAGCATGCTTTGAAAAGAACATGCTCCAGCCTTCTTTTATCAGTCAACAGAAGCAAAAACCCCAACAAGTCACATACTGGTACCAGCTCAGGCAATGCAGGCAAAAGACAATGAAACCAGAAGGCAAACAAACCTAAACCTAAGGACAGCAGAGATTCTCCTCGTACACACAACACCACAGTACTTAAACAGGAGTCAAAGGCAGCCCAATAACACCATCACGATAAAGACAGAAAATAAATACAGCAATAAAATAGAAAAACTAATGGGAAAATAAAAGACATATAACACAGCTCCCAAAAAAGGGAAAAGCAGCCCCTGAACTGAGCTTAAATACAGAGCTGGGGCCAATGGGGATGGGTGTGTGGCTGGGGAGGTTCCAGGTTAGGCCATCAGGGTGATGGGGACCTGCTGGGCACCCTGCAACCCTGCAGCTGGAACTGAGCAGCTCTGATACCTCCACTGACATCTCCAGGGCTGCCTTCCCAGCCAGGCCCTCGGTACCCTTGGAGCAAAGGGGGAGCAGAAACAGCATCTCAAAGTGTCTTCTCAGCAGTGACACACAGGGAGGGCAAGTGGTGAGAAGCATCTGTGGGTGCCAAGAGTCACCCCACACACCGTGGTCTTTGGCATCTGTGGCATCAAATCTGACTGTATGGGAAGTTCACTCCTTTGTGTTCTCATTAGAATGGGCAAATGATAGGCACAGACTATGAACTGAACATTTTCTACTTGGCTTGCTACTGCCTTCCACATCAATCCACATCAGCTGAAACCAGAAAGACCCATTTAAAGTAATCCAGTAGCCAATGACAAAGCAGTAACTGGAGATTGAGTTAGAGTCAGGCAGGAGGAAAATGGGCCTGGGGTGACTTTGCTGGTGTCTGTGGGGCAGGGCCCGTTCTTGGGGGAGAGAAACGAGGGAAGCATCACTTCTAGAACCCAAGTACAGGAGCTCAGGCAGGCTCAGCAGCACAGCTTGGGATGTAAGACGCAGTGTGAGTGCAGAATGGCAGAGGAGTTTGATCCGAGACACCCAAGACCTTTGGCATTTCACTTCAGCACGCCCAGATGTGGCGCTACACCACGGTGCAGCCATAGGACTGCAGGGAGGCTGCAGCAGAGGTGTAAGGTGAGTCCTGGACACTTCTAAGCTCATCTCTAAAGATCCTGCCTTACAGGATCCAGTCTGGGCAGGCAGGGCAGGGGCCCAAATCCCACTCCAGATGGATTTCCAGCAGCAACAGCTCTTGTGGCTCTGCAGGGTTAGGGTTAGGTCTGGTTGGGGTGAGGGTGAGGGTTAGTTTCCTGCTGGAAATCCATCTGGAGCGGGTTTGAGGGGTGTATTCATTCCTGCCTTAATTCCTCACTCTGTTTCTCAAGATGCTTTACTGACTGACCACGGCTGGGCAGGGAATAACCACGTGCAACACTGAGGCAATGGTGAAGTGGTGGTTTTGTAGAACTGGAGTTTAGAATTCCATGGAGCAGGAATTCCTTCAGGCTCCCAGAACTCGAGAAGAGGTATAAGTCTGACCAGTGGGTAAGAGGAAGAGTAACAACTAAGTTCAGAGAGAGAAGGAAGGTGGGTGTGATTTTGACAAGAGCACCAAACAGAAGACAACAGTGTTCCTACAGGAACTTGGTTCATGGTTCATGACAATACTAAAAATCACCCGCCTGAGCCCCTTGCTCACAGAGACTCTTACTTATGGGACACGGAACATGCACCTTGCTCTCCCCTATTCCAATACAACAGGACTACCCTGTGCCCTGGACAGCCTGGGATGCTGGGATGTTCCCGCAGCACCTCCCTGCTCCCACAGTGCTCCAGGGCGCCCGAGAGCGGGCACCGGAGAGGCCGGACACAACTGCCCAGAGCAGCGACGTCCCCGCCAAGGTCCTCCGAGCCGATAGGGGTCGCGGCGGTGCAGCGCTGTCCCCAACCCCTCCCCTGCTGCCTGATTGGCTGGTGCCCGGTGAGCCCGGGATGTGACCCTGCGTCCGGCCCAGTATGGCCGCCGCGGCGGGGCTGTGGGTTCGGGGTCCGGTGAGTGTCTCCCTGTGTCCTCTGCGGGTCTTGTGTCTGTGTATTCCTGTCCGTCTGTCCGAGCCCACTCCCAGTGTTTCGGGTCCGTCTCCCGTTTTGTCCTCCCCTTCTACCGGTCCCGGTCGGTGCCTCCTCGCGGTGCGTGTCCCCGATAACGGCGTCGGTGAAAGCGCCTTCCTCCTCTCCATCCTCTTCTTTCCCCCTTCCCTTTATACCGAAGGTAGTCTCCCTCTGATGCGCATGGCCTTCCTCTTCCCCCACCCGCTGTTCCCCCCTTCCTCCGGTGTTCTTCCCTCTCAGTCCCCCCCAAAGGTGTTTCTCAGGGATGTCTCCCCCCAGCTCCTGCTGCGAGGCAGCTCCTGGCGCAGCTTCACCTCGCAGACGGACGGGGAAGCGCGAGTGAGCCGTGTCCTGCGGGAGAAGTTCCCCCGCGCCGCCGCCATCCGCGTCGTGGACATCTCAGGTACAGCCAAAGCGCTTCGTTCCCCTCCCCAGCCCCTCCGAACCACCTGCGTGCTTGTGGGGGACGCCTCAAAAGGAGCAGGGACATGGAGGGAGGGCACAAAGGACCCTCATTTGCTGCTGTTCTGTGGTTGCAGGAGGCTGCGGTGCCATGTATGAGATTCACATTGAGTCGGAGGAGTTCAGAGAGAAGCGAACAGTGCAGCAGCACCAGATGGTGAACGAGGTGAGGAGCATTTGGGGGTGTGAGTGTGCAATAGTGAGTGTGCACTGCACTGCAGCTGGGCATTTAGTGTGTGTGGGGCACTTACCTTACTGCTAATGCGCTGCCTGTAGTCAGGCACAACAGTGCTTTGGTTCAGCACCACTGATTACATGTGCACAGCACAACTGCTGTGTGCCCTCCCAGTAAAAACCAGCGTGTCTCTGCCAGTGTGTGTGCAGCACTTGCAGAAGATGCTCTGCCTGTAGCAGGGCACTGTGTGTATGTGTGTGCACGCAGTCAGTGCTGCACTAAAGCACTGTGCACACACATACACAGTGCTGCCTGTGACATGCTGTGCCTGATGGTGTCGTACAGCATCACCCTTCCTTTTCCCCCCCCAGTAAGTGTAGCCCTTTTTCCCCTTCCTTCCCAGTGTAGCTGTGTGCAGAGCACGTGTGGCTGTGCACTGGAGCACACTTAAGTGCCCAACTCCAGGTGTTACAGGTAGAGCACGGACAGTGTGAGGCTGAGGGGCCATGCCTGGAGGCACTGAGTGTCCAGAGTGGAGCCCCTTTATTTACCTCCCCCCAGTAACACCCAGTGTAGCCCTTCCCTCACAGCTGCACCAGTGTGTGTGCATACACCTGGGCACACGAATGTGCAAAAGTGCTGTGTGAGTGTCACAAACAGTGACACAAATAAGAGTCCTTCCTTTTTTCCCCTCACAAATAGGTGGTGGGGCACTCGTGTGCACAGCATGTCCTTGTTAGTGTTGTGGTGTGAGGTTACTACTCATTGTGAGTGCACAACACATAACATACTGTGTGTAGGACTTTGCAGCTCTTCCTTTCTTTAGACATCAATAACCACCACAGTCCTTAAATAATAGTGCTGCACTGTGTGTAACCCCCTTAAGTGAGGGTGCTACACTGTGTGTAACCCTTACGCCTGGGCCCACTGCTCACAGCATGTTGTGGGGCTCTGAAGTGTGTGTACACAAGTGTTGGTGTTAAGTAAAGGGCTGTGCACAGTGCCTATAACAGACTGTGGAGCACCTGGTTGCTGTGTAGCATAGTAAGAGCAGCAGTGGTGTACCTGGCGTGCAGTGCTTGTACTCGCATACACCAGAGAGTACTTGGGCAGTGTGCACACACAGAGCATTCTAATAGTAGTGTAATACTCTCCCCTTGCACTGTGCACAAGCACTCCACACTCAGAGCTGCTGCTCCCCCTCAGCGTGGTGCTTGTGTCATTGCAGGCACTAAGTGAGGAGATCAAGAGCATGCACGGACTGCGCATCTTCACCTCCACCCCCAAACCCTGAGCAATAAAGGTGCTGCCTCCTTCCAGACATTCCCTGTGCTGTTTTGTCCTGCCTCCTTCCAAACATCCCCATGGGCTGTGTTTTCAGTCAAGGCACCTGTGCATGGGGGCTGGGGGGTTCAAGGGAAAGAAGGAAGAAGAGGAGGCACCCCCTCTTCCTCTGAAAGAAGAGCAGGAAGGAGAAACTTTATTATTGCCTTGCCACACTGTGGGGTCCCTCCCTCAGCCCCCCACTGTGTGAACACCTTCAGCCCAGGGCCAGGCACTTCTCTTCCTCCCCCCCAATGCTGCTGCCAAAGGGGAGGTGAAGGCTCTGGGCCAAAGTACACCTCTTCTGCAAAAATAAGCACTTCCAAAAATAAGCTGAGCCACTCCGGGCTTAGGCACAGAGGAAAACTTTACCTCTGGGAGGAGAAAGCAGCTGAGCAGCACTTGGAGCTTCACCCCATGCCTGTGGGGAACCAAACCTGCTCTTGAGTCCAGGTCCCATCTTCAACCAGAGCACAGTCCTTGCTGGGCTTGAGCACACACTGCCTGGAGAACCAAGTGGGCTGCAGAGGCTGGGGCTGCACAGCAGAAGCGTGGAAGTGACTGGAGTATAAAGCAGAAAGGAGCAGCCAAAAAGAGCCCTCCCTGGGAAAGTCTATCTGTCCTTGGAGCCCAGCTTCTCAATCAGTTCCTGCAGAGGAGCCAGCTCCCGCCTGTCAATCAAGTTGAATTCCTGGCAGGGGAAAAGCAACACAAAAACTAAAGGCATCACTCAAAGCGCTGCTGGAAAACACACCCCAGTATGTGTGCTGGAAAGTTGCTGTGGCGGTGTGTGCCAGTGCCCAGGAGAACCATCAAACCAGCCTCTCATTTCTCTGCAGAGAAATTCAGGCATTTCAGGGCAACAGAACATTTTCTGCTGTCACCAAGCTGCTCAGCACAAGTCACACATGCAGTCATATGGAACAGGTTGTTGAAATACTGGCAAGAAAAAAGGTGCCCCCACCATTTCTAAGTTGATTCTTGGAGCTAAAAATCCACCAAGTTCTCCTCTGAGCCTGGCTGCTTTTGCTGCAGGCTGACAACTAAAACCTGAGAGAGAAATTCAAGCATTAGCAGCCAACTTGACCACACTTCCTGCAAAAATACCCCAAAAATAAAACCCACAGACCTACATTGCTGTAGCTGCATGGTTCACATGGCACAGAGGGTGGGAGCCAAGTGGCTCGTCCAGTGTACACCACAGATCTTTGAAGAGCGAAGAGGTGTTGAAATCCAACTCCCCTTAAAAGCAAATGGGGAATGACAAATCCCAGAGGTTTCACTGTTTCACAACTCACCTGCACAAAGAAGATAAAGTGCTTGAAGGAGGTGTTGAGGTGGGCCTCCTCCTGCAGCCGCATGACGGAGTCGAAGTGCTGGTGGTAGATGTGGGCATACACACGGAACAGCCGCTTCAGGATCGTCTTGGCCACCGACATGAAGTTCTTGGGAAAAGGCACCCCTGAATCATGGAATCAACCAGGTTGGAAAAGAGCTTTAAGATCAAGTCCAACCGTTCCCCAGCACTGCCAAGGCCACCACTAACCCATGGCACTGAGGGCCTCGGCTACATGGTGTGTGAACACTTGCAGGGACAGTGACTCCAGCCCTGCCCTGGGCAGCCTGTTCCAATGCCTGAGCACCCTTTGGGGAGGAAATTGTTCCTAATCTCCATCTAAACCTCCCCTGGCACAGCTCAAGACCATTTCCTCTTGTCCCATCACTTGTTACTTGGGAGCAGAGACCAGCCCCCTCCTGGCTCCATCCTCCTGTCAGGCAGTTGTAGAGAGAAGGTCCCCCCTGAGCCTTCTCTTCTCCAGACTAAACCCCCCCCGGTCCCTCAGCTGTTCCTCATCACACTTGTGCTCCAGACCCTACACCAGCTCCGTTGCCCTTCTCTGGACCCACTCCAGCACCTCAGTGTCTCCAAGGAGCACAGACGAGTCCTTCAGTTTGGTCAGGAGAACCAAAGCCAGACATTGCAGCAGTGAGGCCACACTTACCTATCTTGGAGGGGAAGAGAGTTTCATCATCCAGCTGGTCCTGCACCCAGGTCATCAAGTAATCGATGTACTTCGGGGCCGAGCACTTGATGGGCTTCTTGATATTGGTGCCATCTGCCCAGTGGTACTCATACCTGTGGGGAGAGGGAAGGAAAATGAATTCTCTGCTCAAGGAGAAATAAAACTGCGTTTTTAGGCACTGCAGCTTCCTCCTTATCCCAGTAAGGAGCAACACAACAATACTTGTACTCCTCAGAAGCAACAAGAGCAGCACTTTGAGTTTCTCAAGCACAACACAACAGAGTGGAGTTAACACCCCTATTGTGGCCATCCTCTGGGGTTTAACCCTCAAAAGTGAATGTCTACTTTGTGGCAACCTCCTCCATCAACATTTCCTTAAAACAAGACAAAAACTGGCCGAAGAGGAAGCATCAGGGCTGTTGCCCACCATTCAAATTAATTCACTGATGGCTTTCAGACAGCCTCCAGGAATTTGGTGCTCCTTCTCCCTTCACATGAGGTGGATGAACTCTCCAAGAGACCCTCCCCAGGGGTGCACGTTAGCCAAAGGCTTTTGGAAGCCACCAGCTCAAATCAACATACATGGTTATTGATCCCATGGCTCCTCCAAACCAGGGCTGATGTTGACTGTGGCACAACCCACTTTCTCTGAGATCTTCTGCAAAATCCCTCAAAAGCAGGGAACCTCCCCCCGTCCATGCTTTGTCTGTTGCCTCTTGACCAGCAACAACTAAAAACAGACAGAGCCATTTAAACAGGAAACTGTTACAGGAAACATCCCCCAGTATAGAAACAGGAACTTGCAATCTAGATACTTGTGGGTAGAAAAGCAGGGCAGGATGTGACAGGCTGATTCAACAAGGCAGACGATACCATCCTTGATGCAGCATAGGGAAGACCCAAAAGACACCTGGCTGGTTCCTGCCATGTGTACCTGTCTCTATAACCCCTTCCTGGCTTTAGAATCACTTGTGCTTAGAAAAACCACACTATGGCCTCTCAGAGCACCAGCTCTGTGAGCACTGACAGGTTACTTGAGTCTTTGACAGCGAGACCAGGCTCTTCCAGTCAAGTCAGGTCTCACATTTTCTTCAAGACAAACCATTTCGAAAACCAATCTTTTCAGCTTCTAAACGCAGGGACCTGATCAACAAGGGATAAAAAAGATCCTCATGCATGCTTCCCCTGGACAGATGATGACTGATGGCTACACACAGCCTCCTCAACAGACAGCGTGGCTTCATGTATGGGTAAATGACCCCAGGAGAGCACAATGCTGGATCTGGATATGTCCCATCCTCTTTTTAGCCTCTTTCTGCACATGCTCGAGTGACCCATGCACCTACTCACTTCCCTGCATAGAAACTGCAGCCACAGACCACAGGAAGCATCTCACCTTGGTCCTGCAGACATGACTGGGCAGCTTGCCTCCGTGCAGAACTCTGTGATGGTCCCGTACAGCATGTTGATTTGGTTGAAGAAATCCACCGCTGGAAAGGAAACGCATCAAGTTTACTCCAGGTGTGACACAAAGCAGACGCAGTGCCCGATCACCCTCCTGCAGCCAACACAGCCTCTGAGGATCACTGTCATGGGCCCACAGAACTCTCAGCAAAAGCAAACACCCTCCTTCTGTACGATGTCATATCACTGATGACTTCCAAGACATTTGGACCATCTAGGAATTGGAATTGCTCTGTCAATTATTCACCCTCTGGCTGCCATCACTAACTGATTTGTGTGGCACAAAGCTCCACTAAACCTGACGTACCTTGAACTGCTTTAGGTTCCAGACACCTTTACAGTACCTCAAAAACCTGATTGATTTTGATAATAGAGGAGAGATCTTCCTTAGGTTGAATACTTGTGGCCTGACTTACTGTCTGTCTTCCATTGCTCAAAACTACTCTTTCCTCCTCTAACCTCCAAAGAAACAATGTTCAAGGCCAGGGACAGCAACTGCTAAAAGCAAACCAAATGTGTAGCATCTGGCTTTTTAAACTATGCACGCAGCAAAACTAAAATGAAACTAGAATCATAGAATCACAGGATGGTTTGGGTTGGAAGGGACTTTAAACTCATATATTTCCAATCCCGTGCCATGGGCAGGGATGCCTTCCACTAGAGCAGGTTGCTCCAAGCCCCTGTGTCCAACCTGGCCTTGAACACTGCCAGGGATGGGGCAGCCACAGCTTCTCTGGGCACCCTGTGCCAGCGCCTCAGCACCCTCACAGGGAAGAATTTCTTCCTTATATCAAACCTAAATCTCCCCTGTTCTAGTTTAAACCCATCACCCCTTGTCCTATCCCTATAGTCCCTGATGAAGAGTCCCTCTCCAGCATCCTTGTAGCCCCCTTCAGGCACTGGAAGCTGCTCTGAGGTCTCCACGCAGCTTCTCTTCTCCAGGCTGAACAGCCCCAATGTTCTTAGTTAGAAAATGAAGAAGAAACTCCACAAACCCAGAGTTCAGTGGAGAACATGGTTCCACTCTTCCCCTGGATTATCTGCTGCCACTGCTTTCACAGCTGACAACACCAGTTCCTCATTCCAAAGAGTGACACTGAAAGGTTGCTGCCCAGTACAAAAATAACCATTCACACACCTCATCCCCTTGACAAGTCTGAACTCGGAAAACCCCAACCCAAAACCACAATGGGGCACGTTTGCACCTCACTTTTTTCACCTTTCCTTTTATTCCAACTCAGTCACCTAAACAAAGGATGCCTGGGGGAAGAACATCATTTAGGGAATTTCAAGCTTCTTCTAAGGCTAAACGCCAGAGATTTTTGTGTTTCCCATCCACCTCCATGCTCGGATGCATCCCTCTTTTTTGTAGCACTTACTGTTAACTGCAATCCACTCATTAAGGTCCTCGCCCTCCGGCAGCATAACTGCTTGTCTGAGGTTACCACTCCCCAGTGTGGCTTCTGCATGTTTCAGGAGCTCGTACTGATGGGAGCCTTCAGGGATGTTCTTCTTGGGTTTAAATGTTTTCGAAGACCGACTCCCACTGACAAGAGAGAAAACATTTCCAGTCAGTGCTTTAACAGCATTCCCTTCCCAGAAACGTTTCCTGTATCAGCCTTTGCTACCCAGAACTTTAAACCAGGGTGACACCAGCCCTTCCCCACTTCCCCCTGACCCTACGTGCGCACACAGAAGCCACCCTCCTGCTTCCCTCTTTCACCTGCCCTTTTTAAAGGTGACAAATGTGTGCAAAGGCCCAAAGACTCATCACGCATCAGTGGATCATGGAAATAAAAGCCCATGTAAAACTGACAGGGAATGGAATAACCTCCCGACTGGGTCAGTTTGACAGTGGCAAATATGAGATGTGCTGTAGGAAACAGCTTGCTAAAAAGAGTGATTTAATAGACTCCAGCCCCAAAATGCAAATCACCACCACAATCATCCTTTCCTGTGCTCAGTGGCTGTTAGTGTTCAGCATAACACCTCACTGAACACCCCCAGTCCCTCCAACCAGCTGCACCACAGCCTCTCCCCACACAAAACGGAGTGAGTTTTGATACCTCTCAACCACAACACATTAACTTTCAGCTCCCACAGCTCTCTGCTTCCCAGCACAAACAGGATGGCTCAGGGGAAATGGACATTCCACCCCCACTGCACACAGTGCTGGGCTTGCACATGCCCCAGGGGCTTCCTGGTGTGATGTTCTGGCTTTGCTTTACACACTGCTTATAACACTCAGTGTGGAAATAAAACACCTTCAGATCCAGCTCACCCCTAAACCAAGCCACTGCCTCCTGCTACTGCCAAAACACAGGCCCAGCATGTCGCTGAGCCCAGGTGGAGGGGCCCAAAGGGCAGCTCCAGCACATGACCAACCCTAAACCCTAGGAGGAGGGTCCCCAGCTCCTTCTTAAACCACAAAACACCTCCAGTTCTCACCCACATCCTACCAGGCCTCAAGAAGCCCTCTCACATTTTACACGCCTTCACGTTCACACCACAGATCTGCAAGAGACCACCCTCTACAACTGGTTAAAGATGCATTTTGGACACCACATGCCTGTAGGGCTGCCAAATGAACAGCATCCCCCCTGCAGCCACCCCGCCTCACATCAGGGCAGCCCCTCACACAAACACTAGCCAGCATCCTTTGCCCATAGATGCAGAGTAAGGCCCACCCAAAGCCCCACACTAGAGCATCCCTGCAGACACCCCAACCCCCTCAGCACCTCCCCAAATTTCCTTAGAAGACCAATCTCTTAAATTCTCCCCACTTGGGAAGGATTAACCCTCAGAAGACAACCCCTCCCCAGAGCCTCCCCTCTAAGACTAGCCCCCCAAAAGCTCCCTATCCCCTTAAACACCCCCCAAAGCCCTCCGCACCCTCCATGGCACTCACCTAACACTAGCACTCCTTGGCGTGCCAGCCCTCCAGGGTTACCATGCTCCCACTGCTAGCATCCCACCACATCCCAGCCTGGAACCCTCTCCCCTGCATGGCACCTCTGCTTACCCCATCTTCCTCCCCACAAACCACTACACCCCCAGGGCTCATCCTCCACAGGACTACACTCCTTCCAAAGTCTCTTTCGGCCCTGCTTCATACATCCCAGGGACTCTCCAAAAGCTTTTCTCCTCTATGCACAAGCCAAAGCCCTCCTCAAGCCCCTCACGAGCCCCCAGGACCTCTGCCCAAAGCCACCCAAGGCTTCCACCTAAAACCTCCCTTAAGAGCCCTCCTGTGCCTCATTACAAAACCTTAAAATCATAAAATCACAGACTACTTTGGGCTGGAAAGTGCCTTAAAGCTCATCTAGCTCCAACCCCCTGCCATGGGCAGGGACACCTTCCACTAGAGCAGGTTACTCCAAGCCCCTGTGTCCAACCTGGCCTTGAACACTGCCAGGGATGGGGCAGCCAACAGCTTCTCTGGGCACCCTGTGCCAGCGCCTCAGCACCCTCACAGGGAAGAACTTCTTCCTTATATCTAACCTGAACTTCCCCTGTTTCAGTTTAAACCCATCACCCCTTGTCCTATCGCTACAGTCTCTGATGAAGAGGCCTTCCTCAGCTTCTGGGCACCGCTGGGGCCTTCACCCCTCAAAAACCTTCCTTAAGGACTTCCCTCAGGACCCCCCCATACCCCCTGCCCATGAACCCCTCAGAGCCTCCCCAAACCCCTTCCTCCCCCTCACAGACCTAACCCTCAACACCCCCCCAGGCGCTTCCCCCTCCAATATCACTCACAAACCAAGTCAGGAAGCTCTCTCCTCACCCCCCCTCCAAATCCCCTCACAACCCCCCAGATCCCTTCACAACGTCCCTCTGCAGAGGCCTTCCCCACCAAAACCTCTCACGCAGCACCTCCCCAAAGCCCCTTCTCCCCCTGAAAGCCCCTCAGTCCCCCTCCAAGCCCCTCCCCGGGGCCCAAGCACTCACAAGAGGAAGCTCATGGCGAGGGGGGCCGCGGCCGGGGCCGGGCTGAGGTAAAGGAATCGCCGGCGGCTGCTCTAGCGCTCGCCCCAGCTCCGCGCCCGCCTCGCCGTCAACTCTCGCGAGAACTCAGCGATGGGGCGGGACTTCATGCTGGGGCGGGGGCGTGCTTCGCACAACGCCATCACCATGGCAACAGCCCCTGGGCTGAGGTACACGTGGGGCTGCACAGGCTTCGGGCCTCAGCTATGGACCTGGCACCCCCCAGAGCTCCCTTCTCATGGGTCTCAGAAATCCCTTATATAGGTCTGGGGACATTCCCATCAGAATGGGACCCCAAAAGCCCCCTCCGCATGGATCTGGGGAGCCACCCCATGGGCCTGGGGATGCCCAGAGCCCCCTTCTCCTGGGCCTGGACACCTCCCCATGGGCCTGGGGACCCCACTATTAGCATGGACACCCTTCCAGGGGCTGAGGGTCCCACAGAGTTCTCTCCAGGTTTCCTGTAGCCCCTTTAGGCACTGGAGCTGCTCTAAGGTCTCCCCTTAAGGAGCCTTCTCTTCTCCAGGCTGACCCAGCCCAGCTCTCTCAGCCTGGCTCCAGAGCAGAGCTGCTCCAGCCCTCGCAGCAGCTTCGTGGCCTCCTCTGGACTCGCTCCATCAGCTCCACATCCCTCTTGTGCTGTTGCCCCCAGACACACGTTACCATCCCTCCAGCCTGTCCAGCTCCCCTTCCGTGGCCCCAACCCCAGTTCTGATCCCGATCCCAATTCCAGTCTCAATCCCGATCCTGGACCCAGAGCACTCCAGACCCAGCCCCTCGCCTTGTGCAACCCTCGGCCTCCCTTGCTCCCAGCCAATGAGCGCCGCCGTGCCCTATTAGAGTGGAGAAGCCCCGCCCACTCCACCAATCACACTCCTCCTTCTCCTTTCGCTCCTCCCACCCTTTGCAGAGCTCCTCTCTCCCTCTCCCCCAATCGCAGCCGGGAGCGCCCGCTCCACCCGCCCCCTTCCCTCTCCTCCGCCACTCAACTCTCTTCTCCGCGCCGCTCGCCGCTCTGATTGGCTCCCGCCGGTCGCGCTATATAAACCGGCGGGTCGCACAGACTCTGCCACTGCCGTTCCTGGTCCCTCACCGCCCGCCGCTGCCATGGCAACCGCGCTGTGTCCGCTCCGCTGTCTGGCCAGCGCCGCGCTCCGGCCCCGCGGCCGCCGCATCCACCTCAGCGCGCCCAGGTACGGCCCGGCCCGGGGCTGATGTGGGGGGGAACTGAGGCCCGCCCGCGTCTTCCACCCAGTCCCGGGGTGCGGCGGGGTAAGGGAGGGGGGACCCGGTTGCCCACCCCGGTCCCACATTGCCCACCGGGTGAGGGTAAGGCCCCGTCTCGCTGCTGCCGGCGCTGGGGATGAATGAGGCCGCCCCCCAGCGGCCGCGCCGGGCGGTGCAGGCTGATGAAATCCCGCTCCCGCCTTGCATGGGGTGCGCCAGGCATCCATCCACCGGGCATGGCGGCACCGGCTCTGCCCGGCCCCCCCGCAACCTAACGGGGCCTCTCGGGACCAGGCGCACCCCGGGTGTACGCGGGGTGAGAGGGACCAGAGTCCCTCCGAGCATCCCGCCCGTGCCCTGTCTTCCTCTCCGTGGGGTTTGCTCTAATGCAGCGAAGCAGCTCTGGAGGGAGCTGTTCCCTGCTTTAAACCCGGCTCCGACTTTTGGCTTCCCTGGAGCTTATGAGGGGTTGATGCTTCTCCCTGTCCTCTGGGCAGCCCAGTCGCAGGCTTATAGGAAAATCCAGGTAGGCTCTTGGCATGAGGTGTCTCTGATAAAATGATTTCTCCTTGTGCTTGCCAGACACTCATAATAATTCCTTTTAGATGAGAGTAGACATGCATAAGAATTAGAGAGCCAGTGGGCTGTCCTGGTGTGGGATGGGTTTTTACTGGTTGCTGTTAGATAGGTTTGAGTGGATGATTGCTGTTCGGGATGAAGTAATATTTAATTCCCTGTAAATGGGGAAAACTATATAATTGCATAGGGCAGGGATTAAGAAATTACAAAGGATCACAGAATCTCAGACTGGTTTGGGTTGGAAGGAACCTTAAAGCTCATCCAGTTCCAATCCCTGCCACGGGCAGGGACACCTTCCACTAGAGCAGGTTGCTCCAAGCCCCTGTGTCCAACCTGGCCTTGAACACTGCCAGGGATGGGGCAGCCACAGCTCCTCTGGGCACCCTGTGCCAGCGCCTCAGCACCCTCACAGGGAAGAGCTTCTGCCTAAGAGCTCATCTCAATCTCCCCTCTGGCAGGTTAAAGCCATTCCCCTTGTCCTGTCCCTACAGGCCCTTGTCCAAAGCCCCTCTCCAGGTTTCTTGTAGCCCCTTTAGGCACTGGAGCTGCTCTAAGGTCTCCCCTTAAGGAGCCTTCTCTTCTCCAGGCTGCCCCAGCCCAGCTTTCTCAGCCTGGCTCCAGAGCAGAGCTGCGCCAGCCCTCTGCATCTCTAAGTATTTCAGCAAAACACTTTCCTACTTCTGATGTGGCTGTCCTGGAGCAGTTGTTGCAGTGGTTCTCCCTGGTGGCAGCTGTCTGTAGAGCTCCAGGATCAGCATTATACCTAGAGAAGCTCAGAAGACAGCAGCATTGGACTTAACATGGGATCCTGGGAGGAGAAGGTCTGTACATGAGGCAGGTGATGGATTTTTAAGGAGAAACTGCAGCAATTTACTTGCTCCTGTTGGATGTTGTGTTGCGGGGAGGGTTGGAACCACAACTGGTGTGGTTGGGCTTTCCTCCCATGAGTCAATTGTCTCCTGGATTCCTGTGGCAAGCTGAATAGGTTGTAGAGCTGATGCATCTCGCTTGGAGATTGCCTCAGAAGTGATTTCTTGTGATTTGGGAAGGTACCATGAAAGACAGTAAAGCTTCCGTGAGCATCTTTGCTCCAGCTCAGAGGTAAGAAGAATTGCGCAAGTGAGTAAGGTGCTTGTCATGAGAACTTGCAGCAAGGCAAGACATAAATATGAGGCCTAGAAGTGAAGCTTGTGAAGGCAAATCCTCTCACAAAGGGATTACTGAATGCTCAAATAAGAGTCACAGTGATAACCTGAAGAAAAAGAGCCATGCATGAGCAGTGAGAGCAGCCTGTTGTGACAGGGACTGGTGGCAATGGCCTCCCAGCCAGCTATAGATCAAGGCTTTCTATATCCTGCAGGGTGTCCAGTTGCCTGGAATATATTTGGCAGTGACTGGATATTCCTGTTACTAATATAGAAATGTTTGTGAGGAACTGTTCTGATGTGGTTCAGATGGGCAAATGTCCCTTCTACTCCAGACAGACACTGGTGTCTGTTGGAGGGGGTGAAACCATGTACCCCGACTCCGCTTTCACAGCCTGAAGATACAACCCGAATACACAGCTTGAGAGGGGAGGGTGTGAGGTTGGCTGTGCAAAGTGTGTGCTGTGCTGGATGGGATGATTGGACTTGCCAAGGAATCGGTGTGGGACAAGGATCTCTGGGAACAGCACTCCATATGGAAGTGCGGCATGCTGTGCCAATGCCAGAATTACTCCACAGACTTCTTCAGTCTATGGAAGTAATAGACTGAAGCTCCACTGGAGTGAGTTCTGCTTTGTGTGAGTTCTTTGTAGTGAAGCTCTCATGCCTTCACAAGGAATGGGCGACTGGCTTTCTAAAAATGGGAGCTATGAGTGTTTTAGCTTGAGACATGTGCCAGGAAAATGATACGCACAGACTCTAGCAGAGAAGAGCGTGTGTGCTCTCTCAGGCTGTACAAATAAGCCGATTCCTCTGGCAGTCTTGTTGCTGAGCCCAGCTTTGGGCAGCTTTAAACTAAGGCTGAAATATGCTGCTTGACATTATTTGGCAAAAAGGTGCAAAGGGCTTGCACAGAGCTTAAGGAAACTCCCCACCCTGTGTCCAGCTCTGGGGCAGCAGCACAAGAGGGACGTGGAGCTGTTGGAGCAAGTCCAGAGGAGGCCTCAGAGCTGCTGCGAGGGCTGGAGCAGCTCTGCTCTGGAGCCAGGCTGAGAGAGCTGGGCTGGGGCAGCCTGGAGAAGAGAAGGCTCCTGAAGGGGAGACCTTAGAGCAGCTCCAGTGCCTAAAGGGGCTCCAGGAAACCTGGAGAGGGGCTTTGGACAAGGGCCTGTAGGGACAGGACAAGGGGAAGGGCTTGAACCTGCCAGAGGGGAGATTGAGATGAGCTCTAAGGCAGAAGCTGTTCCCTGTGAGGGTGCTGAGGCGCTGGCACAGGGTGCCCAGAGAAGCTGTGGCTGCCCCATCCCTGGCAGTGTTCAAGGCCAGGTTGGACACAGGGGCTTGGAGCAACCTGCTCTAGTGGAAGGTGTCCCTGCCCGTGGCAGAGAGTTGGAACTGGAGGAGCTTTAAGCTGCCTTCCAGCCCAAACCAGTCTGGGATTCTATGAAAAGAGCCTTTTCTGCCCTGGCTTGCTGTTTGCATCTTGTTTTCCTGGTCTGTGTTGCCCAGAGCTTGGGTTTGATGGTCTGAGCGGTGCTTATTGCTTTGGTAACACCTTATCTGTTGCAGGAATGATGCAGTTGTGATCTCGGGCAGGAAGCTGGCCCGGCAGATCCGGCAGGAAGCCCGTCACGAGGTCGAGCAGTGGGTAGCAGCCGGAAACAAGAGACCTCACCTCAGCGTTGTCCTCGTGGGTGAGAATCCAGCAAGTCACTCCTACGTGCTGAACAAAACTAAAGCAGCTGCTGACGTTGGTATGTCTGTGCTCTGCTCTGCAAAAGTGGAGCTACTCACTGTTGTATCTCACTTTAGTTGGGAGCTGGGTGCTGGGAGAAGCTTTTTGGGATGTCTCCATCTGCCAGCTTTCCGCCTCAGCTCTGTGGCAGTCTGTCTGACCCAGCATTTGCTTTGACTCTTCTGGCTGCCTTCTTTGTACTGGGATGGAGTTAGTAAACATGGTTCACACGTACGTTGTGGCATTTGGGCCCTCTGGGGCAACACTAAGCTCTGTAGTTTGGATTTGCAGTTGTCCTATGGCCATATAAAACACAGACAAGGCTCAGATTTGCCTTCTTTTCTCAGCTGCCTGAGATGCAGTTGTTATTCAGCAGCCTTGACACCCTCTGACTCCTTCCAGTCTTGCAAGCTGAGGTCCTGCTTGGTGTTGAGCCAAGTGTGCTTGTGGAGAAAATGTGCTGAAAGGGGCTGGGGCAAGAAATGGTTTATTTTTCCCTTGGTTCTGTGCTGCTGAAGCCTTATGGAGCTGAGGTTTTTGAGGCAAACATCCCCCTCCTGCTGTGTCCAGAGGGACCACAGGATGTGTGGCCGCACCTTCATCATAGCAACCTTTGCTTAGGTTGAAGTCCTGCCTGCACTCCGAGGGTCTCTGCTCTCAAATAGTCCTTCCCAGGTCATTAGACCGACACTAATTGTCCTTACCCATAATTCACAAGAATTGTCAAGGTCTCCAGCCTGGAAGGTGCTTGTTGTTACCCAAAGCATACAGTCCTTGGTGTGTAGAGCAGGGAAACTGGGCAGCTTAAACCACATGGATTAAGGAAGTTTCTCTCCCACTTGTGCACAAGTGATTCCCTAACATGGTGCTTCTGGTTGCACAGGTATCAGCAGTGAAACCATCCTCAGGCCAGCTTCCATTACTGAAGAGGAGCTCCTGGATTTGATCAGCAAACTCAATAACGATGCCAATGTGGATGGTCTGTTAGTGCAGCTTCCTTTACCTGGTGAGTAGCTACACTTCCACCCATTCCCTTTCTACAGAAAGCTTTTAAGAGTTTCTATGTGCCAGGAGTAGCAGCACAGGGGCTATCCTGTGCCATGAGGGGTGGCATCCTGCCATGGTGTAGCTTAAAGAAGTTGATGCAGCTACTCCCTCACATGAGTTAAGCTGCTGAGGGTCACAGACATCTATTCTTGTGTAGGAAGTATCGACTTCCAGAGTCAGAAGCTTGAGGCTGCCTGAAAATACCCTCTCAGCATTAGCAATGCTGGGATCTCAAAGTGGTTCCAGTCGCCTTCTGCTGGGAGCTGTAGCCTTGTGTTTGCTGGAAGTCTGGAGCAGCTTCAAGGCTCCAAAATCAAGGGGCTGGTGCAGCAGGTCAGGGCACTGGCTGACTGCACAAAACAGCTTTTTGGCTGATCCCTAGGGTTTAAGCTTCTTGTTTTCTTCCAGAACATATTGATGAACGCAGGATTTGCAACGCTGTGAGTCCAGACAAAGATGTTGATGGCTTCCACGTGATAAACGTGGGGCGCATGTGCCTTGACCAGTACTCCATGCTGCCAGCTACCCCCTGGGGGGTGTGGGAGATCATTAAGAGAACTGGTAAGTTGCTACTGCTGCAGTATTTAGCTGCTGTCTGGCATATCTCCAGCTTGTCTTTAAGACTCCACTTTCTCCTTTGCAGGCATCCCAACACTGGGGAAGAATGTAGTGGTGGCTGGCAGGTCGAAGAACGTGGGCATGCCCATTGCCATGTTGCTGCATACAGATGGCAGACACGAGCGCCCAGGAGGTAGAAGTGTGGTGGCCTTGGAGCCCATGTGCCAGGCAGCTGCAGAGGGAAACCTTCTGCCTGTCACACTTGTCCTCTTGAGGCTCTGAAAGTGGTCCCAGGAACACTTTAGGGACTCTGGCCCATCCATGGGCTGTGGTCAAGGCTGAGGAGTTCACTCTGTGCATAGTCATAGAATCCTAGAATAGTTTGAGTTGGAAGGGACCTTAGAGCTCCTCCAGCTTCAACCCCTGCCATGGGCAGGGACACCTTCCACTAGAGCAGGTTGCTCCAAGCCCCTGTGTCCAACCTGGCCTTGAACACTGCCAGGGATGGGGCAGCCACAGCTTCTCTGGGCACCCTGTGCCAGCGCCTCAGCACCCTCACAGGGAAGAGCTTCTGCCTCAGAGCTCATCTCAATCTCCCCTCTGGCAGGTTAAAGCCATTCCCCTTGGCCTGTCCCTACAGGCCCTTGCCCAAAGCCCCTCTCCAGGTTTCCTGGAGCCCCTTTAGGCACTGGAGCTGCTCTAAGGTCTCCCCTTCAGGAGCCTTCTCTTCTCCAGGCTGACCCAGCCCAGCTCTCTCAGCCTGTAAGTCTTATAATGTTTCAGAGCCTTCCTCAGTGAGCCCTTGTCCTCTTCCATGCCACATCCCTCCCTCTGACTTTGGAGGCTGTTCCCTGGGGAACAGCCCGTTCCATCAGGCTCTGATGTTCCTGATAAGCACACGTGTGTCTCGAAGGGGAAGATTTAGAGATGTGGCTGGGTGTGGGTGTTATATGTGAATTAAAGCTCCCTGTATCCACTCTTTTGCAGGTGATGCCACAGTCACAATATCCCACCGCTACACTCCCAAGGAGCAGCTGAAGCAACACACAATCCGTGCTGATATTGTGGTAGCAGCAGCAGGTAAGACCTGACTCTAACAGCACAGACAACGTGCACTGCAGCTTGGCTGTTTCCATTGTTTCCAATGGGAATCTTTGCATGCAGGAGACAATTCCCTTGGTATTCAGTGTCCTGGGGACTCCCTATCTGAAGCTACCCTGGCAGCATAGGAGAGTCTGGTGCTCTCATGGCTGTCTGCATCTGCTGAGGGTGAGGACAGCGATTGAGGGGCTGTCTGAGCCAGGCAGTTGCTCCAGGGCTTCACCACAGGATTCACACACTTGTTCTTAGAAGCAGAGCTGCTTGGAGCCTTTGAAATGCAAAATAACATCTGGCAGGAGGGCTTTGGTGTGCCAACACCTGATCAGATCTAGAGAACAGCTATGGACAGGCTGTTCTACATGTGGACAGCTCTGTATTTCTGTGGGAGGAGGGGGAAAAATACCAAGATAGGATCTGCTCACCTAGAGACAGTCAAATGCTGAGGGACAGATGCTGTGCCATCTTCAGAGCACAAGGAATCCTCAGAGGTGTGCTTCTCTCCAGGCTCTTCCCTCAGCATGGAGGCAGCTCTTCAGCAGGGCAGTTGAGCTGGTTTGGGATGTCTGTGTGGCAGCAGAAGCTGGATAGGAGCCTACAGGAAGGGAGGAGAGAAAACATGGGTTGGAAATTGGGTATGGAGACAAGGTGCTGGAAGGATAAGGAGTGGTGTTGGAGGTGTCAGTGTGTGTCCTGATGGCAGAAGTGCTGCTGGCAGGTACGACACGTTCATAACCAAAGGCTGGCAGAGCAGAGGAAGGCTTGTGTGAAAGAGTTAACCAAGCAAGGGTGGAATGAGCTCCTGACTCAGTCCTTGAGGCAGCAGCGTCTGGCAGGACCAGATAAACACACTGTTACCCTGAAAGCGTGGCTTAGCTGCAAGCTGCTGCTCCCACCCCTATCTCCCTGTCAGGTTGAGGGTTTTACAGCCCCAGGGAGAAGCCAGTGGTGGCCTTGGACACTGCTTCAACTTGCTGACTTAGTGCAGGGGCAAAAACATTGCTGGAGCTGCATGAGCAAACACAGCCGCAGATTGCAAATGCAAGTTTAGGGTTTCAGCTTGGAGAGGATACTTTGGTCCCAGCTGCTTTGCCAGAACTCTTCCTCGGAGCAGATTCCACGTCTTAGGTTATCAGTAAACCACTCACACTCCGGATGGAGCCAAACATCACTAGCACTGGGTTGTGCAGCTGGGGGTAGATTAGCATCTTGTGGGATCATTTAGGTTGGAAAAATCCCTTAAGATTGAGTCCAACTGCTTTGTGAGGCAGGAAGGCCCAGGTGGGTCAAAGCAAAGGTGAACATGGGGTGAGAGGAGCATGTTGAGCTCCACCATGAGTTTGTGGTTCTGTCATCCCTTGCAGGCATTCCCAACCTGATCACGGCTGATATGATCAAAGAAGGAGCTGCAGTTATTGATGTGGGAATAACAAGAGTGCAAGATCCCATCACGGCCAAATCCAGGCTGGTTGGGGATGTGGATTTTGAAGGTATGGAAAGGCTGTGGCTGGGTTTCTTGAGCATTGAACATCTATGGTGGTAAGGAGGGAAGGAGAAGGTCCTGATTCATGTGACTGAGCAGGTGCAGTCAGATACTTGCGTTGCCTTGCTTGCTGCATCCACTATTGTGCCATAAAATAAACTAGTTTGGAAAAGAGCCTCAAGATCATCAAGTCCAACCGTTCCGGAGCACTGCCAAGGCCACCACTGCCCCATGGCACTGAGGCCTCGGCTACACGGGGTGTGAACACTTGCAGGGACGGTGACTCCAGCCCTGCCCTGGGCAGCCTGTTCCAATGCCTGAGCACCCTCTGGGGAAGGAATTGTTCCTAATCTCTCCATCTAAACCTCCCCTGGTGCAGCTTGAGGCCGTTTCCTCTTGTCTTGTCACTTCTTCACTGGGAGAAGAGACTGACCCCACCTCACTATAACCTCTTTTCTGGAGAGGTTGCAGAGCTTACTTACCCTCTGGCTGCTGTTTGTGGGCCTTGCTTACCCCTGCAGTGCCCAATGTGCAGTTGTGACGAGCCCTGTGCCTCCAGCTGCCTGGTGAGACACCAGGAACCTCCTCCTGGAAGAACAAGATAGAGAAAATGTTGAGATTTTGTTAGTACTTTACTGTGGCTGCTCCCAAGGACACGTATGAAGCCCACATCTAGTCTTGGATTTGACATTTCTGTGCTAGAAATCCAGCTGTTAGACCTTGCTTTTTGCTTTTCCCCCAGCTTGGGCTCTGCAATTAAGCTTGGCCAGTAGCA
The DNA here is from genome assembly GCF_004027225.2 of Strigops habroptila. Lineage (NCBI taxonomy): Eukaryota > Metazoa > Chordata > Aves > Psittaciformes > Psittacidae > Strigops > Strigops habroptila. Next base: position 746,345 of record NC_044297.2, on the reverse strand, counting down.
GGAATGGACAGTTTGGTGTGGGTGAAAGTCCACCTTGAGAAACTCCTGTTCCTTATCTGGTCATAGAATCACAGACTGGTTTGGGTTGGAAAGGACCTTAAGATCATCAAATTCTAAGCCCTCTGCCAAAGTTAGACTGGTCATAGCTTGATGCTGGCCAGCCAGCTTGGGAAGCATTGCTGCTCCTGACTCCTGTGTCTTCCCTTCCTGCAGGGGTGAAGAAGAAAGCCAGCTACATCACCCCAGTCCCAGGGGGAGTTGGGCCCATGACTGTTGCCATGCTGATGAAGAACACCATCATCGCTGCCAAGAAGCTGTTGAAACCCAAAGAACTGGAAGCCTTAATGGTATAACAGGGGGCTCTCCTTAGCCCTGAGCGTGACATTCCAAACTGACTCCCAAGCAGGCCGAGAGAAAATGCAATATATTTATTGTATTGGAAGTGGAATTTCCTATTCTGGGGTCATAGATGTTTATTGGAAGCTGAAGCACATGCGTGTTAGTCGTATGAAGGTGTGAATATCTACACTCCTGGCCTACTCGTGCTAGCAAAGCTGCTTTGCACTTAAGTGAGCTCTTCTAGGAGCTGGTCCTGCTCTTGCAGGGCTGGGATCAGGATCCTGGGAGCTCAGCGTGGCGTTAGCAATCCCATGGGATATAGAGCACTGCTCCACAGTGCAAAAGCAACAGCTTTGTGGTCCTGTCCTCACAAAATGCTCAGTCAGCTGGTGGTTGACTCATGCTGAAGTCTTCTCAATGCTGGATGTTTAGTGTGAATTAAGCTCTTCTGTAGGGGAAGTTACTTGAAGAAGACAAAATGGAAAGCCATATCTCTGTTCTCAGCTTGTGCAGGGCTCTGGGCACTGGTGGATCTGTTGTAACATGTTATTAGTGTGCAGCTAAGCTGGATTTTGGTTTTGCTATTTGGATGGTGACTTTTTAAAGGCTTTTTTCTAACCAAAGAACAAGATGAGGCTGTTGGTGTGTTCCCTGGGCACACAGGAGGCTACCTGGGCTCTTGTAAAGTGTTGCAAGCACTTAGTGAATGATGCAGGCTGACTCTAAATAAAGTGTGGGAAGGCAAAAAAACCCTAACTTGTGTCCTAGGATTATTCCTAAGTCTTCCATTTCTCCCAGAAGCAGTTTATTAAAGCACTTGTGGGGTGAGCTCCCTCCAGGGCAGTCAGGTCTGGATTCTCCTTTAGTTTAGCTGAGACACAACTGCTCCACACATCACTGACCTGGTGCAGAAGTAAGATCTTGTACTTTCATGCCTGAACAAAGCCCATTCTGCTTCCTGACTCTGTTTCCTAACAGGACAGTATAAACTTCACCCTCCTAATGAGTAGTTTGCAAGCTGTAATTACCCGCTGAACATTAACCTTACCTGAGGTTGCGATGCCTTGGGCAGGATGGAAAACTACTTGCATGTGGTTATTTGTGGGCAGTGAGGTAAGTCTTGCGTTCTTTCCTCTTCACTTAAGTCATAGACTCCTTCCTCTTCACGTATTCCCTGGAAAGACTGATCCCACCTTCTCAGGAGCAGGAAAGGTTTGTTGTGATGCTAAAGGGCTGTTGCTGAAGGCACCTGGGGAGAAAACTAACCTATGGCGAAAAGTGCTGAGAAAAACACTGAATATGGGGAAGGGAAAGTGAGGTTCAAGGGCTCTGCGCCAGAAACACACAGAGAGACTCATTGAAACGAGGTTTATTGGGTTGTATCACCGACAAATACAAAATGACTACAGTGGTACAGCAACAATGGGGTAAGTCTGAAATGCTCCACTTTTTCATATACAAAAAGTATTAAACCATGTGTGAACCATGTAAAATGGACCAATTCAGTCAAGCTGGATGCTGGAGTGGCTTCAGCTGTGCTCTAGGAACCATCTACCAGAGTCCACAAAGCCTTTCTGGGGGTATTTTGTAGTTGAACTGATGGACTGGATAAAGCAAATTAACCTGGTTGATTAAGATCTTAATTCTACCTGTACCACGCTTCAGCTACCACACAGGAGTACAAAAATGCTACACAAGAGACACGATGTGCTCAAGTTGAAATAGTTCTTTAACGTCAGAGCTACGTGGCTCTTGCTTTAAGTAGTGCCAGGAGTAATACTGAGTTATTTATCTTGCCACATCTCGCCAGGAGGTGCACCTGAACCAGAACAAAAATGGCTATAAATAGGAAATTGCCTTCAAGTCTTTGCTGGACTCAGCTATTCACAGAGAACCAGGATCTGCCCAAGGTTCAGACCAGTTGAAATATTTAACTGGGGTCCCAGCCCCCCCGTATGACTGGTATAAATAGCAGGGAGGCTGTTTCTGCTCAGAGGAAGCGTTGGGGCTCTCTGAGGTTTGAAATAGAGGAAAAATAAAGATTCCAAGAGTAGAGGAAATGGATTTGAGGGGGTTCCTCAGACCAGTGGTTCTGGCTTAGCCCATGGAAGGAAAAAACCCCTTTAAGAGCCTCATCACCACCCTGATGCTGCTGGATAAAGGGGGTGAGATTTGGGCAGTGCCAACCTGAGCTCAGTGCCTGTGCCAGCTCCTGACCTACTCCTTCCCTTCCTTTCCTGGAGGACCCAAAGGCAGCGGTAGGTGGGAAGAGCCCTTTGTGGAGCCAAAATGCCAATGGAGACCAACCAGGGAGCTGCTGGATGTGCCCTGAAAGCATGGGGAGGAGGGATGTGTCATCAGTGGGATAACAGCTTGGACATGTCTTGATCCTGATCGTTGGAGGAAGAGATAGAACCAATACCAACCCCAGGGACAGGGATTGCTGCAGTGAGGATGTGGGCATGGGTGACCAAACAGCTTCACTGCAGCCACCATTCCCACTTTCCAGCAGAAACCATTCCGGATTCCCTGTGGAAACCAAAGCCCCATTCCCTGCCCTGCTTTCCCGCTGTAGCCCCAGTGGTGCTGCCTTCAAGCAGCAACAACCTTAAACCCAAGCTGCTTTTCCTCCTTTCCTTACCAGGCCACAGCTGCTTTCTGACCCTGTCAGGCCTCCTCATCCACATCCACCTCGACGTGGGCACTGCTGGGTCCTTCCCGCATCCCTGCTACACTGGGAATGCTGTGCCACAGGAAGGGGTTCCCATTGCCATGGCCTGGACCGGTGGCCTCCTGCCCACACAAAGCTTGATACACCATCCCCTTCATGGAACAAGACTCCCCAAGAGCTGCGTTGTGATTTCAGGATTGGGGAGCAGGGATGCACGCTCCTTCTTCCTTCTCAAGCCATGCAAACCTCCTCCCCACCCCAAAACCCCACCTCAAAACCATCACCCCTTCCCCATCAGCCACACATACATCCTGGATGCTCCCACAGCCCTGGCCATCATCAGCTTTTCCAGCCCTGGGGCGAGTAGAGGCCAAAAATCTCTGATTCCACCTATTCAGCCCCATTTCACCACCAGTAGGGATGCCTTTGCCCAGAAGAAAGAGAGGAAATTCCACACCACATTTAACCCATGACACTAAAAGCTACCAGAGCAACGGACCCCCTGGGGCCACCAGTCTCCTCCTTCTCACGTAGAAAAATAGGCTCAATTTGCTTTACATATATATATATATGAATATAGACGTATCTATATACATATATAAATGGCAGAGGGAGTGCAGCGTGGGGTTATAGCGTGGTCTCACTGCCCATGTCCCGAGGTTGTTTCTCAGTGTCAGTGTCCTCATAGTCTGACTCCATCTCTATCTTCACCTGGGGCACGGCGCAGATGGGGCTTCGGGAGTAGTTAAAGGCAGGAGATGATGGGCATGAAATCTTCAGGTGAAGTGTAATGCTGAGGAGGAGATGGGGAAGTGAGCATCCAGGAATGAGTATTCCCATCCCAGAACTACCCCAGCACCCTCAGCAAAGGGCTCAGGATGATGCTAACACCAGTAAAACTTCATAAAGATATGGTATTTTGCTGTTAATACATACAATCTGCAGCATATGCAGCTCAAGTGGAGAATAATCCCAAGATTTCAGGATTCAGATGAACGTTTCAATCCTAAAAATCCCTATGGCTGTTGCCCAAGTGGCATTTTTAGTGCTCTAAACCCTCTGGCGGCAGGCTTGGGATGCTCCATCCCACTCAGCGCCGATCCCAACAACCCGATAGCTGGGGCCAGCAAACAAAAGCACCCCAAAACCAGAGGGATGTTGTGAAAATCATGGAATCAGTCTGCCAGGAGAACCATCCAGTGCCTCCAAAACTGTTCCCCACGGCGGGTGCTGGTCCCCTGGGATGGGTGAGCAGGTTGAGGGACCCTGTTTGGTGCCACTTACCTGCGATCCAGGTCTGAACCATTCGGGGAGGAATCAGAACGCAAAGCTCCAGGTGGAGGACCTCTTTCCTGGGGGGACATGGAGGTGAAACACTTCCCAGCTGAGGAAGGAGCCCCCCAAAAACCCATTCATCACCCTCCCTCCAAGTGCCACTGGGTCCCGCATCCTCCAGGCGGTGGGAGAGGAGAAAAGCTCCTGGGAAATGCTGATTTGGGGGTGATTACGAAAAGAGAAAGACCCGACTAGCCCCAGCAAGCAGCAGCTTGAGGACAGAGACATGAATCATTGCCTTCAGACTTACTGGCACCATGATGCATCCCGGTGCTGAGCTGGAACCGAGTCACCCAGCTTTAGCCTGCATTGCTTTTGGTCGTGGCTGGCTTTGCACCAGCTCATGTCAGATGTTTGAGGCTGACAGTTGAACCAAACGGAACACATCTGCTCTTTCACAGCTGGAGTAATGCCACCGCAAGCCCTACATCCCTGATTTTGGGGGCTCAAACCCTTCCCAAATATATATCTATGATAAAACAATAGATCAGCATTGGCTCATGGGGAAGATCCAGGAGAATCCTGGCTTCCTGGCCACCGGAATACAAGTTAGTAGCAGCACTGAACTTGCTGCATCCTCTCAACCGTGCTTTGAACAGAGCAAACCCTCCTCCCTGCTCCAACGGGATGGATCCAGGCTGCGTCTCTCAGCAGTGTTAGTGCCATCGGATCCCAGTGCGGGGGGTTAGGAAGCGATAGGGAATGCGGGAAGGGCTCCTGAGCTCTTTACTTACGGCTGAGGCAATGGGGACCCCCGTTTCGGGGCTGCGCTGGCAGGGGCTCCATAGGGATCATAATGACTGAGGGAGGTGGGAACTGGGGAAGAAAGTGGGGAAATGAGGTGAAGGCAGTGCCTGGGTGAGCTCTGAGACCACCGGGAGCACCCAAAGGGACCCAGAACCTCCAGGGGTGGGTGCATGAGGAGGAGGAGGCTTTGCCTTCCTCTTCCCAAACACACTCTCAGCTCTTCTGCCTGGGGAGGGGTCTGCAGGAGGGGTTTACACAGCTTAATGATGCTTTGCCACCATACGATGGGTGCTGTTCCCTCAGCCGTGGGATTTGGGCTCTTCTTCCTAATGATTTTATTATTTGCCATGATTTTCCAGCTTCCAGGGCAGTTGGAGCATTCCCTAAAGCCTCTGGCCATCCCCTAAGCACCACTTAAAGCCCCTCAATCAGCCTGTCTTATAAATACAGTGAAACACCTCCATGAATCAAACATCTTCATCCCAGACTCAACAAACTGAAGGTTTTGGTGGGACCTTTCCCTCCATGGCTGGTCCAGGATGTCCTCCCCATCCATGGGAGCCCCTCACCCACCTCCTCATCGCTGCTGCTGTCTCCTTTGTTGCCTTTTTTCTTCTTTTTCTTGTCGTCCTCTTTCTTCTTCTCCTTCTCGGGGATGATGTTGTCAATCCAGGCGAGGTCATGTTGAGAGAAGACAAAATCCAGCAGCCGCCTCACCAGGATCAGGGCTAAAATCTACGAGGGGAGAGACACAAGAGCAGGATCTGCAAGAGCATCTTTCATCCCCAGACCTGGGCAACACCACGGGACCGAGCCAAAATGTTCTTAGATCTCAAAAGAATCTTGTAAATACAAGCTACAGGTTGAGCGGAGAAGTGATTCAGAGCATCCTGAGGAGAAGGACTTGGGGGTGCTGGTCAGTGAGAAGCTCCCCATGGCCTGGCTTCAGTGTGTGCTTGAGCCCAGAACCCCCCCGTGTGCTGGGCTGCACCCCCAGAGCGTGAGCAGCAGCTCAGGGAGGGGATCCTGCCCCTCTGCTGCGCTCTGGGGAGACCCCCCCTGCAGCACCGTGTGCAGGGCTGGTGTCCCCAACATAAGGACATGGAGCTGTTGGAGCGAAGCCAGAGGAGGCCACGAGGATGAGCAGGGGCTGGAGCAGCTCCCGTATGGAGCCAGGCTGAGAACATTGGGGCTGTGCAGCCTGGAGAAGAGAAGCTGCGTGGAGACCTCAGAGCAGCTTCCAGGGTCTGAAGGGGGCTACAAGGATGCTGGAGAGGGACCTTCATCAGGGACTGGAGCAATAGGACAAGGGGTGATGGGTTCAAACTTAAACAGGGGAAGTTCAGGTTAGATGTAAGGAAAAAGTTCTTCCCTGTGAGGGTGCTGAGGCGCTGGCACAGGGTGCCCAGAGAAGCTGTGGCTGCCCCATCCCTGGCAGTGTTCAAGGCCAGGTTGGACACAGGGGCTTGGAGCAACCTGCTCTAGTGGAAGGTGTCCCTGCCTGTGGCAGGGGGTTGGAGCTGGATGAGCTTTGAGGTCCCTTCCAACACAAACCAGTCTGGGATTCTATGGTTCTAAATGAGGTTGCAGCAGCAGCCTTGGGGTTGGTCTTACCATGACGGGGAAGATGATGGCAGCCACGGTGGATTTGAGGATCCAGAGGACAGCCAGGCAGATGATCTGCACCAGTGTGAAGAGGTGGATGCGACGCAACGGCACGTGCCGGAGGAACACGTAGTCGGGTTGGTGCTTGGCTGGCATGAGGAAGAGCTTGCAGCGGTCCCAAAACTGCGGTGGGATGAAGGCCAGCATTAGCCCTCAGCCCTATTCCCCAGGCTCCCACATTGCCCAGAGAAACCCACTTTTAGCCCCCCAAAAAGGGGAATTTGGGGTTTTTTTATGTTTCTTGGAGGGTTTTGCATATCTGCTGTCCCACATGGCTGGGAATGTTGGATGCAGATTTTGCATCCAAATATTGGAGTGCAAAATTCGGGGTCAAGATTCCTTCTTTTTGCCCCTTCATGGACATTAAAGAGGAAGAGGAGGAGGAGGAGCACTCACCTGGATGCCGTTCAGCGACGCGACGCCCATGTAGAGGAAGACTCCGTACAGCACCGGCATGGGGATGTACTGGGGACATGGGAGAAACATAGTGCTTACCCCAGGGAAGGTGGCAGCTCATTCCCAGATATGGGAACGGATGCTGGGGACTATGGCTGGGGGAGAGAGGTGAGGAATCCAGCTTTTTCTTCCCCCATCTACATGGAGGGAGCAGGGATGTGGGAACGGGAATGTTTTACCTTCAGGATAGGGGCCAGGAAGACAGAAATCCCTGTCAGTACAAAGACGATGATGCCCGTCACTCTCTGCTCCCTGGAATGGTGAGAAGAGCAGGATGAGGCCGTGCCGCCCCGCTGCTCAATGGGGATTCCTCATCCCAAGGAAGAGCGTGGCCGAGCCTTCCTCACCTGACACCCAGGAACTGGGGCTGCTCCCCCGGGGCGCTGGTCTCCGTCTCCATCTTCAGGCTGTCGATGTGGGCGATGGAGATGACGGTGGCCGCCACGTACCAGGGCAGCCCCATGAAGGAGCACACGGCCATGAGGATGCCCACCCAGAACAGGTCCAGGTGGTAGCCCGCAGCTTTCTGCAACACAGCACCCGGGAGGGGCAGGGGGGGCAACACGGCTTGGGAAGCTGTTCCTGTGTTCACCCCGGAGACCAGCAAGGTGGGGGTTCCCCGGTGATGCACCCCCTGAAGCATCCTTCATCACTATAGTGCACCTTGCATTGCCTTGAAACACCCCACAGTGCTATGGTGCACCCTGCATTGCCCTGATGCATCCCACAGTGCTATGGTGCACCCTGTATCACCTTGAAGCACCCCATATTGCTATGGTGCACCTTGCATTGCCTTGAAACACCCCACAGTGCTATGGTGCACCCTGCATTGCCCTGATGCATCCCACAGTGCTATGGTGAGCCCTGTATCACCTTGAAGCACCCCACAGTGCTATGGTGCACCCTGCATCACCTTGAAGCAGCCCACGTTGCTATGGTGCACCCTGTATCACCTTGAACCACCCTGTATCATCTTGAAGCACATCACATTGATATGGTGCACCCTGCATCACCTCACTGCACCCTGCACCACCCCGGTACACCCATATTGCCATAGTTCACCCTACAACACCATGGTGCACCCCACATCACCCTGAAGCATCCTGTATCACTGCAGAGCACCCTGCATCACCCTACATCATCCTAAACCACCCTGCATCACCCTCATGCACCTCACTTTGCACTGATGCATCCCACATTGCCATGGTGCACCCTGAAGCACCGCGGTGCATCCCGCATCCCCCTGAAGCACCCTGCATTTCTCTCACACACACTGCATCACCCTGAAGCACCTCACATTGCCACAATGCACCCTGCACCTCCCCACATCATCCTGATGCACCCCATGTCACCATAGTGCACCCTGCATTATCCTCATGCATCCCGCATTGCCATGGTGCACCCTGCATCACCCTGAAGCAGTCCACTTTGCTCTCATACACACTGCATCACCCTGATGCACCCCAAATTGCCACAGCACACCCCACAACACCTCAAGTCATCCTGAAGCACCCTGCATCCCCCTCATGAACCCCACATTGCCATGGTGCACCCTTCATCACCCCGCACCATCCTAAACCACCCTGCATCACCCTCATGCAATCCACTTTGTACTGATGCACCCCACCACATCGCCATGGTGGACCATGCAGCACCCCACATTGCTCCCATACATACTGCACCTCTCTGATGCACCCCACGTTGCCATGCTGCACCCTGCCTCCCATGCAGTGCACCCTGCATCCTCCTGCTGCACCCTGCTCTGCTGCAGCAAACCCCATATCCCCCCACACTACCTACAGCATCGGGTGAATTGAACACCCTGGAGGCTTTGTCACCCCAAAAATACAGCTTGAAAGGAAAGGGAGAGCTCCCGCTTTGCACAGCCAGGGCGAACCACAGCCCCTCCCCACCCCGTGCCTTGCAGCAGCACCCAAAAGCGGGTGCCTGCAGGGATGCAGGTGGTACCCAAAGTGATGCTGCGTCCCCCAGCATGGGACAAGTCCCGGCTCACCCGCAGCTTGTGCTCCTTCCTGTTGACGATGACGGCTGTGATCTGCTGGTCCATGAAGATGAGGATGGTGACGAGGAGGGCGGGCAGGGCACTCGCCAGGTAAACCCACCACGGGTTCTTCCCAAAGGGAAACACGAACCACCCTCGGTCCACACGGGTGGGCTGGGGGGGGACGAGAAGGAGGTTGGACACCACAGCTAAGCCCGGAATGGGTCAGAGAGGGAGAAAATCCCAGCGCTGACATTTTGGGAAGCGCCACGTCACCCTGAACCCCATTGCCTCCAAGCATTGCACTATCCTGGTGGTTGGTCTCTTCTCCCAAGGAACAAGTGACAGGACAAGAGAAAACGGCCTCAAGCTGCACCAGGGGAGGTTTAGATGGAGATGAGGAACAATTCCTTCCCCAGAGGGTGCTCAGGCATTGGAACAGGGTGCCCAGGGCAGTGCTGGAGTCACCATCCCTGGAAGTGTTCCCAAACCATGCAGACGAGGCCCTCAGTGCCATGGGTTAGTGGTGGCCTTGGCAGTGCTGGGGAACGGTTGGACTTGATGATCTTAAAGCTCTTTCCCAACCTGGTTGATTCTCTGATCCTGTATCCATCCCAGAATCCCACCACCACACATCGGTACCCAAACCACCCCCAGCATCCACATGCCTCAACCCCAAACTTTGCCTGGATGCTCATGGGGACTTCCCACATCATCCACAGTAATACCGAGGATGGGGGAAGAGATATTTTGGGCAATGTTCTACTATAAAGGAGGTTTATTGCTTTAGTTTACCTTAAAATCAGTAGGCACTTGGAGCTTTGGGGTGTTGAGTCCAAAAAGCACATCCAGCCCCACAAACATTAGTATGGACATAAAGATAGAGAAATCACTAATAAGTTTACGCAGCTGCCAAGAATGAAAGAGAAAAGGGGAGAAAAAGAAAAACAGAAGGAAAAGAAGTCACAGAATTAGAATATTCCCTCAGAAAAGACAAAGTAGCTTCTAAAAAGGTGCCTGGATAATACAGGAGCCACATTTTATTCCCCAAACTATTGAGAAGCTGGAAAGAGAGTGTGGATGGAGAGGTGAGGAGCAGCCGAACCTTGATGATACTGGGGATGTGGAGCTTAGGGGTGTCCAGTCCAAAACAGGCATCCACTGCGCAGAAGATCAGGATGGAGAAGACATTGGAAAAATCAGCAATGAAAGCCCTGACCTGGAGGCAAGACAGGGAAATGGGGGTGGAAAGGGTAAGTAATGGGATGGAGAGGGTTATTAATGGGATGGAGTTTCACTTCAGCATCCTTCCCCGGGGCTTTCCAGCTCTGCTCACTCATGGATAACCTGGGTATCGCCCACAAAATGGAGATGTTTTTCCCCTTTGGTGATGGGTTATTTAGCATGCAAGAGCCAAATCAGCAGCCAAAAGGATCCCAAATCAGGGAGGATTCTTCTAATCACTACCAACATCTCCTGGAAGTAGGGATTTCTTTTCCTGGAGCTCTTTGTATCCAGCAAGAAGAACGGCTCCCATTTTTCCTCCCTTTTGGAAAAGAAGGTGGTAAAACTTGGCACTTCCCTTACCTTGGTGGGGAAATAGCGGCTGAACTTGAATTTCTTCAGGGTCAAGGTCATGGAGTAGGTCCCGAAGAAGAGGATGAAGGACATCAGGGCCAGGTCGGGCACAAATTTACAGGATTTTCCCACTAAGCTGCCGCCATATTTGAGACATTCCTTCTTACTGAGCTGAGTCCAGTCCAGAGCTGTGAGGTTAATAGCATTGTACTGGGGAGAAAACCCCCCAAACAGTAAAATTAGTATTTGAGGGAATGCAGTGTGCAGGGAAAAGGGGATTTCCCAGCCAAAAAGAGCAAAATTAGCGGTTTAAGTCAAAGGAAAGAGGTATTCCCAGTTTCCTGCCACTGGGAACCCCAAACCCACAGGAAAATCCTGGAGCTGCTAGTAATTTGGGTGAAAAAAGTGGGGATTTGGAGCTGCCAAGCTCAGCCACGAACCCAAATCAATGCAAATCCTGCATTTCCCTCACTCTGAGCCAGCATGCATCACTCCCCGGGTGCACAAGTCCCTTGGATTTGCCCTCCCTTGTCCCAGATTTCCCATCAGGATGAGCAAACTCACCAGAGAAACATTAGTGGTGTTTGGTGCCACTGGAGCTGAAGCATTGAACAAGGTCGCATTGGCTGCGGGAAAGGAGTTTGTTATTGAGGTTTTCGGCTAATATCGAGGTTATGGCATTCAAAGCAGTCGGGCTTCACCCGGAGAGGCCCATCTGAGCCCAGCCGGAGCCAAAGCAAATGTGGGGTCGAGCACATCCTCGGAGAGCCACACAGGGATCAGCATCCCGAGGGCAGGCCAGGATGTGGGGAGAAAACCCCCTGTTTCTAACCCCACAGCCACTTCTCCCTGATTAATCCCATGCACTGGTGGAGAACACAGATTGTCCTTCAGCAGCTTCTCCCTCCAGGGCTGGCAAGTGCCAGGGTGGGTGGAGGTAGTTTTAGGAGCTTCCCAGCTCCTTGAACTTCTAGGAGCTTCCCAAGGAAGCCAACAGCATCCCAACACCCGCATCTTAAAACCACTTGAGTCAACTGGAAAAGCAGCCTTGGTTTTGGGAGGCAGCACACAATTATGCCTAATTTGCTTTTAAAATTTGTTATTTTGGGTTTTTTTGGGGGGGGGTTTATAATATTTTAGGGGTGTTTTGGTGTCTCACTGCAAAAAATTCCATCATTTCTACCCCACGGCACCTTCGCTTCCAGTGCAAAAAGCGGCTCCTCAGCTCTTCGGGTGATGCAGCTCCGCGGCTTCAGGAGCACCCACATTCTTTAGGGGTGCCCCTAAGCGGGGTCCACGACCATTCCGCCCCACCCTCTTCCCTCTGCTCCATCCTCTTCCTGTGCCATGTGGGAATTTCAGCTGCCCCAACCTGCTGCCTCCATCCCTGGCGTCGAGCATTAATGAAGGAGAAGCGATTGTTGAGTTAGACACAGAGACCTGGGGCTGCCAAAACCAGGCTTCAGGAAACAGCATTATCATTATTACTATTATCATTACTACTATTATTATTAATAATACTAATATTCATATTCCTCCATAACCTTTTCCTTTTCCAGAAACCAGCCTTATTTGTGATTTCTACAACTTAAAGGCTAGCATCCCACTGGTGGCATGTTAAGAGAGGGCCCCAAAGCTCTACAGAAACCCTTTTAGCAGAGCAGAGAGAAAAGCCAAATAGATGGGGGAAAAATAGAACAGCAAAACCCCCCCACGGGGGAAGAATATCAGAGATTAAGAGAGTTTTAATATTTAGAAGGCTATACTCACTTGAGATTGATATCAGCCCAAATTGATGTGTGCAGCAGAGACAAATATGGGACAAATCAGTTATAATAATCAAAAATCAGAACTAATTAAAAAAGAAGATTAAAAAAAAGGATTTTTTTGGGGAATAAATATCATATTTCAAGAGCTAAAGGAATGGAAAATCCAATGTGGATATCACTGTTGTGAGTGCCCAGGGCAGCAAGGGCAAGGAATTGGGCCGGGCTGCAAAGAGATTTCATGTTTTGGGGTGCAAATGCCTCCTGGCAGCCTGGGATTTGCTTGGGATGGGGCTTGGAAAAGGGGGATACCTCACTGGAGGCTAAAGGCTTTGTCTTCATCCATCTGGATGGATGGAGGTGGTCATGGTCCTGTTTGGGATATTTTGGTCCCCTGGGAATCAGGCATCAGGCTTCGCTTTCCTGCAGGTCAGATTTGGGAGGGTTTTGGTTTGGGAAAGGTTGTGTTTTCTCTACTTGTGTGCAGGGCTTTCCAAACCCAATGGGATCAGGTCGCTCAGCGAGTGGTTGATGAACAGAAATCAAGGAGAAATACAACATTAAACCAAATAACTGTTATTTCCATCCCAGAGGGTAAGATCTCTTCTTGCAGTGATGGATGTATTGGGAACGCGTTGCATGGCAGGCCTCGGATGCTTTTATTGCTAGTGACAACTTCACCATCACACCTCTCTGCATCCTTTGTCCACAGCTGATACTCCCCAAAATTGCCAGCATTTAGACTTTGTAGATAAACTTAGCTTTTAGCAGGTGGTTGCTGTCATTAGACCAAAGCAAAGATTCAGCTCCTTTCCACAGGAGCATCTGAGCTGCACAATTCGGATGGGGGATCATCCAGTGCATTTATCCAAGAGCAAAACCAGGGGAGCCATCAAAAGACCATCTGCTCCGAGCTCGATGGCCTCTCCTTTATGAAAAGGAGTAAGAAAGGGAAGAAAAACCAGTCCAAGGAGGTTTCCGCACCCGAGTGGGACATCCCGGAGTGTCGCAGGCACTGGAGAGGACAAAATCCCTCCAGTGTATTTTCTGGAGAAATTTCCACTGGCAGCGGGCTGGAATGATCTAAAATGTCCTTTTTTTCCCCATATTTCCTTTTTATCCATCTAGGTCTGGCTGCTCCAGGCCGAGGCCCTGGCTCTCCAGCACCATTTGCTGTGTCCTGACAAGCATCGATGCATCCATCCACAGGCCACAAGGCTCCACTTCCATCTTGCCCCAAATCACCCTCAGAGGAGGGAACGAGGTCTTTCTACCCCATGCTGACCAGGTAGCTGCCTCCTTCCATGTCCTCAGCCAATGATCCAGTGGGATTTACTCACAGCAGGACCCCACAACCCCTTCATCTTTCCCCAAAAAACAGATGTGTACTCACCTGGGTCGGGAGCAATGCACTCGCACTTGTACATGGTCACGTAGTCTGGCTTGAAGTCCGAATTGATGGGGTAGTACTTAAAGGCTCCAATCATCTTCTTGATGGCATCGTAGATGAAGATGAAGCTGATGAGGGTGGAGAAGCCTTCCTCTGTGAAGCGGGTGATGTACTTTATAATGAAGCTGGCATCGGTGGCCACCAGGATAAGGCACTGGAGGGCAGAGTGGAGGCCGATCCAGAGGCGAAACTCCATGTAGTCAATGCCATTGCCTCTGGAAGTGGGGACAAGGGAAGAGCAACACTGTGAGAGCACGATGTGGGCTGGAGAACAGCCCAAATCCAGTACGGACAAGTCCCAATTCCCCTTGGCATCTCCCAGCACCTACTTGCTGAAGTCAAAGAGCAGCTTCTCGAAGATGAGGATGGGGCCAGTGCTGCTGAGGATGATGAGCGGCTGCCCAGCAAAGAGGCAGAACATGGAGCCTGCCATCGCTGTGCCGAGGAAGCTTTCCATGACACCCTGGGGATGGATCAAACCCAGCATTGTGGTGATGCTGTGCCACCTTACCTCCCCCACAGATGGAGGTGGGAATTAAGGACCTCTGCTTGGACCTGTATAGGATGGTTGGGACCATGTCCAACTGCTCCTGGCATTGCCATTGAGATGGGTTTTTCCCATCCTGTAGGTATTTCAGGACTGCCAGTCCCACTTGGCAATGAATTTCTATCTCCAGCATTAAAGCTTGGCATGGCACAAGGAGAGTAAAACCCATCCCATCCCATTCCACTGTCCCCAAGCCGAAGTGACCCCCTCTCCTTGGACTCTACCTGGTAGTTGTCCGTAGCATCCCCAAGCAAGCCCCCGAACGTGATGGCGTTGGTGATGCAGCCCAGGTAGATGAACAAGATGGCAGAGATGGACTGGATATGAAAGCCTTCATAGAAGTCGCTTGGGAACCAGGGCAGCTTCCTCTTGATATCCAAATAGAGGCCACCACAAAACCTGGGGACAAACCATGAAGGACCACATGCATTTGACTTCTGCCAAAATAGTCCTGCACAAAAGCCTGTGCTCAAAAGGTTTTCACCCCTTCCATGCCCCTGAGACCACAGGGTGAGCCAGGAGAAGACACTGATGGGTTTTTGGGTGGTGGGGTGGTTGCTCACCTGCCGGTCCATGCAAGTTCTTCCCCGATTTCATGAACTTCAGGCATCTCCCCATCGTCGCTGCCTCCTCCACTGGCCCCGGCGCCTGCCCCGCCGGCTGTGCCATTCATCTGCCCCACTTCATTCAGTGAGAAAACTGATTTCCTGGGGGAGAGAGCCACCAGCATTGGCCATGGCACCTGCCCTACCAACCCAGTCTTGATGCAGGGCCCATGAGCAAGGCCATGGTGTAGTTCTCCACTTGCATTAGAGCCTGGGGTTTGGGGTGAATGTGGAAAAGATCAAGATCTGGATTTTCCGAGCCCAAGGGTGGAAACAGCTCTGAGCTGCTCTGGGGGAAAAAAAGTGCTGAAAAAACAGCATTTCTGGAACATCTGCAGGAATTATTTCTAGGGATGAAGGCAAAGCAAGCTGCTGTGCTCCAGGATCTCCAAACCAGGAGAGATGGGGATGGCCGCAGGGTTGGCTCCAGCCCCACATCTCCCACCCACCTCTTCTCAGCCGAGGTCACTTTTTTGGGTGGCTCGATCCGAATGTTGGGGTCCCACTCGCCGGGTGGCAGGACAATGACTTCATCCAGAAACTCATCAATGCCGGCAATCAGATCTTCTCTATCCCGGGCTTTGTAGGCAACGTCGCTGAAGAGCTGGGGGTCAAGAAAGGAGAGGTGTCAGCCTGGGAATGGCGTCCAGCACACGTGTCCCATGTCATTATGGGATATTAAAGCTCATTTGGTGAGGTGATAGGATGAAAATTGCTTTTTCTTCTCAGCTCTGAGCAAGAGAGTTCCTGGTGAGGGCCGGGTGATGCATCTACTCACATCATCCACCATGAGAGTTGCAATGGCTCTGCCGATCTCGTTGTAGGATTTGGCTTTTCCCGCAGGACCAAGGAGAATAAAAAGGAACCTGGGGAGGGAAAGGCACCATGTTGGTAACCTCGGACCATCAGCATCTGTGTCATGAGACCACTTTGGACCCAAAGGAATTGTGCTTACCTGGTGGGGACGGGCACCTCTGTCACCCCTCCCAGCATCGTCGCCTGGAGGAGCCGCACAAAAGCCACAAAGGGCTTCTCCAGGAACTCCACTTCTCCCACCAGCACGTTGGACGCCTCCGCATCCTTGGGGATCTTCTTCATGAACTTGTTCTTCAGCTGTGGGAAAGATGAGGTTGGGGATGGGAGTGGTTGCCAAAATCTGGCTTTTTCCCCCCTCTTTTCCACACTGCAAATGCAAAAGCTGAAGCCAGAGGCTCCAACTTCTTCATCTCTGATAGTCCCAGGACTACCAGAGATGGGATTTAAGAGCCATATCCAAGAATAAGCCAGCAAGGATTCATCAAGTTGAATTTCTTCATTACTCCAAAGCACCACTAACCCCAAGGATTAACTTGAAACCACACGCTGGGGGCTCCCTGATAGGATGTGCAACGGGGTGGTTTGCAGGAGGTGCTACACAAGGAAAACCCCATGGAATTGGCTACAGAAAATCTGAGCCAAAAGATATGGATCCCTGCATTTCTACAAGTCTGTCTGCAGCGTGCAGCCCCAACCACTGGGTGCTGTGCACAGGAGATGCTTTTGTAGCTCTTTCCTCCTCAATCTCATCCTCCGAGCAGGACTAAATGATGGAAGTAGGAAACCTCCCGCATGGATTTATTCCCCGGGTCTCTTCTCCCCTGCAGCTCTTTCATTATTAGTTTAAAAGGGTTCAATACCAACCCAGGCAGGGTGTTATTATAATCTATATGCCAGCATGAGGGGAGGCATGTGAGCTGGGCAGCAAGCACTCCCCTTTCTAATCTTTTAAATCCAAATGGAAAAAAATCATAATAATACAGCAACTCCTCCAATGCTGCTTGGAATAAGCAAGAGCAGGAGTTAACAGTGACCACTAAGCTTCATGTAACACTTAAAAAGTCCCTTTGTAGTGGGTCTAATAGGGTGATTAAACCTAAATGCTTTGCATATTTTGGGATTAACCCTCCACGCCCTGCTGCTGGAGGCTGAGATTTGGGGTTTGTTCGGGACAGTTGGGTTGGTTTAGAAGAGGTTTGATTTTGGGAGGTGCCCTGGAAACCTTCTGCCTTCCTGATATCCCGGCATCCCTGTCCTGTGGCTCCCAGCAACACATGAATTTCCATCCTTTGCTTCTCCCTACATTGCATCCCCAGAAAACCCAGCAAGGGCATCCCTGGGGAAAAGCAAGCTGTTATCATAGAATCCCAGCCTGGTTTGGGTTGGAAGGGACCTTAAAGCTAATCCAGTTCCAACCTCCTGCCATGGGCAGGGACACCTTCCACTAGATCAGATCGCTCAAGCCCCATCCAACTTTATCCTGCACTCTCTCCTACAAATCTGCATTGTGTTTGGCTTTCCTTTAGGTTTATGCTGAAATCCCGCACAAACAGAAACAAAGCAAAGCCCATATAATGCATCAACAGTGCCCAGCTAAAATGCCTCGATGGGGATGGGTCATTCAGCAAAAAGAACGACACAAACCCTACGGGTCCATCCATTACCATGCAGAGACCTGCCCACAAACTGCCCGAGTAGCCTGAGCTCCTTCCGAGCTCTCCAGTTTAAAGCAAACCAGGGGGGAAAAGTTCCTAATGGATGAAGTTCACATCCATCACATGAAATGGTGAAAATGGAGGGAAAAATGGAACCTGCCTCTACTTACAGATCGTTGTCTCAAGAGCTCTATTTATGTTTGCAGTCCCAAGTGCTTGGATGGGATTTATCCCCTCCAACTGTCAAGCAAAGGCTTTTGTAGGATCCCAGTACTCTTCCAGGCACCTTTCCTTCCTTACCTAAAGTTTTTAAGGAATGTTTTCTCCACCCTGAGGCTCTCAAGCTACATCAGCATCCTCACATGTCCCGAACTGTGTTCAACTCACAAGCACAGGTATTATTTCTGGGACAGCTTCCCCATGAGTCAGCTGCAATCAATACATGGATTCATTTCCCTAATTAGGAATTTATGTGGTTATCGACTGAGTGAAGCTGCACAAGGCTCACATGGACCTTCACACCCACAGAGTCCCTTCCATGTCCGAGATGCTCCTCACACCATTGCATGAATGTTTTTGAAGTGATTACCTGGTCCGTGCTTGGTGTGTCCGAGATGTCATTCATGCTCCTACTCTGCGCGTGACCTGATGGAGATGAGAGAGAGAATCATGGAATGGTTTGTTTTGGAAGGGACCTTAAAGCTCATCCAGTTCCAACTCCCTGCCATGAGTAGGGACACCTTCCACTGGAGCAGGTTGCTCCAAGCCCCTGTGTCCAACCTGGCCTTGAACACTGCCAGGGATGGGGCAGCCACAGCTTCTCTGGGCACCCTGTGCCAGCGCCTCAGCACCCTCACAGGGAACAACTTCTTCCTTATGTCTAACCTGAACCTCCCCTGTTTAAGTTTGAACCCATCAGCCCTTGTCCTATCACTCCAGTCCCCGATGAAGAGTCCCTCTCCAGCATCCTTGTAGCCCTCTTCAGACACTGGAAGTTGCTCTGAGGTCTCCACGCAGCTTCTCTTCTCCAGGCTGAACATGTTCTCAGCCTGACTTCAAAGGTGAGAAAAACCACCCCGTGATGCACAGCCCAATTCCTGCCCCACATGCAAGGTGAAAACATGGTGGGAGGACTTCAGTGTGACTAAACCCCACACTATTTATTAGAGCTGGGCTTGCAAACTTGGTGCAGTAAGATGAAAACCCAAGAGTATGAGTTTGACTGATATCAGCCAACCTGTGGCTACACAAGCTACATCTCACTGAGGGCTGGGGTGGGATCCCCATGGAATTGCAACTTGATTTTGATTTCCCTGCTTCTTGTAGGCATGTTCCCACCTCCCCAGCACCCTCCCGGGCTTACGCAGGCGGCCGTAGCTCGCGCTCTGCCGCATCCGCAGGTCCTCGGTGGAGCGGTGGAAGGCAGCGCCAGCGGCCGGGCTCCGGACAGGGCTGCGGGCTGGAGGAAAGAAGCTGTTAGAGGAGATGCAGATCCCATAGAGAACCATTGGGTGATGCTAAAGGTAAGAGGCCAGGCTGGAAATCAGCTGCTCAGCACAGATGGGACCCTTCCAGTGCTCATACCTCAACAATTTGCTTTTCCCTCTTACTCTCATTTGCACTTTTATCTCACCCAGACTGGTTTGTGTTGGAGGGACCTTAAAGATCATCCAGTTCCAACCCCCTGCCATGGGCAGGGACACCTTCCACTAGAGCAGGTTGCTCCAAGCCCCTGTGTCCAACCTGGCCTTGAACACTGCCAGGGATGGGGCAGCCACAGCTTCTCTGGGCACCCTGTGCCAGCGCCTCAGCACCCTCACAGGGAAGAGCTTCTGCCTCAGAGCTCATCTCAATCTCCCCTCTGGCAGGTTAAAGCCATTCCCCTTTGCCCTATCTCATTAGCAAAGAGCAAACTGCCCTCACCCAAGTCTTCCCACTGCAGAGACTCTGTGCAAAGAGTCTACACCACCCCACACCTTATCAATACTTTTTTGAGGCTATAAATGGGTTCAGAAGTACATTTCCTGTTATTCAGGATGACCCAACACTTTATTTGGCTTTTTAATCTAATAATTCTCAAAAAAAACCCCTACATTTGAAACTTGTCCATCCTCACCCACTAAAAATAATGATGAAATTCCCACTGGGCATGACCCTGATTCAATGTACCAGTGGTATTTATTTGTATATCACAGAGTGGCCACTGGCACAAGAAATGTGAGGGAGCCTTCTGCTTCTGCCCATGACCATCCTTTCCTTGGTGGCCCTATTTGCAAAATCCAAGTGATGCATCATTCCAGCAACGAACTAGAAATACTGAAGATGTCCCTATTTTTCCTATCTACAGGGACTAACCACAACATTTCCAAGCCATGCTCAGTTTTGAAGGCTTGGGGGCAAATATTAGCTCAAATATCTAGTCCTCCAACATGGATGATGGCTGCTTTGAAACCTGGGGAAGCCCATAGGTTGGGAATATTGCTTCTTGATGGCCTCTTCCATGTGCACTTGGTGGGTGCCGCTGCTTCTGTCTACCCAGGGAGCAGCTGAAGCCCGGCAAATCCCGGGCTCCACCAGATGACCTCAGTTTAAACCTAAGTAAATAATCTAGCCTGAAAACAAACAAATCCCCTTTTATAATGGCTCAAAAATAGGCAAGTTCAACCCCAGACCAGACGGGATTTTTCTGTAGGCTGCTGTGCCAGAAAACCTCTTGGCCAAGTGACCGCCAATGCCATTGTCCCTCATACAACACCCTTGTCCATCTCAGCAGACATCTCCTTGGGTTCTGACTACCCCTACCCTTAAAGCCGCTGGTGACAGAGCTTTCACAGAATCATGGAATGATTTGGGTTAAAAAGATCCTTAAGATCATCCAGTTCCAACCCCCTGCCATGGGCAGAGACACCACAGACTAGACCATGTTGCCGAAGGCTCCGTCCAACCTGACCTTGAACACTGCCAGGGATGAGCAGCCACAGCTTCTCTGGCCACCCTGTGCCAGCACCTCATCACCCTCACAGGGAAGAACTTCTGCCTCATATTTAACCTAAACTTCCCCTGTTTCAGTTTAAACCCATCACCCCTTGTCCTGTCGCTACAGTCCCTGATGAAGGTCCCTCTCCAGCATCCTTGTAGACCCTTCAGATACTGGAAGCTGCTCTGAGGTCTCCACGCAGCTTCTCTTCTCCAGCCCCAGTGTTTTCAGCCTGTCTTTTTATGGGAGGTACTCCAGCCCCCTTACCCTTGTGGCTGCCTCTGGACTTGGGGTCTTTCTCTATGCAGTAAATAGCTGGGTGCCCAGAATTGTTGGGTTTCCCCAGTTCTTTCTTCTGAGATCTTTTTTCCCCCAGGCTTGCTCACTAAAGACTCAAAGATGCCACCAAGGTTGGACCCCAGGGACTCACTTGTGTTGGAGGAGACGGACTTTCCAATGTCAGCCAAGGACCGGTGGATTGGCTTCTTGGTTTGGTGACGGTGCTTCCTGAGGAGCACATAGCTTATCTTCTCCCGCAGCTCTGGCTTGAGCAGACCATCCTCGATCTGCTTCTCAATGACATCATCTGCAAGCACCCAAACAAGGGTGGTACATGGGTTACCACACTGCAAACCCTTCTAGAAAGCTCAAGACAACACTGATTGAACCAAGTTGATGGCTCTCAACACCTGTCATTGCTCAATCCCATGCAAGTACATGCATTTAAATCTGTTCCCAGCACTTTAGGACATGGGGAAAAGGCCATCTGAAACCATCAATACCTGCTGGCTCCTACCTATGATTTGGGGCAAAGAGTAGCCATCTAAGTCCAGGAGCACTGTTCCTGTCTGTAGACACGTCCGCAGCTCAAACAGGCTGTGCAAGGACAACGTGGACACGTGGGGCTTGCTCCACCTCTCCCCGCCTTCCTCCACCTTTTCTTCAAACTTTATCCACCTGAAATGAGAGGTTGGGCACAGAGCAGGGATGGTGTATGAGAAGAGAATAAGAGAATTCCTTTTCCTGTGGAGTTCCCCGTGTGCAGCTTTGCAAACCTGGATTAATCCATCCTGCCAAAGGTTTTGCTTGTTATTCAGGATGGGAATGCAGAACTCAAGTAACATCTTTAGACAAAATGCTGCTTGCATGGTTGCAGAGTGGAGTAAAAACTCTCAGCTCCACCACTGAACTCAACCCTCCTCAAATTGCTCCTGTGAGATGTGGGAGGTTTTCCCATGGAGCTGAGCTTGCCTTAGCCAGGATCTGCATCCACACGGACCACCTGTGCATGCAGGGCAATGCAAATGGCTTTGTAATTCTTTAGCAATGCTCAGACTTCAATCCCATGGTGAGAGACAAGAGGGTTTGCAAGCCCTTGGAATTCAGCCCTTCCACCTATATTCCTTAACTTTACAAATCAAAGACTTCAGAGCAAGACATCATTTTGGGGAATAAAGCTGCTTTTCCTTTACAGGAGGTTTGCAGGCTCCATGGATTAGCCTTCACAGGGCTTAACCTTACAACTTTTAACTGGTACAAGTGGAATTTGGGCTCCGGCTGCCACAGGTGGAAAGGATGTAGAAGGAGAAGGGGTTTGGGAATAGCTGATGGCTCATGAAAGCTGAAGAGGAAGGATGGGGAGAGCCCAGCATTGTATCAGCTTGCAGGGAGGTGTATTAAAATGCTGCAGCAAAGAGAAAATCCCCGGTGTCCCTACTAAAACAGCCCCAAATGATTATCTGGGAGTGTCAGGAATAGTCTGTGCTGGCGACAAAACCTCAGCACACCCAAAAGTATAACATTTGGCCCCAGTGCCAGTGGTGAGCAGACGGGGTGGGTGCTTGTGTCAGGGTGTGGGACTTGAAGCATGTTTCCAGCAACACCTTTGCCTCGGGATCAGCATCCCATGATCCTTTCTCCAAAGCGAAACTCCATCTCCCTGCTGTGCTCAGCTTCTTGATTTCCATTTATTCCCATTTATTGTGGATTTAGCCCAGCAAGAAGCTGCTCTCCTGTGGCTAAAGAGGCTGAACCATTCCTCACTGGAGAGTGGAAATCCAGGACTTGAGAAACCTCCACCCTCCCACTGGGAATTTGGAAACCTCCATCTCAATCCCTCCTTCGTGAAAACCCCAATGCAAGGAGGAGGATGCTTAAGAGCTTTCCACATGTTTCATGATCATAGAATCATAGACTGGTTTGGGTTGGAAAGGACCTTAAGATCATCTAGTTCCAACACCCAAAGGATGCAAATAACCAGCCCAAGAGATAGGATGAGCACCCACAGGGCCTGATCCTGCTCTCTGCTCATTCCTCAGGTGAACTTCCACACCTGGAAATCCCACCTGTGCTTAGAAAGGGCTGGGGATACCATCAGCATCCCTGACACCCATCCCAAATCTCCCCAAAACCGCTCAGCCCTACCAGCCCTTATACTGCTGAGGCTAGGAAGAGAAAATCCCGCTTGGATTTGACATTCTCCCCTTGGATAAGGTCCTAATTCCATTAAATGAACACCACTTGCAACTACTCTGCTACTTCTATTAAAGATGTAGGTAGGGTTTTATTATTACTGCTTGAGAAGGAGGAGAAGTTGAAATCCTGACCTGGCCAAGTGGTGGGGGAAAAAAGACCTGGGAAAATGTTCCTTATATCCCCTCTTCCCATTTCCCAGCTCTTTGCTCTAATTCTCCAGTTTTTCAGCATCTTATCCTCATTTTTATACCCTCCCAGCCCTTTTTGCAGGGCTTTGCTCTCATGCTACAACTGGGAATGGGAAAAGCCCCAGCTCTGGGGTTGATCCAACCTGGGAGATGTGGTTGGATCCTCCTCCTCTTCTGCCATGCTAAGCCCCCAAAACACCTGGTTTTATGCATTCTCCTAATCCGGGCATAGCTTTTTCAACCTCTTTAAGAACGATGTTCATTCCCAGACCCTTCTTCCACCCAGGGATCTTTAGGAGATCTTTCCCCAACACATTTCCAACCCAAAGCATCTTCCCCCATCTCACCTGGCCGACTCTTTCCACTCCATCTCCTCGCCATCGTGCTGCAGTGTGTCCATCTCCGTGAAGAGCGTGGGGTTGGGAGGCTCATCGTCTTCCCCCAGGATGTAGCGGAGGCGCTCGGCAGCTGGAGACACTGCCAGGGATGGGGAAAAGAGGTTTTACCATCGACCGGAGGCGAGATGATCCTGCACCATTCCCATACGGAAAGCCCCAGGGTGGGTAAAGAGGGATCTGCGGGTCTAGTTAGCATCCTGGGGTAGAAAAAGGAGGTTTTGAAGAAAATGTTTAAGGTGAGAGACATTGAGGACTGAGGAAACTCTAAGTAATCCTCTCCCAAAATCTTTGTCCAAAGAGATACAGGATGCTGGCAGAAAGGATGAGCAAGGCTGTGTAGAAGAATCCACAGGTCTGGGCTGGGAATTAAGGAATGTGGCCAGCCCTATATACAATATAGTCAAATTCCCTTTCCAGGACCATTATGTGCCCTGTTTCCATGGGGTATCCCACATTTTCTCCCCACCACAGAGCTTGATTTTGCCAGGTTAGAGCTGTCTGCCATCAGCAATCAAATCCTTATGGTCTCCAGCACTGTGTACTGGGATACACGAGTGCTCAGCACACGTTTTCCCACTGGATTCCCAAGGGGAACATGTCTCTTTTGAGGGGAATAATACAAATTTACCATTTCCACAGGAAAAATCCAGCTTCTTGCTGCAAATAACCCACCACTTGTTGCCTCCTGTGGTATGTTAAGGAAGGGGAGCAGCAACACGTTACCTCCTGGCAAAACTTCTGACTGACGGCACAAGGGTTTTTCATCTTTGGAGCATTCCCCATGGAATGCACCCATCCAATGGGCGTGGAAGGGTGACGGATTTGCCCTCTCCTCCTGAAGAAAAAGCCAGGCTGGGTTTTCCTTTAATCCTCTCCATCTTTAGGTGCTTCTCTAACAAAGCCTCATCATTTCAGTTGCAGGGAGGAATAGAACACTGGGATATGAACCTGGAAGTGGATTCATCCACTCTCCAGTTGCCCTGTTATCCATACAAGAGGTTAAACTCAGCCCTATGCCAGGCTCCATGGAAATGGTGTCTATTTAATCAAATCTTGGATCTTCTCCCTCTCCTAACACAGCAGGAATTAATCCAGCTTGGAAATGTCTTCGTTAGCAGGATCCTTCTGTTCTCAAAGCTGGGAATAAGAAAGGTGGGTAATACAGTACCCCCAAAAATAGGTAATTAAATTGCCACGCATGAGAGAGGGGGAAAAATAGGAATATTGCCTTTTCCCCCCACCAAAGGAGCCAAGAACCAAGTCACAGTGAAAGAATAGGATGTCCCTTGCTCTAGGCTGAGCCTGCTTAACTGCTTAAGCCCTTTAAACCCCACCACCAGGACTAAAGCCCTGTTGTCAAGTTCCTCCTTCCACTTCCATAAGCTTCATTATTATGATTATTAATATTCCTGTTAATTTTAGAGCTGAGCTACATGCCTTGAGGGCTTCAGGCTCTTTAAGCCTAAAGTGCTGTTCCCGTAAGAGGGGATGAAATCGGTGTGGTGCTGGCAACCCCCCCACCCTGGCCTCATGCTGTGCTCTGCAGCCCAAACCTGACATATCCTGCAAAAATCACAGCAAATACATGAGCCAGAGCACGGAAAATGATAGAAATAAGGGAATTTACTGGAAATTTACTGGGAATTTACTGTCTTGGATGGGATCTCTGGATGGAATTGTTGAAAAAGGGGGATTTGTCATTTTGCAGGTGGGGAGGGTGAAGGGTTGGAGCTTTGTAAATCCTTGGCTTGGTGGCTGCTGTTTCCAACTCTGCCCAAATTCCCACCTTAGGGGCTTAAGAACGGGTCCCTCCTCCTGCATCAACCTGCTAGAGGGTCCTCCAAGCAACTTGTATTAGGGGGCGTTGGGGCTGTGACACACTTTAACTATTGGAAACCACAAAAGATAAAGGCAAATTTGCACATAAAGAGCTTTTTAAGGTGGTTTTGTTAGCTTCTTCCCCACCGTCCCCCTGTTTAAGGAATAAACCCACCTCTCAACACATAACATGAGCTTCCTTACAGCTTCCCACCGCTCACTGACCCGAGCAAAGAGCCGGTTGCTAAACCAACAATCCCAGGGTTTGGCCACGCAGCCAGAATTCATGGGCTTTATTCACCTGCAGGACCCTTTCGTGCCTGGGGCAGCATCAACCTGCTGCTTATTCCTCTTGGGAATTTGATTCAGCACCTGAATTAATCCTGGAAAGCAGCTTGGGAATACACACTGAATAGCAGCATCCAAGGCTTGGTACCTCTGGGGAACAAAAGACTAAAACTAATCATTGAATCATGGAATGGTTTGGGTTGGAAGGGACCTTAAAGATCATCCAGTTCCAACCCCCTGCAGTGAGCACCTTTCAGTTGCAGTGACACTAGCTAAAACCCACAAAGCCACCCCAAATTCAGCACCTATTTCTTGCAAGACACAGTTCGACGGGTGCCCAGACCAGATCTGTACCTCCATGAACCAGCTTTTACCATGGGAAAACACCCACAGCTGCAATTCCTGCTTTAGCCCATCAAACCTCCACGGTGATTTCAGATGCAGTGGATCAGAATTGAGCCCACAGACGCAGCATTAGCTCAGCATTAACAGTGATGAGAATCATAGAATGGTTTGAGTTGGAAGGAACTTTCCAACCCCCTGCAGTGAGCAGGGACATCTTCTACTAGACCAGGCTGCCCAGAACCGCATCCAGCCTGGCCTTAATATGGGATAAGTTTACATATACAAGAACCTACTTTTCCATGGATAATCAGACAGGACAGACCAGTCACAATCATTTATACCTCCTTTAATCTGAGGTTCACAGAGCCCTTCACACCCCAACTTTGATCCAGCAGTAAAACCTCACCTAGCGATGCTTTTCCAAACCAAAAATCCTGTTGTGGTTTTAGGTATAATTTAAAAGGTGATAAAAGAGGGGACGGGGAAACCTGGTGCCTCTTGGGGTTTGCAATCCAGCTGGGCAGTGGGATTAAGCCTTATTTAAGGCTCTGGCATATGAGCCATCAGCTGTTGTGGTCCCTCTGAACACACAACAGCCTTTTCCTGGCGTTTCATGGCTTAGAATGGTCCCTTCCCCACAGAAATAGAGAAGACTGGGCTGCACATCCCATGGGATTAGATGCTCCATTCCCGTTCCAGAAATCCCCAGCTCTGGGAGACTTTTCTCCTTCCAAATAGTCATATTTCTGCTCTCCCACTGCTGGGGAGCGCTGGAAGCTCTATACAGTCCCATGTATCCCCACCTTGTATTTGGGGTGAGCTTTGGAGCTTGGTGCCCCAAGTGAATGCTCAACCCAACCCCATGCTGGCTCCCAAGTTGCTTTTGCAAAAGAAAAACAAAGCCAAATAAACCCAGGAGCTTTTCCTCCTCTCCAGCTCCCCCATTGTGGACACCGAAGAGCCATGGAAATCACCTACCTGGAATCATTTCCATCTTTTCTCCCATTTCTTCCCGGCTCAACCAAACCTTCAGTGCAGAGTACAAAAAAACCACAACCCCCCAAACTTCCTCCTTTATCCACTCAGGCTTGTTAAACTCCCAAGGCTTAAGGAGCAGATTATAGAGAATATAAAGCACTTTCCTTTCCCTTTGGCTCTCATGACGGGAAGTTACCAAATCAAACGGGATGCGTGTAGGAGAGGTGAGTGGCAGCGGGATGGAGTGAGCAAGAAAGGGGAGGGAGGGAAAGGTGGGAGGACAGAAATCAAAGGGTTGGGATTATTTTGTGGAGGGGCTTTTGTTTCCCACCCAGAGCAAGGTGGGAAAACCCCCAGCAAGCTCAGGGCAGAGATTTTTTTGGGAGGAAAAACACCCAAATGAGGAACATTTCCAAAAGGAAAATGCAGCTGATGCAGAGTTGAGGCTTTTTGGGGTGTTTTCCCTCCATAAAATGACTTTTCCCTCCCAAAACCAGCCCAGTGTTATATCTCAGTGGCATTTACTGTGGAAAGGAGGGGACATGGTCCCGCTCGCGCCACAATGAAAGGCAACAAGGAAACTTTTCCTTCCATAGGGATAAAGCCATGCTGAGCCCCTGCCTGCGCTGCTGAGCTGTGACGTGATCTGCTTGACATAAACTCAAATGCAAATTTCTATGGGGGGTGTGAATAAAAACCCAGCTCCTTTGCTGTGCAAAATGTTAATCTTTGCTAAGGAGATTTAAGGAGACCGGGCAAAGCCCCAGGCAAAAGCCTGTTGGGAACGAGGAGTGATGCCCAGAGGATGTCTGCACCCCAGGACCCTGCCATCACCCTGTTTCCTCCTTAGCAATCTCCCAAGGGCAAAAACAACCTCCTAAGGACAAGGACAACCTCTTTATAGCCTATCCATCACCTAAGTAGCCTGAAATCCCATTTTACACCCTGCTCTCAGCGACATTCACAGGGAAAAATAAACCTGGGAAGCACTGGGAAATGCAAACGCTGGACCAACCAAACTGGCTAGGTGGATGGAGGATGACTTAATCCTGGATTAAATGGTGCTGCCAAAGCCCTCCTGCTCTCTTGGGAAGCCCAATGACAACTCACTGGTCCTGCTGGCATTGTCATTGCCACTCTCATAGCAGCCGTGGCCGCCGTCGTCGGTGTCCGAGTGATCCTGGCGCTCGTAGTGCCGCTCACTTTCACTCGTCCTATCCCGGCTGGAAGCTGATCTTCTCCGGCGCCGTTTCCTCCGGTAGCCCCGAGGCACTGGCACCCCGATGTAGATGGAGTGGTAATCTGGGGGGTGGGGAAGGGAAGCTTTAGAAGGTGGGTCTCGGTCATTCTCACTTGCAAGAAAGAATAAAAGCCAGGGAGATGTCTGCCTCTTTAAACCCACCAGGTTTAAAGCATCCCATGGGGTGTGCTGAGCCAAGCGCTGGGAGATCTGAAGCATCAGCCAGCAGGGAAGACCCCGCTGCCATTTGGGGCATCCCTGAGGTGTTTTGCTCACCTTCCTCATCGTCATATCTCCTTCTTGAGCTGCTGAGGCCTCTCTCGCTCATCCCATCCTCATCCTCCAGCATGGTTCCGCCACTCGGAGAGAGCTGAGCCATGGGGAGGAGAAAGGAGAGAGATTATAAAGGGTGCTGGGCAGGGGAATAGCCTCTGCACACCCACTTGGTGCTTCCTGCTATGGGAATCCTTTACCCATGGCACCAGTGAAACCACAGGGTCTTTCCTGGATGGGGTGAGGATGCAACAGGGACCCTCCAGCACCTCCTGCAAGTGCCCTTGGTGAGGTCTCAGTCCTGTCTTGCTCTGTGCCAGCCCTGCCCCTGCTCCACCTCCACTCTCCCCAATTATCCGGATGAAATTCACTGGGGTTACGTCTCCGGCCTCTTATTCCTGCTGCTCGAAGGAAGGTGTAAGTGAAGCGTAAGAGATTTGCTGGTATGAGCACAGAAGCTCAGGTAACAGGGGTTCTTGCTGGCTATAAGCACCCAGCTAATTCTGGGGGGTACCTGCACAAATAAAAGGGGTTTTGCAGAAGCAAAGTTCATTTTTCCCCACCTAAACACAGCTTTTACACCATACACACTCTGCTGCTTCCAGGTACCTTCCTTCAAACCTGCTGCTTTATTCCCCATATGAGTTTCTTTGGAATTTGCTAATTAATCTCCTAATCATCTGACCTCCAGCGATTGCCTTTCACACTTGACTTGGATAGGAGAACGGTTACTGTTCATGGCAGCCCAATCGATGCCTCACAAAGTCACTTTGAGAGCGATCAGAAAGCCGGCCTCTCCATGTCCCCCGGTCCAGCTGCCTGCATCCATGGCAATATCATATCATTATCCATCTATTTGAGGGAAGAAAAATCCCAATTCAAGCCAAATAGCTTAAAATATAAAGTGAATGGAAAAGCTAGAATGGTCCAGGACCGGCCAGGTTGGCTCTGCCGCGGTTTCTGAATTACTGACCCATTCTCCCCAAGGCAAAGACCATCTTTAGCCTGATACAGGCTCCAGCCTTATCCCAGTTGCTATATGAAGATTGATTTAACAGATTTGGAATTCACTTCACTTTGTTTGACCACATGAACCCAACACTTTTTGCACAGGTGCAGGAACCAGTTTATTTTAGGGGCAAACACTTCTAGATGGACAAATCCTGCCCCAGACATGGGCATATTAACAGATAACATCAGCCACAAGCCCTGGGTTCCTGGGAATAACATTATCAGGCTAATTCAGAGGATTTTATGAAGCTGGTGCTGGCAGGAGAAACAGCACAATAGCCACCCAGCTGCAGGCAGAAGTAGTTCTTCTTCTAACAGATGGAGTACTAGAAACCCCCCTATGAGGTTTCCCCACCAGCTTCAGCACTAGGTCGGGGTCCCCAGATGGATGA
Source organism: Strigops habroptila (assembly GCF_004027225.2). Lineage (NCBI taxonomy): Eukaryota > Metazoa > Chordata > Aves > Psittaciformes > Psittacidae > Strigops > Strigops habroptila. Next base: position 716,330 of record NC_044297.2, on the reverse strand, counting down.
GGATATATTGGGAAGAAACACGACTTCTTTTTCAGTGTAACTTGGCCAGCAAGAGGCTCTACCACAGCTCCACTGGGCAGCAAAAACAACCTATCTGCTAAATCCAGGCTTTGCCAGAGCCACCGAAAAATAAAAGGTCCTGATTGATTCTGGCTGATTGATGAGGGTCACGTAGCCTGGGAGTTTTTCCCTCTAATCTTTTACATATAAAGCTTTTTCCCCCCCAAATATGGCATACAAACACAAGTACAATGCAGACAAGAAGTGCTGGAAAAAGCAACTCTAAGCACAGCAGAAATAAGGGGAGGAAAAGAAGAGCGCTATTACCTTTGCCAATGAAATCCCACTACTTCCACCAGCTCTCAGTTCCACAAAACCAAGTTTTAGCATGAATAAACTCACCTTGAGCTCTCCAAAAACACTCAGAAATCAGCAGATGGAGCCGCGCAGTGAAGTCTCAGGCACTGGTGGGTGCAGGAGCCCAGATAGCCTCGAGATAAAGCTGCGCTTGCCACCATCGTATCGACACCCACTGCCAAACCCTCTGTAGTTCCCAAGTTAAAATGGGTTTGGGGCGGCACCAATTGACTTTGGGAGCAGAAAGGCATCACGGGATGCAAATAAACTTCTGGAGAGGATGGAACATCCAAGCCAGGGAGAGCTGGTCTTGCGCAGTGATGGTCTCTAGATATCAGACCACTGGGATGTAGGAAAATTCAAGGTGCTCATCCCCAGCTTGCAGGGTCTGTGTCTTCTGGGGATTTAGGTTTGGATTCTTTTCATATCAGTTTTGCCTCGATTGCTGGGATTTGGGAGGGAAACTGCTTTTCTTTCTTTTCTCTGTGCAATATCATGGACATCTGATCTAAAGAAGCGGAAGGAAATTCTTCAGGGAGTTACGGAGAACCATCAGCAGCAGTGAGAAAGCTCCTAAAGCCCCTGGGGATGATAGGATCAGCCCCATGGCCACAGAATCAAAGAATGGTTTAGGCTGGAAAGGCCCTAAAAGCTCATCCAGTTCCAATCCCCTGCCACAGGCAGAGACAGCTTCCACTAGAGCAGGTTGCTCCAAGCCCCTGTGTCCAACCTGGCCTTGAACACTGCCAGGGATGGGGCAGCCACAGCTTCTCTGGGCACCCTGTGCCAGCGCCTCAGCACCCTCACAGGGAAGAGCTTCTGCCTCAGAGCTCATCTCCATCTCCCCTCTGGCAGGTTAAAACTATTCCTTGTTGTCCTGTCCCTACAGGCCCTTGCCCAAAGCCCCTCTCCAGGTTTCCTGGAGCCCCTTTAGGCACTGGAGCTGCTCTAAGGTCTCCCCTTAAGGAGCCTTCTCTTCCCCAGGCTGAACCAGCCCATTAAATACAATTTGGATTCTTTTTTTGATGAGGGTTGCACACTGAATTATTTTGCAATTTCCACAGTTTGTTTTTAACATGTTAAACATCCTAAAATTGGATTTCATGGAAAACCAGATCCTGGTCCCACGAGCATGCCCGCTGTGCTTCCCGAGCTGTCCGCTTCTATTTAACGCCCGGCTTGCTCGTCCCTGCTTAGCCTTTTAATGGGGGTATCAATAAATCTGCATCAAAGCAGCAGCCAGCACTTCATCAGGACTGGCCTCATTGTTAATGGAAGGAGAACTTAGAAATCAGACTTTGTGCTTTGAGGTCATCCAATATTGGGGCTTTTCTCTCGCCTCTGGGAGATTATTCGACGGCACAATCCAGAGTCTCAGCAGAAGCAAAGCAAAACCTGTTCGATGCTTTATCCCTGCTCTCACTTTCTTCCCAGCTCCTGTTTTATTAGATTTGCTCTTCCGTGTAGCAGGTCTCAAACAAGGGGTGATTTCAAGTGCAAAATGTAGGATGAGGTAAGGAATGCTACTGGCATCCCGTTTATTTAGAGTAGTGAAACATGTTTCTAAAAGTGGGAGAAAAGCTTTTCCAAAGTGTGCTTACGATTTCATGCTCTTGCTTAATCTTTCCCATTTTCCAGGCATTAGCGGACCAACTGTTTGTGGGAATAGGGGAGCCAGGTGCCTAAATCATGGAATCACAAAATCACTTATGTTGGAAAAGACCTTTAAGATCATCAAGTCCAACTGTTCCCCAGCACTGCCAAGGCCACCACTAACCCATGGCACTGAGGGCCTCATCTACATGGTTTGGGAACACTTCCAGGGATGGTGACTCCAGCACTGCCCTGAGCAGCCTGTTCCAATCCCTGACTTCTCCCTATCTCCCATTGCTTACCGCCTGCTGAAAACCAGTATTCATCCAGACATGAAAACCTGCTTGCATTCAACCCATACAATGTCATCTGTGCTGGGGTCCAGCATCAGCCAGGAAAAGGTTTTAAGGATGTTGGTGGCTGTTTGTCCTGTAAATAAAGAGCAAATATAGAAGTTAACTTTCTTTCCCCAAATACATAGAAATACAAAGAGCGGGTTGAGTTTATCAGCTTGTACTAAGAAGGTTTTACTAAACACCTCCTGGAGAGATGGGGAAAAAGAAGAAAAGCGAAGCCCCAGGAGCTGGCCGGGTAATGGAAGCAGGCCTGTTAGTCCTTTAAGAATCATTTTCACCTCATTTCCATGGGCTGCAGGTTTTACCTTCTCCACTTGCAAAAAACTTTAATAAAATCCACCTATTTTGGCCGTATTGCTTAAAAAAAAACCCTGAACCCCCCCTGCTCAGCTCCTGGGGTTCCCAGCTCTGTTTTCAATGGGACTTAGGGGGAAAGAGGTTCAGAAAGTGTTTTATTCATGCTTCTGCTCGTGATTGGTTCTCGTTTAGTTAAAGAGTAAAGCCTGGAAGCAGTCAGAAGAGGGAGACAGAGCCCGGCAGACGCACCCACCTTTCCCTGCTTGGGCATCCAAACAAAGCCAGCCTCCGGCTTCGAAAATAGCCTTAATAAAGCTCCACTAACAAATCTAGCGTTTCCTTTGCCCCTGGCGCTGCAGAAACTCAGCTCTTGCAAACAGACTTGTTTCTTCTTCTTCTTAGTAAAACCACACTCATCATTTTGCAATTCAGCTGTTCAAGGTCTCTCTCTGCAAGCCTGTGTCCCAGTGCAGCTCAACTCACCCATCCAGGCTTGGATGCAATGCATTGCAGCTATTTATAGAATCCCAGCCCGGTTTGGGCTGGAAGGGACCTTAAAGCTCATCCAGCTCCAACCCCTGCCACGGGCAGGGACACCTTCCACTAGAGCAGGTTGCTCCAAGCCCCTGTGTCCAACCTGGCCTTGAACACTGCCAGGGATGGGGCAGCCACAGCTTCTCTGGGCACCCTGTGCCAGCGCCTCAGCACCCTCACAGGGAAGAACTTCTTCCTTATATCCAACCTGAACTTTCAACCCTGAATAAGTTTGACCCATTCCCTTTGTCCTATCGCTATAGTCCCTGATGAACAGTCCCTCTCCAGCATCCAGAGAGAAGACTAATCCCTATTTAATTCCTATATCCCTAGTGATGCAGGAGGGAATTGCCACCTTGATCACCAAGTTGTGCTAAAAAAGCAATATTATAAGAGCCAATTCCTTACCTGGTCATTAGATGTTGGTCTCCAGCAGAGGGGAGTCACCACCATTCCCAGCGCAGCATATCCGCACAGAAAATCCATCTTCCTTTTCTAAATCACTGGGCTCTCCTTTTCTTTGTCTGGGGATAAAACTTAAGCCAGAGCACATGGGGAAGAGACGGAAACTTTCAGAAATGGGTGTTTTCCCCCAGTACAGCCTGGCACAAACATCCATCTTCCTTCAGGAGGCGCAAGTTGAGCCTGGGGATGTGATTCCTGGAAAAGCCCTTTGGAAAGAAAAACTGCTCCATGTTTTCCGGCATTGCTCTCGCTCCTTGCTTTCCCACCTAGAAGTCCAATTGAGTGCAAAATCTACAGCAACTACTCAAGCCTGTGCCGGAGCCAGGCACATAGAACATGAACGTCTGGCCCCTGTTGCCACAGCCGAAGAGCCAGGAGAGAAAGCTGCTGCTGGGACTCTTCTGCACATGGTGAGCTTCGCAACGGTGCCACCCACATTGATCTCACTCCTCGCTTTCCCACCTAAAAGTCCAATTGCATGCAACCTCTACGGTGAGCACTCAAGGCTGTGCCATACCCTGGTGCGTAGAGCACAAACATCCAGCCTCTGCTCCCACAGCCGAAGAGCCAGGACAGAAAGCTGCTGCTGGGCATATTCTGCACATGGTGAGCTCCGCAACGGTGCCACCGGCATTGCTCTCCCTCCTTGCTTTCCCACCTAAAAGTCCAATTGCGTGCAACCTCTGCAGCAAGCACTGGAGGCTGTGCCGAGCCCAGCACATGGAGCATGAACATCTGGCCCCTGCTCCCACAGCCAAAGAGCCAGGAGAGAAAGCTGCTGCTGGGCCTCTTCTGCACATGGTGAGCTCCACAACTTTGTGGGGTCTGGGCATACCTGGGAATCTACCATAAAGCCAATATTTTTCAGGTGATCAGATTAAATATACCTGCAAACACAGCCAAGTGCAATGATGATGGTGCCACTTCCCTCCCCATGACTGGGCCAGTGTGCGGTGATTGGAAGCAACTTTGCAAAACACAACACAAGTTACATTTATTGTGTAAAAAACCCCAAAAAACCCAATAAAGAGATATAGAAATGCTTCAAAAGGTGAAGGTAGTAAAAGGACCCTGGCAAGCTCACGTGCCCGCACAGTGCATTGCAGTTTTGATAACCTTCCAGTGTCACTATCTCCTGAACCTGAGAAGATAAATATGATGATGTCCATGTTCAACATTCTCCACCTTCCTAAGAGCTGTGCTCCAAGTTTTCCACTTTCTCACACTTTGCTTTGGCAGATGGTGCCTTCTTTCTCCTTGTCTTCCTCATCCTCAGCATTGATGGGAATATAGCCCCCTTCCTTGGGCAAGCACCAGCACCAGCCCGCACCGCTGAGATCCACGGCCCCAAAGCTGAAATCCTGCATCTCCAGGATCTTGAAATCAACAGTGTCCAGCTTGGAGTAGATCTCGTTGAGCTTTTGCCAATACAGCCAAGCCATCACGAGGCCGACCACCTGCAAAAGATGAATGTTAAAAGCACTATGGTCAAGCAAACCCTTTCTGAAGGTCTTTCTCCTACAGGGGATGCTGTCATCCAAACTTCCAAACCTGGCCACCAGGCAAGAGAGAACAGTACCCAGTTAAATCTTCTGCCAAAGCAGCAGTCTCATTGTTAAACTTGTTATTGGCCACATCCATCTCACAGTTTCCCCCCTCAGCCCTGACAGAGGGATGTGAATTAGTTGGACGTCACCATGAGCATTGCAAAGCGAGAGGCAGAGATACAGGCTCTTGCTAAACTTGAGATATTGCTGCAGTTTATTTCCCATTTCTCTGCAGGCTGGAAGGGAATTAAAAAATACACTTTAAATCCTTAGGAGAAGGGAAGAAAAAAGCACTTTCATCAGCACCAGATTGCAAGCATATTGCTTTGATTTCAACTGACGTTTCCTTCACGGTGCTACGCTGTGGTGGCTACAGTTAGAGGATAAGCCATGTTGAAGAGCTATTTGCAGACCAGGTACTGACGAGGAGCACAGTGGCAATCAGAGCACTTCCAGTGCCAACTGCATCTTTTGTACTAACCCTTCACCCACCTTGGCTACTGAGCCATAAAAATAAGGTTTATTCCCCTATAAGCCCAGTTAAACAGTGCAGTTTTATAGCTCCTTTCAATGCATAAGATGGGATGGAGAAGGGCAAGACCATCTCAAGCCTCAGGGCTTTTCCTCAGCAGTAGTCAACATGTTTTTCCTCATAACCACTCCTTGAAGCAAAGAGCCAATAAATAATCCAGTCACATCTGTACCATCCATCAGCTGGAGTCTCCTGTAACTACTGTAGCATACTGGGTTTGGAGCTGAAAAATATTATTAGTCATTTCTCTGGGTCCTAATCAATCCATTAAATAGTCTGGAAAGTGGGAACATTAAGAGAAAGATAAATGGGGATAAGAGCAAAGGGTTGTAACGCGTCTGAAATTAGAGACTGTTTTGTTCCCATAGAGGAAAGAGAAGTATTTGCCCAGAGGAGGCTGCAGAAAACGGAGGCAAAAACTCCACAGGGAAAAAGCAAATCACACAAGTGTCTTCCAGCTGAAAGCACACGGGCAATCATAGTATCCCAGCCTGGTTTGGGTTGAAGGGACCTTAAAGCTCATCCAGTTCCAACCCCTGCCACAGGCAGGGACACCTTCCACTAGAGCAGGTTGCTCCAAGCCCCTGTGTCCAACCTGGCCTTGAACACTGCCAGGGTTGGGGCAGCCACAGCTTCTCTGGGCACCCTGTGCCAGCGCCTCAGCACCCTCACAGGGAACAACTTCTGTCTTACCTCCAACCTGAACTTCCCCTGTTTCAGTTTGAACCCATCACCCCTTGTCCTATCACTCCAGTCCCTGATGAAGGTCCCTCTCCAGCACCCTTGCAGCCCCCTTCAGACAGTGGAAGCTGCTCTGAGGTCTCCACACAGCTTCTCTTCTCCAGGCTCAACAGCCCCAATGTTCTCATCCTGTCTTCCTATGGGAGGTGCTCCAGCCCCTGATCATCCTCATAGCCTCCTCTGGACTACTCCAGCAGCTCTGTGTCCTTCTTATCTTGGGGACATCAGAGCTGGACACAGTGCTCCAACATCCTGTCATCCACATGAGCACCTTGCACAGAAGCCACCCCAAAACAGCTCAATATTTATTTTTCCTTCCCAAATTCACCTGGAGATGAATCCCCAGGACCAACAAGTCAGAAGAAGCAGAATATGACCTCCTTTAAGATGCTCTCCCAACATGGAGAGTCCTTCCTTTAAGTCCTAAGTTGGAGCTTGCCCCATTCCCACTTTCCTAATTGCATCCATGACTCCTGAAAGAGCATCCTGCTTATTTGGCATTCCACCTAATTACTGATAACAGGATTAGTCACCAGAAGAACACACAAGGTGCTGGAGGCTGCTGTGTGGTTACTGCTCACAGGGCTTTCCCGACAGCAGGAATTACAGAAATGCTGGATTCCTGCCATTAGGGTGCTGGGAAAGGCAACTGCAAATGCTGAATGAAAAACTGAACTCTGGAATCATCTTAGCATCTCCTTTTGTTATCCAAATGGCCTGAAATCAGGTTATCTTACAGCCCCAGTAACTTTTGTGTCTGTATCTGTTTAGCTCCCTGCTGCCCTCAAAATACTCACTGCTGCCTGGAATATTATGTATCCATCTCAGCAGGCAACTCCTTCCTGAATAGTCTGTGAAGCCATTTCAGCCTGTGTATGGAGACAGCATTCATCCCTGACTCAAACTGTGCAAGATGCATTCACTCCCTGAAACATGGAAAGGACCAAAATTGGGCTATGCAACCTCACGCTCACCTGCGATGGAGCTTGCTTTTGGTGGAGAACCAAAACCAACAAAACCAGAGACTCTGCCATGGAAATTCCAGTCAGGATCCTGCTCTCCTATCCCATATCCATCCCTTCTTTGGTCCTCAGAAGGTGCAGAAACCTCCAGTTAGGGATGGAGGAGGCCAAGGCTTGGAGGTGGCTCCATTTCTCCATGAACAGCGGGAAGAGCCCAGAGCAACAGCGCCCACATGGGTCTGGGTTATAAGATTGTGCTAATCCATATTCAACAGCAGAGGCTTTAAGGATTTATGAAGTTTTTAAATGCTAATTAAATGTATGTCAAGCTTTAGCATTATTTACATCTATTAACATGTCATCACTCAGCAGAATAAAACGCCACCGCTGATCCAGGACCAAGCAAGAAAACCCTTTTGCAATGCTAAGTTTGAAGGCAAGACATGTCACTTTTTTCCTCCCTAAATGAAACAGTGATTCAGAAAAGATTTGTGTTGACAATAAGTTAAATGCAAATGAATCCAATTCTGCAAAAGCAGCTTTGGAGACATCATCCCTCCTGCTCCTCCCAATAGCGATGCCACGTCCGAGGTACCGGGGATTTCTTGAATGGAATAAAATTAGCCCGAGTCCTCAATCAGCATCCTGCATCCCACAGCCTTCTCTCTCCTCTGAGTTATGAACCAACATCCAACCCATCTCGCCTCTAAATACCCTCTTTCACTTAATGAAAACAGAAAAAGCTGTCAGGAATATAGATGCATTCAATATCTCTGGCACCAAGGGCACCGTGTTTTCCAGACGTAGAGAGATTTCTAACATGAGTGCTGATTTTATTGCACTGCAATATGAAGGGAGGTATTATTGTGGAGGAGAATGTTAAGATAATGTGTCAAATATGAGGCTAAAAAACGAAAAAGCTGCTTTTCTCCCCCATTTCCCCCTCCTTCCCGTGATGGTAATCACCACCAAGCGAGGGAAGAGCAGCTGCTTAGGACTTGCTGCTTGTAGCTCATTTCAAGTTAGAATATTACCTGTTCTTACTGGCTAGCATTCAGTGGAGAAGCCAGTCCTGCCTCAGAATAGCTGTAGTCTGCTGCATTCTGAGGCATTTCAATGCAGAGGATTTGCTGCAGGGGGTACAAGAGCACTGAGTAGCTGCTCTTTGCATGTGCAAGAGCAGTTGCACATGTAAAATAAATCCAAAGATCTTTGCACATCAAGGAAATCAATAAGTCCATGCAGACCCACTGGGAAGTGACAAGAGAATCATAGAATCCCAGACTGGTTTGGGTTGGAAGGGACCTTAAAGCTCATCCAGTTCCAACCCCCTGCCACGGGCAGGGACACCTTCCACTAGAGCAGGTTGCTCCAAGCCCCTGTGTCCAACCTGGCCTTGTACACTGCCAGGGATGGGGCAGCCACAGCTTCTCTGGGCACCCTGTGCCAGCACCTCAGCACCCTCACAGGGAAGAGCTTCTGCCTCAGAGCTCATCTCAATCTCCCCTCTGGCAGGTTAAAGCCATTCCCCTTGGCCTGTCCCTACAGGCCCTTGTCCAAAGCCCCTCTCCAGGTTTCCTGGAGCCCCTTTAGGCACTGGAGCTGCTCTAAGGTCTCCCCTTAAGGAGCCCTTTCTTCTCCAGGCTGCACCAGCCCAGCTCTCTCAGCCTGGCTCCAGAGCAGAGCTGCTCCAGCCCTCGCAGCATCTCTATGGCTATATATATATATATTTATTGCAATGATAGTGCAATAGCAATTGCACTATATATATAGTTGCAATTTGCATGGGTAATGCTGTTTGTATTTTGGTGACACCCATAGTCAGGGGTTCCCTGTGGTGACATCTATGGAGAAAACCACCCTGCAGATGACACTATTTGAGAATTCCTGCACTGCTTCCCATCCGAACACACCTTCCTGGCTCCAGAGCTACTTGCCTATTTCAGTGGCTGTAAAACTGGATCCTGCTAAACAGAAGAGTTAAAGCACTTCAAGCTTCCCCAGAGCTAATCAAGTAAAAAGCAACCATTTCTTTTATTATTGACTTTTCCTTCCAGAAATTGATATTTATAGACCAGGCGTGCACAGAGGTCATGGACTGCAGAGGGAAAAATCCCTTTTATTCCCCTTTTCTACTACATTAAGCACACATCAGCCACTAGAGAACATACCACCTTCCAGCCCTCGGAGCAACTAAGAGATTAAAAAGCAAACAAAATACAAATGAATCTTGCACAGACAAAGGGAACTTTGGCAATACAAAGCCTTCTGCACAAGGAAACATTTAACATTACTGTCCCCAAAAGATGAAGAGCCCAACCTGCAAAATGCACATTGCAAGTCTAAGGAGTGAAAGAGTTCATCTTCTGGATTTATATTCTTAGAAGGGAACATGTACCTCTCCACTGATGCCCTATTACTCTGTAACTGCTCTCAACGTACAGCTTTGGAGATTGATGAAATACCTAAGTGAAACGGAGGCAGCAACAATTTACTGCACTCGGCTGACAGCTCCTCACCATTTATAACTTAATTCTCTCCCAAGCTTGGTGGCTGCACCACAGAGTCCGTACATATTAACCCTTGGCAGTGACCTCCTAGAGATTTGTTCTTTTTAATCGCCCTTGTGCCACTTGCTGCTTCTTTAGGAGGGAGAAAAAGGGGTTGAAGAGCTTTTCGTGCTCTGCTTCCTAGCTTATTACAGTGGCTACATTTTCACCCTGCTAAGGAGGATGAAATACCATTAGAAAACATGCCCTGCAAAAACACAGGAATGGAAAATGCTTTTCTTGAGGTCAGTATAAAAGCTGCTGAAGGAGCACCTGGGCATGGCAAAGGGGAAAGAGCAACGCATGATGTTCTTTGGCAATTTAACAACAAATGGGTTTTATACACCCTGGAAACTCCTTGGATAATCTGGTTAGAGGCAGGTAACGTAGGGATGCAGCCAGTAGAACACAGGTTTCTGTGCTTTGCTGCAAGATTTCGCTTGCTTCATAATTAAACACAACGAATACGAAGCCACACCAAGGATTTGCCACTGAGTGCCAGCAACTAAATTATCTTGTTGAGAGTGATATAAAATGCATCACAGTTTGGCTGAGAAGAGCAGTGAGGAGATGGGATTGGTATCAGAGAATGAAACGTAGGAAGAAGGAAAAAGAGAACGAAAGGTACTCTGCAGAGGCAGAAAAATAATCAAGTTGATGCATTCATGCTTTGCTCTGAGTGAAGTAAGACAAATGAACACTCCCCACTCCTCAAATGCTTCACCCATTGCTTGATGGCTTGCTTAAAAAAGGCAGAGACGTGAATGATTTAAGAGCAATCATAAAACTACAAACTCCCTCTGCCTTGCACCAGCAGGGATAGAGCTGAGCTGCTGCATGGTGGTGTACCTGCCTCCTCACCCATTCAATCAGTTCAACACCCAACAGGACGCAGCAGATTTACAGCTTTCCCCAAGCCCAGTTAGACAGATGCCCACATGCCTTGGGTCCTTCTTTCTGCACAAGAAGAACTGGTTGTTTATCCCAAATCCAAGCACAAAGCTAAGGTGCTGGGATGATGAACATCAGCCAAGCTCAAAGCCCCAGCGTCTGAGCCCTTAAGTTGCTCACCATCACAGAGGCTGAAGCTTGATCCTAAGGAAGAGCTACACTGAGCAAAACTGCGCAAAACCCAAAGCTGGACTCAGGATGTGGATCATGATCCCAACCTGCTCCCTGGCATCCTGCAAGTTTTCCACCAAGGTGGTTTGCAGTAACACAGAGAGACCATGTCCTGTGTGGGATGTGGCAAAGACCCAAAGGACAAAGATGGGACAGCTCAATACACTTATTCTTCCCAAAACTCAAGGCACTGTCACCTCTCCACACCAACAGTGCCAACCCCTTTCCCCTTGGATCACCAATTCAAGGACAATACTCTCCCCCCAGCTTTCTGCTGGCAGCTGCTGGGGATGAAGCTGTTTCTGGGCTGACAGCTCCTGGCAACACAGATGGCCATTTATAACTTAATTCCCTCCAAAACTTGACAGAATCAAATCTGATTTATATTTAAACCCCAGAAATGGTGAGCAGATGGGAAGAACAAGGTTCTTCATCTGAAGAGCATTTAACGGCACGACAGAAAAATCACAACACTTGCTCAAAAGCACTTGATATTCATCAAGGCTCATTGCCCTCTCTGGTTCTTCTCCCCATCCTTCCCAATTAAAAGCATCACGTTGGCAGGTTAATGGGTAACACAACAGGCAGCTCCTGTAATGGGCTCTTGACATCCTGTGAGGCAGATGGAAGTAGTTGCCTCTATCCCGGCACTTCCTCACCCCATTTCTGTGCCCGCTGCATTTCCTAGTGGTAGCACAGCAGAAGTCCATTGCTCATTTGCATGCTTTGGAGAAAGCACTTTAGAAATGTGGAGCATCACAGCGAGGATTGGGCACAGAATAGTCCCCCACCTCAGTTTTCTATTTGGACCATCTGAGAGTTCAAAAGGAAAGCCCGTCCCTTGAAAAATGAGCTCAATGTGCCACATATTTCTCCAACAGATCCTGCTTTATTCAAGCACTATTCTACCTTTCACTGCAAGCAGAAACACATAAAAAGATAAAATAATTTCATTCCCATTTAGATAAACCCCCCATATTTGGAAAGATCACCAAACACCTCCAGGGCAAACCCAATATTACATCCAATGTGATAAAAAGAAACCTTTTGCTTGGGAGCCTCAAAAGGAATCAGAAAAAGGATCAAATTTAACACTAAAACATCACAGCTTTGCCAGAGATAATGCTGGAAAGATCCAAGATATTCACCTCATTCCTCCACAGCGTTGCAAAGGGATAGCCCCAAAATTCCTCTCCACATCAAGCATCTGTGATTCTGCGATTGTGAATGCCCCATCCCTGGCAGTGTTCAAGGCCAGGTTGGACACAGGGGCTTGGAGCAACCTGCTCTAGTGGAAGGTGTCCCTGCCCATGGCAGGGGGTTGGAACCGGGTGAGCTTTAAGGTCCTTTCCAGCCCAAACCACTCTATGATTCTATGATGAAGAGCTTAATTACCTGTGCTGGAAAATTGCTTGGATTTTCAGGCATCATTAATGGCAAAGGGGTTTTATGAGGCATTACAAATTCTGCTAAATTTATGACTATGGTTTATTTTGGTTAATATTTATGCTCCATTGGAAGAGAGCTATAAAAACAAATATAAAAGGATTTGCGAACCTATGCATGCCTTGATTTTAGATGCTATTACTTGGTCAATAATTACATTTCAGGAGTGTGTTATGAGGCAGCTAGAAGTCATAAGCTATGAATTTTGCTAAGCTATGAATTTTGCTAAGCTATGAATTTTGCTAAGGATGCTCTAGAAAGTGCTGCGACATTTGCCACCCAAGACACAAATCTCAGATGTAAATGGAAGGGAGATAACTAAAAATTAATTCTTTCCTCCTCCAGCACAGGGAAAGAAGCCAAGAGGACTCCAGCAGGATCCACCACGTACCTGAGGAAGCAGCAGGGAGAAAACGATGCCCAAAGTGGCCTCAAAGTTGTCTTTGAGCCAGAGCCCAACAGCGTGGATGCAGCCTCGCACATGGATGATGTCGAGCAGCTCCAGGCGCTACAAGAAGAGCAGAGAGAAGCATCATTGAGACGTTGGGTTGGGGGGAGATGTTATTTCTTGTGTTTGCTCCTTCTTGCAAGCCAAAGGAGTGACACGAGAAGTGTTTGGGAATTGATTTCTTGGATTGGACCTTTCCCTAGGTTTTCTTGACAAAAAACTGAGAGCTACAGAGCAGATCCACAGAGACACTGCAGCTCTCTGCTGTGATACAGTCCTGCGGTTACCTCTGAAGGCCTCAAAATCAGCTTCTCTCCTACAACCAAGCCTCAAAACCCAACTGAGGACCAGCATTTCTTGGGGCTGATCCAGAAAGGCCACTATCCAAATATGCCATGAGCTTGCCTGTGCTCTGCAAGCCTGAACAACACCCTGAGATGCCAGAGAAAAGCAATAGAAATTATTTTATATCCAGCTGCAACAGCAGCCATCCTTGGTGTGGAAGAGCTCACCTGCAGGTAACTGGGATGGGGGAAGGAGAAGCAAGTCTCATATATATGAAGGAAAAATCCAATCTAACCTCTTTATTAAGTGTCCTGTATCCACACAGGGTGTTAATGACTTCTCCAGGGACCTGTGAACAGAGAATTGGTGAACAGACTTGGCTTGGGGGAAGCCAAAGAGGAAATACAAGATATAAGGATAACAAATAAGAGGCAGAAGAGCTCACCCAGTTGCCTTGACCAAGCAGCTACTCCCAAACCTCACTTTGCTGCCATAGGCTCCATGTTGCCCGAGTGCAATGCTGAAACCGTGCACGTTGGCAGTAAGTTGTTGGGGGTTTTCATTTGATCTTGTTTTTTAATCACTTTTGTCTCCAGATTCTGATGTTCCAGAGGATGTCCGGGTCCCTCTAACATGTTTCCAGTGATTCAAGCCAGGACCACCTCCACAACATGCTAGCATATAGCAAAGCAGCTCTTTCAAAACATTTCCTTTCATTTCCCTCTTGTTCAATTCCAGCCGCCTTTTCTAACACCTTCAGTCACGTCTCTCCTTCATAATAAAGGTAATTGCACAGGGATTAAGTGTATTGGGCTCTCCAGAAATCAAGAGGGGATTACCCAAAGTCTTCCACCACTTTGTTGGAGGTTTTAGACATCCCGAAGGCTTAGATTTTTTGGCCAACAAGAATGTTTCAAGAGCTACAGCTAATGAGAGAAATCCCAGCCAAACACTGCTATTCAGGACCTCAAAAGTATTTCTTCTGCTTCTGCCAGGATGGAAAAAGATATCTTTTGGGTTACAAAACTGATTCTTGCTCATCCTAAAAGAAAGCAAAGCCAGAGAATAGCTCCAGCACATCCTGAGCTAGTTGGACACTTTGCACCTCTTGGAATTGATCTTCTGCTGGGTTTGTTTTTTGGCTTGTTTCATGGCTCAAACAGCAGCTTCCATAACACCACATACTCCTACTCTGTGCCCATCAAATAATCATGTGCTGAAATTATGATGCTTTCAGAGAGATGGTTTTGACAACCAGTAAAAGCTTCTGAACAACAAACCCAAAACATCTCACACTTCGGAGGCACCGAGATGAAAGAGAGAAATGTGCACATTCATTTAGATGTGGATTATGCTCTCCTGCAAGACACAGCATAAAGAAATGTGCACCTCCAGACAGACTCCAGCCCTAAAAGCTGCAACTTGTTCCTCTAAGTAATTGGCAGGGAAATTATTCCAGTGCCACCCTACCAAGAGCTTCTGTACCTACCACATTACTGACAGTGCTATCAAAAATCCCATCTCTCACTACTTCAAGACACTATTTACACACTGGGCATAGTTAAGGAGACTTATTAATCTGTGCATATGAAATTGCAGGGAAATCTGGAGATCAGCAGCAAAGCACCCATCAGCATCGCTGGGAGACATCTCATCCAAGGTTGGAACCATGAAATGGGAAGCCTTCAGCATAAGGGGGAGCTGCAATGCTCTTAATGTAAATGCTGTCGCCTAGAGTGGTATAAAGAATGTGTACATGCCCATGTGCTTTACATTAAAAATGGAAACTACTTGTCTTGACAGCTTTCAGTTGCCCTTGCTTTCCAGATTCACTTCCCTGGAGTCCTTCTGGTGAAACGCCATTGCTTTTGGTTTTCTGAACACATCTGCCTATGGCACAAATTCATCACTTTTCTTCCTTCTTTTGTTCAATAATGAAGGGTTTCTCAGTCACCTCCAGTCCTGCCAATCTGTCCAAGTAATTCCCTCAGCTCCTTGTATTTGGGAGAAGTATGGAAGATGTAAAAGCAAGGGTTTAGCCTAGCTTCACTTTTGTCAAGGTCTTGCACAGAAGAGGTCGGAGCTGAATTGGATTTCTAGCATAAACCAAGACACAAGCCTTTATTCTTCCAGAATACATTTTGATGACTTCAAAGATCACAAAAGAGCAACACGCAGACATTTAAAAGCCACTGAGGGCAGAGGACTGCAAGCTTTGCACTTCTTATTTAACCAACCGCTTTTCTGCTCAAAAGCAGTGCCAAGTGTCGGCAGTGACACTTCGCAAAGCATTTGGAGACACCGCACTTGGCAGAGGCACAGCTCTGCTGCACCTTCCCTGGAGAAGGCACAAATACATTGGAAAACCAGGCAGAAAAACAGGTAAGTGATCAGGATCCAGTTTCACATCCTCAAGCAAATGCAGGTGCCTTAGGCACTGTGAGCTGCTCTAAGGTCTCCCCTTAAGGAGCCTTCTGTTCTCCAGGCTGAACCAGCCCAGCTCTCTCGGCCTGGCTCCATAGCTCCAGATGGAGCCAGTATCCACCCGCATCCCGCATGGATGGGGCTGTATCTCATGGCTTGCTCCTATTGGCATCTTTTGTTCCTTCCACAATATTAAGTTTCCAAATAACCTCCTTCTGGTACCTCTACGTCAATCTCGAAGGTCCTCTAAGACAAAATGATTCGCTCTCCATCTTTCATTCATGAAGGTACAAATAGAGAAGGAGGGCACAAGAACAGAAGGCTTTCTCTCCCTAAAACCCAGTAAATTTATAACTGGTTGATAAAAAGCTTATTCACAGTGGGGAGACCATCATGTTCATCTCTACCCAATGCAAAAGACCTCAGATGTGTGCTCGGGTGGTCCCTGGTTATCCCTCCACCTGCATGGCCAATGCAAAATCTTCCCTTCAGCCCTCAAGTAACATATTTTGGTGGAAGGGGTTTTCAGTGGGGCTTGTGTGTCACTGAGACCCAAGCAGGTATGGCCAGAGTATCACACAGAGGTACCTTCTCATCCAGACGTGCTTCTCCCACCTTCTCAGCCAGGTGGGACCTTTTTAAGGTCAGCTATTTGGAGCTGACCTTTTTAAGGTCAGCAAATAGCTCCAAATAGACATGCTGGAGCTTATGGTAAATGCAATTATGGGATGTTCACTCTGTTGGTTAAACTATGCTTTTACTAGCTCGTTTCATGTTGCAGACAGCAGAAATCTCCCAAGGGAGCTGGCTCCTTTAATCCATTTCAGGTACTGTTGCTACTGTGTCCGGCTGATTTCTTCACTAACACTCCCTGCAGTGCCAAAATCAGATCTCTGAAGAACGAGGCCACATCTATCTGCCTGCTTACTGTGCTGCCCAAAAACAGGGTTTATTGCTCATGGAGATTTAGATGCGTTGAGTGAGGTCTCACTTCCCATTAAACCTCTCTGGTTGTCAGAGCCACATTCATGAGCTTTAAAATTCTTGACACTAATGGAGAGGATTTACTGTGGACTTTCCCTCCCAGGAGCTGGCTGCTCCACTGCTTCATTTGAGCATCCTCCAGACCCAGCTCATTGCAATAGGAAGCCAAAAACTTGCCTTATTTCTTACCCTACTATGTGAATCATCTGTGATTTCGTCTCTCTCCAGTATTTCCTTCTGCACTGAGGTCTTTTGTTTACCAAATTGTCACCCAAAACCATGAGGAGCCTAAAAATACTGAAAAATGCACTTGACTCTCTCCAACACATCCTCACTCATAGTACAAAAAGGACACCACATGAATTTCTAATTCCATCTTCAGGAGCTTTAGGGTTCTTAATCAAGGCCCTGATTAGAGATGACAATTATATTTGCAGCTGATTTGCATGTCAGGCTTCAACTGATAATTAAAACACCTCAGATTTCTCTCTTTTTCCATTAAAAACCCAACTACAATATAAGATTAATGATCTATTTTCCTTGTGCAGTTATTAAAGCCTGGGACATTGTTATTAATAAAGCCAGAGCCAACGCTGATGCTCCTGATGCCCTGAACCTTGAGGAGGTTTTGTAACCAGGATTATGCTCAGCAAATACTTTTTTAGCACCATTTATGGCATTTCTGGTCACAGCAACCAGGGATATTTGCACTTTTCCCCCTGCCTTGGCCCAGCTCCTGGCATTTTATCCACAGCATGTGTTAGATTGATTGCGATGAGGTGGACGGTTGTATTCAACAAGAGGGTGTCAGAGCACTTAGCTTAATCTCAGCAGGAAAGCACTGCTTGGTGGGGAGTGTCTTGATGTTCAGCTCTGAAAATCAGCACAGGAGACCCTAATGGCTCTGAAAATCCACTCCCTGCTCTCTCCATCTCTATCCGACCCAACTCACAGTGTGTTGGAGATGCAGCCTTGCAATGGCACTTGCCCATGAGACATTTCTTATTCCATTGCACAAGGGTGGCTCTTTATCCAAACACCTCCCCAGGCCCCATTTTCAGCACAACCCTCAAAAATGTCCTCATTACAAGCAGACACCAGCAAACATGATCCCCACATACCACTAAACCCTGCAGCAGCCAGCTGAGAATCATGGAATCAACTGGGTTGGGAAAGAGCTTTAAGCTCACCAAGTCCAACTGTGCCCCAGCACTGCCAAGGCCACCACTAACCCATGGCACTAAGGCCTCGGCTACACGGGGTGTGAACACTTGGTGACTCCAGCACTGCCCTGGGCAGCCTGTTCCAATGCCTGAGCACCCTCTGGGGAAGGAATTGTTCCTAATCTCCATCTAAACCTCCCCTGGTGCAACTTGAGGCCGTTTCCTCTCGTCCCATCACTTGTTACTTGGGAGAAGAGACCTACCCCATGTCACTGCAACCTCCTTTCAGGTCCTCTTGAAGAAAATTATCCTCTTGGACAGGAAAGCAGAAGACATGAGCTCATTCAGATCAGTGCTGAGAGGCAGCCAAGTTCTTTTAAGATGCTGCTATTTCTTTGCAAAAGGATCCTCCAAACCATTTTATGTCACAGGTTAGGATGAAAAACAGGAACTCGACATTTCTAACAACTCCTTGGCATTACTAGTCCAGTGCTTTGGTATTTATTTTGCATTAAAACAGCAGAGCCTACTAAAATAGTGTAGCCCATATATATATATTCAAGACCAGGTTGGACAGGGCTTAGAGCAACCTGCTCTAGTGGAAGGTGTCCCTGCCCGTGGCAGAGGGTTGGAACTGGATGAGCTTTAAGGTCCCTTCCAAACCATTGGAAGATTCTATGCTATATTTCTTAGTTTATTTAGCGTCTCACACTGATGTGGTCTCAAACCACTCTGCAAGATGCTACAGCACAGAAATCTGCAGTAATAACCCACTGGAAGAAGGTGTTTTGCTGAAATACTGATTGAAATAAAACCACTTTTCATGCCTTGGCTGCCTTACCTTCCTGATACAGCATGTGTAGGGCACCCCACATGCCAGCAGCCCACTGCCATTGCAGGAGTGATACTGGTTAACCTCCCAGTCTCGGTACTCATCCCCACCACAGCAAGAAAACTGCAAAGAGAAGAAAAGGAGAGGATGAGACGTGCAGCTGAACCAACCCAGACCCCTCCAGCCCACCAACTCGTCTCCCCTCCCGCCTTGCCCTGCATCTCCAACACCACTTTGCAACACCATTGACAAACCCAGTTATCTCTTGCTTTCCAAGACCCTG
Organism: Strigops habroptila; assembly: GCF_004027225.2. Classification (NCBI taxonomy): domain Eukaryota; kingdom Metazoa; phylum Chordata; class Aves; order Psittaciformes; family Psittacidae; genus Strigops; species Strigops habroptila. The sequence goes on along the minus strand of NC_044297.2, from coordinate 697,410 downwards.
AATGGGAAGTTGAAGACACTGTGTACAACCAGAAAAGTGGGTGTTCAGCCCTGTTTTAGAGGCGTGCAGCAGTTAGATGCCTCCACGCCTGTATTGGAGACGTCCCTGCTTTCACCTAGGAAAGATCAGGCTCATTCATGCTTCACTGATTTAATTACAAGTGACTAATCCATCCTATTCCTGGGATGTGCAGGAGATCTGGCTCTTTCAGCACCTTGAATGGATGTATTTCTTAGCCCTTGAAGGCAGCTCAGCTGGTTGATGCCAGTCAACAAAATGCTAATAAAGCTCCACAGTCTAACAGGGATTTCTCTTCCCGTCAAGTTAAATTAGAGATCAAATGCTACAGCTACAAAGGAAAAAAGCTGCTTTTTTCTTCTGTTCACACAATGAAGAAAAAAAAGGAGAAGTTTAATGAAAGTCATTTTCTGTTCTCCACAGAATAAAAATGGGCTTCTTATATACAGAGTCATCCCTTCTCTTGGTAAACAAGCTTGAATCTTTACATGTTTCCCTCAAAGAAAAGCCTGAAGTGAGCAGGAGAGGTAAGTGTGCTGGATAAGACAGAGAAAAACCATGTTTTCCCCATTTCTTTAAGCAGCACACTATTCAAGAAGCAGGTTTGGGGAGAGGTTTTACCCTGGGAGCATCTGCTGCCCTTCCTGCTGATGGGCTGGTGGCAATACTTGGCCAACAGGAGGAGGACAAGCTACCAGCTCTTGGGGTCCTACTGGCCTCCTCCCATGCCAAAATGGGCAGATACGGCCAGGAGCAGCCAACCCACGCATTTACAACTGGTTTCTAACTTCCTACCTTTAATTCCTCTATCGCTTTTAATCCTACTTGTATCAGTGAGGAAGGTCAGCTTGCAAGAGTGACCTAGAAAGAGGGGGAGAAAAACACCTCAAGGTATATTTGTAAGTGCTACCCATTTGATATCCCCATGCTGCAAAGAATGCTTTTATAACTGCACAAAAATTGGTCCAAAATCCTTACAATGAGGCTTTCTAGCTGCCAGGAAGCCTCACTGGGGTGGTTTCTTCTCTGTAGAGAGAGGTTTAGCCCCAACTACTGTTGTACATATAAGCTAGGGCAGACTTCAGTGTGGGTTTTACTTCCATGGAGGCTCCTGGAGCTCAGAGAAACATAACAAGAAGAAAAACTAAAGAGAACCCATGGAAAGAGCCTCACAGGTTGCATCGGAGGAGCTTTCAGTATTGAGGACCACTGCCATCACTGGTTAGATGTGGGCTTGTAACAGCAAAATCCACAATCCTCAGTCGAACCATGCTGGTGAAAGCTGCCTTTAATCTTCCCCAAGAAGAAAGGAAGAGCTTTGCAAGCCCAACACCCTCATCCATTGCTTCAAGCCTTACTTTGAGTTTGGAGCCACTCATGTTTGAATAAGAACAGCAGCTCCAGCAGCTCTCTGAAATTCAAATCCTGTGCACAGTGAAGCAGCATGAACCCTCCGCTTCTACCTGTTCTTAGCAACCCATTAAAGAAGGATAAAGCGAGGAGCAGTAGAGAGCTCCAGTTACTGACTTGAGGCAAACCTGGGCTTTTGAGTCATTGTGGTCTCTAGCCTCACATCCACGGGCTGCAGAGGCAGCAGTGCAGCAAAAATGAGGCATAAAAACCTAAGTCTTATTTCCTTTAGGGCAATGCATTTCCATATCTAATTGCTCACAGGCAGCCAGACTGAGGACATCTTGACAGGTAAAACTACATTATTTGCATCCTGGTAATGTAAAATATGAATGTGTGGCACTTCAGACCATAATTACTGATTATTTTTACTGTATGATACTGGTGTCAGTGTGTGAAGGCAGCTGGCTCCAGTTTAAAGCATCACTTGAGAGGCAGTTGAAGAAAACTCAAATCCTAAGGAGCACAGTGTGGTTTTGCCGGACTTAAATAAGCTGTATGCCAGCTAACCTATGCATAGACAAGGTTTTTAATAAGGAAAATGGCAAGAATTACCCCAAAATGATAAAAGGCTGCTCAAAAAACAGGTCTGGGTGCAGCCCATCCAGACTGACTGCAAGTTTTCAGCATCTCAAAGGGAACTGGGCTGCTCAGGTCCCATAAACCCAATTCCCCTTCTCTTCAAAGCAATTATTCCTCTGCATTGCTTCTCCCCAGTCCCTCAGGATGAAGCAAGTCTGCATTTCAATCACTGACATTGCTGGTGTTCCGGGATAATAAATAGAAAAGCTCATAGCAAGAGCTGCATGTTCTTGCAAAGCTCCTTCTCACAAGATAAAAGATGCTACTGTTGAAGACTTATCAACACTCTAAGTGGCCATAAGTTCTTTGAGAACAGAGAGAGACTTTGAGATGAAGATCTTTCCCTGAAAACTTTTAATAACATCCTAGTGAAGAAGTAGACAGGAAAAACTCTAAAAATGAGGTGAGATTCTGAGGTAAGTGCCTGATCCTCACTTGCTTGGAGACACAGAAATCTTCCTGCAATTCTATCTGCTTTATCTGGAGATTTGTGACCTAACCTTGCCAAGGCTCATTGAGGATGGCTCCAGCTTGGGCTTTCTGGCTGCTCACTTATCATTCAGAGAGGTCTGAATTATGGTATCCTCTTAGAGAGGCCAGAGTACAGCTTGGAAAGATTCAGATCTTCCTCAGAATCAGTCACGTCTTCAGACCTTCCAAGGGCTCCCAGGCTTCTTAATGCACTCAGCTCAGAAATGACGACTCCAAGAGTCAAAAGAAGGTTTTTACGCCAAGAGAGGGGAGTGTGGAGGGCACCACTGGCCTGAAATGCCAGCTACATCAAAGGAGCTTCACAGTCTCCTTTTCTTCAAAGTGAGAGATAAGATTCATGGATTTATGATGCTTCAAGCCATAATGAATGGTGAACACACAAAGTTCATCTGAAAGCAGCTTTGCTGGTAAAGCTCTGGCTCTGCTCTCCAAAACCAGCCCAGGAAACAGAACATCACTGCCATTTCCATCCAGATCTCAAGGTTTGGGGTTTTTCCACTTCTATTTTCATTCACCAAATGCTTCAAGCCAAGTGCTTCACTCCCACAATTACACAAAGAATGGGTGAACCAAATATCCTCACTCAAAACATGAGCAAACCAACATCCCCCAAATGCCCAGGAAATTGGGAAAACCAAATGATAAGTTAGAGCCAACCAACATACACTTAATGATGTGGAGAATACCTTCAAATCCTGACTTTCCTTGGCTGTTTCATGTACTCGGGGGGGATGCATCATTGCTTTGCTGAAGCTAAACCTTGGCTTTCAAGAGAAACACATCTAGCCAGGGCTCGATGGTGGGCATTAGGAAGATGTTTTAATTTAACACTTCATTTAATATTTAGGACGTCAAACAAACTACATGGTGCATGAAATACAGCTGCAGCATAGCAAAAGTTAGCTTAAAATAATGGGAGGACTATTTTATTGACCTGCAGGTTGGCTTGAGGATGGGAGATGGATCCTGCCAGCTCCTGGCAGGCTCCAAGCGATCGATATGAGACAGAATATGCAACTACACACCTAAAGAAATTAAAGCAGACTGTGCCAAGCCCCAGAATTGGCCTGGACATGGCTCTTGCTCCTGGTGTTGCCTATGGAGAGGTCTCCTCTCCTTCCAGCTACTGCATGAAAACACTCTGTCTGCAATTTTCCCATTGAGACAAGGGCTTGGCCAGCTACTGAGAACACCTCAAGTAAAGAGACTTACCTAAGGAGGCCTATCTAAGCTCACTTGCAGCCCTGAAGCAGATTTAGCACATGTTATTTTATTCCTCTTTCTCTCTCTATGCAGGTTGGGGTAGTGACCAAAAAGCTTTCAGGTGTTAGACACCAGTTTCTCATTGAGATCGGGAAATGTATGGTCCATACCATGGTGTGGAGAAGAAGATGCTCTTCGCAGGGCATTCGGACAGCAGAATAACTCACCAAAGAGCCCTGTGGGGTGAGCTTGGAGAACAGCATGAGGCAAAACTGTGCAAACAGAGCAGTGTCAACCCCAAAAGATAAAAGATACTTGAGACGGATCAAGCAAAGCAGCCGAGGGATGGGAATAAACTCTAAAAACACAGAGAGAACTGCTTCAGTGAGGCACAGATTGACTATTTCTTCACGCCCAAATGCCCCCAATGCCACCTCCACAGCCAAACCTTTTCTTGTACAAAATCCAAGATGTTCTTGAAGTCAAGGTCATCGTAATAGTGCCTGATGCCCGCTTGGATGTTGGAGTGGAAAACTGCATTCATCTGGGGACAGAGAAAAACCCAAAACGTGGCTCGCACATGGAAAAGGCACAGGGAAAAGAATGCAAAACATGAAGGATTTTTCATAGCAAGTGTTGCCTGCTGTTACTGCAGTAAGAGTTGAACCCACACGCTGGGATAAGCCTACGTCTCGGGGCAAAAGTCATCATTTAGGGTTCAGCAGCATCATTTCTGAGCTCTCAAGGTGAGCAGCACCCATAGCACCTCTCTGTTTCCTGCACATGCAAGCAGACCCACCTGATTTTTCCTATTACATTTTGCTATTAAGGTGAATTCTTCAAAATCTCCCTCAAGCTCTCCAATCCCATTGGATTTTAATCACTGGATAGGGGATGGTGCTGCTGCATTAGGAGGGGTTGGAGAAGGTGAAATGGGCTGCGACAGCCAACACGGCCGGCTGCAGAGTGATTTATCCATGGGATGAGCTACAGGCAGGAGCAGAGACCTCATCAGAGCCCTCAATCACTCTTAATCCCAACAAAACATTCAGCAATTCAATCATGCCCTGAAAGGGAACGGTGCAGCCAAGGCTGGGGCTCTCCCTACTGCTCCTTCAGCCCTATCTCAGAGGACAATTTGACACATTTAGGCGCTTCACATTAAATGCTAATTGAATTGAAAATGTCTTTTACAGATGCCTGGGAAGCTTATTAGTGAGCTGGGAATGAAAGCTCGGAATGGCCTGTGCAGAGCCCAGCACAGGTTTGTCGTTGACTCCTGACAAAGCGCCAAGCAGAACTATTAATGAAGGGAAAAGGAACTTGTTTTATCTGAGTTGGAAGCAGGGGAAAGGAGCGGGGGAAAGAAAATGTTGTTTTTCATAATTCACTCTGACATGAAAATTAGAGGTTGGGCAAACCAGGAACAGGGAGAAAGAAAGAGAAATGAAGGCACGTCAGAGCGGCAGATAAAGCAAGGGAACAGCCGAGGGGATGTGAAAAACCTGGAAGGAATTGCTCACATGGAAGTTTGTTAAGATGTTCATCCCTGGTTTGCCCACCTCTAAGCCCAACACAATGGGCAACACCCGGGTTTTACCATTCTCTGCTTGGTTTAGCCCAGCTAGGCTCATCTCATCCCCCGATCCTATTGACCTCCAGAAAGATGCCAGCCTGGAGGCAGCCTCTGGAATTAAACCTTGGTTTTAAGGGGGGAGATAGATGTCACAGGGTTAAATCATTCAGTTCTGATTATGAGACCTCTCCACCCCTTTCCCTTCAAGGACACCAAACCCATTATCTCCAACAATCTCCCCAAATCCATTTGCATATGAACAGAGCCCATTTCAATGCTCAGTAGCTCCAAGGCCACTAAATTCATTCCTCGTCCTCGCTTATTTAATATAAAAATCCAATTAAATGTGTTTTTAACAAGTTTAATAAACAACCATTGTTCCAAATGCAGATTTGTGCCTCTGAACAATTTCAGGGCATGTGGATTCATCACTTGTCGGATCTCTTTTCTCTCTTCTTCATTGTTTGATTTTTAATTAGGTTTTGATAATGCCCAATACATCTAAATTAAGGGACAATTCAGGCTTTAATGGTTTCTACTCAATCCAGGAGTTTAGTTACAAACTGCAACCTCTCTCCTGATGGTACCAGTGTTTTCCCATTGTATTCCTGCAGCGCAGGATGGTGCTAAGCACCACCATTGAGGCTCAAAGGTGGAGCAAAGCAGAAGATTTAAAGATTAATTCCACAAAATACAGCCCCTGTGTGGCAGCACACATTGATTTTCTATATGTGAGAAGGACTCACGCAATCTGATTTTCCTCAAAGGACATCTCTCCATCAGTACACCATGTTTTTCAGGGTTAAGAGGGTTTTGGAAAGCTCTGGGAAGCTGCTGGATGGAATTGACTGCAGCATCCAAAAAGCAGCGTCCTTCCCCATTGCCTCCCTTCACTTTGAGGCTCACCAAGCACATCAGCCACAACCCCAACCTGTCTTTGAGGCTCACCAAGCACATCACTCCCAACCCCAAATTGTCTTTGGTGGTCCCTAAGCACATCATTCCCAACCCCAACCTGTCTTTGGGGCTAACCAAGCACAGAATTCCCAACCTTGATGGGTTTGAAAGCATCTTTGTGCATAGGGGAATCAATTTTTAGAGCCCATAAGGAGGTATTTCAGGTGCTGTTCTCCTGCCTCGTGCATTCACTGAGCCAGCAGAGATTGAGATTAGCTATTTAATAGCTTGATCGATTGCAGGGGTATGATTAAATTGAACATGGCAGGGTTCCTTTAGCAGAAGGCAGGCAGCCAGGAAGGACACACGTTGGAAGCATTTACCATCAGCTCTAACTCAAACTCGATGTTGCAAACACAAGCCACCAGTTACCATGCTTGAGGTGAGGAGCTTAAAGAGTGCCCAGAGAAGCTGTGGCTGCCCCATCCCTGGCAGTGTTCAAGGCCAGGTTGGACACAGGGGCTTGGAGCAACCTGCTCTAGTGGAAGGTGTCCCTGCCCGTGGCAGAGGGTTGGAACTGGATGAGCTTTAAGGTCCCTTCCAACCCAAACCAGGCCAGGATCCTACGGTTTTCCCCCCCGATGACATGTGGGGCTGCAGTTTGTCACAGTTCAGCATCCCTGAACCTGCTGACTGCACCTACCTTGTTTTCAAAGATGATTTCAATGAACAGCAGCAGCAGCTCCATGAGGAAGATCACCAGAAGAACCCAGAAGAACTGAAAAGAGAAAGGGAAAGATTAGCCCTGCTCCAAGTCAGGCTGGGTTGTCTGTCAGTGGTTAACCACAACAAGGGAGACCTAGAAACCAAAAGCTGCTTCAAAACACTTAAAAATCAAATAAACTTCATTACAAGCTCCCCAGAGGCCTGTAGATCTCTTCTAAAGATCTCAGGCCTAATAGGGGAAGGGAGGAAGAGAGGATTGAAAAAAGAAACCAGATACAATTCGAATGGCCAAGATGTATACAGGGAAATATGTAACGTGGATGCAATGGAAGAAAATGTTATAGAAGCATAGAATGGTTTGGGTATCTAACCTAGCTCTATTCTTTGACAGTTTAAAGCCATTCCCCTTGTCCTGTCCCTACAGGCCCTTGTCCAAAGTCACTCTCCAGGTTTCCTGGAGCCCCTTTAGGCACTGGAGCTGCTCTAAGGTCTCCCCTTCAGGAGCCTTCTCTTCTCCAGGCTGCCCCAGCCCAGCTCTCTCAGCCTGGCTCCAGAGCAGAGCTGCTCCAGCCCTCGCAGCAGCTCCGTGGCCTCCTCTGGCCTCATTCCAACAGCTCCACATCCCTCTTGCATTATCTCAGGGTTAGATATAGGTGTGCAGCATCCCTCTGTGCTGGAATGCTGGCACTTGGTTGAACACTGACGATTTAAATCTGGGCATCCAGTGGAGGATCATCATCCCTCAGAGTACAGGCAGTGTCTCATGCCTCTGAGGATTGACTGTGCCAACATTCGGGCTGGAAATCAATGCCCTGATGGTGCAAATTCCTTAAACTAGAAGGTCTGATGTTCTTGCAGCCCAAACCTACCAGTCTCCTAGTGCTTTGGTTGCTAGCTGATAGGTCTCACATCCAACTTTGCAGAGGACGGAGAGCAAAGCTCTGCTTAGCTCACGCTTGTCTCCCCAAGTCCATCAGCAACTTTTGAGACTTGCCAGAGAAAGGAAGGTGGAAAGTTACCATGGAAACCTTAGGAAAAATCCTAAAGCAAGTTAAAAAAAATAATAAAGGGAGGAGGAAAAGGTAATTTACTACCAGGATATTCCCTTTGGCCTTTGGTTTATTCGAACACCCCATTTCCAAACGCAGCACAGGTACCCTCATGCCCCTAAATTGTTCCCCAAGCTTGGCAAAACCAAAGCACTGATGCAGGAAAACACCGCTTCATGCCCCAAATCATTTGGGTTTTTAATTAACCACCCATCAAGGAGCTTTGTGACATGTGTATTTGGTAAGAGCCAGCTCGTGTGGTCCCACTGGAGGAGCACCACTTCATCACCAGCTAAATCAGCTCCTAACGGGTCGGGTATCATTTAGGAATCCCATAATTAAGGACTATAATTAACCAAGCACCTGGTATCTTGTAGGAAGAGATGATACACAAAGCACCGCACGGAGCTAAAGCACTAGAAACAGGGGCTGCTTCAGGAGGAAGCCCAAGGTAACGTGGTTCATGGCTTTACCAAGCAGGACATGTCTGCATCTTGCAACACTGCAGCAAGAAAGAGAAATTCAGGTTTGGAAATATTTTTGTTCCTCAGCCTTAGTTAAAACCCCCAAAAATAAATAAGTGTGAATCATAGCATCCCAGCCTGGTTTGGGTTGGAGGGACCTTAAAGCTCCTCCAGCTCCAACCCCCTGCCACGGGCAGGGACACCTTCCACTAGAGCAGGTTGCTCCAAGCGCCTGTGTCCAACCTGGCCTTGAACACTGCCAGGGATGGGGCAGCCACAGCTTCTCTGGGCACCCTGTGCCAGCGCCTCAGCACCCTCACAGGGAAGAGCTTCTGCCTCAGAGCTCATCTCAATCTCCCCTCTGGCAGCTTAAAGCCATTCCCCTTGTCCTGTCCCTACAGGCCCTTGTCCAAAGCCCCTCTCTCCAGGTTTCTTGTAGACCCTTTAGGCACTGGAGCTGCTCTAAGGTCTCCCCTTAAGGAGCCTTAAGTTCAGCCTACAGGCTGAACAAGCCCAATTCTGTTGCCAAACCCATGGGAGGCTCCTCTGAAAGCACCAGCTCTTCCCAGAAATCAAGAATTTGACTCTTGGTGCAGGTCACCAGGTTTTCCTGCTCTTTCCAGTGTTTTGGCCATTGTTCAGTCTGCACTGATTTTGTCCCTGACTATTTCCTTCTTTTGGTGTCCATTTCTGCCATAAAGCTTGTCAAGGCAAGACATAAGAGGCAGGGTTTATGCAATACAACTCAGCCTGCTTTGTGCATATCGAAATCAAGGCTAATATTTAATATCAAGGTTTGGTATTTGAGTTATAAACAAACGTGGGCATGTTGGGCACAAGTCTATGGAATGCCGGCTGTACCCAGCTATTAGAAAACTGATGCCTGAATGCAGCTTTCAAATGCTCCATCACATAAGGGTCACAGGTAGCAAAACCCACTGTTCCCAAGAAATCAAGCCAAAAAAGAACTGAGCTCACAGCTTTTATAAACAGGGGGAAAGTGCAGCATTATCTGCAAAGAAAGACACGGCAGATGCTGACTGCAATCCCTTGCAAGAGAGAAACTGGGAAGTCACATAGGTGATACCCAGCTCCCCCTGGACACCCCACAATCCATAACCTTCATGTCTTCAGAAAGCCCATCATTTCCCTTATAATTTATAGAGGATTTGCAAGAAAAGCCACCATCAACTTAGGTTTCCAGAATAAGCCTTGAAAATGGAGCAGTCGGAGCAAAAACCAGCTCTTCTTCCCCCAAGTAACAGCTGCACAGAGCATGAAAACCCTCACTGCTACATGAACATAGCAGTAAGCAGCCCTGGTTTTGCATCCGTAAGGGTTGGAGCAATCACCAGTAACTGTAATGCACATTTAGGAGCTGGCAAGATCCACGATCGTCTCTTTTACCTAGTGCACTGCAGTCCTTGCTGTCTGCCAGACTAAATATATCATCATTTTGTTCCTTAAAAAGACTTCAGCACCAAAATCAAGAGCAAAAATCCACATTAAACAGCATTTAACCCCACCTTGAGCTGCTGTAAGGTTTAAAATCACAAAGCAGTACACTGAGGAACTGGTTTTTCCCCAGTTTCTGCCGAAATTCAGCCTTTACATGGAAGTGGTGACTCTTTGGCCACGGTTTCACTGCTCACATCCCTGTGAGGAGCAATCACTGCAGAGGAGAGACCAGGAAGGTGCCCGAGGATCTCACCCATCCCAAAGCAAAGCCCAGCCTGAACAGAGAAACTCCCCAATAAAACCTTCATCTTGCTGAAGACAGATGGATCAGGGAAAAGTTGCTCAATCCTCACTTCATTAAGACCCGCCGCAGCCAGCTCCCTTTAAAGAGCTCATCAATCCCAAGGCTCACAATAAATTATGGTATTTCATTCCCTCAAATACCTTGACAAAAAGATTAATCACCCTCATTGCCATGATCAGGCTGCTCCTTCCCTCCTCTAACAAGTCTCCAGAGCTGTTTTGTTCATCATTAATCTCTGTTGAAGCCCAAATGAGCACAGAAGGAAAGCGCCGAGGGACCACATTCAGGTTTTAAGAGGGATTCCTGGAGTCTGGGGAATAACCAGCAAGTAATTCCCCAGAATAGGGTTGGGGTTATTTTACACAAGCAATACATAGCTTGCCTGGAGTGATCCCTTCCCATATGCCCTCTGTGTGTTTGGTTTTCTGCCACCTCCATACACCAGATAGGATGTCTTCCTGTCAAGTTTCGTCTCCCTGAAGCTTAAAACCTATCTGAAATACAGAGTTGGTCCAGAGTTAATGCTTCCAGCCGTGGGTCTGGCTCCTATTGGGATGCAAACTGACTAGTGCTTCATTTCCAGAGCATGGCAGCGTGCATCCACCTGCAATTTCCAGCTCAAACACATCCTCACCAGGCAGAAAGGATGAACGTGGGCCAGGGAAGAATTGCAGCAACTGAGGCTGGGGGATGAATAAACCATGCAGAGATTCATTCATCACCAGCCCAGGGAAGGAGCTTTGAGCTGAGCATCACTCCTGAGCTCAGATGCACTCAAGACACTTATGGCAGTAGGAGATTCAGACATGCCCAGCCTGAGTGTGGCTCCAAGGGGATTTTGGATGGAAGAGGGGTGCTCTGTTTATCTTTCTGCCTTCTTGAGGAATTTTGCATTCAAACAGCACAGGCAGATCATAAGAGCTGCCTAATTTAAGAAATCAAGTGTGGGGTTTGCTGAGAACAAGTTACTGGTTGTACTTACAAGAAAAGACTCTACAAGCCCCGTATAATGAGACCCTATAGGAGCAAATGGAGGAGGAGTGGAGGGATTTGAACCCCCTCTGTGAAGGGTGGAGATAACTTTATCCTCATTCCAGGCCCTATAGTCACCATTAAACCCCTGTGGGAACAGGTATTCATGCAAATAACACCCCCCAGCACTTCATTTTGATCCATTCCTAGAGATGCTTGTCCAGCAAAGAAGCTGTGTCAGCCCCACTGAAGCCAAGGAAAGACTTTGGACCTATTAACATAAAAGTGGTCATCAAGGGATGGAAAATATGGATTTCACACCCCAAGATGAAAAGAGACTTGTGCAGTCTCATTTCTCTTCTTTAAAGCCTGCATCACCCTGGTTTTGCATGCACAACAACACTTCACAGGATGGTGGTTCTGAGGTTTCACCCTATTTTGGGGCATCCAAAGCAGGAACTGGTCGTTCCCTCTTGATAAATGGGAACAGACCGAATGTTCAGGTAATGCAGAGGCGTGTGATGAATCCTTCCCTCTACCTGTGAGGCCACTAAATCATCCCCTTAGCAAGCTCCTGCCGCCGCCTCTGCTTTCCTTGAGACCACGGCTTGAATGGAGCCCAGAAACACGAATCCGGTCACATTTCTCCCGAGCTTGAAACTTTAAGTACTGCTTTGAAAGAGCTGTTTCTTCCTAATGACACGTTAGAGCTTTCTCCCACACAGAGTGGCCCTTTCTAAGGGTTCGCTTCTCTTCTGACAGACAGTTGCACACAGCCCTTCCTCTGAAAGCCCCAATCACTGTTTATTCCCACATAGAAACAGCTTTCAGTGTTGCTTTGAAGGAAAGGGAGAAAAACACTCCAAGCTGTCAGCAATGTCTCTTACGCAGATAAAACAAGGACAACAAAGCCCAGATGAAGCCACTTTGCAGAGCATCTTCTGTTCTGGCAATACAGTAATAACCCTCTCTGCCCAGGACACTCCTATTCATATAAACCATGCAATGTGCCCCTTCTGCCCATGCACCCAGGCTGGGGGTCATTACCCCTATGTGGGTTTCATGCCTGCATTTGCCCAGCCTGGAGTCAAAATATACATTTCAGAAGCTAAATAACCAAGCAGCCTGGTTTTAATCTCAAAAGGTCAGTAGCCTTGCAAATAACCAAGAGGGACTCCCTAAGAGAGCCTGGGTACCAGCCTTACCTCCACTGAGCCCCACAGATACCTGCTCTGCCCCTTTGAAGATCAAATCTGCTCCCTAGACCTGGCAGAAATGCTGTTTTCCCCCTTCTGGGCTTTTAAAGGCTGCAGCTGGGTCTATTTTTGGCTGCTGTTAACCCTTCCTTGGCTACAGCCCTGCTACCCTCTGCTCCCATTTCAAGACCAGGATGGACACTGCAGCTAGAACATGCTCATGTTCCCCAAAACCCAAAGAAAAGGAGGTTTTTAAGGACAGGGATGGATGTTGCCTCTCAGACTCCCCCCCCCCTCCCCCCCCATTCATTCCATGAGCAATGGCTCCTTTCAGATCTAATTTGTTTCAGAGTTTGAGGGCCAAGCAATCAGATTTTCCCTCTTTCCAAAGATCTCTGTGCCTGCTGCTTTCCCCCAAACAGGGGAAATACTTCAACAGCAAAAGCAGCTCAATCCTTGAATGTGCTGAAAATCCTAACGCAGATTAAACCACTTGAATGCTATTAATATCATCTCAGACGTTGCAAAACCCTCTCCTCTGCCTTATCCCAGTGCTCCCCAGCATCCTTTCGTTGTGCCGTCGGTAGCACTGACTTTGAGGGATGCTGCGGACCCACCAGCACTTCTTTGGGAATAACAATGAAGCATGAGAGATAACTTCTATTCATTAACAATTCACATTGAGAGGGTAAATAACTTGAGAGATGTTGATAAATAATCCTGCTTGGAGGATTTTGAGGAGGGAGTTTGTAATGTCAGCCCTTTACTGGGCTTTCCAGATGCTGTGAAGCCCCATTAATTCACTGCTGGTATTATTGTACTGGCTAATTTAGTGATTGGATTACAAAAGAAAGGGGTGAGCACCAAGGAAAGAAGTGCAACATGCTGGGAGTTTGCTTTTTGCTGTGCCCAAAACCTTCCCAAAGTGCTCCTGGAAAGATGGTGAATGCAAGAAATTCAGTGTGGAACTGCCAATATTTAAGTGTGGCAAAAGAATCATTCAGGGCTCCAGCCCCCTCTTCTCCCTCCGAGCTAAACCTGGGCCAAGCAAATCCCAGTTTAAAGCCTGTTGCAGCGATTGAAAGAGGTGAGCAACTCTTAGAGGAATCAGCCACTATTTGTTGCACAAAGCTCCTTCTGCTACTCTGGGGTTTCCCACTTTGCCTCAAGCAAATGAAATAAGTGAAATAATGGTAATTCAAAAGGATTGAGAACCACAGATTTAAAGGAGAACAAATGAGAGGCAGAGAGCTGGGTAAAAACTGCTAGAAGGGTCCCTGTAAGGCTTTTTCCTAACCACTCTGTGTGGCTACGCAGGAAAAAACCAAAAGCAGTGGTGGTTTTGCTTTGAGAACCTGTAATCGGAGTGTGCTGTGTAATCAGGAAGCAATACAAAAAACATGCAGCTCCCCAAGCAAACCTCTGCAGCAAGGAGTTTCTTCTATCACTTTTTCCAGCAGGCTTCATCAGGAATTAGGTTTTTTGGAGAGTTAAAGCAGCACCATTCAAACTTGCTGATATCTCTGGAATAGCCAGAGGAAAATCCTCATTGTGGATGCAGGAAGCTGAGCCCCCCAGCTCGCAGACCCCAGCCTAGTCCCCAGGAAGCATAAAGAGAAATGGGGTTTTACTGTGATGCTTTGCATGAAGCATCATAGAATGGTTTGTGTTGGAAAGGACCTTAAAGCTCATCCAGTTCCAACCCCCTGCCATGGGCAGGAACACCGTCCACTAGAGCAGGTTGCTCCAAGCCCCTGTGTCCAACCTGATCTTGAACACTGCCTTCTGGTCTTGGAAATTTGACTCTTTACTGCAGATCCTCAAGGGATAGTTTCTTTTTGCTGGCCTGGTGGCAAACACATTCTGGGGTCCATAGAGGAGCTGGATATCCCCTGCAAATCCTCTGCTCTCATTCCAGCACCATGATACCATGAGGAATTTACCCAAGTCAAATATCCAAGTGGTTGAAGAGCAAGTGATGCACCCCCAAAACATTAACTCTTTACACCTATTTTACCCAATTCTTCCAAACTCAAGAGAGAAATAAGGAGAAAGTGCTAGTTAGTGGTATTTTTACCTCTTCTGGCTTAAAACTGACTTTCGGTGGCTGCTGTAGGGTCATGAATTAGCATTGGCAATGTGGCAGAGGGATGCTTTATACGGCACTGCTGGAATAGAGGTTTTCCAGGTTATTTTTTGCCCCTTTCTCTGCAAGATCGGAAAGAACCCCAGCTGCTTGGAGCAGCTCAGACCTCCAAGTGCTCCTTCACACGTGCGTTTCTCTGATTGCTTTTATTCAGGCCCCCCAAGCTTCAAATCACTGTAGGAGCTGACTCTCTTCGAGGGGGAATTTATCTTCCCAGGAGGACAATTCTCCATCCACACAATAGCTCTGTGATTGCCAACCATTTCTCACTCCCCTCTTCAAACCTGATCTATCTGCCACTCTTTCAGCATTTCATCTCTCTATTTACACGTGCAATCAGAGGCTGGAGAGGGAGGGGGAAAGGCACATTTCAAGCCCAGCTCAGGAAGTCGCATCATGGGTTGACCTTGAGAGTAATAATACCCCAATTGCAAAGAAAATAAGTGATGAAGCTGGTGGCGGGTGCTGGGCTTTGATTTTCACATCTTGCTGTTGTTGGCATTGGGAAATAACAGTATAAATAGAAATACACCTTTTTCTATATATATATATGTATAGATTTCTATTGGTTATATATTTTTATGTGTGTGTATATATATATATATAGTCACCTGCAAAAGGCCAAAAGAGCTGTGGTAGCAGCAGATCTCTTGCTGCCACAAACCCAAGGTCAAATCCTGCTTTGGGATGGCAAATTTTGGCAACCCCAAGGCAGGATCCCAAAAACCTCATCCCATGGAAAAGCAAAAGAGAAAAACTGGCTTTTTTTGGCCTGCCTGGATCCTCATCTCTCTTCCATTCTGCAGTAAAAGAAAACCAACTCTATTGAAACCGCCTCTGAAAATTCATAGTATTAATGACTTTCTGGAAGCTAAACTATCCGTGGGATGAACACACGGATTCCAAGCTCCCAGGTAAGAAATGCTGAGTGAGAGATGATACATTTCTAGTAAAAACAGTGCTTAAAAAGCCATGAAATGGAGAAAATTTGGGCATATTCAACTGCAAATCCCGACTGCCAGAGCAGCCTCTCCCATTGCACTCCCAGTTCTGAGACCAAAGCATCCCACCTCTCCCCAGCCCTCTAATTGAGCCAGAGAAACATTGATTTTTGCAGTCTAGTTGCTAAATCACCCTGAGCTCCCCCAAAGCAAAGGGAAGCCATCTTCATCAGACAGCCTGCAGCAATTCAAGCCCTGCAAACGTTAATGGTGACGGAAGAAACTTGATTTCCAAAGAGAAACTCTTCACCCATCTATTAAATCCAAGTGTTTGTAACATCAATTCCATACACTAGCAGCCAAAACACCCAGGCTTTTAATAAACTTGAGCTAAGAATTGCAAGCAGGCAGCGGCTTTATTGAACTGATTTGCTTGGGTTATTAGAGATGTCACTAAAGACATGATAATCTGGCTTATGCCAGGTAAAAGCCAGGTTGTGTGTGACAGTGACTGGTAATGACTGGAGAGAATAAGATTGATAAGGAAAAGATTAAAACCAAACTGTAATTTGTGGTACCTTGCGGGGGATATTGGAATAATATATCAAGTAGTAAATTTAGGAGCTTTCCTGACTGTCTTGTCCAAGAGAAATGTTGGCAGATTTGTCTCCAGGGGGCTAAGGAAGATAAAAATCCATCTCTCAGCAGTAAGAGACTGAGATGAATGAGGACCTAACAAGCACAAGTGCACCTACACCCACAGCATTTCAGGTGGGAAAGGAATAGGTTATTAATCTCAAGAGCTACCTGAAGGAGTAGGGCATTGAAGTATTTGCTCCTAAGGAGAGAGGAATTTCTTGCCTGCTCTCAACATTAACAGGACATATTTTTAGATTAAGAGATAAGCCATTTTTCATAGCCATTTGAAGTTTGGGTTGGTTTTGTGCTCATCATTAGCTTGGGTTCCCTGTAAAAGCATTCCAGCAGCTGCAGTGCATCTGCACACACATGCTCCTAAGAGCTCAAAGGGATTCATGCATTGATTTTTCTTCAGCCTCAATATATGTGTTTCTATGCTGCCTCATGATACAATCACCAGGGTCTGTCCTGAGACTGGTTTTGGGGCTCATAGAATCAACTAGGTTGATTCTAGGGGCAGAGCCCCTTTCTCCGTGGTCCCTGCACCACTAGATTCCCCCTCAAGGTGAAGAGCTTACAAACCCCACTAATCAATAATGGCTTTTCAAGAGTTTTCCCAGTAAAAACCAGCAGAAACAGCTACAGATGAAAGCAAGCCCCAGCCTCCCACACCTCAAGAGGCTGCTGCATGAGAGAGGTCGTCCCACAGTGAAACCCGCAATGAATTCCTGGAATAAGCACCCACTTTTGGGTGATGGATGGAAATGCTAATGCATTTCATGGACAATTCCAACATAAACACAGTGGGGAAACCCAGGCTTAGCCACATAGTCTTGCCAATATGACCTGAGTAGGTAAGAGCAAAAGAAAATATTGAGTAATTCAGCACCATAAAACCATGCATGGTCTTTCCAACACAGCCCAGTCTCACCAGGGAACTGTTTTAAGATACAAGGATAAGGCACTTTTGCTGGGATAAGCTACATCTCCACCAGGAAAACACTAATCCAATGTTGCTCCCATAAAGATATGCAACCCCTTTGAGTGGGCAAGTCCTCTGTGGCTCACCCAAGGTGGCAGAGTGAGCCAGAGGTGGACATGCAAACCCACGCTCGTCATCTGGGCTCTTAGAGATGCTCTTTAAGTGACTTTTTTTGTCTGCTATGGGCTTGCAATGCTATTTCCTACAAGAAGAGGCAACATCACAAGTTTTGCCTCCATGGAGACCACAAATATCTCCCTTATTTGTGAGATATGTATACAAAGAGCACCCTTATTTATCTCATCATCAAGAGCATTTCCAAAATGCTTCCCCCTGTCACGCTCTTCTCCTCGTGCTGATGCCCATCAAGGTGAATATATCCTTGGGGGAAAGAGTGTGCAGCTCCAAGACTGGGAATTAGATCGGATCCATTGTCAGAAATGGATATCAGCTCAGTGGATCCATGGTTTAGTGGTGGACTTGGCAGTGCTGGGCTAATGCATGGACTCAATAATCTTAAAGGTTGATTCCAACCTACACGATTCTATGATTCTATGAAATATCACTTCCTTTACCTGCTCCTGGAAAATAGGTATTAATGTAGTATTGGACCAACTGTGCTGCTCTGCAGCCAACTAAAGGCAGGTGAGGAGCCTTGAGCAACCCCAAAACCCCACCACCCAGAACTACAACACATTTTGACATGAGACAAACATCACCTCTTAGATCCTCGCCAAAAGGGATGCAAGTGTTACTGTGAGCGATGACTTGCCCGGGTATTGCTGTGTTTATTCCACATGGCAGGCGTGAAGCTGCTTATATCCACAGGGAGAAAAATGCAACCCAAATGGGCAGGATTATTTCTTTTTCTCAGCTGTGCCCATTGCAGAATTGATTCGGTCGACAACCTGTGAAATACAGTTAAGGAGCTTGAGTTTCTGTCGCTCCAAGGAGGAGATTTCCTATCCTCTGATGTGTCTGTTTTCCACTTCCAAATTGAGTCTGGGTTGTGGAAATAGAGGATTAACCACAATTCATGAGTATTAGCACAGGGAGAAAAAATATTATTGGGAATTTGAAGTACTTATCCTGCTTTGGAATAAGCCTAGAGAGAATGAACACAATATGGTATCGCTTTAAAAGCAGACGAATGAAAAAGAAGATGCAGTGTTCTCCACAAGCAACATAACTTCAGCTTTGGCAGAAAGCTGTTTTCTAGGCTTAGATCGTAAAGAAATACAGAGCTTTCCCAGTTGTTCTGATGCACAGGAAAGAGAGTGTTGTATGTTAGAGGTATATCTGAGTCCTGACAAATTCCCACTGTTACCATAGAGCATCCAAACAGGAAGAAGAGTCAGTTGATAGGGAATTAATAACAAATTAACTGTTATGCAAGCAAGCAAGCTACCAGGGCTATTGGAACACCACAAGTATCACTTGGACACGGTGTCCTTGGCCACTCACTTGGAGACCCCTCCAAACACCCAGGGTTGGGGGTAGCTCCCAAACAGAGCAGAGGGCATCTGCAATAGAGATGCAATGGGAAAAACCTCAGGTTTTAAGAGTAATATTGCAAGTCAGCACAAGAGTGTTTGATTTTAATAAACCAATGGACCTAAAACAGTGGGAGATGAAGGTGCTACACAAGCTGTTAGCAATGCCAGGCACGTGCGCACCAGCAGGGAGGCTTCATGGACCAGCACAGATTATTCATCCAAAAGCAACTTCTTCACCAAGGGAGCATTGGAAACAACTAAATTACCCACAGAGCTGTCATGGAGCTCATCAATAGATGCTGGCCCTGGCTGACGGTGATGGAAGAGCTTTGCCCTCATCTAAATAGAGGGAATTCAGCTTATAAAAGGAGAGTGAGCAGCAGGTCAGGGATCCTGCCCCTCTGCTGCGCTCTGGGGAGCCCCCCTGCAGTTCTGTGTCCAACTCTGGGGCAACAACACGAGAGGGACGTGGAGCTGCTGGAGCAAGTCCAGAAGGAGGCCCCGGAGCTGCTGCGAGGGCTGGAGCAGCTCTGCTCTGGAGCCAGGCTGAGAGAGCTGGGCTGGGGCAGCCTGGAGAAGAGAAGGCTCCTGAAGGGGAGACCTTAGAGCAGCTCCAGTGCCTAAAGGGGCTCCAGGAAACCTGGAGAGGGGCTTTGGACAACAGCCTGTAGGGACGGGCCAAGGGGAATGGCTTTAACCTGCCAGAGGGGAGACTGAGATGAGCTCTGAGGCAGAAGCTGTTCCCTGTGAGGGTGCTGAGGCGCTGGCACAGACTTTTCCCAGAGAAGCTGTGGCTGCCCCATCCCTGGCAGTGTTCAAGGCCAGGTTGGACACAGGGGCTTGGAGCAACCTGCTCTAGTGGAAGGTGTCCCTGCCCGTGGCAGGGGGTTGGAACTGGATGAGCTTTAAGGTCCCTTCCAACACAAACTAGGATGAGATTCTATGATTATATGCTGCTGCTCCTTGGTGGAGGCAGAGATGTTGCTCCTGAGCAAGAAGGCAGGCGATGAGGATGGGTGGTCGGATGCTCAACACACTGACAAAACCCCTGGAAAGCAGGTTAGGAGTGAACAGCTCTGCCCTAGTGTCCTGGATCACTTCCAGTTTGGAATTCAGTGGTAACTTTTGCCTCTGCTACAACCTCCCTTGCAAAAGGAAACAAAGCTGTTTGCTATTGTTATCATCACAGCTAAAGTAAACTTAATGGTGGAGACTTTGCTCCACCATAGATGAGATCTCAGCCCCAAAAATAACTCCCTTGTTACCCCAGGAGGAAGGCAGCAGCACTTCCAGCAGATGTTGAGAGGCATTCAGCCATGGATAACAGGAAAATTAGGCTGGCAGGTCTGCAATTAAATATATCCTTTCCCCATTACCCATCCACTGACTTCATGGCTGAGCTGAAAACACCGAGCACCACATCACACAAGCATTTAAGTTCAGGAAGGGCCACACCATAGCTGGAAGTTGTGGTGGTGACTCATTAGGACACATTAGTTTTCCTCCCTGAGATCACCCAGACCACCCCAAGGCCTGCACTGAGAGTGTGGTAATGGCCTTACCGTCTTGAGCAGCGTCCGGTTGTCCCTGAGGCTCCCCACCATGCCAACGAAGGAGACCCCAAACATGATGAAGCCCAGCAGCAGGAGGATGATGGCTGGAGCCAGGAAGATCCCTTCCAAGGTCTTGTGCTTTTGCCTCTCCACTTCGGCGTAAATCCCAACGCACAAGATCGTGAGGCCAAGGATCTGCCAGGGAAGCAAGGTATGGAATTCGGATTCCAGAGGGGAAGAACAGAGGTTTCAAGGGAGAAACAGAGGTGGAAAATATCCCAGACAGCCAAGGAAACCAGCTCCAGGACATTTACATTTAACATCCAATTCCAAACGGTGCTGTCAGCACTTGGAACATCCCCTTTGCTCAGGGTTGGGCTGCTCTTCCTCTGGCTGAGAAGGGGATGTATAATTGCAGTGTTATCAATATGGTTTTAAGCTTTAAGCCAGGTTTTGCTTGGTTTTTCCTCTCCCCTCCCTGCTTATACCTTTATGGTCTGCCTGAATGCTCCACTTGGCCCTTGCCTTGGGTTTAATGGACCAACACTGACTGACACCAACACTCCACCCTCCCAAACTCCACCCTTAGACAGAACCATCCCCAGAAGGACTCATTTCGCTCCTGGCTTGAGCACTGAATTGCACCCAAACCCGCTCACCCTCCTTTCACACGCCAGCACCAACAATTAGACATGAAGCTCACAGCACAGCTAAGAAGCGCTTTTGATCCCTGGATGAAAGTGCCATAAAGGAAAACAACGGATTATTTAGGACACCATTCCTCCCCTCTCTCTCTCCCTCCGTTGAAACAGCTCTGATTGAAAAAGAGCCTAATGATGCTGGGATAAAGCAGGCTCCAAAAAGGGCTGTTTGCAACCCTTCAGCTCCTTCCACATCAAAGTCAGAACGCTACCCCAAGCGCTTCGTGCTGTCAGGACCTGTTCCCACTGAAGCGCTTCGAGGTGAGTGGCTCCTCCTCCAGCACTGAGCTGACACCTGAAAAGGTCAGCAAGTAAATGGAGGAGGATCCGGAGCCATTTTCCTGCTGCTTTTTGCACCATCCCCATCCCAAATCACCTCCTGGGAGAAAGCCCCCGGCCACAGACTCCTGAGATCAAAAACCGCATCTCCAGAGAGAATAAAAAACCTCTTTTCACTCCTTTTCCATTGCTTTCACCTTTCCAAGAGGCTTCGCTGTTCCTAATGAGCTCACTCAAACTCTTCTGCTAATTCATGCCAACAATCCAATCCTTCATTTTGATGCACAATCTTTGTTTTATTGAGGGGTTGATATTTTTCTTCTCTAATCCACCTGGACACCAGTTCTGGTGTGTTTGTGTAGCTAGTTCATGTCTATCAATCACTGTCTGCTTCCAGGCTCCATCTCATCTATAAAGGAACTGAAGTCTCTCAGAAAGTGAAATGTAGACTTGTGGTATTTTACAGGCACTTTAGTTATTTGAAGGCTTATTTCTGATCACAGGCTTTTAATCACAGCTTCATCTTTAGACTCTATTTTAAGCATCAGGTTGGTGCGTTGGGATTAGGGTTGATTTAATGTTTATCCCTTATATGGTGTCCTGGGAAATATATTTGGCTTGGAAGGTGGGGGGTAGACATTAAGGCACACCATGGGTACCCTGCTAATCCCACATGCCAATCAGAACCACTTTCCCTGTTTTAATTAATCCATCTGTGATGAGAGTAAGGGAAGATATCATGGAAAGTGCACGGAGCAAACCCAGAGGGAGGTACCAGGGCTGGATGCTCTGGGGCTGAGGAAGCAACAAGCATGGGATGGACTTCACCAGTTGGCAAGGGAAAGAAACTGAGGAAGGTTTTCAGAATGGACACAAGTTGCTTAAAAACAGCTTTTCCAGGGCTGGAAAGTACCTTTGAAAAACTTAAAGCACGTGGCATGCATGAAGCTGCTGCAGAGTGGTGCTGGTCCTTCCTCCCAGCATCAGCGTGGCCATCCCCTTTGGCAGGGAAAACCCTGACCAGTGCTATGCTTAACAGCCCTCTTTTCTGGAGAAGGGCATGCACTGCTTATTTGCCATGCAAATGCAATGGGGAAATGCACCCTGCGAGGGTGCTGAGGCGCTGGCACAGGGTGCCCAGAGAAGCTGTGGCTGCCCCATCCCTGGCAGTGTTCAAGGCCAGGTTGGACACAGGGGCTTGGAGCAACCTGCTCTAGTAGAAGATGTTGGAACTGGATGACCTTTAAGGTCCCTTCCAACACAAACCATTCCATGATTCTATGAATATCTTGGCTCTCTCTTTGCTTAAGCTTCTAGTTCAAAAGGTCAGCCAGCCCCTTGCAACCCACTTCGCTAAGGATCAGTGTTGCAGGCTGGACCCCAGCACATTTCCAAGCCCCGCTGGCTCAAAAGCAGTCTCCAATTAAAATAAAACCCAGCAGTTGCTTCTACTCAAAGCATAAGAAAGCATTTCGCAAAGCAACACACACCTCAAGGAAGAAAATGGATATCCTTCCACATCTCCCAGCAAAGGCAGATTGCAAAGGAAGGCTCGCTGCAATATAACGAGGTTTGGAAGAGCAAGCAAGGAGTGATGCTGTTGCAAGATGAGTGGCAGAGGGATTTGGATGGAAAACAGCTGGGGAGAAAGGGCAGCATTCCCTGAAAAGCAACACTGCTGTGGAAAAAATGATGTATTTGGAGGAAAGCAGCAACGTCAAAGCCTGTAAAAAAACTGCAAGGGGAATAATAATGTATTTCATCAAAACCTGCTCATCCCATCGCCCTTTGGCCGGAGATGAGCATCAGAAGCAGCAGCAGAAGTTTGCATCACCCCTTGCGTAGCCTGGCTGCCCTGGTTTCCATCACTGGGGTTCTCTGGGGGTTGGTTTTGCTGTGCAAATTCAATCAGCGCGGATATTCTTGATTCCTGGCATCACAACCCTTTCCTACCACCCACACCCGATGACATGGGAAGGCATATAATGAAGTTTGCTGGTAAATCCTCTGTAGTTACATATTAATTGCCTGGTTATCACCTTAATAAAGTGCAAACACCAGGATAGGCAGCAGCAATTACAACTGTTCTGCAACGCAGCTCAGAGAACAAGCAAACCCGCACTTACGCTCCAACGAGAGGCTGATTACCCCGTTTCTATCTGATTACCACCACACCATCAAGCCATCACCACAGGGAAAGCCAAGGGGGTGGCTTGCAACTCCTCCAGCCCTCATGGTGAAGGCGTCCTGCATCAATTCTGCTCTTCCACGCTGGGAAGAAATCACCTTTGGTTTTAATTTCAGCCCTGCTTGACGTTAGTGCTGCTTGGAGCTTGTAGGAACTGAGTGGGCAGGGGATGGAGGGCAGCAAGGCCTTTTGTGCAGCTCCAACTTAGTGGGATAACGGAGATGCTGCTTTTCTTCTCCAGCTATTTCTCTATTTAATGGCAAGGAAAGAGCTAGGGTGGCAAGTTAGGGACATGGGAAAGAGAAGAGCTAAAGGTGGAAATCCCTGTCCCACTGATTGCAGAGTCATTTAAAGATCTGGAAGTCAAGAAGTGGGTATGAAAGGCAATTAATGAATCAGAAATAACAGAATACACAGCTCAGGGTTGCTGACAGGGTTGGGGGGGTTCCAAATGGGTGGCTTGAGCTTTGAGCTTGAGCTTGAAGAGAGCTTTGCAAACTCCCAACTTCAAGCCATGGGCTTGTGCTTGTGATTGCTTCTGATCCTTGCATGACTTAACTTTGGCACAGAGGCAGCTACGCCATGCTCACAAGAGACCTGCACACTCCTCCCAGTGCTAACAAGCGACATGCGCAGTCCTACCCTGACTTAAAACCCCACTACACACCTAAGAGATGCCACATTCTCCTTCTCCAAGACCTAAAATGACTCAAGTGACAGGAGTTACTCTGTGTCAACAGGTACCATGAACCCAAAGGGACGTTAACACAACCTTGAATGGTGTTCGCTGGATGAGTCAAGGCCACGCTAACAACAGGCAGAGATTTCTCCTTACTCAAGAACACCAAAGAGTCACGATGACGGTGGCTTCAAGCCCACGCAGACCCCATCAGCCAGATGACATTGAGTCAGAGCTCAGCGGTCCAGGGAGGAGCACAGGGAATGGGGCATCGCTTCATTCTCCGTGAATGACCAGAGGTGCAAAACCAAGGGGGAAACTCTTGTTTTCCAAACCCCAGCTCACACGAGAATCCTTCTTCCCAGATTTTGAAGACCAAATGGGCAGACATGGCTCTCCTGCTCCTCCTCAGGAGGTTTCGTTGTAACGTACTGGTGAGAAGTCATGATACAAAAAGTGCTGAAGGCTTTTAGTCATTGAAAGATAGAATCATGGGATTAATAATACAGTGATTAAGTACAACACATACTGCTTAACTGCTGGTGGTATGTAGGAATGTGAAAAATATGCTTTTATAAGGGTCAATTAAACCAGCAGTTTTCAATTGTGTTGGAGATGTAAGATAGGGAAAGAAGCAGTTATTCAAATCTATGCTCCACTGAATCCTTGACAATGAGGATTAAATCTACCTGTATAAAACCAGCTGGTCTAACCTCTGATGCTCGAACATCTCTGCCCTTTGCTCCATGTTTGGTTTAAAGCCACTCTCCGGCTTATCCCATGCTCCTTTACTGATTTTCCCACCTATAAATCAATGCTTTCATTACAGGAAAGCACTGGGAAAGATCTAGCAGCACTAGATCCAGTTTTCTGCAGCCTGAGACAACACTAAGCTATAAACCAGTGATGCATCTCACCCCAAACCTCCTCAGTCCTTCATGGTGAACCAACTCAAGCCTTGTTCCACTGAATTTTTACTCTGGGAGGGTTAAATGCTCAAAGCCTTCATGCAACACAAGCAAGAAGCTCCTACACAATCATTCCCTATCGAGTGCATTTAGCCAGAGGGAAGCCCAGCCCTGGTCACATCTGGTTTACAAGGCTCTGAAGGGGTGAATTAATATGGTGACATGTGCAAATGAGGCCAGAAGTAGGTCATGCAGCTGAAAAGCTCACAGGAGCTGTGCAGTCATAGAATCCCAGCCTGGTTTGGGTTGGAAAGGACCTTAAAGCTCATCCAGCTCCAGCCGCCTGCCAGAGGCAGGGACACCTTCCACTAGAGCAAGTTGCTCCAAGCCCCTGTGTCCAACCTGGCCTTGAACACTGCCAGGGATGGGGCAGCCACAGCTTCTCTGGGCACCCTGTGCCAGCGCCTCAGCACCCTCACAGGGAAGAACTTCTGCCTTATATCTGACCTGAACTTCCCCTGTATCTGCATGGATTCAATGTGACAATGTCTCCGCACAAGGACCATCCCAGACTGGATCAGACTGATTCAAAATGGGGTTTTTGCAGTTATTTTCCAGTTGCTGGGAAATTGAGTCTCTTCTTGCTGCTGGACTCTCTAGAATTTCCCTCTGAGCCCCCCAAAACATCCCAGCAATTAATAAGCATCTGGCATCAAGATTGTCTCATCATTCATCTACATTTGCAAAGTGCAGCCATGACCTGGGTTCAGATGAAAAGGAAAAATAAGCCCCTGCTCCTCCTCCCCATCCCTTAAAGGCATCTGGGGAAACCTCAACCCGAGCAAAACTCAGCTCTTTAGAGAATCCAAACCCACGCTCATAGGATTGCCCACAAATTCCTTTTGCAAGCACAGATCTTACACTGTCCTTAGCCCAAAACTCAAACGACAGCCACAAGTAGGTTAAAGAAACTGGACTTCTCCAGTGTCACTGGATGCAGTGGGAAGCACACAAGGGTCCTGGCCACCCCATGGGAGATACTTGAATCTCCTCTCCCATTGGAAACCTTCCTCCCCAGCAGGTATGAAGAAATCAGTGAGATATTCTACAAAAACCTCCTTATTCTTACTCTTACTCTTATTCATTATTCTCCTTCATGCCCTGGGATGGGCACAAGTCATTTGGTGCAGGGAGACAATGGCTTCACCATCTCCACCTAGTGAGGGCAAGCAGTGCCCACCCAACTGAGCTCATTCATTAAAAAGAAACTAATTAATAAGGAAATAAAAAGCCTTTTCCAAGTGCTTCTGACCCTGTTTAATGTTCACAGCCTGCCTGGGAAGTCACATAGGTATTTTTGCAGTGACACCTATACTATGAGGTGCACTCTACACACCCAGCAGGCAGCCATGCATGGGCAAAGGAGGATTATTTAAACCTCAGCAGGAAATATCTGTAAATATGGGCTGGGTTATGCAAGATGAACTCCAGGAAGATGCTAACTTCATCTCTCATGCATTCACCGAGGATGCACATGGGGAATTTCTTGTGTTCCTCTCCCCTGCTCTGACATGTCTCACGCTTCCCAGTTGCCAGGGAAGCTTGGCCCCAAGTGGAGCTCAATGGTTCCATACTGCTTAAAAACAAGCTTTAGTTTGACCTCTTAAAATAACCAACCTGGCTAAAATACCCGCTGCTCCCTGCCTACATCCATGCCCTGTCCATGTTGAACAAGGTAAAAGCAAAGGCTGAGAGGGGCAGGGGGGATCCAGCTCACACCACCACCCAATGGGTTCTTGTGTGATAAAACCATTAAATTTCCTTGTTTCTGCTCCAAATACCTCAAAAATGTGACTCGCTGCCACAAAGGATTTGCAAGAGGGGTTCTAGGGAAGAGTAGTTGCAGGGAGGTGAGCTTAAATCCACCAAACCCCATTATTTCACCAAAAATGCCCATTCTGGACCCAGCTAGTGCCAAGCACGAGCGGCTTCACAGCACCAGGTTTTACCCCAAGGATTTGGTGCCTTGAAAGGGGAAATGTGGATGCTGAAAAGTAAAATCCAAGCCACATGGTGGGGGGGGGGGGGGGGAAACACCAGGAAGGACACAAAAGCAACCGGAGCACCTACCGAGAAGAGAGTGGCATAGGTGGACAGAGCAAATTTGATGCTGTAGTAATAGAGGTGGGAATTCCGGCACCCGGAGGCTGGAGCCATCCCTGAGGCTCCGGCGAGAGGGGTTCAGCTCGCTGCCCGCCGGACCCTGCCTGCTCCAGCCAGCTCGTACACATACAGCAAGCCTTGAACTTGGGCTGCTGCTGCTCCAACTTCCGCCTGGCAGGAGCAGAGAGCGATCAGTGGGAAGGCAGCAGCGGCACAAGCGGCCGCGTTAACCCTTTGCTGAGGTTGCCGCTTGGTTCTGCTGCCGAGAGCACAGCAAAGCTCTGTTCAATCACACAGAACCGCGGTTGGAAGGGAGCTTAAAGCTCCTCCAGTTCCAACCCCCTGCCACGGGAAGGGACACCTTCCACTAGAGCAGGTTGAAGTAGGTTTACTCTAATAATTATTCCAGTGATTGGCGTATAATTTGATCTGTAGCAAGTTTTTAACAGCAAATGTATTGCAATCAGGGCTGAAAGAGCCTGTTGTAATCCTGCAGCAGGAAAGGGGGAAGTGGCAGCCCAAAATCTAGCCAGAACAGGGATAGATGCCCCCCAGGCAGTCGCTTGGAGCCCAGGGATGTCCCGATTTACCTGTTGTATCTTGCTACTGCGTGTAACACCTCCCTTTCAACACCACCTTGAGCTGCCCGGTGCTTGCATAAATAGGAAGAAGGAAAGAGAAGTGATTACACCCAGGCTCAGTGAGGTTTAATGCTTGGAAGAAAAGGTGTGAGGAGCAGGAAACCAGCACCAGGAGACCGCATGGTTCCTGGGAACAGTTATATGGCTGTACAACCACAGTACTAGAGAGTGTAAAACTGATGTTTAACTAAGAGCAAAAAGAGGCGACTGGAAAAGCTGTGTCTGCAGGTGGTCTCTGAGGATGCAGAGGAGCACTCTTTGTATCTGCAGCTTGACTCCTTGTGGGTCAGAGATGGGAAGAAAAAGAAGCATTATCTGCAATGCAGCTCGTGGCCTGGGAAGTGGTTCAAACCCTCCTGGGAGGAAGATGCTGCTTCTCTCTGGGGAAGCCAAATGGAGAATTTAAAGCAGGGTTTGAAGAAATAACAGCAGCTCAGGGCTGTACCGAAGAATGCAGAGGCCATGCTTAACCCAGCTTATAGCAGACGTAGCAGAAGAGATCATGTCCCTTTCCTTTTAATATATAGGCTGCAAGGGTGACAGCAGAGATCTCATCTCAATCTCCCCTCTGGCAGGTTAAAGCCATTGCCCTTGGCCTGTCCCTACAGGCCCTTGTCCAAAGCCCCTCTCCAGGTTTCCTGGAGCCCCTTTAGGCACTGGAGCTGCTCTAAGGTCTCCCCTTCAGGAGCCTTCTCTTCTCCAGGCTGCCCCAGCCCAGCTCTCTCAGCCTGGCTCCAGAGCAGAGCTGCTCCAGCCCTCGCAGCATCTCCATGGCCTCCTCTGGACTCACTCAACAGCTCCACAGTTTTACCAACCTTTGCTTGGAATAAGAACCCCCAACAGCCAGCATTGAACAAGAGACATCTGGGGAGATGTGATTTCGTTCCTCCATCCTTTCTGTGGTTTTGAAGGATACCTCAGCCAGGAGAACAGTCAATTAAAAGAACAATACCCACTTGCCCTTGTGATTCTCTGGGTTTTTAACCTCTGTCAGGTTTGACACTGCACTGGCACAGGAGAGTCAGGGCTTCTTTTCAACTCGTTGCACAGAGAAATCATAGCACTTGGTGACTAACATGCTGTGCATTCACCTATTGATAGAATGTTTGCTGCACGCTAATTCAGAACTCAACTTACTGTGCAAAAGAGCAAGGGAAAAAGATTATTTCTCTCACAACCAGGCAGTGACACAGCTAACAGATGTCCAAAGCAGCAGATTTAAACCAGACTTAAACCCATCAGGTCTATAAGTAATGCCTAAAATTTCCATGTTAATTTGAAGCCACATTTCACTTCATCTCATTGGAGGTTTTACCAGTAATTTCAGGCTCTCTCCCCTCCTCCAGAGCCACAGGCAAACCGCAGCCCTCTGGCAGTGTAAGTCAGGGCAGAACACTGCAAGCACATCACATCACAGGCTCTTTCCCAGCACCATTTCCCCATCAGTAATTAACACCCGATATTCCGCACGTGGTTAATTACGCCACACAACTCACTCCTAAAAATAGTTGTGCCTGCAGGGATGGGAACAGGAATAAAATCCTCCAGGTACCTCTGTACAACACCATCAGGATGCTCCAGAAAGAAGTTGCCTTGCCATAGCGCTGATTGTCGCTGTCACTTGGAACTCGGGCAGAGAGCATTGCTGGTGCGCGGTGGTCCCATGCATCAATCAAGGATGTCTTATTCCCCTTAAAAATTCATGGAATCCCGGAACGGTTTGGGTTGGAAGGGAGCTTAAAGCTCATCCAGCTCCAGTCCCCTGCAACGGGCAGGGACACCTTCCACTAGAGCAGGTTGCTCCAAGCCCCTGTGTCCAACCTGGCCTTGAACACTGCCAGGGATGGGGCAGCCACAGCGTCTGCCCATGGCAAGAGATTGGAACTAGATGATCTTAAGGTCCTTTCCAACCCAAACTATTCTGTGATTCTCTGGGCAACCTGTGCCAGGGCCTCAGCACCCTCACAGGGAAGAACTTCTTCCCTTGGGAAGCTTAAATACCTTCATTCAGACAAAAGCACGTGCGCAAAAGCAGTGGCAAGTCCTTCTGCAGCTCCCACCCTCACATACACCAGCAGGAATTCAGCATTTTCCCTTCACCAGACACCCAGAAATCTTTACATTAACTTGTTTTTCTCCAAGTGAGTAACATTTTATGCTGTGCTTTTCTTTCTGCAAAGGAGATCATGAAGAACAAGTGCTCTTCCTGCAGCACAAATGCATATGGACACTTTCTGCTTCCGTCTCTAGAGATGCACTTAGAGTTAAATAGGCAGGACCTGAAAGCAC
Source organism: Strigops habroptila (assembly GCF_004027225.2). NCBI lineage: Eukaryota > Metazoa > Chordata > Aves > Psittaciformes > Psittacidae > Strigops > Strigops habroptila. The sequence goes on along the minus strand of NC_044297.2, from coordinate 667,458 downwards.
CCATTTATTCATACTAATGTATAATGGCTGAATAATGCACAACCCAGCTGGACATGAGGGAGAGGCAGGAGTAGCACTTAGAAAGCTTAACATAGAGTGGAATAAATCCTGCATTTAAACAGGACTATGAAGCTTTGCTTTATTTACCATCGCTGCAGCATGATGCTGCCAGGGTATGGAGGGAGCAGGAAGGGTGATGGGAACAGGATGGGTTTATTCCTGTATATATTCCCCCCCCTCTGGAGCTGGGGAGGGTCAGGGGGTGGCTTTGCACATGGGGAAGGAGTAAACCCTTATTTAGGGGGTTTAATCATTAACATGACATCATTCCTGGAAGCATCAGGGCCAAGCAATCATTAACCACTGGAAGAAATGACTCAGCTGGTGTTTAGTGCTCAGGACCAACAGTGGCTGTTCAAACCACTGGACATCAACCAGCAGCCAAACTTTGGGGGTTTGAGGCCATTCAAGGAGGTGATGCTGCTGCTGGAGAAAGGTTTTCCATTGCAGGATGCCCAGAGGATTCCCTTCCCACCCCACAAATCACCCCAAGCTTTAAAGGCAGAAAGTTTCCTATAACAATCCAGTAAAACCAAACCCTGAGGCTGCAGGAGAACACATTAAACCCTCCGAGGGACCAAGCTGTGCTGTTAATGTGCCCATGGTGGTGCTTTGGTCTGCTCTGCATGCAGCCAGCATACCAAGTGCCTGCAATAAAGATGCTGCTGCTTCCCCCGAGCGGGGCTCCCGGCATATTAATTGCAAATCACTGGCACAGGGAGCTCAGCAAGCCCAGGAACCCGACTGCCACTCAACTGAGCCAGCTTTAGCTTTGCAGATGCAACTGTGCCACCCCAGAAGGATGGAGAGGACCTTAAGTAAGTCCTACCCTGGGGTCCAGGCAATCCCCAGCACAAACACAGGATAGAGCAGCCTGAGAAGAAGGACTTGGGGGTGTTGAGTGAGGAGAAGCTCCTCATGACGTGGCTTCAGTGTGTGCTTGATCCCAGAACCCCCCCGTGTGCTGGGCTGCACCCCCAGAGCATTAGCAGCAGGTCAGGGAGGGGATTCTGCCCCTCTACAAAGATGCTGCGAGGGCTGGAGCAGCTCTGCTCTGGAGCCAGGCTGGGAGAGCTGGGCTGGGGCAGCCTGGAGAAGAGAAGGCTCCTGAAGGGGAGACCTTAGAGCAGCTCCAGTGCCTAAAGGGGCTCCAGGAAACCTGGAGAGGGGCTTTGGACAAGGGCCTGTAGGGACAGGACAAGGGGAAGGGCTTGAACCTGCCAGAGGGGAGATTGAGATGAGCTCTGAGGCAGAAGCTCTTCCCTGTGAGGGTGCTGAGGCGCTGGCACAGGGTGCCCAGAGAAGCTGTGGCTGCCCCATCCCTGGCAGTGTTCAAGGCCAGGTTGGACACAGGGGCTTGGAGCAACCTGCTCTAGTGGAAGGTGTCCCTGCCCGTGGCAGGGGGTTGGAACTGGAAGAGCCTTAAGCTCCCTTCCAACACAAACCAGTCTATGGTTCTATGAAACTGAAAATTAGCCCAATGCCTTGTATACCCGATGCTCGAGCCACACACGGGAATTGCTTTTCTTTATTGGCCCATTAATAAACCAAGCTGCCAGTTTCCAAATGAAACCCTACACACTGCACACCAAGTCCAAGCTATATTTAAGCACCAGAACCCACAATCCCTACTTCCCTCAGTGTTGCTACCCCCTCCTGCAGCAGCTGAAAGCACTAACCTGTTCAATAAACAGCAGCAAATGAAAAGACCTTCCGTGGTAAAATTGCATTACTCAAATGACAGCTTGGCCGCTATTTTCCTTTCCTGGGCAGGCAGTGATTAAAGTGGGGGTTCTTCTTTGCTGCTGCAAGCCACAGCACAGCTGGTTTGCTACAACTGCGAGTGTGGCAGCTATAAAGAACAAAGTGAGCAGCAGGGGGGTGGGAGGAGAAATGGCTCCAAGGAGTTAAGATAATAAGCAAGCGATGCTGGAAGATGATGAGCAAGAATAAACCCAAAACATCAGTGTGCAATTTGCTGATTTGTAAAACACTGATTACACGAGGAGGATGGGGAGCAGGACTTGGAGGTGCCAGGATCAGCATCACGCTGCAGCCACCGTGCCCATGCTCGTGAGAAAAGTGATGTGGAGATGAGGAATCGCTTGCTCCTTTGGTTCAGTCACACTCAAGCATCTCCCTGGGTCAGCAGCAGTCTGCAGAGCATCATTTCTAATAGCATGGGACAGAGCAGTCCTCCACAAACCTGCACTGTTATATCCCTTGGGAAGTTTATTATCCACTTGGGAAGTGGCTGATCCTCCCAGCCTCTGCAGCTCGGAGCCCTGTAACTTCATTAGAGAAGGTAGGACAGCATTGCTTTCTGCTGGGCATTTGCAAGTTCATGGGTGCCCAGAGTTTCTGCTTCCTTCCAGAAGTCCCAATTCACTGGGGTCACTTCTTTACTGCCCCCATTCCCCCAGTTTTAACTATCTTGGTGTCTCCTTTTCTGGACCATTCCTCTGCTGAGCCTCAGTGCTGGAGCTGATGGGTGCAAATGCAGAGCTCAGCAGGGTTAAAAATGGACACAGTGGGACATCTGACAGAGCTTCAGCAAAATATCACTTATAATTTGGGCTAGCACACACCAAAGTGTACAGAGACTGCTGGGCTTACAGCCCCAAGACATCAGGTTTTGCCAGCACAGAAGTTAATAGCAAAACAAAGATGAAGTTGTAGCTCATCGGTGTCAGCTTTGCCTTTTCCTGGCTTTTTTTGTTCTTAAAAAAAGATTTATTAGTCCATAAAAGTCAGAAAAACAGGGATTTGATTCCTTTTCCTATGCTCCCTGCAGCGCTTCCCACTTGGGAAGCCACAGCCCCAAAGACTCTTTCCAAAACACTGTATCATTGCAGTTCACTCCATTAGGAAGCCTCAGTAATTAACCCACAGCAAATGAACTCATTCCATGCATCCCCAACACTAAAAATAACCCAAAACCTACAAATAACCCCCCTGTACCTCAACCTCACAGTCTGTGTGGGGTCCAGACCCATGTCTCCACTTGGGAAATGAGGATGGATATGCTGCAGTTCTCCCATCATACCCATTCCTCATCCTGTGCTGAGGTTTAATCTCTGCTGTGGTTATTCCCCTCAGTAACGTGGGTTAGTGGTGGCCTTGGCAATGCTGCGGTAAAGGTCAGACTTGATCTTAAAGGTCTTTTCCAACCTGGTTGATTCTATGATTTAATCCACTGCCACGAGATACCTGACCAAATACACTGAGTAATAAAGTCATTGGGCTGCAGAAATCACCCAGCAGCTTGGAGAAAGAAACAACCTTTCCCTTCCATTCTCAAGTGGAGTGAGACAGGTTTAATCACCCACAAATTATTTTGGGCAGATATTTGCCTTGCTTTTTCCCTCCTCCTGAATTGTGCAGATTTTCTTCTTTTAAAGCCCAAAAGCTTCTTGAAGTCTCAAAGCCTGTTATGATTCACTCAGCCTGGGAGCCACCACCGTCAACCAGCCCTCATTCCATCCCCAGTGAACGTTCCTAGGGTGATTTGCTTGGCTTTTCCAGCACAGACTGTCCTGCAGGATCATCTGTGCTGTTATGATGGGGAGGATGGATGCAACATCAACCAGCATTGCAGAGAGCTGCATCTTTCTGCACTAAATCACAGCAGATATTGCAGAGAGATTTTGATGCTCAATGTGTGGTTAAACTGCTCATGTATAGCCTAGGAACTGGAGAAGATCCATCGAGTCTGTGGCTTGTAAGGAGACATACAGCTCTTTCCAAACTCCTTCCCGTCAACACACGACCAACCCTGGACCAGCACATCCCATCATATGGGAATCGCGACAAAGCCAAGCCTCTAGTGGAATAAAACCCCTCAATTTTGAGCCTCTGGCTCAAACTCCAGAATAGTTTCTGGTTTTTCCTCCAACCACAAAAGCCCAGTTTACAGCCCTGGTGACACACAAACATTGCTCAGCCCAGCCATGGAACACTGCTCCTTCTCAAGCCTTCAAGAAATTAGGGACCTAAAAAATACCCTCCCAAGCATATCAAGGATCCAGGTAGCTCAGTATTAGTGCCCAGCGTTGGCAATAGGGACCAGCTGCCCAAAGCCAGCATTGATGATAGAGGATGCTATATAGGGAGAGCAACAACCTATAGGAGAAATGTAAAAGTCATGACCCACACATTCCCTTGTCCTTGCTTTCTGAGCACCTCAAATAATGTGGAAATGGGCATTTTGCCTCTAGAAAACCCACAACTAGAACAAGAGGTTGGGTTGAGCAGAGCCCAGTGATTTCACAAGTTCATGGTCTGCACACCCGGGACTTCAGGGCTGGGTTTTCCTCGATAGGGTCTCAAGGAAGCAGTGTGCTTCACAAAGGTGGTGTACAGCCCTATGGGCTGCAGTTAGAGTCAATTCATTTACGTTCCTGTAATAGCACAGCTCTGTTTAATCCCTCCCTCTACCCAAAAGTCTCCCAGGCTTAGCCATTTCCCAGGCACCCGAGACCTAGAAACAGAAATACTAATTCAACAGCTTAAAAAGAAGTCTTTTTAGGTCTTTTCCATGTTCTGGAGCTGAGCCTCATGTTTTCAATGCAACAGTGATGATGTTAATTCAGCCATAAGGATGGAGAGCAGGGAAAACCAGATCTGAATGACATATTAATCACAGAACGTGAGACAAAGAACTGTTACAGCTCAAGCCAGGACAGGGTTGTGTCAGGGTCCGACTGTCCCTGTGATGGTGAGGGGATCTCCCCTTTCCAAAGGGTTAAGTCCTCCAGCCCAACAAGCTGCTCTTTGAGTAAAGGGCCAGGGTGCACAGTGGTCCCCCAATATCCCTCAACTTCCTTCTCACTTGGTAAAATCTGATCTCCTCCAGAGAGAGATAGTCTCCAAACATACACCGTTTCTGATTCCATTGGAGTCTGACCGAGTTCCTTTTCAAGTTTAGCTAATTCCATAGCAGTAACGGAACCTCCTTGGTGGTAATCTGTGGGAATTCGTCCTTTCCCCTTTTCTGAGTATATTCTGGCAGGAACCTTTAACTTTTCCAACCTTAGTCTCGCCTATTCCAGGTCACTTTGAGGTATTCAATTGTTCTCTCGGCCTGTGGAGAGGTGCTTTTCTCTGCCAGGAGTTGCTCTTTCAGGGCTAATTGCAAGCAGTTAGCCTGATTTTTCTCTTTGTCTAACTCTTCTTTTAAGTTTAACTACCTGGTCCCGCAGGGATCAGACCAGGGCTTCTAAAGTTGCTGTTTCTCATCATACACGTTGTTAAAAGCCAGCTAAAAGCTGAGCAATACCAGCTCTCAACAGCTCCTCTTTGCACTAAGTAGTAGCAGGATCTCCTCACTTGATATCCCGGCAGGAGAAGGGATTCACAGCCAGAAACCTGTCGTAAAATCTGTGTGTGTGGGAGCAGAAAATAAAACAAATCAGGGAAGAGAAGAGAATCTCTGCTGGCCAAATAAATGGAGAAGATTTATTCCACCTCCAAAACGTTGCTTTTGCTGGTGGGCACAGCCTGAAACCTGCTCAGAGACAGCAGAACAGTAACAAAAATGAGCAATAAAGGATCATCTCAGTTCTCAGTGCCTTTTAACTCCTATTTAGTGCTGCTCATCTAAGTTTTAGAGCCTCCAAAATACACGGGAAGCTCTGAGGAGATACCAAAAGCCCCAGTTACCACCACACACGTCTTCAGCAGAGCAGAAAGCACATGAACCCACAGCTGCCCAGCATCCAAGCACTGAGTACAGTTAACAGCCAACTCCAGTGTCTCTACAGTAAATGCATAAATCCTTTTAATCCCTCAGTTGCTGCTTCCTTGGATGTGTCAGTCAAGCTCCAAGATATTTCCAGGCCAAGCATGAGGAAATTCAGACTGAATAGCTTATTGCTAAGAATAGCCATCCTCCCTTGAAGTCATCTTCCTGCAGCCTCTGTCCAGGGAGGGAAAAGCTCCCCCACAAAGACTGCACCAATTTGCTAGTTTAAACCCATTTTGAGATGCAGCATCAGTAAGCTGAATTCAGTTTCTTGTTAGCAGCAGGTCTCTAAACAGACCTACTATATTCCTACTACAGGTTGAAAGAGGATAAGTGCTCAGTCTCCATTCCCCTTCCGCTGAGGTGGTTGGGTGGGCTCACATGGGCTGCAGAGTCTGTGCCAGAGGATAACGCAGCAGTGATGAAATCAGGTCTAAACCAGCATTATTCATCCCATGGACAACAGTCCTGTTGCCCCCAAACCCTTGCACCTTCTACACCTAAATGATAGAGAGCAGCTGGGACTGCAAGAGCTGCAGCCACCTTCCAGCCTTACTCCTCCCCTTAACATTTGAATATCACCCAGGACTGAATTTCACTGTCAAAATATAACTCAATTTCCTTAAGACTTTTTTCCCCTCTTACACCCCAAACCACCACCAGCTGCTTTAGCAATAGCTTCACCGCTCTGCATCCCTGCTGCAGTCAGTGATGCTTACTCGATCGATGCAAGTCCAGCCCTCACACAGCTGGGAAAATAAGCACTAAACAACTTGCAGATAGAGCTTTAGAAGCATTTACTATGGGAGGCAGAAATGCCCAACACAAAATGAGTCACCCGAGCAGCTTTTCCACCAGAATTCCTATTGCAACCCAGTATGGATTGATAGCACCAGTACCAGGAGCTACCTCCTCTATTGCGGTAATAAAAGCTCCAGAGGTTTTCTAAATCCCTTGTTCGTTCATAAACCAGGAGACATCAAATCCTGACAAGCATCTGGACAAAGACATCAGTTTGGCCATGTTGCCAAAGATGAAGTCCGCAATTAGAAAAGTGTGTTCTAGACAGAAAACCACTGTTAGCAGCGGTTTATCTGGGGTGGATGCCAAAGGTGCAGCACCCAGGGCAACTATTAATTGCCATTAATGACCAGTTGAACAAAAAGCTCCAGTTACTAAGATAAATTAGAACTGCAAGTCATTGATGTCAGCACTAATCAAACCTTGGTGGATAAAACACAGCCACCAAGCTCAGCACTGCACAGCCGCAAGGGCAGATCTGTGTATGAGATGCCTGCTGTGACCAAACCCCCTCTTTTCCAAAAAATAAAATAAGGATTGGCACTAATTTTAGCATTCCTGCCTAACCCTGGATGGGGCTGGATCAGGTGGTCCTGTGGTTGTTTCCCTTTACAATGCTATTTTGCCCTAGATGTGCTTTGTCCCAACAGCAGTCTCAGCTTGAACTCGCTGCACAACTGACTCATCTGCTGCAGGAAAAGCAGCAGCCACAGGGAGGAACCCAATTGAAAACAAAATACAAACAAACCCAGTCGTGTACAAAGGAAACAAAAGCAGTTTGGGCCAAGGACAGAGCAGCTTTGCTGGTCCCAAACCCCAGCGGGGCACCGAGGGATGCGATGATCAATGCAATATCCGCCACCTGCGCTTCCTCAGGGGGCAAAACTGAAGTGGAAAACATCAGAAGATGACTGTGTCTGCCTATAAATCAACTCCAACTCCCCTCTGCCTCCATCCTCCGGCCATTTCCGCCTTCCCTTCAACCCTTCCCCATCCCAGTGGCCTTTCCTAGCTTCGAAAACCATGGAAATAATCAAGGTCTTTTCTATCTCCTGCCTTCGGGAGCTTTATCCATCCTGACAGTTGTTGGAGCTGCTCATGATGCAATTATCTAATCAAGCCCTTCCTCCGGCAGCCTGCACCGAGGGAGAGGAGGCAAAGCCGGTGCGCTCCTCGGATGTCACTGAGGTGCTGGCAGGACCCTTGGCCATTGCCCTGCCTTGACCAGCAGTGGACAAGCCACCACAGTCCTTCCTGTGCTTTTCCTTTGCAGCAGTGGGGTGTAAATTCAGTTGCAAGCCATAAAGATTCCCAGAGCACATTTTACTTTCACATTCCCAGAACAACAAATTTGTGGCTTAAAGCCACTTTACTTCCACCCATGCAGGCCACAAAATTCCACCCAAAACACAGTCTCATTTTTTGGACCCGTTACAACCCTAAAAGAACCATAGAATCCTGGAATGGTTTGAGTTAAAAGGAATCTTAAAGCTCATCCAGCTCCAACCCCCTGCCATGGGAAGGGACACCTTCCACTAGAGCAGGTTGCTCCAAGCCCCTGTGTCCAACCCGGCCTTGAACACTGCCAGGGATGGGGCAGCCACAGCTTCTCTGGGCACCCTGTGCCAGCGCCTCAGCACCCTCACAGGGAAGAGCTTCTGCCTCAGAGCTCATCCCAATCTCCCCTCTGGCAGGTTAAAGTCATTGCCCTTGTCCTGTCCCTCCAGGCCCTTGTCCAAAGCCCCTCTCCAGGTTTCCTGGAGCCCCTTTAGGCACTGGAGCTGCTCTAAGGTCTCCCCTTCAGGAGCCTTCTCTTCTCCAGGCTGCCCCAGCCCAGCTCTCTCAGCCTGGCTCCAGAGCAGAGCTGCTCCAGCCCTCGCAGCAGCTCCGGGGCCTCCTCTGGCCTCGCTGCAACAGCTCCACATCGCTCTTGTGTTGTTGCCCCAGAGCTGGACATGGAGCTATGTGGAAAACGCAAACTCACCTACAGGTACCTCTGCCATCCCCCACGCTGCAGCCAGGATCTCCAAGGACAGCATCTCAACACTGCTTCCCTTTGGAAAGAACCCAAGCACCTTCTCTTTTAAGAGCAAAGCACATTAAAGCAGAACCCGCCTGAAAATCACAGCACTTGTCTGACAACACCCAGCACATGCACAACTTGGCAATTTCTCAAACGCCCTTAGGAAGTGCTTTTCAGGAGGGAATCCCAGGCTGTCCTTGCACTACTCAGCTATTTATAACCAGTGGGGTTTGGCATACCCAAAACCAAAAGCAACCTGCAGGAAGCTGTAACTAACCGGGAGTTGTCTATGGGAACTCAGGGACAGCACACTCTGGGTGGGATGCTGCCAGCAGAGAGCAAACCCCATCCAGCTTAGAGCCCAAAACAATTCTACTCATAGAAACATAGAATGGTTTGGGTTAAAAACGACCTTAAGATCATCTAGCTCCACCCCCCTGCTGCAGGCAGGGACACCACACACTAAACCAGGTCACCCAAGAGTCCATCCAACCTGGCCTTGAACACTACCAGGGATGGGGCAGCCACAGATTCTCTTGGCACTCTGTACCAGCACCTCACCACCCTCACAGGGAAGAACTTACTTCTATCCAACCTGAACTTCCCCTGTTTTAGTTTGAACCCATCACCCCTTTGCCTATCGCTACAGTCCCTAATGAAGAGCCCCTCTCCAGCACCGTCGTAGCCCCCTTCTAGGAGCTGACCTGCAGACTGTTTAGGGAAGTTACGCACAGAGCTCACATGCCAAAAAACCCACCCCTAAATTCCCCTTGCAACAAGGCCAGGAGACTCTGCATCCTCCTCTCCACTCCTACAGCACCACGGCAATGAGCCACGGTGAGGCACATCCCCTCATTTAAAATGGGTTTTAAATGACTTAGAAACACACCATCTTTGAGCATCCATTTGCAAACACACACCCAAAAACCAAGAAGAGGAAAGGAGAGACTCAAACCCAGCAAGATGGATTTGGGTTTCAATTGCTCAGAGCAATCATCCAATTGAGCCGCCTTCATTTCATTTGCTCTCAGGCTGCAGAGCGGAGCTGTTTGCGTTACGGATAATCCCAGCTCTTCATTTAGAACACTTCTGGCACACGGGGCCAGGGCCAAATAAAGCCATCATTTAATAAAGAGAAGGCCAACACTTGGAAACACGCAGCACTCGCACCGTAACGAAGAGTTATAGTGAGCAGAGAGCAGCGGAGGCACGCGGCTGCTTCTTGGTGTGCTGTGAGCCAAGCAGCGATGGGCTGAAGCCAAACCAGAGAGGTTCTTCCTTCTGTCGACACTGAAGGCAGGAGTTTGCAAGACAAAGTGACCTCCCTTCCGATAAAGGTGCCGTCATCCTGTGTCCGGCTCTGGGGCAACAGCACAAGAGGGACGTGGAGCTGCTGGAGCGAGGCCAGAGGAGGCCCCGGAACTGCTGCGAGGGCTGGAGCAGCTCTGCTCTGGAGCCAGGCTGAGAGAGCTGGGCTGGGGCAGCCTGGAGAAGAGAAGGCTCCTGAAGGGGAGACCTTAGAGCAGCTCCAGTGCCTAAAGGGGCTCCAGGAAACCTGGAGAGGGGCTTTGGACAAGGGATGGAGGGACAGGCCAAGGGGAATGGCTTTAAGCTGCCAGAGGGGAGATTGAGATGAGCTCTGAGGCAGAAACTCTTCCCTGTGAGGGTGCTGAGGCGCTGGCACAGACTTTTCCCAGAGAAGCTGTGGCTGCCCCATCCCTGGCAGTGTTCAAGGCCAGGTTGGACACAGGGGCTTGGAGCAACCTGCTCTAGTGGAAGGTGTCCCTGCCCGTGGCAGGGGGTTGGGACTGGATGAGCTTTAAGGTCCCTTCTAACCCAAATCAGGCTGGGATTCTACAACTAGAGAGGATGAGCTGGCATCACATCCTACTTTTGCACACATTAAGTTTTCCTCCCCTGGTGTTGCCCAGATCTGCTCCTCCTCTGCCCCCACAGTGGGTTAAAGCAGCTGCTGAGCAACCTCAGCAGTCGTCTGCCTCGAAATTAAAAGCAGCTTTGCTAAAGCTGCAGCAATTCCCCAAATCCTACAGATCACCTTGTCCACAGGTCCAGGGAAAATACCAATAAACTCATGCATAGCCTGGGATTTGTTGCTGTAGCTCTTGCTGCCAAGACTATGAGACCTGAGATTTATTCCTCTCTTTGGTCTCTGCACACCAGCATGGAGGCTGTGGCTGGCAATTCCTTGAGCTTTCCAGAAGGACCCAACACTTTCCTATCAAAAGAGCCCTCACAAGAAGAACAGAACAGATTAGAAATAGATAAGTCTCTTCTCTTCTGAGAAACTCTTGAAGAGCTGAGTCCACCTCCAGCAAGAATACCTGAAACTTTGAGCTCCTGCATCTCGCAGCTTTGGTTGAGAGGCTGCTTCCAGGAATTCCAGGAATTTCAATTCCTCCGCAACCATGTCCAAGTTACTGAGTTCATCAAGATGGTAACAGCCAAGATGAGATCAAGTCCCAGAAGTTCCCATCTCCAAGATGCCCACAGCTTGCAACAGGGGAGACAAAGGAGATGTCTGTCCTTGCTAGAGAAGCTGGAGTAGGGGCCAGCACATGCAAATGATCACATCAGAGGTTTCTGACTCTGTCCTCAATTCTCCCAGCACTTTCCTACAAGGAACCTACCTAATTTGCCAAAAAAATTGCCCCAGCAGCTTGATGTACCCCCAAAACCCCCTGTTTTAATTGGATTTATTCCTTCAGGTAGCTCAATGCCGATGCGGTAAGCTCATCCTGGCCTTAAACCCAGCCTAGGATCACTTGGGTTAAGGGCAGCTTAATCAGGTGCCAAAAACAACAAAAGCCTTTGTGCTGCTGAGATGGTTTAAATCCCAAAACACTGAGTTGGGCTTTTCTGGTGGTTACAGTGTGCTCCCAGTGCCATTCCCAGCAGGTAACAGCAGCAGGAACATGCCACCAGCAGCATCTCACACCCTCTGTGCTCCTCAGCCCTTTCCCCCCCAAATCCCCAGTGTCCACACACATTGTGCACTTACTTGGTTGTTGCACAAAACTTTGTACTCCAAAAGTGTTTCCTCCTTGCTCTTGGCACTAAATAGTAAACAACTGGGGTAGGCAACATGGGGACAGCAGCACACATGGCTCTGGACACCAGAAAAAAGGAGCTGCAGAGCATCAGGAGCAGAAATATCCCTCCCAAGATGCTCAGAAGCTACTGAGCACTGCTTTGTACCTTCAACTAAATAGTGGTGAACGTTGGCATGAGCCACATACCCTTTTTCTTCATTAATTCTTTTAATGCACTAGACCCTTCTGCCTTCAGAGCATCACCTGAATTCCCTTCTGCTTTCCAAGGGGTGATTTTGAGAAGACAAAAGAAAACCAACACACAATTTCATTTCCAGTAGCAAAAGTCCCTTTGGTTTTCTTCCTTGAAACATTCCTGCCCTGCAGTGGCTCCTCACCTTTTCATATCCCTAATTCAAGTGTTAACTCCTCTCTCTCCATCAGCTTCTGTCAAGAAATATTCCTCTTTCCTTCTTTTATTGACTTGGGACCTGTAACAGAAGAGTTTTCCTACTCAGACTCATTGCTCACCTCTCATTCAATTTGGCCACCACATCTCTGGCTGGGCTCACACCATCTCAACTCAATCTGGGCCATCAGCACAAGCTGCATTTGGGGAGGAGTTAAAAGAAGGGAACAACCACAGCTAAAACAGATCAACCACTTTGTTTTGGAAGCAGCAAAGATGCAGTTTAGCTCATGCTAAAGCACTTTGGGCAAGTTTTCTTCATGATTTATCCACTTACGGCTCAGGTGAAGAGAAGGACTCGTACCTTTTGCTATGAGTCCACTCTAAATAGCTCAGGGCTACCCCTCCAGCCCTGTTGTCTTCACAGGTAGAGGCTCGATCGCACAAACCCACCTAAAGCTCTGGTCTTCCTTGAGCCCCAGCATCTCTTTTGAGGATGTTGAGCCTCAATTTCAGGACAGCATCCTTCCCACACACATTCCAAGGTCTCCCATTGCCTCCAAACTGAGGAAGTCCACAGCAAACATCCCTTCCCTAACAGCTTGGCATTAAAAAACCCACTTTATCTCCTGGAAGATTGTTTCTCAGCAGATGCTCCATTTCTACCATGAAAGAACGATGAGAAAGCCCAGCCAGGAAAGCAAGCTGGAGCTGAAATACACGTGGGCAATGAATCTGCTGTGGCAGAAGGGCTTTATAGAGCTATTTTTAGGGTAGAACAATACCAGCCAATTAAACCACACACAAAAAAAGAGCCATTAAAACAAGAGTCAGTGGTTTGCATACAAAAAGGCCCCAAGAAAATGTTGTATTCCTCAGCTAAAAGCATCTCTTGCTGCTTTTATTTGCACAACCCCGCTCTCTCCAGCCCGTGGGGTTAGAAGACTGAAGTTTAGTACGGAAATAGACTCCTGCAAGGAATCGTCTCACTCTCTCTAGAGTCCTCCAGCAAAAGCCAATCTAAACCTCTCAATATTGGATCCTTGCAAAGACGGTGAGTTAAGAGGTTCTGGGAATCGAGAAGAGCTTTGTTAGCTACTGCTTGGTCTAGGGCCCAGCTCACTAATTCATTGACAGGTAGGGCAAGGTAGCAAAGGGGGTGTTACTAGAGGAGAGGATCATTTGTAACCACAGACATCACAAGGCAGAAGTGATGCTCTATCTTCTCTTTTACCTGGCAAGCAATAACTGGAGCTGCAAGAGGTGTTTGTAAAACCAATTCCTCTGCAGCCATCATCTGGATCAAGTTGACCAGGGCATGAAGGGTTAACAAACTTTACAACCCCGGTGTTCAATTTACCTTCACAGGGAAGAACTTCTTCCTTACACCCAACCTAAATCTCTCCTGATTTAAAGGGCAACAAGACAGAGGCGGGACAAGCCCAAACCTATCAGTTTTGGGGGAGAAAGAGAAGGAAACACACCTCCAAGCTTTACCACTGGCCACTATAGATAGATTCTTTCTATCTGGGAGCAAAAGCCCCAGGAGGAGGCTGGCTGATCCCTGCACACTTGGGCACCTGCAAACCAGCACCAGCTCCACCATCTTCACCCCTTGAACCTGCACAGAGGCTAATTTTGAGCCCATTAACCTTTATTTCCCATCCCACCTCATAAAGCAGCATCAACAGAGAGACGAGGGGCAACTTCTCCCTCTCCTGCTCCTTTGGACTCCTCTCTGCAGCTCACCCATTCCCACACCACATTGCCCCTACAGCAGCTCTTCTTGCAAGAGGTCATGGCTGGTCCAGGCTTATCTCCATCCTAGTAATGGCTGTTGGGCAGTTAACATGAAGCAGGACCTTTGGGGCAGGGCAGGTCAGACAGCAGCTGCCCCTGGGTTTGGGCTAAATCCTACCCAGATCCAAAGCCCTGCAGCCCCCAAACTGCTGCTCTGCCAGCTCTGAAGTTCAAAGCAGAGACATTTTGCCTGGGGCAGAGGAAAAGGCTTTTGAACATCCACAAAGGCTTCTGAAGAGCATAAAGATGAGTTATTCACCCACACATCCAAAGCAGTTGCTTTGGTTGGACGTGCCATGCCTAAAACAATAAAGTTCAGCCTAAGTTTGAGCCTTTTTCCACTCAACATAGGGAATAAAGCAAGCAAATGAGGGGATGGAGAGGGATGATCACTCTGGGCCGAGTGCTGCTGGTGAGAACCTGTGTTCAAACAGCAAAACTAACACAAGGTGGGTTAAATCAGCAAAGGATTGCCCCCAGACAGGGGAGGACCTTTCAGCACTCACAGCCAGGGGCTAAATCAAACCCATCACTACAAGTTTGGGATGGGTCCCACCATCAGTCCCTCCTGGACCAGCACTTTCCTTCCCCAGCTTATCCTGGTGTCATGTATTGCTCAGCAGCAAACCCCTGTGGTTTACTTTGCTGATGCTGGGTTTGCCCATCGCTACCTGCAGCCTCAGGGTTCCACAACACTGCAGAGCTGCAAGAAACCCCACAGTTTATCCTCCCTCTTCTCTTGCTTCTACAGCCTAGAACTGCTGTGGTCACACAAGGTCCCAATTGCAAGAGGGATGCTGCAATGCAACACTTTTAGGGTCTTTGTAGTTCACATACAGGCTTAAATCCATTTGGTCTAAGAAGCTCCAAAAGTCCATGCCACCATGCAGCAAACACACAGCACCCCTTATTCAGCAGCTTAAGAGTTACACTGGTGATTGCCAGCACATAACACAGCTTTTGATGGGGCAGGACATGACTTACAAAGCATACAATAAACACAAACATCACAGAGTGGTTTGTTTTGGAAAAGACCTTAAAGCCCACCCAGCTCCAACCCCTGCCACGGGCAGGGACACCTTCCACTAGAGCAGGTTGCTCCAAGCCCCTGTGTCCAACCTGGCCTTGAACGCTGCCAGGGATGGGGCAGCCACAGCTCCTCTGGGCACCCCGTGCCAGTGTCCCATCACTCATGTAACATTCACCTTCTGCAAAGATTTCATCCGGCCTCAGCAATGTCCTACACAAAGGATCTTCAACACCCAGCACACCTTGCATGGGGCAGGCTTCCTTCCTAAGGCAATAAACCCACCTCCCACTGCTCCAAACAAGGAGGCATCATCCATGTCCTGCTACAAAACATAAAACAAACCTTACACTTACCGAAGACATCGCAGCTCAAAGCCACAACACCTCCATCCACTCTGCCTGGAAACCTCCAAAGCACAAGACCCCACAGCACAAAGGTACCTGGGAGAAGGAAGAGCACCATTAATTACCAAACCACCCCAACCTGGGAAACATCAACCAGCTGCAGACACAACCCCAAAGCAGAGCTCAGCTCTCCTCAGTCTAAATACAAGTCCTTAACACATGGAAGGATGGGGAGCAGAAGTTGTTCCCTGTGAGGGTGCTGAGGCGCTGGCACAGGGTGCCCAGAGAAGCTGTGGCTGCCCCATCCATGGCAGTGTTCAAGGCCAGGTTGGACACAGGGGCTTGGAGCAACCTGCTCTAGTGGAAGGTGTCCCTGCCTGTGGCAGGGGGTTGGAACTGGATGAGCTTTACACTCCCTTCAACCCAAACCATTCCATGATATGACATGATATTGTCTTGAACCTGCTCCTGGTGTTGCTCACATGCAGCTTTACGCAATGAGGAGATGGGGTCCAAGCCCCTGGACAGGGTGGATGGAGGAGCTGAACCCTCAGAAGCTGGAAAACCACCATCCCTGAAGGACAAGGCCAGTTTTTCCTCCCAATAGCATTGCTTTGCACGCACGTGACATTACGCCAGCCCAGGGGGCTCTGCTGGGAAACCTATAGCGTGAGAGGCTCCCGTCCTTCTGGAAAACACAACAGGAAAAGGCAAGGTTCCCTCCAGCTGCCCATCACAAAGCCTTTCTGCATGCTCTGACCGGGTTGATGATATACATGAAGGTATACAAGTGTCCTCAGGGGAAGGGAGGAGGGTCTTGTTGGAACAGAGCAGAGCATTCGCGCCCAGAATAGCTCTGGCATCTTCACAGGAACCCACAACATTCATTACTTGCCAAAAGCTTGTAATGATCTGGTTTTGCTGAGCAAGAAATACGTGTTCTCCCTCCTGCAGGTTTCCATCCTGACATTGATTCACTTATTCTTTTCCTTTGGATGCAATCTCTTCCAAAAGAAAGAAAACGAATCCTTTGGGTGAAATCTCCCCCAAACTACCCAATGCTCAGCACCTGAACATGCTGATCCCACATTATGCCCCTTCCAGATCCTGCTTTGGTCAAGCCATTATCCTGCATTTCCATTCCTTGCATGGCAGCAGCACAGGGTAAAGAAGAGCTGGTTCTTTTCAAGGGGAGCATGCAAAGGCATCACCCCCTTTTTCCCAATGGGGAAACTGAGGCAGGAGGCAAGGACATGCACTCTCTTGGCCCTGCAGTGCTCCTTGGGGTGCTGCTACCACCTTTGGGGATGGAGGGAGTGGGAAAGGGTTTGCTGGGGTGGGATGAGGTGGCCATGAGCATCGTTCCCCCCCCGCCAGGGTGTCCTCTCCTTTGGGGTTCACCCTTGGCCAAAGTTATAGCAATGCCCCTGAGCAGCCTAGCGAGGGGCGTGGGATTGGGAATGCCGTCCCCAGGGAGCCTTCCCTGCTCGCCCCTTCTTCCTCCGGCATTTTTAGGCAATGCTGCCATCGAGTGGTCCACGAGCATCCGGATGCAGCAGGAGCTCTCGGCCACGGGCCTGGACCCCACTATGGTCACTCAGACAGGGGCTGGTTGGGATCCATCCATCCCCTCCTTCATCCATCCTCGGGTTGAAAAGCTCAGTGTCCTTCAACTACTGACCTCGTACCGGGGACTGAAGATTTCCAGTCCCTCAGGCTTCCCTAAGGGTTTGATCCGAGGATCCTCCATCCACAACACTCAGCGATTCAATCCTGGATTTCTCCTGGTGTTCGGGAAGCTGCAGCTTTCCCTGTGAGCGGTTCCTCCAGCTCACTGCTCCTCTTCCATCCATTTGGGAGGCTGCATCCCAAGAACACTATATAGGAGCATCCTTTAGCAAACCAGAGGGCCACGCTCAGCTTTCCCAGGTGATTTTCCTCTTCATCACACTGGTGCATCCTGAGGGATAACCAGCTCTCCTGGCAGGCAGCAAGAGCTGTTATTGCCCACACTTGGCAATAACATGGCACTGGAGGAGTAAGTTAAAATCACCCCTGTCTGGTGGCAATTATAAACCCGGGCTGTGGGAAGGTGCGAATCCCTCTTTGCAGTTTAATCAGATTCCAATGGCTTATTCTTGGGAGAAAAGGCTCTTTAGAGCAGAAGGTTTCACCAGCCCAAGGGGAAGGGGCACTAAAAGGGAAGCTGGTCCCACCGGAGCAGGAAGACTGTTCCCTTTTCCACGTAGTCACGCATTTGCTTTGTTCTTCAGGGATGCAAAGCACTCACCGACCACAATGTAAAACCATTTGCAGAATCCCCTGGCTGTTATATCTGTGATATATAAATGTACTATATCAAATGTATCAGCTTTACAATTATCAGCATGTTTCAAGCCTCTGAGAGCGGGTTTGGCCCCATCAGCACCACCAGAAGGCGCAAAGCACTGGAAGAATTGGAGGGCAAAGAGGCTGAGGAGGAGATGAAGAGGGGTCGGGGAAACCGGGGGGCTCCTGCCCTGGCCGGGGGCGCAGCTGCAGGGCCCGCAGAGCACCCCGGCAGGAGCGGCGCCGGGGAGCGGGGCCGGGGGAGGGCTCTCCGGGCCGGCTCTGCCCGCCCGCTCCCTGGCACCGCCCGCACCGCTTATAAAAGCCCCGGTCGTTCCTCACCCGCCGCAGCCGGCTCCGCGCCACCGGCTGCACCCCGAGCTGCGAACCGGGCCCCAACCGGCGGCAGCCCGAGCCGGGAGGGACCCATCCTGCTGCGGTCCTGAACGGGGAGCAACCCGCATCCCGAACCGGGAGAGTCCTGCATCCCGCATCCCGACCCGGGAGCAATCCGCATCCCGACCCGGGAGAGTCCTGCATCCCGCATCTCGACCCGGGAGGAATCCGCATCTCGACCCGGGAGATTCCTACATGCTGCATCTTGAACGGGGAGAGACCCGCATCCCGAACTGGTGGCACCCCGAACAGGGAGAGACCCGCATTTTGCTCCGGTCCTGAATCGGGAAGAGACTTGCATCCTGCATCCCTCTTTGGTCCTGAACAGGGAGGGACCTGCATCCTGCTCCCCGCATCCGGCTTTGGTCCTGAACCAGGAGGGACCTGCATCCTGCTCCGGTCCAGAACCCTGAAGGACCTGTATCCTGCTCCCCGCATCCCGCTTTGGTCCTGAACTGGGAGGGACCTGCATCCTGCTCCGGTCCAGAACCCTGAAGGACCTGTATCCTGCTCCCCGCACCCCGCTTTGGTCCTGAACTGGGAGGGACCTGCATCCTGCTCCCCGCATCCCGCTTTGGTCCTGAACTGGGAGGGACCTGCATCCTGCTCCGGTCCAGAACCCTGAAGGACCTGTATCCTGCTCCCCGCATCCCGCTTTGGTCCTGAACTAGGAAGGATCCGCATTCTACTCTGATCCCAAACCAAGGGGGACACGCATCCTGTGCCCTGCTCCAGTCCTGAACCCGGGGAGGACCCAGATCCCAAACCAGCTGTGCCCAAACTGGTAGAGACCTGCATCTTGTTCTGGACCTGAACTGGGAAGGACTCACATCCCGAACCGGCCCTGAACCAGGAGGCACCTGCACCCCAAACCTGTGGAGTGCCTTGACATGGCCGGATACCCTGCTTCAGCTGCACCCAGAGACAGCAGGGACCTGTGCCCCGAACCAGCCATGCACCCCAACCCAACTGCACTCTGAACCAGGAGATACCAATGCCCTAAACCATGCACCCCAAAGCAGCCATCCCCTGAACTGGAGTTACCCGTGTCCTGAACCAGCCATACACCCCAGAATGGCTGCATTCTGAACCAGGAGGGACCTGCACCCCAAACTAGCTGTGTGCCCCAAACTTGTTGTACCTTGATCCTGCTGCACCCCAAACCAGGAGGGATCTGCACTCTGCAGCATCTGAGCACCCTGATCCTGCTGCACCCCAAACCAGGAGGGACCTGCGCCCTGCAGCATCCCTGTGCCTGTTGTGGCTGCGCCGTGGTGCAATGGATAACGCTCTGCCACTGGAAGCGGAGCTGGAGCACCAGGAGCTGCTCAACGCCTCCCTGAACGAGTCCTTTGTGAACCAGTTCGTGCAGCCCCCGTGGCAAGTGGCCCTGTGGGCTGTCGCCTACGCCCTCATTGTGGTGGTGTCGGTGGTGGGGAACGTGGTGGTGATGTGGATCATCCTGGCTCACAAGAGGATGCGCACCGTCACCAACTACTTCTTGGTGAATCTGGCTTTCGCCGAAGCCTCCATGTCTGCCTTCAACACGGTGGTGAACTTCACCTACGCCATCCACAATGAGTGGTACTATGGGCTGCTCTACTGCAAGTTTCACAACTTCTTCCCCATCGCTGCTGTCTTTGCCAGCATCTACTCCATGACAGCCATCGCTCTGGACAGGTGAGTTCCGAGCATCAAACCCCAAACCCTCCCCAGCACCCAGCTCTGCCTCCTCCAGGGCGCTGTGCTCAGATCCATGGGACCTCTGGTCATTGGGGGAACACTGCAGTTAAAATATAGCTCGTTTTGGTAAACGAGCACTGATTGCAGGAGGCTTTGGGGATCCTTTGTCAGCTCCGTGGAAGGAGCTCGAGGAAAGGCTTTGTAACCCCCCTCGGTAGTGTGTCTTGGGTGTGCATGTGTAGCATCACTGCCCTCTCCCTTCCCAGCTCCTCTGCAGAATCATCCATCCCTTTCCCAGCCTCCTCCTTTAAAAGAGAACTCGATATTTAGCACAAAACGACATAAAAGACACCAGTGTTGGATGCGCCTCCGCTGTGCCGCAGGACCTGTTCCGTGTCCCTCAGTCTGGGTTGGGAACCCTCTAAGGAGCCTTGGAGGGAAGTTCGGGCTTGGGAAAGCCCCTTGCTTTGGTGGGTGGGTGTCCTCAAGCAAACCCACCTTGATTGTATTAGTGGGGTCAATGGGAGAGGAAGCTGTTATGGCTCAGGGGATGCTGCCTTTTCCCTGTGGAGCATCCCTGACAGTGTTCAAGGCCAGGCTGGACGGGGCTTGGAGCAACCTGCTCTAGTGAAAGGTGTCCCTGCCCGTAGCAGGGGGTTGGAACTGGATGAGCTTTAAGGTCCCTTCCAGCCCAAACCAGGCTAGGATTCTATGATTCTATGTGCCAAGGGACACAAAGAAGCCGTGCACGTCCAGAGTGAGCTCCCCTCTTTTCTCCCCCTCCAAGAAATCTTGGATCTGATGGCATTTTCACACCAGCACTAGAGATAAATCACAGCTCTCGAGCAGCTCCACAATTCCCTCTGGAGTACTGGCCTTTGAAGCACAACAGACTTTTCCAACACATCATCTTTCCTAAAGACAGCTCAGCTCTGCGATGCCTCTTTTTGGTCCTGCTTCCAAGGAAGTAAAAGACATTTTGGCTGGGGATACACGGGAGGGGAAGGGAGAGCTTTGCACTGCCGTATGCCAGCACATTTCCAGCTCATATCTAAGTGCTGCGCTAACTGGCACGGATGTTTCCCTGTGATGAATGCAACTGACAGCTTGGGAAGCAGCTCGGGATGGATGATGCTCTCTAGTCATTAAAAACAGGCTCAGGTTTCGTTTCGCTCTGTGGCTGTTACAAGACCCTCTCCCCAAGATAAATCAGACATAGCCAAGCTGTTGTAAAGGAGAATTAAGGCAATAATACATAAAGAGACGAATACGACCAATGTGGCTCTGTTCTTACCCGTTGTTGCTGGCTCTGTTTCGGGAGCATCTGTGTTGTAAGGGTGCTGGAGATCAGCCAGCAAAGCCCCTCTCAGGCTAGGATGAGTTAAAGAGATGATTCCTTTTTAGTACTTTGGTTTTTAGCCTTTGGTCTGCACCCTGGAATAACCAGACAAGCAAAGCTGCCAGGAGAAGCTGGAGGAACCTGTGTGAAATAAGGAGCAAAGGCACGTCTGGGAGCCTGGGGCTGCATTTTGGGGTGGAATTGGCATTTCCAGGTTTCTTTCTGCATCTGCAAACCCTAACAGAGGCTTGGTTTGCCCATGGCTGGGATGGAAACCTCGTGCTCACCCACCAAGAAGGGCCCGAAAGAAGCTGCAAAATGCCTCCTGCCCACAGCTACCTCCTGCATTCCTTATCCCCACATTTCCCCCAAGCGGGAACCTGAGAAGGTGAAGGCAGCAAAGTCCATTCTCTGCCCACCCCCAGGCAAGCAGCACCCAACAATACGTCCAAGCACTGAAAATTCCTTGTTTTCCTGTGCCTGAGACTTGACAATAGTAACTGAAATGTAGGAAACACAGGAACTTGTTCCAGGAACCTAAAGGGAAGAATTTGTCCTGGCAATGAAAAAGCCGTGTAGGAACAAGGAAAGCAAGTACCTGGATTTGGAGCAGCAGAGCCAGGTAGGATCAGCAAAATGGGTTATATTCACAGCCAGGACCCACCTCTGAAATCAAACATGACTGCAGAGCTGATTCCCACCCAAAAAGGGAAGCAGAATTGACTGTGCCTTGTGTTCCCAAGTGCATTGAGCCATCCAGCAGAGCCTTTGGATGCCCCAGGGGAGCCTCGGTCTGCAGATTGCTCCCCTAAACCATCCCCACTTGTGCTTTCTACCAGCATCCTTATTGGAGATATAAAACCACCTTGGAAAGATCCGGTGGTTATGGATCCATAACCATAACAGAGTCACTGAGAGAAGTGGGGAAGTGGGTGTCATTCTCCCAATGGCTTTTGCTTGAAGATAGAGCATCAGCTCTTTCCCCAGGACCTTTTGCAGCCTGGGCACTGAAAAGAGCACAGAAAGAAGTTAATCCTATAGCGAGTGTTACTCTGAACCCTGCAACAATAGCAGGAAACTGAGGAGTCAAGGCTGGCAGCTGGTAAATCTGCTGAGGAAAAGCCATGATGCTTTTCAGTATCCTGCATATATAGGGGCCCAACAGCTCACTGGCACCATAAAGTTTGCCATGTTCTTCGTTTAGGAGCATATCAGTACCAGAGCACATCACATATCTCTTTCTGGCTTCCAGCTCTTCCCAATTCACTTGACAGAAAATCCTGGGGTTTTCCAGTCTTCCAGGAAAAGTGAGAGTCCAGCAGTGCGATGTATCCATGTTGCAGTATCCATGGTGCATGGGATGATCATCATTAGATAAACTGGACGTTTTCTCTCTCCTTGGGGCCTGGATTCCTCTCTGAGCACCACCGCTCTCCTGCGCCATTAGCAAACATGTGATGGAGGAATGATGGAAAACCAGGAATGCGGGCAAAGGTGAAGAGCCTGGATGACTTGCTTGGGAATCAAACCCTCTTCCCTAGTTGGTCTCTAAATGAGAGAGAATCAGGCAAAAAAGTCCTCTCTCATGTCAAAACTTGAAGTGATCTAAGCTGCGAACACCACAAACACTGATAAGAAGGT
Organism: Strigops habroptila; assembly: GCF_004027225.2. NCBI lineage: Eukaryota > Metazoa > Chordata > Aves > Psittaciformes > Psittacidae > Strigops > Strigops habroptila. The sequence continues at coordinate 644,811 of NC_044297.2, read as the reverse complement.
CAAGCCCTGCCACGAGGGTGAAGACAGACATTGCAGCACTGGGGTTATTTGATGCAGAGATGTCCCTTTCTCTGCAAAGCATCCTCTGCTCTAAAAATGATGTATGTTGGGACTGACCTCCTGCAGCTCCCAGAACAACTTGTTCCTGTTGCTCATTGACAGGCTGAGAGAGCTGGGCTGGTTCCGCCTGGAGGAGAGAAGGCTCCTTAAGGTGAGAGCTTAGAGCAGCTCCAGTGCCTAAAGGGGCTACAGGAAACCTGGAGAGAGGCTTTGGACAAGGGCCTGGAGGGACAGGCCAAGGGGAATGGCTTTAACCTGCCAGGGGGGACACTGAGATGAGCTCTGAGGCAGAAGCTCTTCCCTGTGAGGGTGCTGAGGCGCTGGCACAGGGTGCCCAGAGAAGCTGTGGCTGCCCCATCCCTGGCAGTGTTCAAGGCCAGGTTGGACACAGGGGCTTGGAGCAACCTGCTCTAGTGGAAGGTGTCCCTGCCCGTGGCAGGGGGTTGGAACTGGATGAGCTTTAAGCTCCCTTCCAACACCGACCAGGCTGGGATTCTATAATTAAAAGAGCCCCCTCTACAACCTCTTCCAGTCCCAGCACTGCCAGGGCAGCACTTGGGGCTCAGTGATGCCACTGGGATTTATAGTCCCTTTTTGATTCCCAGATGGGTTATCAAATGATCTTGGGTGTCTAAAGATCCATCAATCCGCAGAGGAAACAGCAAACCCTTAAACCTTCATTTCCCACCGCAGCTCCTCCAATTGCTGTCTGCAATTGTTAATATCTCCCCAACCCCATATTATTTGCAGCAGAAACAAAGTGGCTCAGAGCATTACTTACTGCTTGTAAGCTTGAACTCCCAGGTTGGCTGAAGCAGCTGAACACGAGGAACATGTTCACCCCCTGCCTTCCCCGGGAGGTGATTACTGCAGAAAGAAACCCTCCGGAGAGAAGAAATTGCATCGGTGCACAGACAGAGTAATTAGTCATTTACACCCAAATATAACACCAGGAGGCTGGGTTTAATCTTGACTTAATGGACTTCTGGGCTTTACAGAGCAGGGTTTTGATCAGCGCCCGGCACTGTGTAATCCTCGAATGTAATGTGGAAGATGGAAGAGGAAGAGGGAACGAAAGGAGGTGGGTTTAGGGCCAGCAGCCCCTGCACCGGCTGCCCTGAGGCATTCCCTATGCACCAGGTAGCAATAACCAAAGCAGCTTTTGGCATTCCCCAAAACTCCAGCATCACTGAATGCTGCAAAAGCCCTGGGAACCTGCTGGATACCCAGCATGGAGCGGGCTCAAAGCATTGATTTCTCAGCCGGGGTTGGAAAGCCATGGGATGGGGATGGACAAGGGAATGCAAGGCTGGTTTGTGCGCTGCTCCCAGCAGTAGGCTCTGATCTGATGGGTATTAACTGGATTTAACACCCCCCCCATATCCACTAGATATAAATTCAGCCTGTCCAAAACTAAATTACATCTTTTTTCCCCCTTTTCCTTTGGCAGTTTGAAATTCCCATGGCAATAAATACAGGAGTGAGATGAATTAGTGTCAGTCTGGTGCCTCGGAAGTGCAGGACACTCAGGTTTCAGATGGGTCTTGGAGTGATCATGGTGCTCATCTGCAAGTTGGGTGCTGGCACAAGCCACCGTAAGAGTTTGGTTGCGATGTTTGGTTTGTTTGATGGCTTTCTTAATCTGTTCCTTAATTTATTCTTAATTCCTCAGTACCCAGTGGGAACCACCCATGCATTGAGTGCGCCAGGTCTCATGGGTCACCATGAGGTGATATTTGTTCTCACCCTTCACCCTAGAGCTGTAAAGCAGTGCCAGGACTAACTGGTTGATAAGGTGCCTCAAATAACAGCATCTGCAGTCTCTCAATGGGGCTGGGTTGTGCTTTGGGACCTCCTCTCCCATCCCATGCTGGGGATGAAGACGCTTTGCGGAGCGCTGAGCATCACTAGGGGCTTGAGGCAGGAGTTCACTGACCGTCTCGGTTTGGATGGTCACTGGTTGATGTCAAAGCAATAAATTGGAGGAAGCAGCTGCTTGTGGCACCTCTGTCCTCAGCGTTGTGTTTCAAGCAGCAGCAGGGCTCAGCTTCCCTCTGCAGCCGTCATCCAGACACTAGGAATTTGGGGCCAGCAGGGCAAGGCCAAGCTTCAGTACACAAACCTGCTCAAGGGACAATGACTCTGCATCCACGCTGCTGTGACACAATCCTTGTGGAAAGCAGAAAAGGCAGGTTTCCTCTATGGAGAAGCTTCTTGTTTCTTAGGTAGAATCCTGGAATGGTTTGGGTTGGAAGGGACCTTAAAGCTCCTCCAGTTCCAACCTGCTGCCACCCTCGCAGCATCTTCCTGGGTTCCTCTGGACTTGCTCCAGCATTTAGGAAGGACCCAGAGCTGTGCTGGACAGATTTGACCCATCTCAACCCAGCGCGTCTGCTCTGACTTGGTTGCAGACTCCCCTGGGACTGGCTCTGCACTGAACCCTCTTTGCTCAGGATGGGAAATCACTGTGCAATAAAACCCACAGCAGAAACCCTGCGTCCTCTTGGTTACTCATCCGTTATCTGCCGTACCCTTATCACTTAATGAAGCAGATAAGGAAACTGTGGGATGAAAAAGGCTTCATAAATGTTTGCTGTTATATTAATCTCATCTCCATGAGGGTGGAAACAATTGAGCAGTGTCAGTTATCCAGCAGACTCCAGCTTTCCAGATGCAATTAATCGACAGCTACACTGCCTCAAGTGCAGTATCTATTTAATAACCCACCCGCTCATAGCTACCCTGGTACAAGGCTGTGCTCAGATGCCATCCCATCGTCATGGTAACACCCCCCCAAACCACAATAAACTATTTAAACAGCAGCAAACAGCATTTCCAACGTCATCAATAGCATCTGGTGTGAAGTTGTGTGCTTTGGTGCCAAGCCCTTCAAACGTGGTGGGTTTAAAACATCAATTGTGGTGAGGAAGGGGCAGGGAAAGTCTCCTTGAGGAGCTGGGCAGCTCTTGCACAACCCAATTACGGGTTGCACACAAACATGGTGCTGCTGTCCAAGAGGAGAGCATTGCATTTTGGGGAACAGGTATCATTTAGTCTTCCCAACCCAACAACTTCCCCAGGCAAATGGCCCCATTCCCAGTACTGAACATATCCCAGTACATTCCTGGTGCTACTGCAGGAAATCTGCCCTTAAATCCTCAACCCAAAGCCAATTTCATGTGACAACATCAGACTTGAAGACCCCACAGTGGTTTGTCACCCACCATAGTGGCGAAGGCAGGATGTTACATGGGGACGTGCTCCTCTTCCTCACCTTATGTGAACCCCAAAATTCAAAGGCAGGAATACACAGGAACCTATTGGATAGAGAAACATGGAATTCTGACTGGTCTGCAGGGAATGAGAGTTATTTGAGTGGGGTGGATACAGTGCTGGAAGAAGGCAAAAGGAGCTGCTTTTGCTCCCTGTAGTGATGCTTTTCCATTCCAGTCTAAGCAAGACAGTGCTGTCATTCAAGCTCAGACAGCCATGAGCAATATTCCCTGCTCCCCACCTCTTCCCATTCCTCAAAAGTCCTGGTCAAGGAAAAGCGGGGAAAAAAGGAAGCCATTATTAAAATGTTAGGACAATTTTCTGCCTCGTGATACAATTATTATCTAATTGTACAATATTTCAATGTGAAATAATGGTCTAATTATTCTCAGGATGTTTGCACATTCCCATCTATCTCCAGGATTTTTATGGTCTCTCACCCCAGCTCCTCCAAGCAGCCCAGACCCTTTCTATTATAGTTTTCTTCTCCCCTACCTGGGAGAACTGTTATTGTTCCCATTTTTAATCCTGATGGGCAGCTGAACCCATAACATCCCCAAGGGAATACTTCAGAGGTCGCTTGGGACAGATGGATTGGGAATTGCTGCTGACAGATAGGATTTGGGGCCAAGTTTCCCAAAAGAGCTGCTAGTTTGCTCCCTCCTGCCTCCATCCCTACAACACCAGCATGGTCGGGTGAATGTTGCCATCTCCTTTCCACCACGAGACAGCATTGTGAACAAGTGAATGGTGGTTGGAAAGGTCTCTAGATGATGAGGTTGGGGTTTAGTTCGTTCTTACAGTGATTCTTTGGATGTTTTATCAACCATGAGGGCTTCTGCAGCTGCAAAGTGCTTTAAACCAAAGAGAAAAGTCCTCTGAAATGCACTGGCAGAAAGAAAGTTGGAGATGTAGAAGCACTTCTGGGTGGTTGCAGTCAAGCACTGGCTTTGCTTTCTGGAGCTCTGAGCCTCAGATGTGCCTCCCAGCAAAGATTCCAACACAAATGGCTCAACTTTTGTGGAAACCTCTCGTTTTCCACCATTTGAACCACTGGGTCAAGCATCAGCAACAAACTTGTGCACGTGGACTTCTTGCTTGGGAGCATAAAGCAAGGGGAACCTGTTGTGAAGCCCATGATGAAGCCCACCCAGACATCCTCCAGCCCAGCAGACCCAGTAACAAGGGGCTCAGCCAACACCAAGGATGAGAAAAAAGAGGGAGACAAGTCCCTGCAGGGTCCCTGGAAGCTGTTCACAGTCAAACAAGGGGAAGATGAGAAACATGGATGCAGAAGCCAGGAGACCCGGATGCACCAGGAACCGCTGTGATGAGCAGCACTAACACCCATTGCCTCAGCTCTTCCCAACCAGCTCCCAAAGTACCAAACAGATTTTCCAGGGATGATTATCAGGTGGATTAGGTGGGTTTTCAGCTGCACAAAGCTGATAAGGTTTGGTACCCTGAGGCAGAGCTGATGGCAGCACATCCTGCGTGGTTATGTATTAATCCCTACGGCTTTGCCCTGCAACTGACCACCCAAGAATGCAACACAGGGAGTCTTTTCCATTTAGGAAAAGAAATAAAACGGAAAACTGAAAGGAGAAGGGGTGAAGGGAGAAATAGAGAAGGCTGCAAATGCCTCGGGCCATAACTCAATGCAGAGCACTGCAATGTTTCTCATCTCGCCAAAGCTTGACATGGAGCAAGGGGGAAAATCAAATAAGAAACGTGTGACGTTCTCACTTAATCCTCCCAGTGCTGCTGGCTGCTGCCGGCTCTGCACAGCCAGATTTGCAGGGGATCAGTTCAATCTGCCTTGTCACCACTGGAACTTTTCCTCACGGAGGATGGCTGCTGCTCAGGAAAAAGAGCCCATGGGCCAGGCAGATAGAGGTGGCAACTCAGGTCTCCCGTCGCACGCTGGTCCAGCTCTCTTGTTTGTGGCTCTCCTCCTGTAACACTTGGCACCATTGTCTACCACAGAGATAGGATTTTGCACGGGTGCAAAACCACAGGGTGCTGCCAAAGGGGCTGCTGCCAGACAGCAGCATCGTGGCTGCCTGCGGACAAATGGTCATTGCAGAAGCAGCCGGTTGCTGCTTGCGTGAGCGAAGCTGTTTTTCAGATACGAATCATCGAGTGTCTCCAAAGAGATTCAAATCTCGAGGGTAAGTTGCTGGAAGACAATTAGAGAATTGGAATCTTCCATGAAGGGATTATTTGATGCTGTTTTGCTGCTGGGATCACAGAATCCCAGCCTGGTTTGGGTTGGAAGTGACCTTAAAGCTCATCCAGTTCCAACCCCCTACCACGGGCAGGGACACCTTCCATTAGAGCAGGTTGCTCCAAGCCCCTGTGTCCAACCTGGCCTTGAACACTGCCAGGGATGGGGCAGCCACAGCTTCTCTGGGCACCCTGTGCCCGCGCCTCAGCACCCTCACAGGGAAGAATTTTTCCTTACATCTAACCTGAACTTCCCCTGTTTCAGTTTGAACCCATCACCCCTTGTGCTATCGCTCCAGTCCCTGATGAAGGTCCCTCTCCAGCATCCTTGTAGCCCCCTTCAGACACTGGAAGCTGCTCTGAGGTCTCCACGCAGCTTCTCTTCTCCAGGCTGAACAGCCCCAATGTTCTCAGCCTGGCTCCATACGGGAGCTGCTCCAGCCCCTGAGCATCCTCGTGGCCTCCTCTGGCCTCGCTCCAGCAGCTCCATGTCCTTATGTTGGGGACACCAGCCCTGCACACGGTGCTGCAGGGGGGGTCTCCCAGAGCGCAGCAGAGGGGCAGGATCCCCTCCCTGAGCTGCTGCTCACGCTCTGGGGGTGCAGCCCAGCACACGGGGGGGTTCTGGGCTCAAGCACACACTGAAGCCGGGTCATGGGGAGCTTCTCCTCACCCGACACCCCCAAGTCCTTCTCCTCATGGTGCTCTGAATCACTTCTCTGCCCAACCTGTAGCTGTGAAATGCTGATGGATGCATTAAAGGGTGTCAAAAGTACAACCCCCATGCAAGTGAGACCTAAACCAGCCCCAAAATCTGTAATAGTGGGGCTTTCCAGTCTTGTTTTCTCCTCTTCCCACCTCTCAGGTACATGGCTATCATCCACCCGCTGCAACCCCGGCTCTCGGCCACCGCCACCAAGGTGGTCATTGGTGTCATCTGGCTCCTGGCTTTCCTGCTGGCGTTCCCCCAGGGTTACTACTCGGTGATGGAGGAGCTGCCGGGGCGGCTGGTGTGTCTGGTGGAGTGGCCGGAGCACAGCACCAACCTCTATGGGAAAACGTGAGTGGAACTTTGCTGGCAGTGGGGACAAGTCACCATACAGAAAAACACAATAAATGTGGGGAAGAAAAGGGAATGGGGAAGGATGGGAATGGCTCAAAGCTCCTTGGGATGCAGGAAGCATAGAGTCATGGAAGGGTTTGGGTTGAAGGGATCTTAAAGCTCCTCCAGTTCCAACCCCCTGCCACGGGCAGGGACACTTTCCACTAGACCAGGTTGCTCCAAGCAAGGGCCAGTGCTACAGGGTTGATGGTAGCAAAATCTCCATCCATACCATCTTGGGGGCACATTAAGGTGAGTTTAATGCTGTTTGTCCCATGCTGTGCCATGCTCCCTGCCCTTCTTGGATGCTCATCCTTGAGGGAAATCCAAGTAAAACTGCTAAGACGCAATATTTTGCCTGTGGATGTGGGGTCTGCATTGACCCCAAGGACTTTTTCCTTGACATAGGTATGGCTCTGGGTTTTAAAGCACCTTTCCTGCAACCTGTATCTCTAAAGCTTTCCTGGGACAAGAGTTATTCCTGCAAGAGGTAAATGGGATTTTACTGGGAGGGGGCAGATCTTGGCCAGGCAATAACAGGTAAAAATAATGGTTTGGGATTTGCCGAGTCCAAATGCCCCCAAATTCACTTGACAGCTTAAAAACCAAGTTACAAAAAGGGGCTCGGTGGGATCAGCTCCAGCTGGGAAGCAAAGCCTGGGCTGGGGGAGCTCAGCAGGAATCTCCTTCCTTCCCGTTAAGGTGCCAACTCATTAAATGTGGCATTTCCAAAGGGCCCGGGCAGCCCTGCTGGTGCTCTTTGGAGTCCCCGGGTCATGCAGCAAGTTAAATGTCATGTGTTAAGGAAGAAGGAGTGGAGGGGATAAAAGAGGCATTTGTGATCTAAAGTCCCGAGGAACAATGAATTAGGGCAGTGAAATGGGGCTGGAGCCAAAGCAGGGGATACACACGCACAGAGAGTGGTTTAAATCCAACCTGAGCCTAGTGAAGTTCTCTATGTAAGATTAATGTTTGCCAGTCAGCAGCAAGGGGCAGGTTGCAGAGAGCTGGATGGTATCATTAATTATCATCTTATTTACTTGCATTGAAGGTAAGTATGGCAAGAATAAGCTGGGGCTGGCCCAGCTGATCTCCAAAGGTGTTTTCCAACCTTAATTATTCCAGGTTGCTGTGATAAATACAGCCAGTGTGAAGAAATCATAGATCATGGAATGGTTTGGGTTGGAAGGGAGCTTAAAGCTCATCCAGTTCCAACCCCTGCCACGGGCAGGGACACCTTCCACTAGAGCAGGTTGCTCCAAGCCCCTGTGTCCAACCTGGCCTTGAACACTGCCAGGGATGGGGCAGCCACAGCTTCTCTGGGCACCCTGTGCCAGCGCCTCAGCACCCTCACAGGGAAGAGCTTCTGCCTCAGAGCTCATCTCAATCTCCCCTCTGGCAGGTTAAAGCCATTCCCCTTGGCCTGTCCCTACAGGCCCTTGTCCAAAGCCCCCCTCCCACATGGCTGGGGTGGAGTTGAGCCTCCTCAGAACAAAGCAACAACCAGCACAAGCTCATGGTCTGGCCTGGACAGATGATTTTCTTTTCAGTTGTCCTCAAGTAGCTAATTCAAGAGAAAAATGTCACCATTAACCCATGAGTGATCTGCCGCTGGAAGCAAGGCGCTGCTTCCAAGACTGAGCATCCTGTGCTCCGGTGAGCCGGGGGCTCTGCACACACGTGACGGCAGGCAGGAAAGCTGGGAAAGCTTTTAAATACCCAAACCCCAAATCATTTGGTGGGGATTGAAGATAACTCGCAGCTCGGCAGATGGGCTGTGAGGAAAAATGATGTTATTCTTTCAGTTCATAGTGAAAATACGGCACTTCTGCCAACACCAGAGGTCTGTTTCTGGGCTCCTCATGGCAAATGGAGGCCAGAAAGCACAGCCCTGGCATGCAGAGGGGATCAGAGGCTGGGATAAGCACATGGGCGTTTTCACTGGGAAAACATGCCCGTTCTCACGGAGGGAAGTGGACAAGGATCTCGGTGCAGGCGAGATGCGTCTGCAACAGAAGCCAGCAATTGAGCTCGATTCAATTGAGCTCAATCCAATTCCGCTCCCGTCGCTCAGCACCATTCCCTCTCCCTCTTTTGGTGTAAGATAGATGTCCAATCTGTTCCAATGTCATTAGCTGCCACTTCAGTTTGTTAAGGGGAAGGGAAAAGCTGCTCCACTCACTGGATTCTGTAGGAGACACCAGCCCACAGCGACCATCTGGGCCCTGCCAGGCAAAAGGAGGTGGCAGCCGCCTCCTCCAACATCCCTGTCCCATAACTCATACAGGCTGCTCCATTCTTTACCAGACCCTAAATCCCCACATGGAAGACCTTTAAATTCCCAACCCTGGGCTTCTCTAAGTGCTCTGATCCTGCAAATCTTGTAGACAGAATAACAGACGAAAGGTTCCATATGGAGATTGGTCCAAAACCAACAAGGTGTTCCAGGGCCCTTTGGAAATCCCTGTCCCTACCATTCTCAGGCAGCTCTGAAAGAAGGCTCCGTCTTGCTTACACTAACAGCTCCTTGGGGCATTCCTGCTGTTTGCAGCTGGTTTAAGACCCTGCATTAGATGGGAACCACAATGAAATCTTCATCGCGGAGCCACAGAGACGCCTCTTTAATTAGCAAAATAGAAAACAGGGCTCCAAAATCCAGCCCAAATGTGATTAGTGCAGGGCAAAGAGGAGGCCAAATGAGATTGCAGGTACAAAAAAAGGAGGAGATGGCATCCAGCATGGGGCCGGGGCCAACCCCATTCCCTGTGAGAGTTGCACCAGGCATGAGCCTGACCCATTCGTTACACTTTGGAGGTATTATTCCATCAGAGAGGATGAGTGAGTGTGAGTGTAGAACGTGGCCTGGACCACCTTGAACACATGCAGGACCTTGCATTCAAGCCGGGCAACCACCCCAAAAACCATGCAAAGACCCTAAAGCTGTTGGAAGAAAAGCAGCTCTGATGTGGCAGCATGCGTGATGCTTTGCACTCTGCTGCCAGGCACATTCCTATTCCCCTATTGCTCATCTTTCTGCAAGGGAAAGAGGTTTATGCAAGTTCTGAGAGTAGGAAGGAACCTGCAAGGTCGAACCGTTCATCCCCATCCTGTTGGTTAAAAACAGTGTGATTTTTTTTCCTCTTTAAAGCAGCTTCTCTGTAACACAACTCCTTCACTGAACACACTGCAGTCCCGGTGGCTGTTGTAATCCGCCACACTCCACCAGCTTCAAACACAGGACAAAACAGCCTCAAGCATGTACTAGCAATTTAATACAGCCCCAGACATTCCATTCGGGACTTATTTGTACCTGCTATGAACAGAAACCAAGGTCCTGCCGTTTCCACCAGCCTGGAGAACTGGCCCAGCCACTGAATTCACAGAGAAGTGGTAATGAAGCCCCATGACAAGGGTTTAGGCAGCGTTCTGGGGCACTGGGATGATGCCATGTGCCACCTGAGCTCAACTAAACCAATGGTGGACCAGGATTGTATCCAACACCCAGTGTTTGCTCTGCAGGGAAAGCCTTCATTTCTTCATCTTAATATTCCCATTCTTTATATGTCAAAACCCCACATTTCCTCCTGCAGGACTGCCAGATAAAGGTGTGAGAAGTGCAAGCGTTCACCTCTAGGTTGTAAATAGAGTAGAAGTGAGAATAAAACCAGGTCAGCTAAAATATCCTTGCCTTAGGAAGTTCATCACTGGCCTCTTCATCCCATCCCAGGAGGGTGCTGGGATGCCAAAGGCTGGCAGCGGAGGCTTGGAAAAGATCCAGGTGAAAGCAGGGAATCCTTCCCGTCCTGAGCTGTACAGGCAACGTGCCTGCAGGAATTGTGCCACATTCCCCTTGTCCCTGTGAAACACTTTGCCTTCGAGCTCGGTTTGCAAGGAAAAAATTGGATAGGTGGAGGACACACTCAACCACCATCATGTTTTCTAGGTATCACTTCTGCATGACCATCCTGATCTACTTCTTGCCACTTCTGGTGATAGGATGTGCCTACACCGTGGTCGGTATCACCCTCTGGGCAAGCGAGATACCCGGTGACTCCTCTGACCGCTACCACGAGCAGGTCTCAGCCAAGCGGAAGGTAAGGAGCACAGCAGGAGCCATAATTCACTCCCCATCCCAACTAATCACAGGCAAAATTACTCAATTATGGGTGGAAAGAGGCCAAGATTTGTTGCATGGTTGCTGCTAATGGAGCAGAGTGTCCTCCAGATGTGTCCTTCATGAATGTGCATGCTTTAACCAAGATGTTGACCATGTGTTCCTGGTTAGAAAGGTCTCCAAGGCAAAAAAAGGTGGCCCCTTTGGAGGGTGACACCCCACCTGTGGGGTTTCCAACAGATGACTTTGCTTCCCTGCCCTCTCTTCTCCACGCAGGTAGTGAAGATGATGATCATCGTGGTCTGCACGTTCGCGCTGTGCTGGCTGCCCTACCACATCTACTTCACCCTGCAGTATTTCAACCCCGAGTGGTACCTGCAGAAGTTCATCCAGCAGGTCTACCTGGCTATCATGTGGCTGGCCATGAGCTCCACCATGTACAACCCCATCATCTACTGCTGCCTCAATGATAGGTGGGTTTTGAGTGATTTCTGGCAGCATCTTGGTGTAATGGGGTGGAGGATGAGAAGATACAGAGGGGTCTGATGGAGAAGAGTATGGATGGAGAGTTTCTTCAGGGTGGCTCTGTCCCATCCTCTGCCAGGGGCTGCTCCCAGCAGATGCGAGGACAACACTCACTTAAAGAAGTCTTTCCTAAAGCCCCTGTGGGATCTGAGGGCAGGTATCAAACCAACTCCTGATTGGGATTTATCAGTGGTTTTTTCCTCCCCTTAGTAAAAAGTAGCATTTTGCTGTTGTTTAGCAGTGTTTTAGCTCTGTCTTCCCACTCCTATGAGGTCCTTTTGCCACCTCCACATCCCTCACCCTTTCCTTTCCCCATCTCTCCTGTCCCTCAGGTTTCGTGTGGGGTTCAAACACGCATTTCGGTGGTGCCCGTTCGTCAGCGCCAGTGAGTACGAGGGCCTGGAGATGAAGTCAGCCAGGTTCCTGCAGACACAGAGCAGCATGTACAAGGTGAGCCGCATCGAGACCACCGTGTCCTCGGCGGTTGGAGCGGCTGAAGAGGAGCTGGAGGAGAGCAGCAAGGCCAAGCGTCTCTCCATAGACATGACCTCCAACGGCTCCTCCCGCAGCGACTCCAAAACCGTCTCTGAAAGCTTCAGCTTCTACTCCAACACGCTCACCTAAGCAGCTCCCCGGCTCCATCAGCCACTCACAAGGGTGCCGCATCCCTGGGATGCTCCAGTGCTCAACCCACCCAGAGTCATCACCCAGTTTGTGATGTGCTGGCTTTTCTCTGTGCTGTTTTACTGTCTCTTGCCATGGCTGTCGTTTGCCACCCTTGGGCGAGCCCAAGAGCTTTGGATTAGCTTCATGTGCTCCACTGTGGCTCATGTTCCAAGACAAGGGAGGTTTGGCTGGCCTCTGCCTTGCTTGCTGCCTGTCCAACCACCGCAGGACGCGGAACTGGGACAGAGATGGGTTTTCCTCCTGAACCATAAGTACAACACTGGCAGGTCTTTCCCTGCTCTCTGCGAGGCAGTAGGGATCTCCCAGGGCATCCCACCCACAGGAAAATGAACCAGGCTTGCACTTTCCTCCTCCCACCTTTAATTTCATCCTCCCTGCTGAATACCCAGAGGGGTATTCAAGTAAATCTGCCCAAAAATGCTGTTTGCAGCTTCAGGAGCCTGCACATCCACAGGACACCACTGTCCACTCGGTGCGTCAACTCTGATCCAGGCAATCCTGCACAGTCCCAGCCCATCTCCAGCACCCACATCCCTCTGCATGACGCTCTTCTGCTGCCACTCCACACACAGAGCTCATTGAAACAGGGATCTCAAAAAGGATTTCTGACTTGAGCCAGACTTTGTTTGCCATTAATCAACCATATGTGCCAAAAGCAAACACTGTGATGTCCTGAAAGGCCCAAGGCAATGCCTCTTGGATGGATTTTGGAAGCCTGTGGAGGGCTGGAGAAGAAAAGAGTGACCATATCAAAATGCTTTTCACCACCTGGAGATGTCTAGAGCTGCACAGAAAGGGACGTGATAGGACTCCATCAGAATCAAACAAGTTTTGCCAGTGAACAGGGTTTGGAGACAAGGATTTTGCAGAGTTTTTACTCAGAGGAGGTTGAAATGATTCACTTCCACTTTCTGGATTTGTTTTGAATCAGGGAAACTCTTTTCATTCTCATTCCCCTGACTTTTGTATAAAACATTCTGTTTACGATGTGTACATGGATATATCTGATATTTTAGCCGTGTTATGATGGATAATCCTCACTGGAGCTGTTCATACAAAGGGCAAATGTACAAATAGACATTCAAAAGGAGTAAATAAAAGGAGAAGTGAGCAAACTTGGCTTGTTGGGAACAAACCCACAAGTTTGGGGGCAATATGGGGACAGTTGTATGGACTGCTACTTACTGCTGGTCCAATCTCTCACTTGTGGTGGAGAAATGAGTCTCCTGGAATGGATTCGCTGCAGGATAGGAACGCTGCAGAGACTCATGACAGGTTTGCACAGGGCGAGGGAACTGCTCATTCATTTTCCAGCAGCTGAACATCAGACCCTGCTGAGCACACAGCAACTCTGGAAGTGAAGCAGTGACGACTTCTGGAGCTTTGCAATTCTTCAGCCTCCAACCCGGCGCTTGGAAGATTCAATGATTAATAAATCCCCAGCCCCAACGGTTCTTGGAGATGAAAATACACATGTTTAAGTAATGACTCCAGCAGAAATCAAACGAATGGGCAAACAGATGGATCCAAGAGCAACAAGATGGCTGCAAAACCAGACTGACAAGAAGGATCATCTTCATTTCCACCTCGAATCCTGCCAAGTGCCATCAGTGAGGAACAGCTCTTCCAGCCTCTTCCACACTCTCCTGAGTGCTGCGACCACACAACGTCACAAACTGCCTCGTGCTTCATGCACATGCCCTCCTTAAACTTCCACTTCTCACTATTCTTGCCGCCTTTAGACACATTCCCTTGCTGCTGCCCCCCACAACCCTGTGGCACAGAGAAGGGGCAATGACAGGAGCCTGCCTGGGAATTTGGGGTTGCAAAACTCCACCAGCCCCAGGCAGCGGTCATTGAAGGGATAGGTGAAGCCAAGGGGTTTAAGACAAGGTGAGAGTAGGAAACTTCTTCCACCAACCCCACAGGAGCTGTGCTGCCAATACACAAGAAGGTGCTACAAACCAGAGCCAAATGGTGATTTCTTCCCAGCTGCCAAGCCAAATTCCACATGAAAATGAAACCAAATATCTCAAAATGGTCTAAAAAGCTGAATAAAGCAAGCAGAGACCTGCTCCATACACCCCACGCACAAAAGTCTGTGTCAGGCTGTGAGCTACAGAAGTCAGCATTTAACAAAGAAACAACAATAACAAAGATATACATATGTGTGTGTGTGTGTATATATATATCCATGCTGCCCTTTTGTCCTCCAGGTTTTCTGCCCAAGGATGTTGTAAGCATGAGATGTGCAGAGAAACGACAACTGTCTTCTCACAGACAACACTCAGCTTGAAACGTGGGATAACCCCAGGGGTGTGCTCGGAGCCTCCAATTCAAGCTGACAGTTTCCAGCCTGAAATGTTTCTTGTGTGGCTTGTAGAGAACTATCTCTTGAAATAAAGGGGGAAAATTCCCACCTCTTATAAGTAGTGCCAACAACCGCAGCAGAGCCTGCCTGGGATGCCCAAGCTGATGGGAATATGCCAAGGAATCATTCAACAGTTGGAGACCAATGCAATAAACCCAAAATGTTCTGTGTAGATGGGTACAACATGCCCAAACCCAGCTTTTCCTTTCTCCCATCTAAGTTATTTTGTTGGTGGAGGCAGGAACAGGGACAAGGCTTTTTGCACATTGGGTCAGGTCCATGTCCATGCACATGACATGCATCAGGCATCGTTAGCTGGTTTCACCAGCCTCGAGATGCTCTGTGCACACAACAGGCACAGAGAAGTCTTCTTCTGAAGACTGAAAAGCCTAAAACAACACAACCCCTGCCCAGGCTTGGAGATGGGACACCTAAACATCAGGTGAGCCCAGCCTCTGTGCCGCTTCCAGCTCTCCTTTCCAACAGGTCAGCTGTAACCCTGAGGTTTTCCTGTTTATGAAGCCTGTTTTCCTGGTTTGTTGGCAGGTCTCTGATCAGAAATTCAATTGCAAAGCAAGACGGTTTCTTTGTCTCTTTCCTGGCTCTCTGAAATGCAGAATAATAGCATTTGGAGAGAATCATTCAGCAGGTCTGCACATCTCCTCCTTGGAGGCATACAGAGAACTCCCACCATCATTAAAGGAGCTGCCTCAGCCCAATTACAACGCACTCCAAGCCAAAACCATTTCAGAAGGGAGCTCTGAAACCCACATCCCAGCTTTTAGCCTTCTCTTTACCCCCAATGGATTGATTATAAGCTCAGGATTGCTTCCTGGCACTCAGAAATTGCTCTCCCCACCTAGCTCCCAATAGGAGCATTGGAGCAGCAAATCCCTGTTTCTGTACATACCTCAAGGTCTGCTCAATTGCTCCAAAATACACCATTTACACCTTGTTTCACGTGTAACCATTTCGCTCCCACCAGCTTAAAACAAAAAAACAGCAAAAGCCAAGCAAGAGCCTGCTTGCCCCAAAAATCAGGCAGCTTTGGAAATGTGGAAATCAAAGCAAAGCAGCCAGTTTCGATCCCTACTGGTTGTAGTGCTTGTAATGGGATTGCTGGTAGACACACAAAAGGCTGTTTGCTCACCACTTATCTTTAATCACAGAATCATGGGATGGTTTGGGTTAGAAAGGACCTTAAAGCTCATCCAGTTCCAATGTGTGCATCATCAGCCAGAACTATGTAAAAGGGCTTGGTTCACACCATCCTGCCCCCAAAACCTGTCTCCAGCTGAATCATGAGTACAGCAGTTCTAGCACAAAGTTTAGCAGGCAAATAGCCCCAATGTTCCCAAAACACCATCTCTGCTGGCACCTGAATCACACTCATCAGTTAAACACAGAGTTGTGGCATCCCAGGGGAGGGACAGTGAGTCCCGAGAGCAGCTGAGGATGAGAAGCCACTCTCGGGTGTCTCTGCCCTTAAACTTTCCATCCCACACAAAGATTCTGTGCAATATGATACAGACAGGGCCAGGAGGGGATGAGATGTGCTCTGATGTACGTCTGGGGTTTGGTATTTGGTGTGTGGGGCAGCTAATAGGAGCTTGGTGTGAAGTTCTTCCCATAGTAGCATCTCTACAGAGAGAAAGTCCAAACCTCCTCCACAAAACAGCCTCTCTCCGGTCAGTGGCTTTGTCCAAATGGATTTTCATAAATAAATGTTTCTTTTGTGAGACCATGTTGCAGCTGGTTCATTAACCCACAGCAGAGAGGTGGCAACCGGTTGGAGCAGGAGGAGAAGCAGTGAAAGGTGAAAAGAGGGGTGAAAGGTAGGGAGTGGGTTTGGTGTGAGGGGTGTGCTCTGGAATTTCAGCAAGATAAAGGATAACCCTCAAAACTCAGCCATCCACAAAGCTGGGACCACATCAAATCATGGGATCAACCAGGTTGGAAAAGACCTTTAACACCAAGTCCAACCGTTGCCCAGCACTGCCAAGGCCACCACTAACCCATGTGTGAAGGAATTGTTCCAAATCTCCATCTAACCCTTCCCGGGTGCAGCTTGAAGCTGTTTCCTCTTGTCCTGTCACTTGTTGCTTGGGAGCAGAGACCAGCCCCCTCCTGGCTCCATCCTCCTGTCAGGCAGTTGTAGAGAGTGATAAGGTCCCCCCTGAGCCTTCTCTTCTCCAGACTAAACCCCCCCAGTTTCCGCACCACACTTGTGCTCCGGGCCCTGCACCAGCTTCATAGAACATGAAGAATCCACTTTCCTTTGTGCATTTGAACTCAAGTTGTTTCTCTTTAAGCTCTAACTTTGTCATAATGCTCTAACAGCCCATTTGGTGCTATGGAAACCCCAGTTTACACACTGGTGCATAGCTGCAAGCAATTAACTATCTTTAATTTTCATTTTCTGGGGATATTTTTGACTTGTGTATTAAGCAAACATTTATGCAAAGCACTGTGGAATCCATAAATGTTAATTGAGTTGAACTTGTCTCTTTGCCACAGCAGATAATCAGATTGATGGGTTCACTGAAGTCAGCAGAATGTGCTGTGATGGCTGAGAGCAGCTAGGAAAGAGGCAATACCTCCAGGGGAGGGTTAAACTGGAGATGAGGAACAATTCCTTCCCCAAAGGATGCTCAGGCATTGGAACAGGCTGCCCAGGGCAGGGCTGGAGTCACCGTGCCTGCAAGTGTTCACACCCCGTGTAGCCAAGGCCTTCAGTGCCATGGGTTAGTGGTGGCCTTGGCAGTGCTGGGAACGGTTGGTCTTGATGAGCTTAAAGCTCTTTTCCAACCTTGTTGATTCTTCATTCAACTTCCTGAGGTCCCACTTCAATTTCGGTGCAGATCACAGCAGATCTTGGTTTCCTTGCCGCAAACAGGGCTACCTGGTGGAGATGGTGGAGAATCACAGACACAGCTTCATCGATGCCTGGTGGTTGAGCCAAGCAATTCCTTTTTATTAGTGAAGGAAATGCAGCAAGCAGCAGCTAATGAGAGGTTTGAGAACTCACAGCAGCGATGCTGAAATCAACCCGATCCGCTTGCAAGCGTGAACTGGGGGTTAACGGTGGTTTGCAGGTTCTTGGGCCAAGGAACCACATCAAAAGGACTTTCCTTCACATCAGCCAGATGCAAAACCTGAGGAGAGGGAGTGGGTGAGAAAGATCATTAATAAATAGGCTGCTCAAGAGTGGCAATGGCTCTAATGGGCTTGATTAAAAGTCAAATATCATTAATTTGAGCAATTTGATGGGTAGGGATGTGTGTTGGAGACGGGAACAGGAAAACCCAATGTGACCCATGCTCTCACCATGATGGCATCAGGGTTTCATCCTGGCAGATAGCCCAGGATTGAGATTCCCAACCAAGAGGAGCTCCCATGGGCTGTGCCACAACTAATGCACCCACTGCTCCTGCTTTCCCCCCCTTCCCTTTTCCCATCAGGAAGTTATAAATCAGGCAATTCTAAACCTCCCAACTAAAACCATTCTAGTTGCACAAGATGAAGGTGTTCAGAAGAAACAGAAGCCCTTCCTCAAGCTGCGGTTTGAAATAGCAGCATTTCAGGCTGAGCAGAGCATTACCATGCATAGCACCTCCAAAAGCATCATTCCTCTTATTGCAAAGCAGATTGTGACATCCAGGTTGATTAAAAAGGTTTTGGGGAGGTGAAATGACAGCAATTTTCAACAGAGGGGAAAGGAGAAAGAGGGGAAAGGAGGGTTGTTCTGAAACACTCTGCTCCCTGCAGAGGCACAAGGCCATAGCCAACAGCAGATAAGACCTGTACTGAGGGATGTGTAGCTGATTATTACAAGCTGTTCCCCATCCAAAAGCTTTCTGATGTGTGGCATTAAAAAATGGCTGCAAATCTGCATTTCAATGGAGGAATTTAGGAATCCACAGCCCAAAGAGGAGTGAGTCTCCTTGGGTGAGGCTTGTGGCACCTCCCAGCCTTCAGAGAGGAAGACAGGATGTCCTGCTGCCCTTTGCCAAGGTAGGTGTCTCTGAAAGGTGATGAATATCAACTGTGCAGCAGCAGTAACCCTCCAGAGAGCAGGGTCCCTATTAGACAGATTTGTGTTGAGGTTTTTATCTTGCAGCACTGATGTTGTCAGCATTACAGATTCCTCCTGTTGGACAGCAGTGACAGATACGTCCCACACTGTGATGTGGTCAGCAGCACCCAATAAAAGCCACAAAACCATCAGCAGAGTCCCAATGGGCACATCTCCAGGGACTTCTGAGTCACTCGGTGTGCCCAAAGGATGAAGTATTCAGGGGATGGAGACAAAGTCCTCCAGAGCAGCTCTGGTCTGAGATGCTCTCTCAATATCTAGCAACAAAACCCTTCCCAAGAACTGCACCCATGCTGTGTGCAAGCAGAGGAACACGGTGAAGCAAAGCTGTCCTGCTCTGCAAACTGCCTTCCTTCCTGCAGCACCCTCAGAGGCATCAGCACCTCTGAAAACACTGGTCCAGTTGGCAGCCTATGCAAACGACTCAAAGCCCAAAGTTCCACCAGTTTCCTCTGGGACATGGGGAATCACTGGATTTGCTCTCCTGGATTCAGGTCCTGTGGGTACACCAGTCCCACTCTCTCTCATGCAGAGATGTGGGAGCTCAGCTGTGCTATAAGACCCTCACTCACAAACACCAAGCTTGTTTGAAATGATCGTTTCAAACTGCCCAAGTCCTACATTACAAAGTGAATTGAACTGAACGAACACACCACCAACCCAGCCAGTCCATCCAGCACCTCCACGGCAGGTTCCTGCAGTCAGGAATGATTGCTGGTGGAATCCTCGTGGGCTGCAGGCTGGGGGTTGCATCCGGACCAGCCTGCAGCCCATTTGTCTTCCCTTTGCTTGGAAGGGAGAGCTGCCAAGAACAACGTGAGATGCTGTGTGGGCACAGCCAGACCAAAGCTGGGGAGAGGCAGAGCCTCCTGCTGCTGCCTCTCCAACAGCTCAACAAGATTTACAGCTCATCACATCTCTCATCTGCTCTCCAGCCCGAAATCTCATCTTGATTGCTCTGCCTGGACCTCGAGGACTTGTCCTCAGCTGGGATTGCTATGACCACACTGCTGATGATTTATTAATCGCTGCACTCGAGGAGCTGATCTTGTATTTGAGCTTGCAGCCATCACCATGTCTGTGAAATCCTGGATTTTACAGCACAAGGATGATAAAACACAAGAAATCAGAGAAATCACCATCACAAATGAGCCAGACGCCTGCAAAGGGCAAAGTCTGTGGAGCACCCGGAGCTCTGAGACCCTGTAGGATGGTCCTTTGCACATTGAGCTCCTCCAGAGCCTCCCCACTCAGAGCCACGCTCTAAAAGAGGGGGGGGAAATCTAAGCTGTGTCAGTACACCCTGTGTTACAGCCTCTTCAGACACAGCACTGAGTCAGAGGATACAAGACTGCTCAGGAACAGGCCATCCTAATAACGCCTAAGAGAAACTACACCATTTACTTCTTCTGAGGTTTCAACCTTTTCCTCATGCCCTGAGGTATAAGCACAACTAGGAGTAGCTCTGCAGCAATAACAAGCCAGGCTGAAAGCAGACAGCGTGTCCTGGGAGGGAAAAGCAGATGGAAAGGCTGACCCCAGGGTGTCACATTGAAAATCAAACCCCAACCCCTTCCTAAAGCAGCTGAGCAGGTATTAAATTGCCTTTTATTATTGAGATGAGCTACAGTTGTTTGCATAAGAATAGCACCAGTGTGTTAATAAATGCTCCTCTCTGCTCCAGCACACAGAGATCACCAGATCTCTTTAGTTTTCAGGCCATTTACAGAGGGGTGCAGCAGCCCAACAAGAAGAGACCCCACTCGTGTGGCAGCAACAGTCACAGGGACATGCAGAAGTGCCCCGAACTCGTATGGAAACCAAACCCCAGCAGCCAGCAAGCCGAGGTCTGGTGCTTACAGGGGACAGAGGTCTCAGTAACCCCAGAAGGGTGCAGGTTCCACACTCCCCAGCTCTATTTTTAGTCTTGCAGCCAGAGAAGATCGTTGTTGCCAAGCTTCCCGTGTTGTGGATCCGGAATGGGCAGCACATCCCACCCCAGGGACCTGTCAAGCAGCTCAGCAGCCCCATCACTGTGAGTGACAAGGTTTCAAGTCTGCCACGGCAGCTGAGGCAGTCACACAGGAATGCTTCCCCTCTTCCTACTCTTTTAAGCTTCCCACCCTCTTCCAGCACTTGCCTACAGCTGAGAGACATTCCCCATGTTCTGTGTCACCCCAAAGCTTCCCACAGCCCGGAATGGTGCAGGCAGGCAGCCAGCTTCCACTCCTAAGCCATTCTTCCCAACTCCCAAAGCAAACCTTACCTGAGCCTCCGGCATTCCCTCCAAGAACAGGAGAATCCCAGCCCAGCTCCATGGGGATTTTCTCCCGCTGACAGGTCTGAGTTGTACATCCAGCTTCCCAAAGCCCTGCCAGGGATTTATTAGCTGAGAAGCTGATCAAAGGGGGAGCAGCATCTGTAAGAGTTCCTGTCACCAAATGATACATTCCCTTAATTCCCAGTTAAATACAGAGCATGAATATTCCTGTCCTCACCAGTGCTGCTAATGGCTGGGAATAATCAAACGTTGCTATTGCCATGACAGGGATAATTTATTTGGACATTTAAAGCCTTCACAGTTCCTTCAGGCCCTTCATTTTGGGCATGTAGCTGGAGATAGCCATTTGTTTACAACATCAAAAGCTTCACTATGTGGCTTTTGCTTATAGAAAGACACATCACAAAACACAAACCGGGTTTTACAGCCTTTCCATTTCAGTCTGGCCCAGCTGGAACAGACAAGGGAAGGGGTCAGACCCTTTCGCTCAGACCTGGAGTCATTTGGGGACATAAAAAAGCCCTACAGGGTTTCTGTTCCCCACGCAAGTCCCGTGTGGCTGTAAGAAGTGCCCTGGGCCTCCCACGGGCACTCGAGCTGTGCTTAGGAGCAAACGCCAGTCTCCACAAGCTTATCCTTTGGCCATTTTTGGGGTGGTTGGAGCCAGGGCAGGAGCTGGCCCATGGCACAGCCACCCCTTGGCTGGCTCAGCAGGGAACAACTCACATTTCCCCAGCTCCTAAGAAATGTAGAGATCAAACCACATCTTTTCCTCCTGCTCCATCCAGTGGTTCAGGCTGGAAGAGCACTTTGTGACTGGGAAAAACTCAGACATGCAACTGCAGCAGCATCGCAGTCCCCAGCACCTAACTCCATCATGAAGGAATAGGGCAGCTGCCTCTTCACCCCCCCTCAGGGGAATAACACTGGGAATGCTGGCGTGGTAGGGCTGGAAAAGCTTCTCTACTGCGTGGTGGCACTGGAGAAGAAGCTGCTCTTCCCATCAGCTATGGGGTCATGACCATAGAATCATTGAATAACATGGGTTGGAAGGGCACCTTCAAAGGTCATCTCCCTCTCATGCAGCCATGCCTCAGACACACAGCTCAGCCCTCAGACTGCTCACCATGCTAAGGTCCCCTCTGCCTGCAGCCAGCCACTGTGCTGGAGCCATGGAATCAACCAGGTTGGAAAAGACCTTTAAGAGCATAAAGTCCAACCATTCCCAGCACTGCCAAGGCCACCACTAACCCATGGCACTGAGGCCTCGGCTACACGGGGTGTGAACACTTGCAGGGCCGGTGACTCCAGCCCTGCCCTGGGCAGCCTGTTCCAATGCCTGAGCACCCTCTGGGGAAGGAATTGTTCCTCAGCTCCATCTAAACCTCCCCTGGTGCAGCTTGAGGCCGTTTCCTCTTGTCCCATCCCTTGTTCCTTGGGAGCAGAGACAAACAACCTCACTACAACCTTTAAGGAATCTGGCACATCAGGACACAGCTCTGCTGGGATAAGGAAAGCTGAGGAGCAACAGCCTTCCCCAGCAAACTTTTCCTGCAGGGAAACCAAAGCCATACTGACCTGACCCAATCTGCTGAGAGCTGGGGAGATGGTGAAAAGCTGATGTGGAAGTGGGGTGCTTCTGGTCTTCATGGAATCCTGCACACAAACACAGGCTGCCATGGTCAAAGCAAGGGATCAGGTTTAGGAAGCTCCGCTGGCTCCTCACTTACCAGCCTCACCGCAGCCAGGCAGGAGCTGCTCCTGCTCCCACTGAGCACCGCTCCTGAGCCAGGCTGGGAGAGAGGCTGCAGTGCGGGGCAGGATGGGGGCTCCATCACACCCCACACACCATCAGGCTGACAGGAGCTGCTGTCCAGACTGCGAGCGTACAGCCCAAAGACCCCTGTGGTACACCCAGGAACCCACAGAGCTCTAGGGAGGGCTTCGGGGCACACTGCGGATGTGCGGGGCAGCGGTTCGCACCCCGCATCCCCGCACCGGAGCCTTCACAGCGCCCGGCGCCGCCGCCTCAGGAGGGCCCTCACCCCGCCGCGGCCGTTACGCGCTCCCCTGCGCGCGCACCGATTCAAACCCGGAGGGGCGGGGCGGAGCGCCGCGCGTTCCGATTGGCCCCCGGGCGGGCGGGCCGCGCGCGGATTGGCCTGTGAGGAGAGGAGTGGGCGGGGCTATCGGTGGCTGCTCCCCGGCCTGAGGCGGCGCGGCCGGTCCCGGCCCCACCGTGAGAGGATGAGTACCCCAACCCCGGCCCCGCGGCCCCTGGGCAGCACCGGCACCCCCGTGCTGGCCGAGTGCCCCGGCAACGATGATGAACGGGAGAGGCGGCAGCGCCGGCGCTCGAAAGCCACCGACCTCCATCTCAGCAGCAGCGACTCGCCGCTGGGCCTCGCCTCCCCCAGGTACGGGCCCGGTGCGGGGGGATGCGAGGCGGGTAGGGTGGAGGAGGAGGGCCCCCGAACAGCCGTGTCTCCCGCAGGCAGGCGCAGGCAGGCCCGCAGTGGAGCCACAGCCAGATCGCGGATCACTACAGCACCTGCATCAAGCTCTCCACCGAGAACGTGAGTCGGGGCTCCCGGGCCGGCCCCTCTCGCACCGCTGCTGGCAGCGGTCCCAAGGCCACCTGGGAGGGGGTTTCAACTCCTTGAGCCTGTGGTTATTCTCTATCCAAGCCCTCTGAGCCATGTCCCTGAGCCAAACCACAGGCTTCTGTTGCTGCCTCCCCAGCAGTAACTAAGCAGGACGTGGAACTGACCATATCCTGCTGGAAATGCCCCGTGGGATGAGGGATCAGACACTTTGGACACATCATTTGCCAGGGGATCAGTTCTGAGCTGTGCTTTGTTTCAGAAAATCACCACGAAGAATGCCTTTGGCTTACACCTGATAGATTATATGGCAGACATCCTGAAACAGAAGGATTCTGAGCTGACCAACTTCAAGGTGAGAGGAATCACTGCCTGGTCGTGGAGGTGCTTTGTTTCCAACGGGCATTTAGTCTGAAGTTTAGTCAATAACAAACCTCAAATAATACCAAGGTAACTGAGCTGGGTGTTAAAAATACCTTTTAGAGGCAGCACAGTGTGGAATCCTTTTGTACCACAGAAATTTAAGGCTTTCAGTGATGGTCCTTCAAAATGAGTGCTTATTTAAAAGTCAGACTTATGAAGCTTCTGAGGAAAAGAATGGCTGATAACAACCAATAACAAAACAAGGCTGGAAAAGAAAGGAAGTTAGTGTGGTTAATTCCCAGTCTAATTTTGATCCTGGAAGAATTTGCTGGGACAAAGACTTCCTCACTGTAATAGTTGACTGATGCTAGGGGGGAGAACTGGATTCCTGGGTGAATGAACAAATGGCAGCGGCCTTGAGGAACCCCTGAGCTAGCTGTCTTGTTGATGAAATTGAGGAAGGGATGGGAATCAGTGCAGAGGTTTTTGCTTGTACTACATCCAGACATTCGGGTCTGCAGCTCCACATCTTCTAGAGGAGACTTCTTCCTTCCTAACTAAAACCCACCTCTTTGTCCCTCCTCTCAGGTAGCAGCAGGCACGCTTGATGCCAGCGCCAAGATTTACTCCGTGCGTGTGGATGCGATTCATGCGGACACGTACAAAGTGCTTGGAGGCTTGAGCAAGGACCCAGCACCCAAAAACTCCGTGGACAGCCCGGGAGAAGGTGTGCCTTTCGCTCTTTTCTGTTGAACTGTTACTGTTCCACCTGCACAGAGGAGAAATGTTGGTGTACTTACATAGCACATGTGAATTTGGAAACACTTTGTACATCTCAGAGTACATTTCCCTTGAGCAGGGAGGGCTGAGGTGAGACCCTGAATCTCACCTCAATCCTGTATTCAACCATTGGACCCATCAGATCTGAATGTAAACCAAAGGTGGCCTAATCTGAAACATTAAGAATGAAGCATCTCACTAAAGAGGCTTTGAAACAAAACCCATGCTGTGAAGATAAAATAGTCCATAAAAAGAAACACAGCATCCGACCAATGAATTATAGAATGGTTTGGGTTGGAAAGGACCTAAAGATCATCCAGTTCCAACACCCTGACAGAGGCAGGGATACCTTATGCCAGACCACATCACCCAAGGCTCTGTCCAACCTGGCCTTGAACACTGCCAGGGATGGAGTATTCACCACTTCTCTGGGCACCCTGTGCCAGCACCTCACCACCCTTACAGTAAAGAACTTCTTCCTTAGATCTAACTTTAACTTCCCCTGTTTAAGTTGAAACATTGATGGATCCTGCTAAGAGACACCAGCTAACTTCATACCCACTGGGTTTTGTGTGTTTGTCTTACAACCTGAAGTAAAAGCTCTGCTATCCCTCCGTAGGGTATTTCAGTGAGTTTTCTGAGTGTAGCTTGTTCTTCTTTTCCTTTTAGAAGACAGTCCAGCTCCTGGGACTGTCAAGAGAGTTCAGGCAAAGAAGAAGCACTCGTTCAAAACCATCGAGACGAACCTGAACAACATCAATGTGTCGGAGGCTAATCGCAGATGCGAGGTGGGTGGAGGGGGGCTGCGGCAGCAGCCGTGTTCTGGGGGAGGAAAGGAGATGTCACCTCATCCTTCTCATTTCTTAGTGTGCATTCCTCTCTTGGGCTCTAACGGTCACGTGTACATCTGTGAATCCTCCTATTAGAGCAAGGGTATGTCTGGTCATGGATGTTTCTCCTGCGTGAGGCAGCTGGGAGAGGTTTCCCCTTGCTGAAAAACATGGAATCGCAGAATCAACCAGGTTGGAAAAGACCTTTAAGATCGCCAAGTCCAACCGTTCCCCAGCACTGCCAAGGCCACCACTAACCCATGGCACTGAGGGCCTCGGCTACACGGTGTGTGAACACTTGCAGGGACGGTGACTCCAGCCCTGCCCTGGGCAGCCTGTTCCAATGCCTGAGCACCCTCTGGGGAAGGAATTGTTCCTCAGCTCCATCTAAACCTGCCCTGGTGCAGCTTGAGGCCGTTTCCTCTTGTCCCATCCCTTGTTCCCTGGGAGCAGAGACCAGCCCCCACATGACCCTGACATGCATGGGTCTTTCTCCCTTCAGCTCTGTGTTTCAAAGTCAACTTGTCCTGGGTTCAGCTGTAACAGTCATTTTTCTCCTTCTCCGTAGCTGGTGCAGTGCTGTGGTTTTGACTTTTAGCCTGAGAACAACACTGATAACACAGCGATGGTTTTAGTTGTTGCTCAGTAATGTTTACTCTGATCAAGGGCTTTTAGTCTCATGCTCTGCCAGTGAGGAGGGGCACAGGAAGCCGGGAGGAAGCAGAGACAGGACACCTGACCCAAGCTAGCCAAAGGGGTATTCCATCCCACAGCACGTCATGCCCAGTATAGAAACTGGGGGGAGTTACCTGGAAGGCCCAGATCGCTGCTTGGGTCGGGCTGGGTATTGGTCAGCGCGTGGTGAGCAATTATATCCTCTCCCCTTGTTATTTCCCTTATCATTATTATTATTGGTGGGAGCAGTAGTAGTTTTGTCTTGTACCTTGGTTACTGGACTGTTCTTATCTCAACCCGTGGGATTTACACCCTTTCCATTGTCCTCCCCATCCCTCCGTGAGTGGGGTTCTGAGTTACCAGCTGGCCTTAAATCACAACACTCCTGCAGAAACCTGCTTCACCCCTTCCATCTACTCCATTGCCTGATTCTCTGCTTCATTCCACACCTGCAGATTGATCCCATGTTCCAGAAAACAGCAGCATCGTTCGATGAGTGCAGCACAGCTGGAGTTTTCCTCATTGGGCTGCGTACCCAGGACTGCCGCTGCGAGCTCCTCTTCGACTCAGAGATCATCCCTCTCCCTTCCTCAGAGACTCTCACACTGCCAAACACCAACCCTGTGAAAGTGATGGATTTAAAGCGTGAGTGCTGGTAACTGCTAAGCAAAATCCAGACCTTTCCATCCTTTTAATCTCCCAAGTGTGCTCCTTTTAGTCTCAGCCAGCTTGACTCGTGCTTTTGTTTGACTGCTTGGCTACCCTGTGGCACCACTGCTAGTGAAACAGCTGGAAAACAGGACCTTTGTAGGTGTTAGATCACTGCAGGTCTAAAGCAGATCTGTCACACAGCGTGGATAGCTGGTCTGAGCTGTGCTGCAGTTGAGATTAGTGTGCTCCAGGTTAAGGACTGACCTTATAGAATCCTATAATGGTTTGGGTTGGAAGGGAGCTTAAAGCTCATCCACTTCCAACCCCCTGCCATGGGCAGGGACACCTTCCACTAGAGCAGGTTGCTCCAAGCCCCTGCGTCCAACGTGGCCTTGAACACTGCCAGGGATGGGGCAGCCACAGCTTCTCTGGGCACCCTGTGCCAGTGCCTCAGCACCCTCACAGGGAAGAGCTTCTGCCTAAGAGCTCCTCTCAATCTCCCCTCCGGCAGGTTAAAGCCATTCTCCTTGGCCTGTCCCTACATCCCTTGTCCAAAGCCCCTCTCCAGGTTTCCTGGAGCCCCTTTAGGCACTGGAGCTGCTCTAAGGTCTCCCCTTCAGGAGCCTTCTCTTCTCCAGGCTGCCCCAGCCCAGCTCTCTCAGCCTGGCTCCAGAGCAGAGCTGCTCCAGCCCTCGCAGCAGCTCCGGGGCCTCCTCTGGCCTCGCTCCAGCAGCTCCACGTCCCTCTTGTGCTGTTGCCCCAGAGCTGGATCAGGACTGCGGGGGGGGTCTCCCCAGAGCACAGCAGAGGGAGAGAATCTCCTCCCTGACCTGCTGGCCACAGAGTGTTTTGAGCCTGTACATAACTACCAAACCCCACTGCTCTGATAACATTCCCAGTGCTATGCCCACCCTGGAGTTAGGGTAGCAATGAAACTCTCTGCTGAGAAATGAGACCAGCTGCTTTTTCAGTGAGCCCTGCACTGCCCTACATGCAGGAAGAGCTGCCTACATATGTGACTTTAAGAATTATTAAATGCCTGGTGCTTGTTTTTGCTGCTGGTTCCTTCATCCTATGTTTTATCTCTCCCCCTTGCTCTCCTTGTCTCTAGCCCTTCTAGCACAGTGCACTGAAAAACGCCCCATCTGCTCTTCACTGGCTGGTTTCCAGTTTACAAAGTGGGATGCTGAATCCCAGGATGAGGTATGTTTGTTAGCTCTGGGCTGGGTGGGATCCTTGGCTTGTATCCATGCTCACCTCCAAAGCGATCTCTGAGATACATGGAGCAGTGGGGTATTGTGCTGCAGGACCACTGCTGGCCTCTGTTTTCCTGAGCACCTTCTTCTCCTACAGTCAGTGTCAGCCCTGTTGGATAAATTCAAGAAGAGTGACCAAGTGTTCGATATCAACACAGAGGTCGACAGTGATGTGGAAGACTGTGCTCCCATCCTGCCAGGTGATGACTTCAATTCTGACTCCCCCAGGAATACAGCGACAGACAAGATTGGGGAATTCACAGAAAACCTCAACTCCTTCGGAACAGTCTGCCAGGGGAAGGGGTAAGTAGACACTGAGAATCTATGGCTTTGCTTTGAGAGCAAGTGACAACTGCTGGCAGCTCCCTGGGGAATCTTTCATTCCTGTGTACATGTTTCCCTCCTGGCTATAGCTGCTTTCTCTGCAAGCTTTGGGTACCTCCAGGTATACATTACAGTAACATCTCTGCTCTCGAAGAGGACCTTTTTGTGTGGTCACATTTGGTTGCTTCTCTGCTCCCCAGTTTCCAGCCTGCCCTTTGGCAAATCCATCTCTGTTTCTGCAGCAGCCTCACGGACTCCATAGATTAAAGTCCTGCACAGAGAGAGCAGGCGATGTCCTTACAGAGCTGATCTGGATGTTGACTGCACACTCAGGGCCTGTGTGTGCCAAAGGAATGATTTCACTCAGCAGCATGTGTGCTCTTTCCAGAACTGACACAGCTTCTTTTGGAACGGGAGACATTGGGACCATGTGCTATTATGTCTCCATGAAACCAGGGGAATATTCCTACTTCAGTCCCCGGACTCTGTTGACGTGGGCTGGCCCAGAGCACTGGCGCTTCAGACCTCGGCACAAGCGTATGTATGTAGAGACAGCAGCTCATGTGCTGCCAGGTCCTGCTTCCCTTTGGAGTTGGGCAGCATCTGACTCATAAAGCAGGGACAGTAAAGAAGGGGACAAGCCTGCCTGGCTCTGTTCTAGCCAGCTGGGAAGCAGGATGGAGTTCAGACACCACAAAGGCTCTCAGCCACATGCCGATCCTTCTAAAGTGTTCTCTAGTGTTTGGGCTTGTTAATGATGCCCAAAGTTGAGGGGGTGTCTCACTGCAGCAACAGGAGGTATTAGCACTAATACAGCTCCTGCTGTTGTTTCCCACCTCCTGCATAAGCCCCAAAGATTAAATTTCACTTTCTGCTTCTATAAAAAGATACCGATCCCTTTAAAACGTGAAGCTGAGAACACCACTTGTTGCTTTCCCACAACAAAGAGGAAAGTCCTTGTAGGTGACCTTTCTGTGTGGAGCAGGTGCTCAAGTTAGGAGCGAGCTTGTGGTTCTTACTCTGTCACAAAGCACTGACAGTTTCCTTCCTTTCTGCTGCAGAGGCTGAGTCTGAAAAAGAGACCAGGAAAAGGAATGCAAAGAAAGCGTTCGAAATAGACTTTGATGAAGATATTGACTTTGAGGTGTATTTCCGTAAGACCAAGGCACGTGCTGAGTTTCTGCCTCTTTCTGCTCTCTCTTTTACCATATCAGTGTGGCTGGCAACTGCCATCTGCAAATGGCTCCTGTGAAACTGGCTCTGTAACCTTGGAGTCCTCTGATTCCAGGTCACCTTACAAGTTGAGGGGTTTACCCACCGTAGGATGGAGAATCAGGCTGGATTCCTCCTGGCTTATACCCTCCCAGTTAAAAAGACCCCATGGATCCAGCTCCATGTCCCAGTGTGCTGCACAGAAACCTGTGGGTGCACCAGCTGGACCAGTGTGAACTCCTCCTCGCACACATCTTAGAACTTGCCCCCTTTCAGGATGAGATATTAATTATTTAGCTTAAATAAGTAAGTTTTAAATAGAATTAATCACTTAGAGTTAGAACATTGTGTGGTTCAGTCTGCTTCTTCCCTAACACAGACAAAGACCTGTGTTCAAAGCACTTATTGTGTGTTTGTGAGTAGTGGACAGCTCATGGACAATGGCATTTATTACATCCCTCAGGCATCTATAACTCTAGCCAAATCCATTCTGGAAAGCCAGAACGTGAAGAGCACCACGCTTCCCACAGACTTCAACTATGACCCTAACACCATTCTCCAGCTGTACCTCAAACCAGCTTTTAAGGTAAGAGTCTTCTCTAAAAGCCTGTTGGCAATGATTCTATGCACAAAACCACTCTCCACCAAGTGCTTGAAGTGCTTTGGGATGCTCCTTAGGGCTGGAGAAGAACCACCCTGTCTCTCAGTGAACTGACACACACTTGTGGATGCTGGAGTGGCTCTGCTTAGCTGGGGGCTTGCTAGAGGGCTGGTGTGTGAGGAGGAGGAAGAGCCAACAGGCTGGGAAAAGGGGAGGTGATGAAGAAAGAAGGTGCAGGTACTGCTTGGGCAATATTTGGAGTTTTTCCTTTGCTGACCCCTGCTCTTGTCCTGGTAGCTCTGCAGGATGTCTCAGCCAGAAAGCTTGGATCATGAAGACGAGATCGGCGAATACGACTACAACAACCCCAATGACACCTCCAACTTCTGCCCTGCGCTGCAGGTAACTGGAATAAGAAGCTTGCTTTCTGGTGCCTGTATTTGATGTGTGATGGGAATCACTTGGGAAGAAGCTGTGTCCATGTCCCCTTACCAACGACATCAACTAAACTCTCTGCCCTTGGTGTTTGCCAGTCAGTTTGCTGCAGAAATTCCATTCCAGTGCCCTAAAGCAGGAGCAAATGCCATTGCTCACCTCCAGAGTCATCTCCACACAGTGAGGTTTGCTCCCAACTCTTTCGAGCTATCATTGAAAGAGATTTCTTCTCAAGCTTCAGCTTTTGGCCAGGCCAGTGCTGCTTCCTGAGTGCATTTGTGACAAGTCTCAGCTGGTCCCACACTTGCAGGAAAACCCTTCATCTCTGTTGTCTTTCCTGTTGTCCTTTGGTATTCTGCACTCTAGATCTCCCTCATGTTTAGCCTTAGCCCAGCCTAAGTGCTGTGGGGAGAAGCTGAATAAGAACATGTTCCATGGGGAAGGTGGGCAGGTATCACCACCAACCTGAGAGGGTGGTGTTATCTCAGTGCAGGACACCTCTGGCTTCTCAGAGATGTCTCTGTGCGGCCTCACTGCTCTTTCTTCTTCATCAGGCTGCAGACAGTGATGATGACAATGACCCAGTTCAATTCATGGGCCCGACAGGGGAGTTCAACCTTACTGTCCACCCTGAGGTTCCAGAAGCTGAGCTTAACAGGCTTGCCGATATCACAACATACGGAGAGCTGAACCTCGTTGCTGAACCCCAGAAGGTAAAGATTTGTGTTGTCACTGAGTGAATTGCTCATTGGGCAGGTCTGGAGCAAAGCCTTTCACCACCTCGGGTGGTTGGAAGTCCTGAGACACCAGTTTCCCTGGTGTAGGATCTCCTGGGTTTGCTACTGGGTGCTTTGTGCCCAGATGAACCCTTGTGTAAGAGGAGGGAATTAATCAAAGGCTTAGCAGTCAGAGAACATTCACTGTTGTTCCCAAGGAGAACCATGTTCTGATTGTTCCTGTGGTTCTTATTGAGGACAGTGCTCCTGCTTCTGCTCAGTTGCTCTCGACTCACCCTGGACTTCTGCTCCTCAGGTCAACAAGATAGCAATTCAGTATGCAAAGACAGCCAAGAAAATGGACATGAAGACATTGAAGAAGAACATGTGGAACCTCTTGACTGATGGAAAGGGGAAAGAAACAGCAGCAGCAGAGGTGAGTGCAGGGGGAGCCAGGTCTCTCAATAGGCCTGATGACAAGAGAAGCCCTGCAGGTAACTGAGCTTAACTCCTGCAGAGGCAGCCCTGGGCAGGTTGAGCAGCAGTTCCTTTCTAGTAGTCTTGCTCCTATGGGATGGCCAGGAAGGAGAAACAGAGTGTAACTGGGAGTGGTTTCTCTCTGAAAACAAGGTGAATACTGGCAAGCAAAGTCTGTCTCAGCAGTGTCTGTCTTTTTCCTAAATAGATGGAGGATGCAGAGAAAGAGGAGGATGCCTCAGCAGTAGCAGGAGAGAAGGTCTTCAGCAGCATCACAAAGGATCTGTTTCACAGGTAGAGGCCCTAAAAAAGGCTGGGCTGAAGATTGGGGCCACACTTCAGCTGAGCTCAGGCAAACACCAACCCCTCTGTCTCTGTTACAACCTACCTGAAGCCTGAGGGAGTTCTTGGCTTGCATTCAGCTGGGGAAATTGTTGCTAGTGGGAGGGGAAAGGTAGAGAAAACACAGATCCCTGGGGAGGAGCCAATCTCTGGTGACCTGGTCCTTGCAGGCACGCTCCATCCATTGGGTTGCAGTAGGCTCTGGCCATCCTAACCTCCTTCTCTTCTGTAGGCTGCCTTCTGGGATGGCTAAAAACCTGTCCGTCCCCTTAGCCTTCGCCTGCCTCTTGCATCTGGCAAATGAGAAGGTAAGCACAGTGTGGACACAGGAGATATGGGAGAAGAGCCGTTTTCTTGCTACATCAGGATTTCTCAAGTCCTGGTTTCACGCTCCTGGTGAACATAAATCAAGCTGGTACCTGTGGTTAAGCACTTGTGGCATTTCCAGCCTAACTGCTGTCTGTCACTCCTTGTCCTTGAGTCTGGAGGCAGAGGGGTGAGCACATTGTTGTGAGCATTGGGAGCATTTCGGTCTCAACAGCCGATGGGAGGCCTTGGTCTTGTGTGTGCTGATGAGGACAGAAGAGGCTGGGATTGCTCTGAACCTTCACCATGTGGGTGTTTGCCAGACTCAGAGGGGAAGAGTTTGGCTTTGTTGAACTTGGCTTTTCTTTTCTATTCCCAGAATCTGAAGCTGGAGGGCACAGAGGACCTGTCTGATGTCTTGGTGAAACAAAACAACTGAGCCCTGTGTGCTCAGCTCCTCAGATGACTGGTGCTCTCTGGACTCTCTCATCAGTGGTAGGTTTTTCTCCTCCAGCACCATTGCTGTGAAATCCCACTGGTCTCTGCACCTCAGAAAAAGTTTAAATCAAGGATGCCCTACCTAAACTTAGGACCCATACAGATGGACAGTTGCAGCTCTGCCATCTTCAATCCATCAGTTCTTTCCTGGGTCTGGGTAGTGAAGTTCCTCCATCTCACTGTGAACCAAAAGGCTCCTGTGTCACTCAATGTACACGGACTATTACCAGGTCTCCAGTTCCTCCTGTAATCCTGTTCATCCCAGAAAACGATTTACTTTTTATACTGAGCTTAAAGGTAATAAATAAATTGCTACAGACTTTGCAGATGGGCCTTTGAGGTGGGGAAGGAGGAGTCTCCAAAACAGGGGAGAGGTTAAAACAACACAGCAGAGTGTTGGGGAGCAGTCAGGGAGCAACACCAGCCAGGACCCAGTCCTCCAGCACCTGAACAATGTGAGCAGGACCAACCTGGAGATGGGGGCCAGGTTCGACCAAGAGCTGAGATCACCCCACAAGCTCCTGGTGCTGAGGCAGGTCTGAGATCAAGCAGAGAAGTGAGCCTGAAGGTCAGGGTTGGGTCTGAGGCAATGAGGCAGGAGACCAGTGCTGCAAGCACAGCTTAGGCAGGGGCTGAAGCCCTTGAGCTGAGCTCCGATGGAGCTCCTGGGTGTGGGTCAGGGCCCCTCATGAGGCTGATCAAAGCAATTAGGGCTGATTAGTGCCCCTGGGGTCCTCACGAGGTGGGTGGAGAAGGGCTCAGTGCAGGTGCTGCCAACTCTGCCCCCGAGGGCATCTCAGGGCCTGAGGCTGAGGATGGGACCCCCACAGAATAGAATCATCATGGAATCAACCAGGCTGAAAAAGACCTTTAAGATCATCAACCAGGACTGCCAAGTCTACCACTAAACCATCCCTTGAGAGCTGGCCCATGAGGGGCAGGTTGGGGGCACAGGACACTCTGGTGGGATACAAGATGAGAGGTTTTAAGTAAAATAGTCACAAACAGGGACTTTTGTTAATGAAGGATATATTTCCTGGAGTTCAGCTGAGGGGAGATCCACATGGGAAGTACCCACAGCTTCGAGTCCAAGGGGATTCTGGGGTGATTTGAGGTGGCAGCTCCTTCACCCCAGCCCCTCCAGCACAGTGAGGGTGGACTTGGACCCACCAATGCCTGAGATCCACACCACATCCTGCCCAGCACCCCAGGGCTGCTGTTCCCCATGTTGCCTCTTGAGGTCCTTCAGTCCCATGTCCCAGAAGAGCCGTGGGACCTGCCTGCTCTCACTCCCCAGTGCTCTGCAGCAGTGTCAGGAGGGGAGGTGGTAGCAGTGGGTGATCTTGGTGCTGCTGTGGGCACCGTGCAGCTCCAGCAGCGCATTCCCCAGCTCCTCCTCCAGCACCTGGAGAAGACAAGCATCACTGCCATGGCCTGTTCCCAGCATCACAGCCCTCCATCGTGAGCATCCCATGGAGGAGATGCTTCGTGCTGCAGGAGCACTCACCTCCATGCGGGCTGCCAGCTGCTGCCTCCACGCACTGAGCTCCATGGCGTGCTCCTGGTCCAGCCGCCCCAGCTGCCGCCGCTCCTGCTCGGCCAAGAGATGCATCTTCTCACTCTGGGAGAGGGAAGGTCAGGAAAGTCCTCAAGGAGAGGTAGCAAAGGGGTGGGAAGCGCCCAGGGTGGACATTCCCCCCTGTACCTGCATCTGCTCCAGCTCTGCCAGGTTCTCAGCCTGCTGCTGCTGTAGCTGCTGCCACCTCTCCTCCTGCTGCACGAACTGTGGGTAGGGGACAGCCCACATCACCCTCCATCCTCTAAAAGCCACGGCTTGGAGCTTTTGGGTTACTCTGCCCATACTTTGGGCTGGGGAAGCTCACTGGCTCCAGAAGGTCCTCATACCTGCTGGGCCTTCTCCCTCTGCTTGCCCCCATGAGCCTCCTGCATCTTCAGGTTGTCCTTGAAGAGGGCCAGGCGGGTTTTGGTGGTGGAGCGCTGGCTTTTGAGCAGCCGAGCCTGCTCCTGCGCCTGCTGGCTCCTCAGCTCCTCCAGCAAGAGCTGGTGGAAGCGGTTCATCCTCTCCATCTCCTGAGGAAGGGGCAGGAGGATGAGCCAGGAGAGGAATGGGGACCCCATGGGGCTGGCAGAGCAGCTCCCACCTCACCTTCTCGTGGCGCTTGCGGAGCTGCAGCCTCTGCATCGCGTGCTGCTCCTTCACCTGCTGCTTGAAGAGCTGGTACTTCTCCTGCAGGTGCCCTTGCTCCATGCTCCACACCACCGACTCACGGGCTGATGGGCGAGACCACAGCACCATCACCACCTCCAGGAACCCTCCCAGCCAGACTCT
Source organism: Strigops habroptila (assembly GCF_004027225.2). Lineage (NCBI taxonomy): Eukaryota > Metazoa > Chordata > Aves > Psittaciformes > Psittacidae > Strigops > Strigops habroptila. Next base: position 609,657 of record NC_044297.2, on the reverse strand, counting down.
CTGCTCCCCTCCCTAAGAACCCACCATCCCAGCCCAACCCACCTCTCCGGAGGCTGTGGATCCTGCTGATGCACTCCCAGTCGATGGACAGCATCTTCTTCTTGTGCTCCTGGACCACCTTCTGCAGAGCTGCGTTGAGCTCCTCCTGCTGCTGCTGCAGGAACCGCTGCTCCTGTGGTGAGCAATGGCAGGACTTGGCCCCAGCACCCAGGGGAGCCGGTGCCCATGCTCAGGGTGGCAGAGCCAGAGGAGCCAGCGCTGCCCCAGACCCTCACCTCTCTCCTATCACCCTTCAGCTCCTGCATCCTCCTCCCACAGCCCTTCTCCTGGAGGGACTTGAGGCGTTTGGCCTCATCACGCAGCTTCACCGTGTACTTGAGCTCCTGCTGCTCCTTCAGCTGCCGGTGGCGCCGCTCCAAGCTCTCCACCTCCCGGTCATAGAACTCCTTCTTGCTCTATAACCATATGCAGATATGGTCAATGGGGCTGCAGGGACCATAAGAAGCAACCAAACCCCTCCAGACCTTGACATCTCCCACAGCGAGACCCCAGCACATGTCCCTTTCTGACCATATCATGGCACCAAGGGATGATGATGGACCCATTACCATCATCTCCTGCTCGATGTGGCGGAACATCTGCTCCCGCTGGTGGTGGAACTTGTGCTCCAGCCGGCTCCGAGCTCGCTGCTCCTCCTTCTGCAGCACCCGCAGCTCACGGAGCTCCTGGCGCCTGAAGGTGTGGGGTGAGATGGGGCTGAGGGTGGCCCTGGAAGCACCTCGCTATCTCCCAGCATGGCTGAAGGAAGGGAGCAGCTCAGCCCTGGTGAGCATCATGGAGAAGACTTTCTCCAACAAGATGCCATTGGGTACGTGGTGGCCATACTCATAAGCTGCTTCTCCATAGAATGGTTTGGGTTGGGAAGGACCTTGAGATCATCCAGTTCCAACCCCCTGCCATGGACAGGGACGCCTCACACTAGACCATGTCCAACCTGGCATCTCCCCATTCAGCCTTTCCTACTCTTCTTGGGTGACACAAGAGCTTATGGGAGAAGATCTTCCCCTCTTCTTTCCTTAAGGTGCTGCTGGACAGACCAGATGTGGGGCTGGGCAACGTTTTGGCTCCTCATGTGTCCCCACTGCACAGCCCTGAGGACACAGGGAAGGGCTTGCTCATGGTCTCCTGCTGGAGTAGACCCCGACTATGGAGCCAGATGGGTTTCCAAGCCTGGTGATCAAGCACTTGTGCTCCACATGGAGCCCCTCATGGAACCCCATCTCCTGCACCCTCTCCCCTTTGCCCCTGGTCCTTCTTGGGCAGAAATAGGTGGAAGATGCCTGGTGGCCCCTCTGTTACCACATCACCCACCGAGCAGAGCGCATCATCTCATCTCTCATCCCAGCCTTGCCGATGGTTCTGGTGGTCGTTGCTCTCATGTCCTCCCCATCCACCCCAAACCTGGGGGGTTCCTTGACCATCACTTGGAGCGAGGCAGGTTCCTGCATCTGTGAGCAACAGTTTCGAGCTAAGACAACCCAAAACTACCCAAAATCCCAACCTGGGAGCCCATGCAAAGGGGGACACCTTCCCATGGCCATGTCACCTGCAAGCTTCTCACCTCCTGGGCTTCCCCAGGCAAAGTCTGTGCTGCTGCAGGGAGGACACTTGGACCTTGTCCCTCCACAGACTGCTCCTCTCCACGCTTTGTTGTGATGGATGGATCCACTTCCCACACTGCCCATGCCTGGGAAGAGGCACGGACAAGGACAGCATTGAACCTCACGCTTTTTGTGGCCTTTGGATGTCCACCAAGGGCCTCCTGGGGCTCTGGCATCTCTCCACGAGCCTCCAAACCACCCATCTCCTCTCCAGGTCCATCCTTTGATGGTCCTTCAGGACCTGGAGCAATTTTCACCCTGTCTTCTCCAAGCTCTCCATCATCTTCCTGCTGCCCCTTCCAGCCATTCCCAACTCCTGGCTTGTCCCCGGGGCTGTTTCCCACTTTCTCTTCTGCTTCTTCTTCAACAGGCCCTGGGATCTCCATCGAAGAGGAATTCTGGGCCTCCTCCCTTGCAGGTCCCTGTCCTGCACACGCTATAGAGGTTGTCCCCAGTTCTTCTCCTTCCAGCATCCCTTCCCCAGGTCTGGCTGCATCTCCCGCTGCTTTATCGTCTCCAACTAAACACCCTTGGACAACATCCTCTTCCAGTTTCGCTTCTGCTGGCACCAGCCCTTCACTGGGAGAAGCTTCCACCCCAGGTTGAGCACTGTCTGTGGCTTCCTCCTCGCTCCTCCCCACCTCCTGCTCGCCCAGGTCCATGGGCTCAGCGACGGGCTTCAGGTCTTGCAATGACCGAGTAACCCGGTGCTGATGCTCTGCCAGTGACGTGAAGCTCTGTGCCTTGGTCCTCGTGGTCCACAGGTCCAGGGCTGCCACCAGCTGCCCCACGGCCAAGGCTCTGCACCAGTGCCCATCCATGGGTGCAGGCTGGGCCAGTGAGGTACAAGTAGGGCCTCTGCTCGACTCCTCTTCTGTATTCCTTTTGGGGATGGAAGTGGGGCTTGGTTGGGCTTCAAGCCACCCCTCCATGGGCGTTTTGGTCACCGGTGATGTGTCAGCATGTTGGGTTTCCTCCTGGGGCTCTGCCTTGGGCCCAACCTGCTCTGCCTTGGGTCCAACCTGCTCTGGCTTCAGCTCTTGCAGCCCCACAAGGTCTCCTGCCTGCTGTGGCCCTGAGGGGATCTCAGCCACGTTGCAGTGAGTCCCCAGAGGGCTGGTGTCCTCCTCTTGACACCCTTGAGCTTCTCCTCCTGCCTCTGCTGGGACTGATGTCCCTGGAGGAGCATCCAGTGGCGTCACCTCCATCCCACCCAGCTCTGGCCAAGGCTGGTCCTTCACTGCCTCCTGGGATTTCATCCCTCCAAAGAACGACCTGCGGCGCATCAGCTGCAGGAACTCGGGTGGCCTCTTGGGGAGCCTCATGGAGAGCCTGGGCTCGGGCGAGGACCTTCTCCTCATCTGCTTTAAGAAGTCCGATGCTTTCTTGGTCCGGGGCTCTGCCACCATCTGGACGTCAGATGAGGTGCTCAGCTCCTCACTGACTCTCCCCACTGCATCCAATGGACCGCCCGGTGCTGGGGGGCAGGAGGACTCTCCATGCTCCTGCCCCCCAAGCTGTGGGGTGGACAATGGGGGAAGAGATGAGACCCACTGAGCTCATGGGAAGGGTTGGGGGGATCTCGCACCCAGCGAGGTGCTACTCACACACCAAGAGGACGGGACCTTCCTCCTCATTCTTCTCCTCCAGCACATCAGCCCTGGCCTTGGCCACCAGCTCCCGGAGTGGCCGCTTGTCGGAGATGCCCACCACGAAGGGGTGCTGGGTGGGAGCAACAGAGGTGACTGGGACCAGCACCAGGGATGGGTCCCACCACCCTGGGCACGTAGCAATGGGTGCTGCCCACCTGCAGGAGCTGGGTGGCCGACCACCGCTCCTCAGGGCTCTTCTCCAGGGATCTCCTCAGGAAGTCCTTGAAGTCTTCAGACCTGTGGGGTGGTCCCTGTCACCCCACTGTGGACCCCACAGACCTTGGGGTGATGTTAGGGACACTTAGGCTCTGCTAGCACCATGGCACCCTGATGCCCACCAGCATCACCTTCTGAGGGCAAAGGTGGTGTGATGGGAGACCTGTGGTACCCCTGGGGCTGGGTTTGGAGGAGTCACAACCAGCATCATTCATGGTCCAAGAGGCCACCCCAGCTGCCTGGACATGGGCTCGAGCAGAAGCTGCCCCATAGGACAACATCTCCCATTGTCACCCATATTGGCTGATGTCTCCCATTGTCACCCATGTTGGGTGATGTCTCCACATGGGAACTCACCACCTCTTGGGGTGCCTCAAGGTGGGTGGCTGGGACTTGGTGATCTTCAGCAGCACCCGGAGGGGGTTCAGCTCGTGGTAGGGGGGCTCCATCTCGGCCATCTCGATCAGTGTGATGCCCAGTGACCAGATGTCAGCCTCGTAGCCGTAGGGGCTCTCCTTGGACATCTCACACTGCACCACCTCCGGGGCCATCCTGTGCGTGGGGCAGAGGGGAAGATGTCCACCCTGCCCTGGTCTCCTCCTGAAACCAAACCCAGGTGACAACTCCCCCCAGAGACAACCCTACAGAGAGAAGAGCTGAGATTCAACCCCAACTCTTCCAATGCTACCCCAGGAGGCCTTGAACCCACCAGCACCCCAAGTGTCCTCTCCATGCATAGCCTCATGCTACCAAGAAGCCCACCCTGAAGCCATCATTGGCTGCAAGAGGAACAATCCTCTTCCAGCGTGGTTTAGTGGTGGCCTTGGCAGTGCTGGGGAACGGTTGGACTTGATCTTATAGGTATTTTCCAACCTGGTTCATTCCATGATTCCAATCCAATTCCTTGAGATGCTTCTGGTGTTGAAGAGCCATTTGTGAGCATCCCCTGGGCTCCCTCATCCCAGCATCCCTGTGCATTCCTGCCCCACACCTACCAGTACGGGGTGCCGATGAAGGACACGCGCCGCTGGACGGTGCTGGAGTTCTTGGCCGACACCCCAAAATCAGCTGCAGAGCAGGAAGCAGCAGTTGGAGATGGTCCTTGGAGCATCCCTCTGTCCCACGGGACCCCCGGCACTCACCCAGCTTGATGTCCCCATCGAGGGTGAGCAGGATGTTGCCAGCCTTGATGTCCCTGTGGATGATGCTGCAGCCATGCAGGTACTGCAGCGCCAGCAGGAGCTGCCTGCAGGCGCCTCGGATCTGCTCCTCGCTCAGCCCCTTCTCCAGCCCTGCCATCAGCACCAAGGAACCCCGCTGCCAACGAGGCCCAAACCCCGCGGTACCCAATGGAAGGTGCATCCCAACCCATCCTCCCTGCTGGAGATGCTGCACAGCGCCAGGAATCACTTCCACACCATGGAATTTGGCCATCCCATCCCAAATCCCACAATGGCCATGTACCAACCATTAAAGAATGGGGGGTTTTTACCCAAAATTGCTGCATCCATGGCCCCTCCGGGACAAAACTCCACCAGGATCTGCAAGGAGAAGTTCCCCACCCTGGTCTGCAAACGTGTCTCCTCCAGACCGAGGTCCCCAGCCCCAAGATGCTGGTGAGACCCTGGTTCATGCCTTGATGGTGGGACCATCACTCACCCAGAGCCGCCCATCCCAGTAGAACGCATCCAGGAGCTTGGTGATGTTGGGGTGGTCGCAGCAGGCCAGGATCTCGATCTCCACCACATGGTCCTCCAGCTCCTCCTCGCTCGGGGCATCAATGACCTTGGCGGCCGCCAGCACCCCCGTCACCCTGTTCTGTGCCTGGGACGGGGGTAGGTTTGATGGGGGTACCAAAGGAGCAGCCCCATGGTTTGTGGTGAGGGGGAAGCTTGGACCCATCACATCCCACCCCTTAGCTTGGTGCCACCAAGGCCAGGACAGAGATGGGGACCCCACTGTCACCAGGGATGGGATGAAGAGGGATGTGTGGTCACCCCGTGGGTGGTACACATGTGGTCCAGATGTGGCCATGCCACCCTGCATGTGGGTCCCAGAGCATGAAGCATCCTGCTTGTATGGATGCTATATGGACTCCTCATCAGGGACTATAGCAACAGAACAAAGGGTGATGGGTTCAAACTGAAACAGGGCAGATTTAGGTTGGATCTAAGGCAGTTCTTCCCTGTGAGGGCGGTGAGGCCGGGACAGGCTCCACAGGAACAGGACCATCACCGTGCCACCGGTGCCGGAAGGCACCTGATGTTGGGTTTCCTGCTGCGCTCGGGCTCCTCACCGTGGTTTCGGGTTAGAACATCCCACCTCAACCCCCTCACCCCCACCAAGGCTTCAACCACCCCAGCAAAGGGTCCAGCTCCTGAGCCGGTGGCTGTCCCCGTGCCAAGGGACAGGGATGGGGACCAGAGATGATGCGCATGGACCCTGTTGGGACCCTGGCCTATGGATGCGCCACCCCCTGTTGGACGTTTGGGGCTGTTTAAAGGCTTTTTGGTTTCTTGTACAACAGAAGCTGCACGAAAAAGCATTTGCAACCCCCTCAGGGCCCCGGTGGGGGTTCAGGGGGGGTTCTCCTACCTTAAAGACCTTGCCGAAGGCTCCGTCACCCAGCTCCCCCAGCACCAGCCAGGTCTCCTCGGGGTCCACATCCCGCCTGATGTGCTCGTGCTGCTTCGGCGGCTTCTTCTTCTCCCCAAAGCCAAAGAGTCTCCGGAGGAAAGCCATGGGGGCACCTCCATGCGGAGAGAACGGGGTCCTGGGGCCGGAGCTCCGGCACGAGCACCCTCACAGCATCACCCCTGCTCCTCCTCCCCCTGCGGCAGGAAGGGGCTGCCCCGGCCTGCGCAGGATGTGCCATGAGACCGAGGTGCCAAAAGGAGACGCTTGGCTCCATGTGTCACATCCCACCCTTGGCTGCTCTCAGGGGGTTGTGCTCACCCCCCGCATCCCACCGGAGGGGTCTATGGGTGTCCCCAGCATCCCTTCGTGGATATATGGTTCTTTATGGCCCCAGGTGTGCTACATCCTGGTCAAGAGGCAGGCTTTCCTTTTTCACCTCTTTTTTCCTTCTCCTTTTCTCCATCTCTGTCTTCTCTTTCTCTTTTTCTCCACCTCATCATTATCCTTTTCATTCTCCTGTTCATTCTCCTTTTCTCCGTCTCTTTCTCCTTTACCTCTGTCTCCTTCTTCTCTTTCTCCATCTCATTCTTTTCCCCCTTTTCCTTTTCCACACCTACATGTAGCTGCACATCCCCATGAATCCATGCACCAGCAGCACCACCTCTGTGGCTGACCTTAAATAGGTCCTGTGGGTGCTGGGTTACCCCAGCCAGGGTCATTAAACCTTATTAGTGTCCAACTAATAAACCCTCCATGCAAAGCCCCTCATGGTCAAGCTGGTGCTTGGGCAGAGGGTTGGGGTGTGTGAGGTGTTGGCATCTCCTTTGCAGCCTCCTCTCAATGAGGGCACCCAAAAGCCCCTCCCAGCAGCACCCAGAGGGATCCAGCTCCAGCTGCTCCCCTAACTCTAGGTGGTTTCTACCCTCTAAACACTGAACCTGGGTGCTGGTGTGGCTGCAGCATCCAATGGGATAAATACCCAGAACCCCACAATCCCAAACCAGGTGCATTATCCTGTGGGATGATGATAATGAACCCACTCCCATGGTCTGTGCTCCAAAGGGATACAGGAGCTAATGGAGCTGCCCAATCTGGCACCAACAGCCAGGCTTTGATCTTTTTTCCTTCTCCTTTTCCTTCCCCTTTTCCTTTTCCTTCCCCTTTTCCTTTTCCTCCATTTCCTCCTTATCTCTCTCCTTTTCCTCCTTTTCCTTTCCTTCATCACCTTCCCTTTCTCCTTTTCCTTCTCCTTTTCCTCCATCTCCTCCTTCTCCTTTTCCCTCTCCTTTCCCTTTGCCAGCAGCAGCCAGCACTGGGCTTTGCGCCCTGGCTGAGCCCTGACCCCTTTCAACACACCGATGGCCACTATCACCTCTTTCAACCCCAACGATCCCCCTTCTCCCTCCTGTCAGAGCAGATCCCGGCGGGGGCCAGACCCCATGAGGGACCCTCAGCATCCCCAGCACCCCGGAATCCAAAGCACTCCCAGCGGGGCCGAGCCGAGCTCCCACTATCTGCAAGGGGAAACTGAGGCCGGGAACCCTCGGCTCCAGCTCCCCCCGGTTCTGCTGGAATAGAAACAGGATAAAACCCCAAAATTGGGGGGGTGGGGGGGGGGGAGTTGTTGGGGGTTTTTGCCTGTTTTCTCCAAATCACATTATTATTGAGGCGGCTGCGGGCACACTCCTGCACCAAGAGGTCAATGGCACCTCGGGTTCCTTCACCCCCTTTTCTAGCTCCAAGGGGGGACACAGGAGGCAGATACCCCCCCCCCAGCCTCCCCCTGCTTCTGCTTTCTCCAACTGTTGGCCCCGAATGAGTCACTGGGGGATTTCTCTTTGAGTTTCTCAGGGCTCTCTCACAAACCGGCCATGTGGGGATTCTCGGGGGGCTGCTGTGGGGTTGAGCACCCATGGGTGCTCTCCACTTCCAGCCCTTCGGAGATCCAGCCACATCCCTTAATTATGGATGGCTTCGGTCCCATGGGATTGAGATGCCCAAGCTGGGGACAAGGAACAAGTGTCCCTGGAAAGTGGTACCCAGTGCCCAAGTGATACAGAGGGCTCCATCCCAGGGTGATGCTCAGCTCTGGGGACACTGGTGGCTCTGTCCCTGTTTGCAGGATGATGCTTTAGCCCCAGGGACTCCATCCCATTGACAGGATGATGCTCAGCCCTGGGGACACTGGTGACTCCATCCCCACTGACAGGATGATGCTCAGCCCTGGGCACACCAGTGACTCCACCCCCGTTTGCAGGATGGTGCCCAGCAAAGGAAGGGAACCAGGACCACAACCCCACGAGCATCCCACTCACGGGGCCCCATCCGTGTCCCCAAACCCCCGGTGCCGGCGGCACTGCCACCACATCGCCAGCGCCGGTGGGGGGGGGGTTTGGGCTGGAAAGTCCGGTGCAGTCATTCGGGGAGGTGCGGGGCTGCCGCGGGGTGAGAACCCCAAAACACCCGTCGGTTCCGGTAACGAAAGAGTCACCCGCACACGCCAAGACACACACACGCCACTTCCCTGAGTGGGGGATGACTCAGCCCCAGTTACACCAGCACAACCACAGAGCTCTTCCTCCGGCCGCCCCATGAGCCGCTCGGACACCGCTCCGGAGCCGGTGAGTACGGAGGGGGGGGGTCCCGGTGTCGCGGGGAGAGGGGATCCCGTCCCCCGCCACCCGTCCTCAACACTTCGCCCCATCCCATGAACTCGGCACAAGGCGCGGAACCCGTCGGAGGGTGCGAATCCCAAAGCCAAGGAGGGATAAAGGGGGTGACCCCCCCCTCACCCCGCGGGGCCACCCTCACCCCAAGCCCCCTTCTCCCACAGCACCGGTGGGTCCCGGCGCTGGGTGATGTCAGGGGTTATTTTCACTCCGGGGCCGGGGAAGGGATGACTTCAACCCCATTACTCAACCGCCGTCATGGCTTGGCGCGGCTCCGGAGCTATTCCGAGCCGTGACGCTCGGGGCAATTCCATATGAATTTGGGGCTAAAAGAGCCAAAATGAGGGTGAACGAGGCGGGGGGGGGGGATGGCAGGAACGGGAGTGAGCCCCGAAGAGGCACCGAGGGGTGTGCGGGGCGTGGAGGGAGGGGACATGGGATGAGTTGGGCCGGTCTCAGCCCAGCACCGTTAATGATGATCACCATAAGTGTAATTACAGCCCCGGTGGCACTTTCAGCCCCCGACGCACCGGGTTTGGTGCCACGCGGCTCAGACACACACTGGATGCTTTTAGCCCCAAACTGGTTGATTTTCACCCCAAAAGACCCCCGGGACCATCACACCCCCCCCCAGTTTCCTGCATTTCCTGCATACAGAAGGGAGGAAATCACGTCAGCGGTGCCGGGAACCGTGTCTGAGACGTGAAATCACGGCTGGGGCATGTGGGGGGTTGCACATGCACGGACATACATGTACATCACATGTACCTGTGCGCACATACGTACATCACATGCACCTGTGATGAGAGCACAGAGCACACGCATGTGCCCACCTGTGTGCACCCGCACACCCCGGCATGCACCCACATGCGTGTGCTCACCTGTAGCCGTGCACACACGTGTGCCCACCTGCCCATAAGGGCGCTCACATGTATGTATTCACCCGCACACACATGTACATAAGCATGTACATGAGCCTGTGCTCACATGCACACACATAGTGGCGCTTGTGAACACGCTTGGGCACGCGTGTCCACCCTGGCACGTGTGCTCACACACACCCCCCCCAAATACATGAACACACAGACACATGTAGAGATACACGCCCGCATGAACATACATGTGTGAACACGCGTGAACACGCGTGAACACGCATGACTTGCACACGCGGGACTACAACTCCCTGCACAGCTTATAGCGGGGCGGGAGGCGCGGGAAGACAAGCGGCCCCTCTGTCCAATAGGACGAGGGGGCGTGGCGGCGCTGGCCAATAGGCAGGCGGAGGGGGCGTGGCCTCTCCGCCCCGCGGGCGCGCCCGCAATCACATGGCGCGCCGGCGGCGGGTGAGCGGGAGCGGCGTGGGAAAGGAGGGGGGGGGTGTTGAATTTGGGGTGTCAAGGGGGGGTCTACCCCAAATTTAGGGGGGGTTTGAACGTAGGGAGCACCTTTAGGCCACGGGGTTGCCCACCAGGCACCGAAATCGGCCCTTCGGCCGATTTCGGTGCCTGGTGGGCAACCCCGTGGCCCAAATCCCCCTAATTTCCCCTTAATATATGGGGTGTCTGACCCCCCCCTTTCTTTCTCCCCTCGCAGAACCCCTCCTAAAACCCCCGCCGCCCCATGGAGGACACCCCAGCGCAGCCCCGACCCCCCCAAGAGCCCACCCCCCCTAGAACGGTGAGTTGCACCCCTCATTTTGGTACGAGGATGCTGACCCCCCCCATAAAAGCATCACTTTTACTGCCTCTATAAGCAATGATGAGGAAGAGGAGGGTGAGTTTCCCAGCGTTGTGGGGGGGGAAATAGCGAAAGGAGGGTGGTTTTGGGGTGAAAAATGTGATTTTTATAGATAAGGGGGTTTATTATAGAAATAAGAAGGTTTCATGTCGGATTTTTCCCCTTCCAACGTTGGGGTTTTTTTGCCTCTTTCAAACTAAAGCCTTAAAATAGTTCCCCGAAAATTCCACGTCTGCCACAAGCCTAAAAAAGAAGAATTTAAGGGCAAAAAAATACACAATAAAAGGACTTTGGGAGCCGAGCAGCTGCTTTGCCCAAAAATAGCAACAAGTTTTCTAACTCCGGAAAATGTAGAACAAACAAACGAGGAACGTTTTTACTGGAGAAAGGAGGAGGGAGGGGGGGAATTCCTGCCCGTCTGTTTTCCTGGAAGCTGTTCCTCGTGTTCTCGCCCCATTCCAGCGCTTTGACCAACTTGGCCCTCGGCCCAGGGCTGCTGTTAACGAACTGAGAGCTCGTTAAATGCTTTGGGAAGCAGCCACAGGGGTGCTTCGATGCTGCCTCAGTTTCCCCTTCCAGCTCCCTTCTCACCACCGTGTCCCACAGGAGGCTTCGGTCCCCCGGGATGGCTCCGAGCAGGAGAAGCCGATGGAAGAAGCAACAAGCAGTGGGGAGAAGGAGAAGGAGGAGGAGGAAGCCTTCCTCATCAGCCTCTACAAGTTCATGAAGGACCGACATACACCCATCGAGAGGATCCCCCACCTCGGCTTCAAGCAGAGTACGTCCCAGCGGGGCCGGAGGAGCTGCCGGTGCCTGCCCCATGTCCCCCTGACCCCGGCATCTCCTCTTTGTTCCCAGTTAACCTCTGGAAGATCTACAAAGCCGTGGAGAAGCTGGGAGCCTACGAGCTGGTGAGTGATGTCCCCCGAGCACCGGGATGTCCCCTGGGGGGTGACATTAACCCATCCCCTCCCATTGCAGGTGACGGGGCGACGGCTCTGGAAGAACGTCTACGATGAGCTCGGGGGCAGCCCCGGCAGCACCAGCGCTGCCACCTGCACCCGGCGCCACTACGAGAGGTAGGGACAGAAAGAGGGTCCTGCTCCGTGCCTCAGTTTCCCCTCCCGGGGCCGGTTCTCACTGCTGACCCCATCACCACCACAGGCTGGTCCTCCCGTACGTGCGGCATCTCAAGGGGGAGGATGACAAACCTCTGCCCCCCAGCAAGCCCCGCAAGCAGTACAAGGTCTCCAAGGGCACCGAGACGTGCGAGAAGGGCAAGAGGAGCAAGAAGGAGAAGGGCCGGGAGCAGGTATGAAGCCCCCACCCCGAGCCTGGCTCTGGTTTGGGAGCAGCCCTAGATCCCGTTGGGGAAGAGCAAGGAGGGATGTGGCTGATTGGGAAAGGAGGAGAACAGAGGGCTTGAGGGGGTCAGGGAGAGCTCAGCAGCCACATCCCAATCTCCTTTCCCTGCAGATGCCTCCGGACAAGGCGAAGCCGGAGGCAGCAGCCGGCGCCGAGGATGCGGAACGGGGCCGGGTGGCAGAGGGATGCTCCAGCCCCGTGGTCCTGAGCCCCTCGGGGGGGTGTCCTGACCCCTGCAGGACCCACAGCGAAACCTACAAGCGCCTTTTCTCCAGCTTCTACTCCAAAGGCAACCACCCCATCATGTCCCCGCTGGCCAAGAAGAAGCTGCTGGCTCAGGTGAGCAAGGCAGAGTCCTTGCACTGCCCAAAACGCCACTGCCCCGATGGTGACACTGGCGCCAGCCCCAAGCCCCCGGCCACCAGCTCCCACCTCAATGAGCAGAGGAGCCCGGAGCCAGCGGGAGCTCAGGATACAGCTCCCGGCATCAGGAGCGAGGTGGGACCCATCACCAGCACATCGCACAGTGGGAAGGACAGCCAGCCCTGCCCGCGGGCCGAGGACGGGGGCCCGGCGCCCGCTGTCTTCACCGGCTGCTTCCATGCGTACCGCAGCGAGGTGCTGCAGCCCGGCAGCTGCCCCCCGCTCTGGGGGTGTTTCTCCAGCTTGAAGGACTTTTTGGAGCCACCTTCCTCCTTCCCACCGCGACCCAAGGAGCAGGAGCAGCCCCAAGACCTGCGGAGCAAAGCGGGGCAGCCGTGGAGCGGTGACAGCCAGCAAGTGGCCACGGTCAAGGGGTGCTGGGTGCCCCCCAGCGCTGGCTTCACCCCCATGAGGGGCAAGCACAGCCGGGAGGAGGAGGAGGAGGAGGCAGCCTTTGGCCCCAGTGTGAAGTCACAGGCCGTGTCCCCCTTCATCAAGGAGGGTGATGGCAGGGACACGGGGCGCCAGCAAGGGCTGGCCAAGCCCAAGGCCGTGGTGGCCGGCCCTGGCTACGCCGCGCCGCTGCCGCAAGCCCCGGACGCTTACAAGGGAGTGATGCTGCATTTCCCAGCCAGCTTTGGGAACCCGCTGGAGCACCTCAAAACCCAGGGGGTGCCGGTGGCACCATCCCTCTCCCTCAATCCCTTCGTCATTCCCGCTTTTCCCAGCCCATTGGTGGCCACCTCTGACCTGTGCACCGGCCCCAGGCACTACCCGGCGTCCTACGAGAGCTCACTGCGGCACCGGCACTACCCGGCGGCGACGTGGCAAAGCCAACCCCCCTACACCCCCCGGCACGTACCGGCCTTCCACCGCCACACCAAGCTGTAGTGCTGCCATCCCGTGCTGGATCAGCCTCATTCCCTGGGGAGAAGGGATGCTGGGATGCTGCCGCTGCCCCAGAGCCTGTGGCAAAGGGACTGAGAGGAGACAATCTGGACCGTGTCATTTTTACTCTTGATCTTAGAGCTCTTTGTATCCGACTTTGTTATGCTGGTGACTTTAACTACCAATATCACAAGGTTATACATATTATATATATATATAGATAAATACTCACATACATAAAAAAAAAGGGAGCAAAATAGTTGTGGAGGTTTCTATTTTGCTAGGGATAGAATCCTGGAATGGTTTGGGTTGAAGGGACCTTAAAGCTCCTCCAGTTCCAACCCCTGCCCCGGGCAGGGACACCTTCCACTAGAGCAGGTTGCTCCAAGCCCCTGTGTCCAACCTGGCCTTGAACACTGCCAGGGATGGGGCAGCCACAGCCCATTTGGGCACCTCACAAGGTGCCTCCATCCTGGCTCCAGAGGTTCCTCAGGGGTTGGGACCACGTTGGGTGTCTGCTCTGGCTGCTCCACACCTCGACCCGCCCCAGCGGCTGAGCCAGGGGCAAAGGCAGTGACCAGGATAAAACTGGCTGGATGGTTCTGACCCGGTGGAGTTTGGGATGTCCTTGGGTCAGGGCAGGGTTTGGGGGGATGCCTGGATCTGGAGGAACCCCAGAGGTGTTTGGTGATGCCGCGGGGATGGGTCAAGACCTGCCCCTGGGGCTGGAGAGGCTTTTCTGCATCAGGTGTGGGGGAACTGCAGCTGCTTCATGGTGCTTTTTGCCTCGAGGAGCTCCCATCGAGCTGTTCCAAGTGACCCAAGGGCTTTGTTGGAGCTACGGGACTCCTCCCGTGGCTGCTCCCCATGGATGCATCCACTCACCGCTGTCCTGGTGGTGCTACTGAAGCCAGGCAGGACTGACAGACTTGCTTGACACCAGAGAACATTATGGCTTCAGGTGGAGCAGGAGCAGTAAGTCAGCTTCTAAGCACCATTTCTGCTGTATCCATGGAAAAGGAAAAGCTTTGGGGTATACAATGGAAAAGGAGAATTAGCCCCATGCAGCACCGGTCACTCCGTGACACTCAACGTGTTGGACTTGGGAAGAGCAGCACCAAGGTCCCAACCACTCCTGGATGCTCCAGCCTGGACGTTGGAAAGGCTTTACACATGCTGCAGACCCCCCGAGCTGCACCGCAAGAGCTTCTCTGCCAAAACACATCCCATGAACCTGGGTTGTGAGGGAGGACGTGGCCACGGGGCTGGAGTCTTCCCATGGAGAGCTGCATCCACGTCTGGGAGCGAGGACACTGGAGATGCCACGTCCCTATTGTCAGTGCAGCTGAGAAACTGTGACTTCAAGCCTGGAAGAGATGGTTTGAGCTGTTAAAAACACCTCAAGACTGCTACTCTTCATGGTGGTGGCTATGAAGGCAAAGAGGGACCGTCCCCAAAAGCATGACAGGATCCGGAGTGGCAGATGTGTAGCCTGGGAGGGGTAGGGAAGGACCCACAGCATCTTCCTCCTCCTCATCAGCAAGGAAAACTCTCATGCTCCTGCTTCATTTCTGGGGTCCCTGTAGCAAACACCCTGTTCCTGCCATGGTGGGTCCTGTCCCGGCGAAGCTGAGCCAAAAGCGGGATCTTCTCATGAGTGTCAGGATGAGGAAGTGAGCGGAGATGTCAGCCCCTCAGGGCTGTCCTGGCACCGGGGGTTTCCATCCACTGGGAACTGTGCTCCCCAAAAGCCTCCTGGCCAGCAAATGCTGCATCACACCCCACATTCCTGTTGGGAAGCAGGAGTCAAGTGCTCAGGGTGCAGCAGAGCTGCAGAATGGGATGGAGATGCAGAGAGCAGCGGGATTATCCCTGATTCCCACAGAGACCAATTCACAGCCATAAGCTCTGTGTGTGTGGGGACACACACATTTATCCAAACCATGGTGCCAATCTCAGCCTCACCTCATCGTCTGAGCCCCCACTTTGTGGCTCAGCACTTTTGTGTCACCCCTTCTGCTGCTTCCCTCGTTTCACACATGAGCTGCTGGGAAAAGCAGGCGAGGGCTGGGATACACTGAAGCTGCTTTGGGAAGGGACATGGGCAATTAGGGGAGTAGAGAAGAACAAGAAAAGGAAAGTTTTATTAAACAGCAACAAAACCAGTTAACCACCCCCCCGCTTTGCTCCAGCCCAAGCCCGTCCCATGGGGCTGCTCCAATCCCGCTCCGCAGCCGAGCTCAGTCTTCCCAAATGCTGGTTGTGAATCCATAGGGATCCTTGGGGTCCCTATGGCTTCTGGCTGAGTGTGGGCCCTGCCGTGGCGATGATGGAGGAGCTGCTGCCCAGCGTTATGAGCGTGGTGCCAGCCCCTCCTGGCAGCACCCCTTGGGGCAGCAAGTGTCTGTTGGCCAGAGCCTCTCTGCTGTGGATGATGGTGCTCCCGTCGTCCACCACAGAGGGAACCCTCCCCAGGGTCTCCACTGCCCCCAGAGCATGGCCAAGGGCTGCAGCGCTCTTGGTCAAGCTGACCTTCTCCCCGATGTGTCCCAGGGGTCCATCACCCTTCACCGTGGCCAGCGTTGAGGTCAGGATGACCGTCTTGGAAGCAGTTTGCAGGACAGAGCCCACCTTCGAGTGTACCAGGCTGGCGGGAGGGCTGGGGGTGCTGGCGAAGGTGACAGCACCAGCGGCAGAGGTGGCAGAAGAGGAGGAGGAGGAGGAGGAAGGCTGGATGCCCGGCAGCTTGAGGGGGACAGAGGTAGCCTCACCCAACACAGACTTGGTCAGTGCAGACAGCTTGGCATCCGACATGACGTAGAGCGTCTTCATGGGGCTGGTGGTGGTCACTGTGGAGAAGGGGACAGCATGGTCAGTGCCCACAGGGACATGGTGCCACATGGCTGCAGCCCCAGTGGCACAGTCACAGGTACTCACACAGAGCACAAGCCCTGGCCTTGTCCTTGTCCCCAAAACCAAGCCCAGCACCATCACAGCCTGGGTAAGGAAACCACAACAGCCAAACTAGGGCACCATCAGCCCGTTCCTCTCCAAAACCACCCAGATCCCCCAAGAAAGTCTCCTTTCTTCCTGCAGTGTCTGATCTTCTCCCAACAAAAGTCCTCTCCTGTTGGGACAGGGTGTCATGGCTCTTCCTCAGCCAAGCACGCTCCATCTTGCCCCACCCTACCTGCTGAGCTGCCGCAGACCACACCGAGCTCATGTTGCTCTCCATGGCCCGGCTCAAGGTACCTCATTTCATGGCATCTCCAGCTCCATCCCACCAGCAGCACGGGGATGCTCAGACCCTCATCATGCTGCACCCCAGGAGGCAGCTGAAAGACTTTAGGCTTTGTGCAATGAAGGCCTCTGAGCCCGAAGGCAAAGGCAGAGGTTTATCACGGTGGTTGCCCTGTCCAAGTCACCTCCTCAGCTGCATTTACAGTAGCCACAGCCCAAAGAGCAACAGAGGGGAGAGAGACCAACAAAATCTAATCACTGGGTTTAGACGAGCTCAAGAGATGGCAAAAAAACCTGGAGACCTGCTGCCGGTTAAAGACAACACGAGCCACAAAGACCCCAGCCTGGAGCAGCCCGTGGTTTGCCCCTGCAGTCGCCAGAGCTGGCTCCATCCCTTGGGAATGTGCACCAAGGAGGGGAAAGCAACACGCTGGGTCACCTGGCAGCAGCAGCACATCTCAACATCAGAATCCAACACAAGAGGGACGTGGAGCTGCTGGAGCGAGGCCAGAGGAGGCCCCGGAGCTGCTGCGAGGGCTGGAGCAGCTCTGCTCTGGAGCCAGGCTGAGAGAGCTGGGCTGGGGCAGCCTGGAGAAGAGAAGGCTCCTGAAGGGGAGACCTTAGAGCAGCTCCAGGGCCTAAAGGGGCTCCAGGAAACCTGGAGAGGGGCTTTGGACAAGGGCCTGTAGGGACAGGCCAAGGGGAATGGCTTTAACCTGCCAGAGGGGAGATTGAGATGAGCTCTGAGGCAGAAGTTGTTCCCTGTGAGGGTGCTGAGGCGCTGGCACAGGGTGCCCAGAGAAGCTGTGGCTGCCCCATCCCTGGCAGTGTTCAAGGCCAGGTTGGACACAGGGGCTTGGAGCAACCTGCTCTAGTGGAAGGTGTCCCTGCCCGGGGCAGGGGGTTGAAATGAGATGATCTTTAAGGTCCCTCCAACCCAAACCAGGCTGGGATTTTATGATCTCTGACACAGCAGCGCCGAAGCTGCACCACAGTGTCCCTCACACTCATCAGAGGTGTTGCTGTGCCACAACCACCACCAGTGCAGCGTGGAACCGTCCCTAATGAAGTGCCTCAAGTGGGGAGGACACAGAACAAAGGCTGACAACAGACTGTCTAAGCAGGATGGGACCACTGACCCCACCACCCAGGGGTCCAGGAGGGCAGGAGGACAGTGGAAACAGGCGATTCCAGCCACCCCTATGCAGGCTGGGGAAGCAGCACCCACATGTGATGATGCTGTTGGACATCAGCAATGACCACTCCATGAAACAAAGTGTTTGGAACGTTTTCCACGCTAAAACCCTGCAGCTCCAGCAGCTCTCACAAACTGATCCTGCTGTCCACAAAGCCAACCTGAACCTCCAGTGAAAGCAGGTGAAGTTCTCCACAGGTCTGATTCACTCACTAGCTATGGCAAGTAACAAAAGGAACGAGAAAAGCCACACTCAAGTCCATTTAAGCCCAGTGCTTCTGCACCTCTCTGCTGCGTCCTGAGGGAGAAGAGCTGAGTTTGAGGGTCTGCAGAGTCAGTCAGTTGGGTCTAATTCCTGCCAGGTAAAACACGGGCGCCACAGAGCTGCCCCTATGGCCTTTTGGGCAACCGGCACAGCCACACCAAGCTCCATCCACCAGATCAAGCCCAAGTGCTGACTACAGCTCACGCTGACACTTGGAAATCAGCTGGAAAAGGAAAACTCTGGCTCAGCAGCAGGCTCTTTGGTACAGAAGCCTGTGAGGATGCAATGAACCACACCACTGCTTTGTGCCGGGTTTCAGTCTAGGGCTATAGGCTGGGTAGTGGCTCTCAGCATTGCTTTAGCTGTAGCTAGATGATTCTGCTCTCCCCAGGCAAGGGAAGTAAAGGGGGGCAGCACAAGAGCGTGACAGGGCCCTCAACACAGCCTGCAGATAGACCCTTCTGTGCCTGGGCTTAAGTCTCACACCCTGTTCTTCTGCAGCCGCTCACAAACGGTCGCACTGAGCCAAAACTCCTCGTGCAAAGGAGCCATTGGGGGATCCTAACTTAAAAGAGCTGGGTTTCCAAGGGCACACGTCACCCGGCGGCACGGCGCCAACCCGGCCTCGGCTCCTCACCCATCCCCACGAGTGCCATGCGCCTCACCTACGGGTGCTGCCGCGGCCAGGCGCGCCGCGGGGTCGGCAGGAGCCATCTCTGCGCCAGCCTGGGCTTTGCTGAGATCCATGTGAGGCAGCAGCTTGCCAGGAGAGGTGGCGCTGGAGGCTGGGCCGGCCACGTTCCCACCAGCACCGTCTGGAGCCTGGAAGGGTTAAAGTAAGGGAGAGCTGCTGGAAATGCCCCCTATTGAGGATACACCATCTGGGGGGGGAGCTGCGGCCTTGGGATCTGAGCTACACCTCACCTCACACACCAGAGCACATCCTCTCCCTGCTTCTCCTTGCCTTGCCCTTGCTCCAAGCTGTCATGACCAAGCCCAGCACCACTGGTGCTTGGGCTGAGACCGGCACTAACTCATTGCCTTTCTCTAGAAGGGAATGGGGTGGCTCTATCCCCATCTCTGGCTGGCAGGGAAATCACTCCTGCTCATCTCCTCTGCATTAATAGTAAAGCAACAGCAAGGAGCTCAGGATTGATCCTCCCAAGTGCAGACCCACTTGGAAGAGTGACCTGCTATGACCAGTGGCACCAGTGAAACCTGGATCAGCACACACCATCCTCTGCATCAGAAGAGCTTCCTTCTTGCTTGGTGAAGACATACAAGCCCCTCTGATGGTGGCACATCCTGGAGAGCACTGACCAGCTGCAGTGGAATACCTGGAAATTCCCCATTTGAGGGGTTCTTCAAGTGCTTCTGGAGCTGCTCCACTTGCCTCAACTCTCTCTGGGTGCATCTGCAACCAGGTACCACAGAGAGCTGGTGGTGTGTGTTCCTGTGCTCAACCTGGGGGCCCTCACAGCCCTGAGCTGACACAGTTCAAGCTCCAAAGCAGCTTTTCCAGCTGATACTCACCTCTTGAGCCAGACTGCTCTGAGCCAGCTTGCTCATGGTCCTCCACCACTGACAAGCACAGTTTAAGCTCAAGTCTGAGCCCCTCACCTGATGCCCAGGCAGGTCAGAGCCTGCTCTGCCATGCCCTGTGCAGCAGCAAGAGCTGGAGCCAGAGCTCTCCTTGTGCCATCTGAAGGAGACTCTTGCCCAAAGCTCAAACCATGGCCTCAGCTCGCAGCTCCAGTCGTTGTGGAGATCATGTGCCACAAGAGTGTGATCCAGCACCAGCATCACTCCACGCTTTATGGAGCTACTATCAGGATACCACCACGCTGCAGGGAGGGACCCCATACAGAAGGTGTTCAAATCACTCTGTGGAGCAGTTGCTTGAAAAGAGAAGCTGAAGCTCACTTGCATTTTCACTTTAAAGGCACCCAAACACTCTTGGCTGCTTCTCACAGAAAGCATCTGCACCAAACTCCTCAGTCTTCCACTTCCTTGTTTAATGGGTGACCCATCGAAGTGCATCTCGTGCTACAGGCATCCCCCAGCCCCTGGAGTTGAAGAACCACAGTGCACAGGCACTGCATGGGCTTCCTGCACAGCCACAGCAGAGCTGGAATGCCAAAGGGAACCCAACCAACACCAGCTTTGGCTACTGCTGCAAACACACGTCTGAGCCCTCAGTTATCCCCCAAAGCCTTTTGTAAATGTGCTCTTTTACAGGAAGCCCTGTGAGATTACCCAATCCTGCGTGCTAAAGGGCCAGGGAGCTGATGTCAGGGGCTATAATTAGTTCCAAAAACACAGAGCTCATGCCATTTCCTGTAACACACAGCTTTCAGTTTGCTTGTGAGGCAGCTCTCACAGCCCGCTGCACAATGAAGCCCTACCTTGAACACACAAGCTCAGCACTGTAGGTGGAAGTCACAGCGTGTGATCCAATATCCAGTTCCAAGAGCCTTAAAACATGAACCCGTACGTGAAGCTGTTCTCCCTGGAGTTGATCTGCACCAGGTTTCATTACACCGTGGAGTTACTGTGCTGCTGGACATGGAAGATCTCTCCAAGGTAACAAAGGAGAGCACATGAGTTCTGATGGTTGATTAAACAGCCTTTGAAGGGCACAAAAACTGTGTCCAATGTGGATGAAGAGTTTCAGACCCAGGAAAGCATCTTGGTTGGTGACACAGACATAGAATTGAGCACCCTCAGTGAGTTTGCCCAAGACACTGAGCTGTGTGGTGCAGGCGACACGCTGGAGAGAAGGGATGGGATCCAGAGAGACCTGGACAGGCGGGAGAGGGGGGACCATGAGAACCTCATGGAGTTCAAATGCAAGGTGCTGCCCCTGGGATGGGGCAATTCCAAGCACAAACACAGGCTGGGGGAAGCTGGATGGAGCAGCCTGAGAAGGACTTGGGGGTGTTGGGTGAGGAGAAGCTCAACGTGACCCAGGACGTCCAGCGCTGGGGCAGCAGCACCAGAGGGACGTGGAGCTGCTGGAGCGAGGCCAGAGGAGGCCCCGGAGCTGCTGCGAGGGCTGGAGCAGCTCTGCTCTGGAGCCAGGCTGAGAGAGCTGGGCTGGGGCAGCCTGGAGAAGAGAAGGCTCCTGAAGGGGAGACCTCAGAGCAGCTCCAGTGCCTAAAGGGGCTGCAGGAAACCTGGAGAGGGGCTTTGGACAAGGGATGGAGGGACAGGACAAGGGGAATGGCTTTAACCTGCCAGAGGGGAGATTGAGATGAGCTCTGAGGCAGAAGCTCTTCCCTGTGAGGGTGCTGAGGCGCTGGCACAGGGTGCCCAGAGAACCTGTGGCACTGTCCATGTTACAGCACCCAGGACCACTACATTCACAACAGAAACCCCTCTCTGACTCAGCACCTTGTGCTTTCAACTCAACCACACCAAAACTTAACCTAGAAAGCCAGAAGGCAGCCAGGATCCTTGAGACACTACCTGGCATGTGTTGAGAGTCCAAATATTACGAGCTTTTCCTACTGTCAGTGATCCACCTCCAAGAGGAGGTCTGTATCCAACAGTTACCACCTTGGAGCACACACTCAGCACTCCGTAGATTGGTTTCAGCAGCACGGCAGCAAAAAGGAGCAGGAGTTGGGGACATGCAGAAGGAAATAGTGCAGTATCCCCAACATCAACAGGGCCCAGCCTCACAACAGGGCATCGAATTTGCTGACTGAGCTGAACATGAGCAGCTTGTGCCCAGGCAGTCAAGGAGCCACCAGCATCCTGGCCTGGCTCAGCACCAGTGTGGCAGCAGGGCCAGGGCAGTGACTGTCCCCCTGTGCTGGGCACTGGTGAGGCTGCACCTCGAATCCTGTGTCAGTTCTGGGCCCCTCACTGCAAGAGAGACATTGAGGTGCTGGAGCGGGGCCAGAGAAGGGCACCGGAGCTGGTGCAGGGCCTGGAGCACAAGTGTGGTGGGGAACGGCTGAGGGACCTGGGGGGGTTTAGTCTGGAGAAGAGAAGGCTCAGGGGGGACCTTGTTGCTCTCTGCAACTGCCTGACAGGAGGATGGAGCCAGGACGGGGCTGGTCTCTGCTCCCAAGGAACAAGTGATGGGACAAGACGAAACGGCCTCAAGCTGCACCAGGGGAGGTTTAGATGGAGCTGAGGAACAATTCCTTCCCCAAAGGGTGCTCAGGCATTGGAACAGGCTGCCCAGGGCAGGGCTGGAGTCACCGTCCCTGCAAGTGTTCACACCCTGTGTAGCTGAGGCCTCAGTGCCATGGGGCAGTGGTGGCCTTGGCAGTGCTGGGGAATGGTTGGACTTGATGAGCTTCAAGGTATTTTCCAACCTGGTTGATTCTATGATAGTCAGAAGCAGCACTTTCAAGAGGAATACCATGGCCAACCCACTCTCCTGCCTGAAGAGACAGGCGGGAGCTTTCCTCCTCTCACCAAAACCTGTCACTGCCAAAACCTGGAGCTTTAGGAACAACTCCTTTGCTGATGACAGCTCTTGGAGCCCAGCTGGAGAGTCCCTCAGTGTGGTACTACCGTGCTATGGAGCACAATCAACCCTGCTGCTACCAGACATGAAGGGGTGTCTTAACAACCAACTTGTGACGCCCCTTTCTGTGCAGCCTCAGAACGCTCATGACACCCAAGAGATGTGCCCAAGGACACTTCCCCCACAACAGCCCTTGGCTGTGATGGTCAGAAGAAGCTCAGAAGAGCAGCAGTGGACATGTTATTTACAGAGAAGATGCCAAAAGTTACCTGAGGGGCCTGTGTGTGCATCGGCTGCTCCTCGAGCTGGGGCTGGACTGTGCCCATGGCAGCCTGGCTCAGGGTGGTCACACGGCTGGGCTGCCCTCGCAGCGTCACAGTAATGGTTGTGGGGGCCTTCAAGCCTGGAAAACACAGGAGCAACACGTTCCTGAGACACATGGAGGCCACGTTCACCAACTTGGGCATCACAAGCCTCTTTCCATGCTCAGGAATCCCGCAGCTACAGCTCAAATAAGCTTTGGAAACACTCGTCTCGAGGGGATGAGGTGCTTCAGGTGCCCCTGTCCCCCTTGTCCCTCACCTGCTGCCTGGTTGGAGATCTGAGCCAAGCCAGGGAGGCTGCTGGCCAGCTTGGCCAGTCCCCCATTCGTCAGCAGCTGGTGAATGGCCGTGGGCTTCCCGCCTGCTGAGGCTCCCAAGGACAGAGAGGTGGCAACGGGGATGGTGCGGACAATGGCACCGGTGTCCGTGGTTATAGCGCTCAGGTTCTGGATAGGTGCAGGTGTCTTCACAGCTGAGGTCTGGAAGGAGAAGCAGAAGCAGTGAGAACCTGGGAGGAAGCTAGAGGTCTTTAGAGTTTCCACACGTCATCCTGGTGGCCACGAGCAGGTCTAGATGCAAGTGAGCTCGTCCCTTCCAGTCTACACATCCTTGTTTCAGCTTGAAGCTGTGACTGGGAGAAACTGGCTCCTGTTCTGAGGAAGCCCCCACATGCTGAATGGGCTTGTCTCCAACTGAAGTTGCCTCAGACATCACAGCCATGTCTTTCCCCATTAGAACAAGGAGGAGAAGGATTACTGATCCCTCCCAGTTCATTCTCCATCTCCTTCCCACCATTTCTAGGTGAAACAAACTCCTCCAGCCCTGCTTCCCAGACCTCATTATGGGAACCCTTAGCCCACGTTTGCAGGCTGCCGGGGCTTGGATGCATCATTTCAGCTGCAGTTCACACCTACCATCCTTCATCCCTTCTAGTTCTGAAGCAAACAGGGCCTAGGAGGGTTCCCCTTTGACTCCTTTACCCTGCTCAGGGCTCCCCTCCAGCATGGGATCTCTGCTGTCTGGAGGCTGCGTACCTGCACGGGCTGCCCAGCAGCAGCCACGCTGGCTGGAAGGGGAGATGACTTGGTCCCAATGTCCTGCAGGCTGAAGCTCAGCCCTTGCAGGAGGCTGCTGGCAGATGCTGCTCCTAAAAACAAGTGTAAAGAACAACATCAGGCTTGGAGAGTTCAGCAGTGGGATGGAATTCCAGCTGTGCTGTATGGCAGGAAACTGCAAAGCTGGTCCTTAAAGAGGAGCATCCCAAGCAGCCTGCCTCGAGGTTGGGATCCTCCCAGCCACTCTACACGCACAGTCCAACCCCAGTGAGGTTAGATGTGAGACCTGGGAGCAAGAGGAGGCCGGGTTTGGTGTCTCAAAGCATCATGACATAGAAGAGACACAATTAACAGGTCACCTACTGCACCTCCAGCCTCACTCGATGCATCCCATGGGATGCCTGCAGGCTCTGCAGTAGCAAAGCACCTCAAACGCTGCCTCAGCCAAACCCAAAGCAACCAGGGAGTGCAAGAAAGGATCCACCAACCCATTTTGAACCTGGTTTACCTTTTACATTCACAAGAGACATGGAGAGAGGCAGGTACCTTGGAGGGTACTGGCCGGCTGGGCCTGTATGCAGTGGGTGCTGCTGGCCACCAGCCTGCTCTGCAGGGCATGGAAAGCGCTGGGTGTCGTGCTGCTGGGGATCCCAGAGGATGGAGCAGGGCTCGTGGAGGAGGTTTCTGCTGCTGAACTCAGCCTATGGAGCAAGCAGAAGAGAAGACTCTGGTTAGCAACGTGAGCTGCCTCTGACAGCGACTGTCACCAGCCTAAAGCAACCCAGCAGGACTCCTGGAAGCACAAGATTACCAAATGAGCTACAAAAACCCAAAGCAGGAGGTGTTTCCCTGTGCCCACCACAGCAGGTAGAACAAGGAGCACCTCCAGCAGAAGTGTATTTCCAAGTTGGAAGTGAGCTTGTTCCATGTCTGCACCTACCTCCATGCTGCAAGGGCTCTGCCACCCTACTCAAGAGGAATCTACCCTGCAGTGACACTTCTCCTGTTTAAAACCCACTTCCTATTTGGAAACAGCTCTTCTTCCTCTCCCTTCCCACATCAGAGTCCAGTTAAAGCTTGGATTGATTTAAAAGGGAAAACACTGCTGTGAGATGTCAACATCAGGTTCATTCCCCAGTATAAATCCATCCCTCTGGCCAGTTAATCATGAGCCAATATCGAGGCTTCTTCAGGTTGCCCAAGGGAGTTGTGGCTGCCCCATCCCTGGCAGTGTTCAAGGCCAGGTTGGACACGAGCTTGGAGCAACCTGCTCTAGTGGAAGGTGTCCCTGCCCATGGCAGGGGTTGGAACTGGATGAGCTTTAAGGCCCTTTCCAACCCAAACCATTCCATGATTCTTTCACCTACCTGTGGAAAAGCAAGCTTGGCTGTCAGAGGGAATGAAGGGAAGGACTAAACACCACATTTCTGGCAAAGACACCACAGTCATTCCAAAGGCAGAGATGGATTTGGGAAACCGTCTACAAATATAACCCAACAGCCACAACCCCTTCTCCTCCTGCCCGTTTCTGCCATTCTCCAACTCAGCTGCTGGTTGACAGCGTGTTTTCAGGAGCTCAGGAGTCTCCTGCTCCTCCCAAAACTCCAGTCATGAGCCACACCCCAGCAAGCTCCACATCCACATGCAGAAACCACCCCGTTGTGGTGCCTCCCAGCAGCAGCCTCTCCCCAAAACCCAAGGGCACTCACTTGGGGGTGGTGAGCAGTCCTGAGAGCTCCTTCACGCCCGGCACAGCCTGGCCAACAGCCACGGGGACCGGCTTCCCAGCGACCACTGCAAGAGAACAGAAGAAGGAATGGCCCTTTCTCTCCTCCAGGAGTCTTTAGGGATGCCCCATCTCTCACACAGCTCCCCACAGGCTCATCCTGCCCACAAAGCATCTCCTGAAGGAAAGCTCTGCTGCAGACACGCTCCAGCTACTGGAGATGGGGAGCATCCAACAGAGCTGTGGCTAAAAACCAGAAAGTTGCCATTGTGGAAGTGTTACAAGGGACAAAATGGAAGGAATCAGCTTCAAAGATCTCTAAAGCAGGGAAATCTCACACCCTCAGCACCAAATCTCTCTCCTAAATGTTATCTCCACTTCATCCCCTCCTCCTAATCCATCACAGCACGGATCTACCACCTCAACGCAGCAGTTTGGATCTGGCTGGTCACTAGTGATGGAGTTTTGTCCCCATTCTTTAGAGCCACTTTACAAAATACACAGGCATGCGACGAGTCACGAGATCTGTTTATTGCAGCATTTGAGGGATACAACTGAGTTTGTCTGGTGCATTCCTCTGCTCACACGCACGGTTTAAAGGGAATTCTTGCTTTGGTTCATGTTTTACTTCTGCAATTCATTTCCTTTCTGTGGAAAGAAGTAAAGTTTGGAAAATTAAAATGAGAAGATTCCAGAAAGCAGAGATTTGCAAAGCTGCCAAGAGAGAAACTGGGACCTTCAAGAAGGATGTGTGGTGGTTAATCCTATTTCACAGTTCAAAAGGACTGCTGAAGGAACCAAGAGATGCTTCCAAGGGAGCAGAATTCTCTCTCAGCTTTGAAACCCTCTGATTTCCTCCCAGAACGGAGACGTGACCTTTCCATCCTGCCCTGTGCTGAGCTAACACTGACAAAGAGAACTGCTGCACACATCTGGGGCTCTGCGCTCCAACGTGAGGAAGACATAGACGTGAGGAAGATGTACGTGCCAGCGCCAAGGCAACATCCTCCAGTTCAAGGGTGACAGCAGCTAAAGCTTTCAGCCTCCCTTGCGAAGGCTCAAGGGGAAGAAGACCGAGCACATCACCTCTTCTTGCACTGCAGGGCCTCTGCAAGGTGGGTTTTCCCAGCCACAGGGGCAGGAGAGGAGCTGGAATTTCTCTGTGTGTGTATCAAGCGTCTATTGTGCCAGACTCAAGGGCCAAAGGGGATGAGCAGAGCGGGACATTCGGCTGCATCCTGAAGTCTGGACACACAAAGGTCTTCTAGAGGAAGGGACATCATCATCATCATCATCCCTAAAGCAGGAACACGATCCGGGTGAGAGCTTCGTGCAGGAGCAGAACTGGAGGTGCACACGACCTGCTCGGAGCAAGGGGTCCACCAGGACCATCCTGCTTCCAGGAGCGCTCAAGGCCTCGGAGGAAGGAGCCAAGCTCCCCTTGGCTGTAGGGGAGCGTTTCACTGGTGCGTGCTATGGAAAAGAGGGGCTCCTGCCAAGCTCCTCCGTGCTGTGAGCCCCCACGCTGCCCCAGCTCTCCCCACAGCGCTCACACCTTGAGCCTCAGCCTGGTTTGTGCAGCTGACTCCTGCAAAGCTCCGAGCAATGGCAAACCTCAGAGCTCCCTCCCCACGCCGGGCCCCAGCACCGAGCCCACTCTCTGGTTCAGAAGCAGCTGTACAATCACAACTCACTTTCTGCCTGGGTGCTGAGGGCTGCTCCGTTCCCCACGCCAGCAGCGTCGCCGTGAGACACAATGGTCACCTTGATTTTGGCTCGTTTGGAGGATTTGGTGCACTGGGTCGGGCTGGGGGTCTGGTGCCTCTTCAGCTGCACACGCACATCATCTTTGTCAGCCCCTTCCGAGTGCTCTGAGGACACTGGAACTAGGGGACACAGAAGGAGCTGTTTGAAAAGTAGTGGCCGGTGCCTCGAGGTCAGCGCTGCTCCGAGGTGTGGAGAAGGGACACATGCCCATGCACGCTTCCAGAGCTCCCTCCATGCCAGCCTTGCCCATCTCCCATGCACCAGGAGCCCACACTTCTCCTTTTCACCATCTACTTCATCTTCCACACGCCCTAAGCTGCTGCTTTAGGGCCAGGACTTCACTTAAGCTACTCACAGGCTAAGCATATAAAGCATATCACAGCATCTAAAGCCTGCTGTGATGGAAGGAAAACGGATGCCTATGGTGATACCACATCTCCACACATAAACCCTTCTCATTTCATAATGAATCCTGGCATCAGACCCCTCCAACATCCCTAATTTCCAGGCGAGGGGATGAAGGTGCAGAGGCTCACAGAGCTGGTGCTGCCAATGCTGGATTAGAGCTCAGCCTGCTCCTGACACAGCAGCGAAGGTATCTGCCTGCCTGTCATGCAGCACATCCCCTCCAGTGCTCCTCGCTGGCCCTCCAGGAGCTGGGCTGAAGCACTGGGGTTTTAAAGGCACTGAGCAAAGCAACAGGAGGTGCTGCAGCAAAGCCAAGCCCCCAGTACCCTGCACTGCTTGGGACTAAGGGGAGAAAACCACAAGCTGGGATTTGTCTTCCACATCAATGGCTTCTTCTGCTGTCGTGTCCTTGACCCGTCACATCTTGCCTAAAGCATGAGCTTGCCAGGGCCAGGGCTACCCAAAAAAAGCAGAGAGGACCCATGACAAGCACCTCTGGGCAGCCCAGGAACAAAACACAGTCAAGAGCTGCCACATCCTGCCCATCCACTCTCCAGGGGTCTTCCCCACCACTGGTGTAGGATCATCCAGCTCTCTCCATGCAGAGCTCCTGCAGACCACTGCTGGGCCAGCTAAGTCCCTTGTTCCAGATGGTCCTGGGTGTCCAAGCTGCGTATTCAACAGCCCAGGGGCCAAGATGCACATACCTTTTCATTTATACATAGATAAATGTGGATACATTACATACAATCAATATAGATGTGCATGTGTATATATATGTGTATTTATAGCCTCCCTATGTACCACCCATATACCTCTGAGCTGTGAGTGTAGGACAAGACTGTGGCCAAACCCCTAAATGTCGGGTAACTCCAAGCATTCTGGGGCCACTCATCTCACCAGGGTAAGCACCAAGGTTGGTGTCCTGATCTCCATGGCCACACTTCATAGAATCACAGAGTGGTTTGGTTGGAAGGGACCTTAAAGCTCATCCAGCTCCAACCCCTGCCACGGGCAGGGACACCTTCCACTAGAGCAGGTTGCTCCAAGCCCCTGTGTCCAACCTGGCCTTGAACACTGCCAGGGTTGGGGCAGCCACAGCTTCTCTGGGCACCCTGTGCCAGCGCCTCAGCACCCTCACAGGGAAGAACTTCTGCCTCAGAGCTCATCTCAATCTCCCCTCTGGCAGGTTAAAGCCATTCCTCTTGTCCTGTCCCTTCATCCCTTGTCCAAAGCCCCTCTCCAGGTTTCCTGGAGCCCCTTTAGGCACTGGAGCTGCTCTAAGGTCTCCACCTTCTCTTCTCCAGGCTGACCCAGCCCAACACTCCTGTGCCTCCCACCCTCCTGCAAACATGCATGGTCCAAATCACCATCCAGAGAGACCTCCTCAGGCGTGCACAGCCCACAGGCACCAAAGCCACCCCCCAAAGTGCCACCAGCCAAGCGGGACAGTGAAACGGCACATGCACAGGCAGAGGCATCAGGTGCCCCTCAAAGCAAGCAGTGACCCAACGTCCCTCTGTGTCCCCACTGCAGGAGAGAGGAGCCCACTTCTGCTCGCACTGGGGCTGCGTGTTCAGAAGGAGCAGAGAGTTATAGAATGGTTTGTGTTGGAAAGGACCTGAAGATCATCAGTTCCAACCCCCTGCCACAGGCAGGGACACCTCACACTAGACCAGGTTGCTCCAAGCCCCTGTGTCCAACCTGGCCTTGAATGTGCCCAACCATCCCCTTCCCAAAGCTGTGTGCCCCAGTTCCTACCTCACATCGCACTCGTCCAAGCCAATGTAGTAACAAGGCCAGAGATCTTAATCTTGCTTTTGATGCCACCAAAACAGAGGCCAGGCTGGGGCCAGCCTCTGCACACATCGCCACCAGCAGAGGCACATCCAGTGTGGTTCCTCTTCCCAGCAGATGCTGGGTGGGAGCACTCAGGATAAGCCAGGGCTCTGTGTGTGCTCCCAGGTTAACCTCATCACACAGGAGAGGGCACAAAACCAGGCTCAAGGGAGAAAGAAACCTTTAAAACAACCAGCCCAGCCAATACTTGCCTCAGGAGCTGTTGCCACAGTTGTACATGTGCAGTTTGGCCTATCTGGGGTGTGCTCAAGGAGCCTGTATCTTTGGAGTCTCCACACCACGTGCCAAAGTACCACCAACTTCTCTGCACCCGTGGTTGGCCTCATCAGGTTGAAAGCACCAGTAGTGGGCTATGGAGAGAGGCCAGTTCTCACCCACATCAATGGTCTCAGCACCCCGGGGTCACCCAAAAGGAGAACTGACACCAACAGCTCACATGATGACACCACAGTCCCCCAGGAGCCTTGGATTTCACCTCCTCCTCCTCTCCTAATCCCAGATCCACACAGTCGCTGCCATTCAGGATGGCAAAACATCTCTTTAAATGTGCTGTGGATCCCACCCGTTGATCCCCAACCCTCAGAGCAACACACACACACACACCCCCCCCCCTCTGTGTGCTCCAGCACCCAACACAAGATACCACAGGACTAAAGACTCCACGTCTCCTGGTCCAGAGAGCATCCCTGTCCCACCACACCATCGTCTTCCCAAAGCCATCCCTCTCCCTGACCTCTCTCTGCTCTTCTCTAGCTTGCTCTGGACAAAACCCACTGCTCCACATGTCCACATCTGCCCCTTCCATGTCACTTGGCACTCCCTTGTTTCTGCTCCCATGTGTTTGGGATGCTCCACCACCACCACACATGGTCTCCCAGGCTGCTGTTCACATCCCCCCTGAACCCCAGCACAGGAGAGGGATAAATTCACAGCCACAAACGCCACCACATCAGTCACAAAGCTTTGGTCCACCAGAGCAAACCAGCTGCCAGCCTCCACAGCTCCGTGTACCTACTGGGAGAGGGGAAGAGCTCAGGGGAAGTTAACGCTCTCGGTAGCAGGGAGCCATCAGCTTTAGCTTCAAATACAGCAGTGAGAAAGCAAAAAGCAGGGGGACAAGGGGACACGCTGGGCCACATCCCCAAACCAGTGCAAGGGGAGAGGAAGAGGATGAAAGAAGGCAGCAGAGACAGAGAGAAGGAGGGAAACAGAGAAAGAGACAGGAAGAAGTGAGGAGATACTCACCAAAGAGACATGAAGAGGTGCCAGGAGGAAGAGCTTTCCTCACCAGCATGTTTTGTTTCAGAAAAGCAGCAAACTGAGCTGAAATGAATCAGAGAGAATTACAGTATCACAGCCCGGCTCTGGGGAGGACAGGCAGCTCCAGGGACACCACTGGGACCCACACAGAGACCTGGAGCAGGCAGAGAGCTCCAGACACGGCTCAGCCAGCCACAGGGCTCAACACACACACTCCAGCCTCCTGCTCCAGCCAGCAGTGCAGCACATCCCACACTAGAAGTGGCTCCATCCCAGCTTTCACAGAGAGCACATCCCACCAGCAGGAGCCCTCTCCAGCCCCACAGCCACCAGGAAAAGGTCCAGCCCCCAGGAATGCCAGCAGGCTTGGCTGTGAGAGGCACAGTTAGCTTGGCCAAGCAGTGGCACCAAGAAGACACCAGCACCTTCCTGATCAGCTACAGGCACCAAACACAGGCCAGAGGCCACCCTGCCCCAGGGCTGCTGGCAAAACAAGGCAGTCACAACACATCCCACTGCACAGCCCCTCCTCCCGTGTGCTAGAAACCTCCTCAGCTACAACTACAAAGAAATAGGTTCTTTTCATGTGTGGTCTCAGAAATTAAGAGAGATCCAAGGTTCAACTTCCCCCTGGAGGCAGAGAAAGACTTTAGGGAGTGTGGAGGGTGACACTGCTGCAGGAGACAACAATCAGCCCGTTCAGGTCTGTCTTGAGCAAAGAAATAAGGAGAGAAGGGAGGATGGAGAACTACTCCCCAGGTGCTGCTGAGGTTCACCACAAGGGATCATCACCACCACCACCTGCATTCAGTGCTCACCACTGGGCTGAAGCTGCAGTGTAAGGTTTGTTATGAGCATCTAACAGGACAAACCCCCCCGTGGCTGAAGCTGGGTTCTTACTCTGAGCAGGTTCTGCACTGCCATTTGATGCAAGATGTCTCTGCAGTTACTCAACCCCCTCTGTTCCAGTCACAATTCACCCCGATCATCTCCTGAACACCTTTATTCTCCCTCCCAAGCAGCCTTCAAGGATGAGACACCAACTCAAGGGGCTCACACTTGAAGAATTAAGAGTGTGGCTACGTGCTGACTTGGTCAGCCAGAGGAAATGAAAACCCTTTAGCCAAAACACTAGTTACAACCTAATTTCAACCCTCCACAGGCTGCTGCCATCAGATGACAGTGACAGGGACCGAGCTGCAGGGAAAGCTGCCACAGGGAGCTTGGAATTCACGAGAGGACTCAGAAGACAAGCATCTACACACATCACGACAGAGAAAGACCCAAATTCAGGCTGCTGAGAGGGAGAAGGGGGGGGAAGCTGCAGGGCATTACCTTGGGCCTGCTTGTGTGCGAGGACAGTGTCCGGCCTCGGCACGTGCCTCTTCAGCAGCTGCGTGGGGCCGATCTGGCTGGGCTTCTGCAGGGAGGACACGGCGGCCACTTTGGTCTTGGGGCTTGAAGTGGGGCTGCTGGACAAGTCCTGCTCGAAGAGAAGGAACACATCTTACCCCCCGTTCCCCTTAGGAGCAGTTGGAACCCTGAGTGCAGCAGCACAACCTTTCCATGGAGCAGATCTTTTTGCACCACCTCAGGTACCTCTCACCTCCCTCTTCCAACACACTGATAGACAAAAAGCTCCCCATGACCCGGCTTCAGTGTGTGCTTGAGCCCAGAACCCCCCCGTGTGCTGGGCTGCACCCCCAGAGCGGGAGCAACAGCTCAGGGAGGGGATCCTGCCCCTCTGCTGCGCTCTGGGGAGACCCCCCCTGCAGTCCTGACCCAGCTCTGGGGCAGCAGCACCAGAGGGACGTGGAGCTGCTGGAGCGAGGCCAGAGGAGGCCCCGGAGCTGCTGCGAGGGCTGGAGCAGCTCTGCTCTGGAGCCAGGCTGAGAGAGCTGGGCTGGGGCAGCCTGGAGAAGAGAAGGCTCCTGAAGGGGAGACCTTAGAGCAGCTCCAGTGCCTAAAGGGGCTCCAGGAAACCTGGAGAGGGGCTTTGGACAAGGGCCTGTAGGGACAGGACAAGGGGAATGGCTTTAACCTGCCAGAGGGGAGATTGAGATGAGCTCTGAGGCAGAAGCTCTTCCCTGTGAGGGTGCTGAGGCGCTGGCACAGGGTGCCCAGAGAAGCTGTGGCTGCCCCATCCCTGGCAGTGTTCAAGGCCAGGTTGGACACAGGGGCTTGGAGCAACCTGCTCTAGTGGAAGGTGTCCCTGCCCGTGGCAGGGGGTTGAAATGAGACAATCTTTAAGGTTCCTCCAACCCAAACCAGGCTGGGATTCGATGCTATTTCTCTGACACAAAATCATCTCTTTACACAAGCTCAGCCTTCCCCAGCTCAAAGCACCCCAGAGCGAGCCCCCACCTCTGAGCCTGAAGGTGAAGCAGGCACTTTGGCTGCTGGGGAGGCAGGTCTGCTGCTCCTTTCTGGCAGGTCAAAGGACAGATCCCTCCTGGTCGAGTCTCGGGGCTTCTTCTTCTTCTCCGCATCCAGGTCCCGGGGATCAGAGCCCGAGTGGCTCTCTGCTCGGGTGAGGACTCCAGTCAAGAAGTCAGCTATTTCATCCTTGGAAAGGTGAAACACAGAGTAAGTGGTGTGCAGGGGTCTGAACAACTCATCTTCACAGCTTGAAACTAAGAGAACAAAAGATTCCCAACAGGACAAGGCTCTCCCAGTTTAACATTCCACAGAAATAAGCCCTAAAACCTTACAGACAGACCCTGGCTTCTCATTTAAGCTCATACTCCACTGATTTCTGTTACATGGGAGAGAAACAGGATGGTTTCTCCAATGCTCCTGCTTCCTTCCCCAGGCAGAGGTGCTGGAAGACCCTGAAACCTGCTCTTTATTTAAGGTGCAGCACCAGGAAGCTCATGTTTCTCCTCCTGAAAGGAGAGAGACACTTCAAAATCCCACCCATGGGATAACTCCCTTCAACCCAAGCAAGCCTGGCAGTGAGGTTATAACTTGTGCTCACTGAGACATTTCAGCACAGGGTTGTTTTAGAGATAAGAGGTGTGAAAGGAGGATTTCTGTGGTTACCTGGATGCACCGGTCCACCATGCTCTGGGTGAGGCCTTCTGACTTCTTTTTGGCTTTGCTTATCCTGTTAAATAAACCAGATGGAAGTCGACACGTTGGGTTTTCCACTTTCACACTCACAGCAGCACGTCTTCAGTCCCACTATCAGAGTTCCACATTCCTTCCTTTCCTCTTCTTCACTGGTTATCCCCACTATAGACTTCTATGATGCTCCAAACCCTTGTCCGTGCTGCTGGCTGCAGCTCCAGCCTCAGGCCAACTCCATTCTCCCTCCTTGCTCAGGGTTTTGGTGCAGTTATCCCAAACACACACATTTCCTGAAACCTTAAAAGCCTCTTGCCTCCTGCATGGCTCTGATAGCCTCCCTTACCCCAGTTCTGTGCACAGCCTCCAAAAGCCACATATTCCAGAGGCAGGGATGGCACGAAAGAGCAAATACTTGCTCTGGTGTCACCCCATGCTGTACCCTGCATCTGTACTGGGAGAAATGATACAGATGTATCATAGGAAAACATCCCTCTCTCCAACCTTCCAGGTTTGGAATAACAAAGCTGATCCTGATGGAGCATGTCTCTGCAGTTCCCATCTAGTTTCAGTACCCAGTCTGGGGGTTTATTTGTGCACAGGATGCTGAGATGTTCCCCAGTGTTCCTGGGAAGAGAGGATCCATCTGGCAGAGCGTTACCTGAGGTTGTCATCTGCTCCTCCCACCACCACCATGCTGTTATCAGCTCGTATCTTCTCCCGGAAATCTTCCATGGCTTCCATGTTGCACTGCAGGGAATTCTGCCCGATCACAAAGAGGACAGGGGTCTTCATCTCCAGGAGGGGGTCATCAACATCCTGCAAGAGCAAAGGAACTGTAATGCACAAGGACCAATCCAGTCTTTGGAACAAAGCTGGGATAAGGCTGAAGAACCACCAACAGTGAAGCTTCCCAGTGGGATTTCCACAGCCAGACCAATCCCAAAGGAAACTGCTCCAGAGCTGCACTGTGCTCCAGCAAATGCCTTTGATAGAGATTCCAACTGCCCTCAGAATCAGCCGTTTCAGTAGCTCACCCCAACATTCCCAACCCCATCACACACTGGTCAGTTACTAAAGGAGCAATTTGGGCTCCAAATGAATCAACCCAAGCTGTCCTCTCCGGTGCCAAAGGCCACAGTGAACAAGTGACCCCACAGATAAGCCCCCAGGAAGGAGCAAACCCATGTAACAGCAGAGACAACCCAGCACAGGACCCCTCACACCCACTGCTGCTGTTAAATGGCTCCATGTCCCTTTGGTCCTTACCCCTCTGGGGCCATCCACGGTGAGAAGGGGGAATCCAAGGCACACAACTGCAGTGACATACTCCATCACTGAAACCTGGAGGGAGAAAGCCAGAGTCAGCATCCCAACAGTTGAGTGCATCCAGGGTGCAAACACAGCTCTGCCAGGTCCTGCCGGGCACAGAAACATCTTCCATACTTAGGCCTGGCTTTGCTGGGTTAAAAGAGTGGGAGCAAAAAACATGGAATGGATCAAAAGACTAATTATATGTGGTAAAATCCCTCCAGGCCCTTGTCCAAAGCCCCTCTCCAGGTTTCCTGAAGCCCCTTTAGGCGCTGGAGCTGCTCTAAGGTGTCCCCTTCAGGAGCCTTCTCTTCTCCAGGCTGCCCCAGCCCAGCTCTCTCAGCCTGGCTCCAGAGCAGAGCTGCTCCAGCCCTCGCAGCAGCTCCGGGGCCTCCTCTGGCCTCGCTCCAGCAGCTCCACGTCCCTCTGGTGCTGCTGCCCCAGAGCTGGACACAGATGAAATGTGCCAGTGACACCAAACTGACTGGGGCAGCGGACACTTTGGGAGAGCCGCCCTGCAGAATGACCTGGAAGAACGGGCTGAGAACCTGATGAAGTTCAACAAGGACAAATGTAAGATCTTCCAGATAAGGCAGAAGTTGTTCCCTGTGAGGGTGCTGAGGCGCTGGCACAGGGTGCCCAGAGAAGCTGTGGCTGCCCCATCCCTGGCAGTGTTCAAGGCCAGGTTGGACACAGGGGCTTGGAGCAACCTGCTCTAGTGGAAGGTGTCCCTGCCCGTGGCAGGGGGTTGAAATGAGACAATCTTTAAGGTCCCTCCAACCCAAACCAGCCTGGAATTCTCTGATGAAGATGTCATGGTCCCACTCGTCAGGCCACCCCTGGAATACTGGGTTCAGTTTTGGTTCCTGCTATGCAAAAAAGCTGTGGACAGGCTGGAGAGGGTCCAGAGAAGAGCAACAAAGATGATCCAAGGACAGAGCAGCATGTGAGGAAAGGCTGAGAGAGCTGGGACTGTTCAGCCTTGAAATGAGGAGGCTCAGGGGAGACCTTATCCCCATGTTCCAGTACTTGAAGGGTAGCTACAAAGAAGCTGAAGACTCCCTTTTGACAAAGACTCACCTGGATAAGACAAGGGGTAATGTGTAGAAGTTACTCCTGGGGAGATTCCAGTTGGACACAAGAGGAAAACTGTTCACATGAGAACAACCAGCCATTGGAATAACCTCCCCAGGGAAGTGGTGGACTCCCCAACATTGGACATTCAAGGTTTGGCTGGACAGGGTCCTGGGACATCTAGTCTAGGTCATGTTTTGCCTAGAAAGGTTGGACCAAATGATCCATGAACAACCTGGGATTCTATGGAATTGCTTATGCCCCCACGACTAGAAAGGACATCTGTCTCAAAGCCAGGCCTTGGAAAGAGAAAAGGCACAAGAACAACCCCTCTTCAAGAGCCTTAAACCAGCAGCAACTCAAACCTAACTCTGAATTGAAGCTGTCAAGTGGGAGGATGTGAAGGAATCAGGTACTTACGTGACAGGCCACCAAGGCACCGGTGTTCCACCCGATCAGGATGATGGGCTTGTGAGAGAAGTGGCTGTGAATCTATGGGGGAAAGAACAAGAAGACATGGATGGAGAAGAGGGACAGACAACGGGACGATGCACTGGGGTGGGACACCACCTCCAGCAAGGTGAGCAGTGCGATGGGAGCAGCAGAAGCTTGTTGCTTGACTCACCTCGGCCACTTTGCCCCTCACAGCCCCGATCATGTGCTCGAGACACTGCAGCACCCCCACCCCACTGCCGTTGTTCAGCAGATGGGTGGTGATGGGAATCACCTGGGGGGTGAAAGGGAAGGTCAAGAACGAACCATGGCTCTGCTGGGGATGAGCACTGACAACAACTAGCACAGGCTGGAACCACATTTGTGCATGAACTTGTGCTTCTCGCTCCTTCTTTCCCCTGGAATTCATTTCCATGGAAAGTGAATCCCCCTAAAGAAGAATCCCCCTAAAAACAGAGGAAATGGAGAATTCCCCCCAGAGACAACCTCTGCCATTGACCTGGCTCTGATACACCCAGTACATCTGCCACACTGATTAAGAGCATCCTGTATCCAGGCAGAGGACTAAGGTGACCTACAGTCTCCTCCAACCTCTTCCTACTGGAGACTCCTCAATCCTTAGCAACAGTTGCAAGACAATCTGAATGGATGAGGATTATCAAGAAGATAATTCACCTTTTCTTCCCTGTGAGGGTGCTGAGGCGCTGGCACAGGGTGCCCAGAGAAGCTGTGGCTGCCCCATCCCTGGCAGTGTTCAAGGCCAGGTTGGACACAGGGGCTTGGAGCAACCTGCTCTAGTGGAAGGTGTCCCCGCTCGTGGCAGGGATTGGAACTGGAGGAGCTTTAAGCTCCCTTCAACCCAAACCAGTTGATGATTCAATGAAAATGGATGATTTTGATTAGCAAGAGACCCCAAATGCATTGAACTTGGGCAATTTAGAATCATAGAATGGATTGGGTTGGAAAGGACCTTGAGATCATCCAGTTCCAACCCCCTGCCATGGGCAGGGACATTTCACACTAGACCATGTCACCCAAGGCTCTGCCCAACCTGGCCTTGAACACTGCACATCCCCTGTGCAGCGGCTCAAGTGCAGGTGGCAAACACCATCCTCTGCTTCCAGCACAACCAAGTGTTTTGGTGCACCAAAGGCTTACAAAAGCAAGCTCAGCCGTTGCAGCCCAGCCCTGTTTGAACTTCCCTCCTTCCAAAACCAGCCATACAAACCTTTCCCAGGCAGGAAAGCTGCGACTGCCAGAACCGGTGCCGTCGGGAAGTGGGGAACATGGAGTTGGAGGGTCCAGAGGAAGCAATCAGGATGAGGGGGGAACCAGGCAATTTGCTCTACAAAGTGCAACAAAGAGACGTGTCAGGGACAGCACGTTCCCTGCCCGGGACCTCGCTGCCCAGCCTGCACACAAAGCACAGGGATCTTCACAGCTCATTAATCCATCCCATTCTCCTCAGGCAAAGCTACCTCAGGATAGTACGGGGGAAAATGTGTCCAAGGAGCCCCCCTCCCTGAGCAAGCCTAAAGC
The DNA here is from genome assembly GCF_004027225.2 of Strigops habroptila. Taxonomy (NCBI): domain Eukaryota; kingdom Metazoa; phylum Chordata; class Aves; order Psittaciformes; family Psittacidae; genus Strigops; species Strigops habroptila. Next base: position 571,384 of record NC_044297.2, on the reverse strand, counting down.
AGGAGGAAAAGAGCCCAGGAAGCAGGAAAGAGGTAGAAAGAAGACAGCAAAAGGGACAGGAAGCCTAAAGCTGATGTGAAACCCACCCTGCAAGGCCCAAGAGGTACTCACTGGTTTATTATGTGACAAGACACCCACTGCTGGGTCCCAAGGTCTCTTCAGCAGCAGAGACAGAGCCTCAGCACCCGCTGCCCCTGTCTTGGTGGTAGAGGAGAGCAGCATCCTGTCGATCAGGGTGGGGATCTGAACCCAGGGGCCAGAAAAGAGGAGGAAAAGGATAAAAACTCCACCAGCTCCCTTTAATGAGCTTTATACAGGGAGAACGTAAGTGACAGCAAAGCCTTGCGCTGCTTTATCACCTTTCCTTTAAGTGTTTGCAGAGCATCCAGGTAAGCAGCCAGCACTGGCAAGCTCAGGGTCTCCACCAGCGTTGTGTGCAGCCACTGGATCAGTTTGGTGTCCCAGTTGACACTGGCCAGAGCCTGGCGGACCCTCCGGGCGCATTTGTCCACTGCTATCCTCCTCAGGACCGGCTCGTTGCAAGCCTAAAAACCAGGAAATCATAAAGAAACACAGTCATGGGGAAAACGAGGCATCCCACGTGCATCCACACCACAGGAAAGGAGTGGTTTGGGCAGCCCAAAGTGTTTTGGCAGCAAAGACAGACCAACATCGTCACAGGGAGGACAAAATCACCCCTCAAAGCAGCCCAGGGCTGCCTGTTTCTTACAACTACACATCCCAAAGACCCAACTACTCATTTTGACTCAGTTGGGCTTTGCAAAGCGGGGCTGATGGGAACACACACACTGCTGGGAGGGGAAATAGGGAGGAAAAGCCTTACCCCTTCATTAGCCAAGCGAGCCAGCCTGTCAGACTGCAGAGCCTTGTGAATCTTATTGAACAGCTTGTTCTGGGCCATCGTCCACCCTGTCCTGTCGGGAAAACCAGAGGGAGGGACACAGGTCAGTGACACCCAGACACCCAGGTCCTGCAGGCTGCTGCAGAGGCAGCACAGGCGGGTATTGGGTGCTCCAGAACTGATCTACAGCCATGGGCAAAGCGAGTTGTGCTCCCAGACAACTGTTTGTCATGGCAAGAAGACCATGAATTGGGTCGACTCCAGCCCCAGGGAGGGTTGTTAACAGAGGTTCAACAGCCTCTGCCATAAAATCCAGCAGCTTCCACAGCAGGCACTGAGGAATGTGGACACAGAACCTCAGCAGGATGCTGATGACACCGAGCTGTGTGGTGTGGTTGACAAGCTGGAGGGAAGGGATGGGATCCAGAGGGAACTGGAGAGGAGGGACTGTGTGAACCCCACGGAGCTCAACAAGGCCAAGGCAAGGTCCTGCCCCTGGGTCAGGAAATCCCAGGCACAGCTACAGGTTGGGTGCAGAAGTGATTCAGAGCAGCCTGAGGAGAAGGACTTGGGGTGTTGGGAGAGGAGAAGCTCCCCATGACCCGGCTTCAGTGTGTGCTTGAGCCCAGAACCCCCCCGTGTGCTGGGCTGCACCCCCAGAGCGTGAGCAGCAGCTCAGGGAGGGGATCCTGCCCCTCTGCTGCGCTCTGGGGAGACCCCCCCTGCAGCACCGTGTGCAGGGCTGGTGTCCCCAACATAAGGACATGGAGCTGTTGGAGCGAGGCCAGAGGAGGCCACGAGGATGATCAGAGGCTGGAGCACCTCCCGTATGGAGCCAGGCTGAGAACATTGGGGCTGTTCAGCTGGAGAAGAGAAGCTGCGTGGAGACCTCAGAGCAGCTTCCAGGGTCTGAAGGGGGCTACAAGGGTGCTGGAGAGGGACCTTCATCAGGGACTGGAGCAACAGGACAAGGGGCGATGGGTTCAAACTGAAACAGGGGAAGCTCAGGTTGGAAATGAGGCAGAAGTTGTTCCCTGTGAGGGTGCTGAGGCGCTGGCACAGGGTGCCCAGAGAAGCTGTGGCTGCCCCATCCCTGGCAGTGTTCAAGGCCAGGTTGGACACAGGGGCTTGGAGCAACGTGGTGGCTGCTCAGTGCCCGGATCTCTTTCCCTGCTCGCACCGAGCTACCTGTTGACATGCTCTTCCCAGTCGTCGGGGGGTGGAGGAGCATCAGCGTCCGTGCGCGCGAACATGACGTGGCGCTCGCACTCGTTCATCACGCTCCGCGCCTTCTGGTTGTCGTAGAGCGGCACGGCCACTGGCGTCACCGTCTCCACGTCGATGGGGACGTCGGCCTCGCTGTCGGGAATAAGGATGCTTTAGAGGACGGGAGCACTGAGGTTCCTGAAGCACGGATCCTGGGGCTCTGAGCCCCGGCAGCTCCCTGATCCCCAAAACAGAGCCCTGAGCCAGGGACATTCCAAGTGGGGCTGGATGGGGCTTGGAGCAAGCTGCTCCAGTGGAAGGTGTCCCTGCCCGTGGCAGGGGCTGGAGCTGGAGGAGCTTTGAGGTCGCTTCGACCCCAACCAGGCTGGGATCCCATGAGCCTGAGCTCCCTCCTCACCTCAAACTCACCCGTGAGCCCAGCCCCACATCTCGACCCTAAACAAACTATCGAGGCCACAACTCCTCACCCCAATGACCCCCAACTCAGCCCCACACTTCCCTCCCCACAGCCCATCCCGCTCCCCATGGACCCCAGAGCCACAGTGTCCCACCACCACCACACCAGCCCCACACTCTTCCCTCACAGCCCCCCAACCCCACAGGATACCCCCCTGCCCCACAGTCTCCCCTTACACACCCTCAGCCCCACACTTCCCCCTCACAGACGTCTCAGGCCCCCCCCGGCCCCACAAGATTTGCCCCAGTCCTACAGGCCCCCACTGCCCCTCATAGACTCCTCAAGAACACCCCAGCACGCACACAGGCGCCTCAGCCCCACTGAGCCCCACCCCACCTGACCCACACGTTCCTCAGGACCCCCCTCCGGACCCCCCAGAGACCACTCAGCCCCACAGGATCCCCCCAACCTGCCCCACAGACCCCTCAGCCCCCACACAGGCCCCTGAGGGCCCTCCCAGCCCCTAGACAGAGCCCTCATCCCCCCAAACCCCTCAAGATCCCCTTCAGGCCCTCAGGAACCTCTCAGCCCTATATAACCCCCTGAACCTGCCCCACAGGCCCGTCGAGACCCCCCTTAGCCCCACAGGCCCCTCAGCCCCACAGAACCCCCTCAGCCTGCCCCCTAGACCCCTCAGCCCCACAGGCCTCACAACCCAGCCACAGGCCCCTCAGCCCCACATCTCCCCCCGCAGGCCCCTCAGCCCCACAGCCCCCGCACCCCCTCACAAGCCCCTCAGCCCCACAGGGCCCACATCCCCCCGCAAGCCCTTCAGCCCCACAGACCACACATTCCCACCCAAGCCTCTCAGTCTCACAGAGGGCAATCAGCCCCACAGGTCCCACATCCCCCTGCAAGCCCCTCAGCCCCATAGAGGCCTCTCAGCCCCACAGAGGCCTCTCAGCCCCCACATCCCCCCCCAGCCCCACAGGCCTCTCAGCCCCCACATCCCTCCCCAGCCCCACAGGCCCCTCAGCCCCACAGAGGCCTCTCAGCCCCATAGGCCCCTCAGCCCCACAGAGGCCTCTCAGCCCCCACATCCCCCCCCAGCCCCACAGGCCCCTCAGCCCCACATCCCCCCCCAGCCCCACAGAGGCCTCTCAACCCCCACATCCCCCCTCAGCCCCACATCCCCCCCCAGCCCCGCAGGCCGCGGCTCACAGGGCGGCGCCGGGCTGCCGCCGCGGCGTGAGGAAGAGCATGCGGGTGGGACGGGCGGCGCTGGCGTCGGGGTGCGCGCTCCAGGGCTTGGCGTAGCTGTGGTCGAGGCAGACGAGGTCGAGCTCCCGCTCGTGGGCCGACAGCTGCAGCAGCAGCGACGTCCCCATCCTCCGCGCCGACCACTGCAGCTCCCGCTCGCGGTCGCGCTCCCCCCCGCGCTGCGACATGGTGCTATCGCCGCCGGTGCTGCGACATGGCCCCGCTATCGCCGCGACATGGCGCGACAGGTCCCCCCCGCACCACCACACACACACCCCGCGCTGCCCGCTGCGCATGCGCGGGCACGCCCCCCCGCCCCGCCCCGGGGTCCTGCGCGTGCGCGGGGAGGGTAAAAGGTGGAGAGTGGATTCGAGCGGAGCGGAGCGGAGCGGGAGGGGTCAAAGTGCGGAGAGAGGAACGTGGAGCGGAGGGTGCGGTTGGGGGGGGGCACGGGGACATGGGGGTACAGGGACATGGCGATGCAGTGACTTGGGGGTAGGGGGATAGAGTGACACGGAGGCACTGGAATATGGGGACACGAGGACACAGGGATATGGGGACATAGGGACACAAGGACATGGGGATACAGGTAAATGGGGATATATGGATACAGAGTCATAGGGATACAAGGACACAGGGACATGGGGACACACAGACATGGAGATACAGTGAAATGGCGATACATGGATACAGGGTCATGGGGACACGGGGACATGGGGACACAGGGACATGGGGATGCGGTGACGTGGGGATACAAAGACAAGGACATGAGGACATACGGACACACAGACATGGCAATACAGTGAAATGGGGATATATGGGTACAGGGTCATGGGGATACAGGGACACGGGGACATGGGGACACACAGACATGGGGATACAGTGAAATGGGGATATATGGATACAACGACATGGGGATACAGTGACAGAGGGATGTGGGGACACAAGGACATAGGGACACGTGGACATGCAGATGCAGTGACATGGGGATAGGGGAATACAGTGACATGAAGACATCAGGGTATGGGGACATAAGGATGTGGGGACATAAGGATTTAAGGACATATGAACGTGGGGATGCAGTGACATGGGGATAGGGGGATATAGTGACATGGAGACATTGGGACATGGAGACACAAGGACACAGGGACATAAAGACATAGGGACTCAAGGACATGGGGATGCAGTGACATGGGGATATAAAGGCGCAGGGACATGGGGACATAGGGGCACACAGACATGGGGATACAGTGAAATGGGGATATACGGATACAACGACATGGGGATACAGTGACAGAGGGATGTGGGGACACAAGGACATAGGGACACATGGACATGCAAATGCAGTGACATGGGGATAGGGAGATATAGTGACATGAAGACTCTGGGACATGGGGACACAAGGACATGAGGACATAAGGATGCAGGGATATATGGACATGGGGATGTGGTGACATGGGGATAGGGGGATATAGTGACACAGAGACACCGGGACATGGGGACACAAGGACACAGGGACATAAGGAGATAGGGACTCAAGGACATGGGGATGCAGTGACATGGGAATAGGGGGATATAGTGACATGGAGACACTGGGACATGGGGACATAAGGATACACGGACATGGGGATGTGGTGACATGGGGATACAAAGACACGAGGACATGGGGATATAGGGACACAGGGACACACAGACATGGAGATACAGTGAAATAGGGATACATGGATACAGGGTCATGGGGATATGGGGACATGGGGACACATGGACATGGGGACACAGGGACATGGGGATGCTGTGATGTGGGGATACAAAGACAAGGACATGGGGGCATAGGGACACACAGACATGGCGGTACAGGTAAATGGGGGATATATGGATACAGAGTCATGGGGATACAGGGACACGGGGACATGGGGACACACAGCCATAGGGACATATGGACATGGGGATGTGGTGACATGAGGATAGGGGATATAGTGACACAGAGACACTGGGACATGGGGACACGGCGAATGGAGACAAAAGGACATAGGGGCACGTGGACATGGGGATGTGGTTACATGGGGATAGGGGGATGTAGTGACATGGAGACATTGGGACATGGGGACACAAGGACATGGGGGCGTAAGGATGTAGGGACACAAGGACAGGGGGATGCGGTGACATGGGCTTACAAAGACACAAGGACATGGGGACATAGGGATACAGTGAAATGGGGATGTATGGATACAGGGACATGGGGATACAGTTACATGGGGACATGGGGATGCAGTGACACAGGGACACGGGGACACACGGACATGGGGTCACAGGGTCATGGGGATACAGGGACACGGGGACATGAGGACACAAGGACAGAGACACAAGGACATGGGGATGCGGTGACATGGGGATACAGAGACACGAGGACATGGGGACATAGGGGCACACAGACATAGGGATACAGCGAAATGGGGATATACGGATATAGGGACATGGGGATACAGTGACACAGGGACATAGGGGCACATGGACATGGGGATGCGGTGACATGGGGATAGGGGGAATAGTGACACAGAGACACTGGGACACGGGGACATAGGGACACAGGGACGTGGGGATGCAGTGGCATGGGGACACACAGATACGGGGACTCAGTGCTACAGGGACACGTGGACATGGGGTTGCGGTAACACGGGGACATACGGACATGGGGACACAGGGACATGGGGATGTGGTGACATGGAGACACAACACACAGAAATGGGGGCATAGTGCCATGGGGACACGTGGACGCACAGACCAGGGGAAACAGTGGCATGGGGACACAGGGACGCAGGGACACACAGACATGGGGATACAAAGACACAAGGACATGGGGACAAGTGTTGTGGGGAAACGGAGGCACAAGGACGTGGGGACGCATGGGCATGGTGACCCAGTGGCACAGATACACATGGGCATGGGGACACAGGGACAGTGCGACACACAGACACCCATGTGGACACAGGGACATGGGTGCTCACAGACGTGGCCACACAGGGACATGGGTACCCAGCAACCCGTGGTGACAGGGTGACACCCACCGAGCCAAGCCCACAGCAGCTTGTGCCATTCCGGAACGTGTCCCGGCACCATGATGGCAACACCCCGGTGACAGCAGCTCGGTGGCACTGGGGATGTGGCCATGCTGCGGCTGCTGGTGGCCGGTGCCCACATCCGCGGGGCCACCGGCTCCGGGCCCGGCGTGCACGTGTCTGCCCGCTTCAGAGGTAGCACTGGAGACAAGGGGGGGACACCGCAGTGGCTGTGCCATGGTGGCATCAGCCATCGCTGCCATCCTGGTGCACTGGGGTGGCATCACTGTGTGACAGGATGGTGCTGGCCATCCCTGGGACAGCACCCAATGTCCCCCCCCAATGTGCCACCACCGTGTCCCCCCTCCCAGGCGTCCCCAGGAGCACCCGGGTGGTGCCGGAGGAGCACAGCCCCACATGGAATGAGGTGAGGTGACCCCTGGGTGGCCCACGGTGGCATGGGGACACTAATGTCACCCCACTGAGCCCTTGTCACCTCTGTCCCTCCCACCCCAGACACTGGCATGGCCTCTGGGTGCGCGTCCCCTGCACCCCACAGCCAGCCTGAGCCTGCGCCTGCGGCACTGGGGCCAGCCGGCACCCTGGGGGTGAGTAGCACCCATGGGTGGGCACCCTGGGGGGACCATCCACAGCGTGGCCACCCTCACCATGTCCCCTCTGTCCCTGCAGGGACCTGGGTGCTGCCACGGTGTCACTGGACCAGTTGGTGGCCAACCCCGAGCTGCCGCTGTCCCTAAGCCAAGTCCCGCTGCTGGACCCCAAGGGACAGCCCACAGGGGTGAGCACCCACCAATGCACCCACCCAGCAGCACCCCAGGGTGCCACCAGCACGATCTGGGGTGCCACCCGTCCCTTTGCAGAGCACCATCACCCTCCGCTGCTCCTATGTCCCCCATGGCAAGGCTGGGGATGCCGCGGTCCCCATGCAACGATGGGTGCCACCACCAACAGTGTCACCAGGGCCACCCATGCACCCCAGCAAGCCCCCAGCAGGGAGTAAAGAGGAGTTCCAGGTATGGCACCCATGGGTGCAGTGGTACCCAGAGGTGACATCCCACTCAGCGACCACCGTGTCACCGCCTGTCCCATAGGTACGGGTGAGGATCATCAAGGGCCACCAGCTCCAGGGCAATAACATCAAGCCGGTGGTGACGGTCTTCATCGGCCAGCACCGCTTCAGGACCAGGATCCGTGTGGGGAACAACCCCTACTACAACGAGGTGACACTGGGGAGGGGACACAGGGATGTGCTGCTGTCCCCTCACTCCACCCTCACCCCCTTTTGCCCGTTTTCCAGGTGTTTTGCCAAAGTTTCCACCAGACACCGGAGCAGTTGGCGATGGAGCCCATCCGCATCCAGGTCCGGGATGGGACTGGTGGCACCAAAGGGGATGGGGACATTGGGGTGGCCCTGATGTCATGTCCCTCCTCCTGCCGCAGGTGCTGGACTCCAAGGCCATCCGCTCCAAAGCCATCATTGGAGTCTTCCAGGTGAGGACACGACTTGGGAAAGGGGCATCTCCCCATGGTTCAGCCGCTCTCACCCCATTTGCCATCCCCACAGCTGGATGTTGGCACCATCTACCACGCACCAGGTAGGTGGGAGGGTTGGGGTGACCCCAGGGTGACACCGCGGTGACAGTGGGGTGACAATGGGGGCTCCCATCATCCCAGGACACAGCTTGAGCTGGAAGTGGCTGAGCCTGCAGGATCCCCAGCGCCCCGACAGCGGCTCCCGCGGGTACCTGCGTGTGAGCCTGGCCGTGCTGCGCGCCGGCGAGCCGGTGCTGGTGAGCCCCTCAGCCCCACAAACACCCCCTGGATACGGAGCGGGGGGATCCCCATTGTCCCACATCCCCCCCATAAGGAGCAGGAGGAGCCGGAGGCAGACAAGGACGTGGAGGCCAACCTGCTGCAGCCACCGCCGTGCGCCGCCACACTGCAGCTCCGCATCTACCACGCCGAGGACCTGCCGCTGGGTGCGTTTGGGGGGACTTGGGGGGTGCTTGGGGGTTTTGGGGGTGTTTTGGGTTGGTTTTGGGAGGGATTTGGGTGGGTTTGGGGGGGTTTTGGGGAGGTTTTGGGTGGGTTTTGGCAGGGTTTTGGGCAGGGTTTTGGGTTGATTTTGGGGAGGTTCAGGTGGATTTTGAGGGAGGAGGTTAGAGGGTTTTGGGCGGGTTTTGGGTGGGTTTTGAGTGGGTTTTGGGGGGGTTTGGACAGGTTTGCATGGGGTTTGGGTTGGGTTTGGGTTGGTTTTGAGGAGGGTTTGAGTGGGTTTTGGGTTTTGGGTTGGTTTTGGGAGGGTTTTGGATGGGTTTTGGGTTGGTTTTGGGTTGGTTTTGGGTTGGTTTTGGGTAGTTTTGGGTTGGTTTTGGGTTGGTTTTGGATTGGTTTTGGGAAGGTTTTGGATTGGTTTTGGATTGGTTTTGGACTGGTTTTTGGAGGGGGGTGGGTTGGTTTTGGGTTGGTTTGGGACTGGTTTTGGGAGGGTTTTGGGTTGATTTTGGACTGGTTTTGGGTTGGTTTTGGACTGGTTTCGGGAGGGTTTGGGGTTGGTTTTGGGTTGGTTTTGGGTGGGTTTGGATCTAGGGACCCCCCATTGCCAACCTCTCACCATCCCGGTGCAGCGGAGCCGGCTCGGCAGTGCCTCCCCTCGGTGGGAGGCAAGAGGAGCTTCGTGGCGGCCGCGGTGCGGGTCGGCTTTGCCGGCAGGACGGTGGGTACCGGGGCCATGGCGGGGCGGGGGGGGCACGATGCCGCGGTGAGGGGCTCATGGCTCTGCCCAACGCAGCTCTGCACCAAAGTGATGCCCCCAGACCCCAACCCGGCGTGGAACGAGGTCTTCTTCTTCCCACTGCGGGTGAGGTTCCTCCTGCACCCCCTCCCCAGTGCAGGGGTACCCCCAAAAGGTACCCCAAAAAGTGGGGGGCACCCCCATTTCAACACCCCCCCCGGTTTTGTGTATCTCCAAAGCTGCCCCCCATCTGTGACGAGATCCAGTTGGCCATCCTCAGCGGGTAAGTGCGGGACCCCCTGTTTTTGGAGCACCCCTCTGGTTTTGGGGCATCCCTCATTTTAGGGGGACCCCCCAATTTTAGGGGAACCCCATTTTGGGGGGAACCCCCGTTTTCTGGGGCATCCCCTTGGTTTTTGGGCACCTCCCCTGTTTTGGGGGACCCCCCTATTTATGGGGGACCCCACCACCCCTTTCATTGCCCACCCATAGGCCCCGCAGCAGCAAGGTCCTGGGCACCGCCACCCTCCACCTCTCCCGTATCTCCTCTGCTGGTGCTGTGCTTGAGGGTGAGCAGGGTGCACCCTTGGGTGGGGGGTCCCCAGCACCTAGACCACCCCTTCTGAACCCCCTTTTCACCCCTAGAGGGGACCCCCGGCTTTTTGCCGTGCTTCGGACCCAGCTTCCTCCCCTTCTATGGTCCCCGGGCGGATGCTACCAGGACATCCAGCACTGTGAGCATTGGCAGGGGGGGACAGCACCCATTTTTGGGGGGGGGGACACAACACCCAGCCACCCCACACCCTTATTTTATAGGACACCAACGTGGCTTATCGGGGCCGGGTGCTGCTGGAGCTCAGCACCCACATGGAGACCCCGGATGGGCACCAGCGCGGCACCATCAACCCAGAGGACATCATCCGGGTGCAGGTGGGGACAGGGGGTGATGCCACCCCGGGGTCTTTCTGTCTTATTTTTAGGGGGATTTGATCATTTTGGGGTATTTTCACCCTTTTTCTGCCCCAGTCCCACTTGCCCCGCCACCGGTTCGGGCTCTGCGGGGTCTTTTATTCGGCCACCATGGTGCCAGCGGGCCCCGAGCTCCTGCGCTTTGAGCTCAGCCTGGGCAACTATGGGGACACGAGCGATGCCACCTGCAAGCCGGCCGCCTCCGTCACCCCACACGGTTGTCCCGTCTTCGATGGTGAGCAGGGTGCTGGGTGGGATGGGAACACACATCCCACGGGATGCTCAGTGCCCTCCGGATGCAGGCAACCGCTACCACTACCTGCCGTGGTACAGTGACAAGCCGGTGGCGGCCGTCACCTCGTCTTGGGAGGATGCTGCTCACCGTTGGGATGCCCTAAACCTCCTGCGTGCCATGTGCCAGCGGCTGGTGAGCACCCATGGGTGACGGGGGGTGGGGAACCCCATCTCCACACACGCACAGTCCGGGTTGGGAATGGGTTTTGGGGGGAATCCCAATAGGAGAAGAATGTGGTGGAGCTCCGGAGCGCTTGTGGGGACACCGAGGGGGACATCGGCAGGAGGCTGCTGCGGGAGCTGGCGCAGGACTGCAGGTCAATAGGGGGACATGGGGGTCACAAAGAAGGGGGGGACCCCTGTTTGGGATGGGGAGATGGGCTATTTGGGGGGGGGAATGGGGTATATGGGGGGAAAATGGGGAATTTTAGAGGACAGGGGGACATTAGGGGTGAAAACGGGATAATGGAGGGGAAAATGGGGCATTTTGAGGGGGCAAAAGGGTATTTGAGGGAAAAAAGAGGAATTTTAGAGGACAATGGGACATTGGGGGTGAAAACGGGATAATGGAGGGAAAAATTGTGTATTTGGAGGGGAATGGGTATTTGGGGGGAAAATGAGGAATTTTGGAGGACAATGGGTCATTGAGAGTGAAAATGGGACAATGGAAGGGAAAATGAGGTATTTCGGGGAGGCAAATGAGGGTATTGAGTGGGAAATAGAGGAATTAGGGCAGAAAGCAGGAATTTGGGGGCAAAATGGGATGTTTCTGAGGGAAATGGGACAATTGGGGGCAAATGCGGGTATTTGGGGGGGGAGAAACGGTATTTTGGTGTGAAACGGGATGTTTTGGGAAGGGAAATAGGGCATTTAGGGGGAAATGGGGGTATTGGGAGGAAATGGTCATTGGGGGGAAAGAGGGATTTTGGGAGGAAATATGGCATTGGGGAGGGAAATGGGGCAAATGGGGCATTTTTGGGGGGAAACGGCTTTTTGTGGGGTAGGAACTGCATTTTGAGGGGAAAATGATGTATTCTGAGGGGGGAATGAAGCATTTTGGGGGGAAAACAGGGCAACTGGAGTGGAAAACAGGGCATTTGGGAGGCAAATCGGGATATTTGGGGCGTGGGAGCTATATTTTCAGGGGAAATGGGGTATTTTGGGGATGGGAACTTTATTTTGAGGTGGGAACAAAGCATGTTGGGGGAAAACAGGGCAACTGGAGTGGAAAAATGGGGCATTTTGGGGGCAAACCCGGGTATTTGTGGAGGAGAACTGTATTTTGAGGGGGAAACGGTATTTTGGGGTGGGAACTGTATTTTGAGGGGAAAAAGGGGTATTTTTGGGATGGGAACTGTATTTTGAAGGAGAAACAGGGTATTTTGGGGGCAGGAACTGTATTTTGAGGGGGAAAGGTGGTGTTCTGGGGGTGGAAATGAAGCATTTTTGGGGTAAAATGGGGCATTTTGGGGTCAGACCGGGGTATTTTGGGGGGGTGGTGTTTGCAGGCGGGTGCTGCTGCAGCTGGAGGCTCAGCCCACCCCGACACCACTGGACACCCACCTCCGTGCCGCGCGTCTCCACTTGCTGCGGTGCGTGGCGGCGGCGGCAGCGATGCCCCCCAGGGCCGGATGGGCCACGCTGCTGCCCATGGCCGAGGCCTGGCTGCGGCAAGTGGCCGCGCTGGCTGTGGAGGTGAGGATATGAGGGGGGAGCCGGGGTTTGGGGGCTCATCGCTGTGATGAGCTGTGGCCGGTCTCAGCCCATCACAATGGCCGTTGAGGTGAGGATGGGGGGGAACTGAGGTTTGGGGGCTCATCGCTGTGATGAGCTGTAGTCGGTCTCAGCCCGCCGCACTGGCTGTTGAGGTGAGGATAGGCAGAGCCGGGGTTCAGGTGTGATGAGTTGTGGCCAGTCTCAGCTTACCGTGCTGGCTGTGGAGGTGAGGATGGCGGGGAGCTGGGGTTTGGGGCTCATCACTGTGATGAGGTGTAGTCAGTCTCAGCCCACCGTACTGGTTGTTGAGGTGAGGATGGGCGGGAGCTGGGGTTTGGGGCTCATCGTTGTGATGAGCTGTGGCCGGTCTCAGCCCACCACTGTGTTTCTGTCCCTGCAGCCGCAGGCCGCTGTCCCCGATGTGCTGCTGTGGCTGCTGCGGGGTGAGCGGCGTGTGGCCTGTGCCCGCATCCCTGCACCCGACATCATGTTCTCCCGGAGTGGCCCCAGCGCCTGCGGCAGGTTCTGCGGGAGGCTCCAGACGCTGTTCCTGATGGTAGGCACGCCACGGCCCCTCCGTGTCACCTCTGTGTCCTGTCTGTGTCCCCTCCACTCCCTTTTGTGTCCTGTCCATGAGCCCATCACATCCCACTCATGTCCCCCACATCCCCACTCTGTCTCCTCTATGTCCCATCTGTGTCCCCTCCATGTCCCTTCTGTGCCCCATTGTTCCCTGTCCATGTCCTTTCCATGCCCCCTCCACATCTCTTCCAAGTCCCCTCCATGTTCCCTCTGTGTCCACTCCATCCCCTCTCCATGTCCCTTCCATGTCCCCTCTGTAACTCTTCCACGTCCCTCTCAGCGTCCCATCTGTGTCCCTTCCATGTCTGCTCCATGTCCCCTCTGTGCCCTTCTATATCCCCTCCATGTCTCCTCTGTTCCCCTCCAGGTTCCCTCTCTGTGTCCCCTGCATGTTCCTTCTGTTCTCCTCCATGTCCCCTCTACATCCTCTTCATGTTCTCCCCACATCCCCTTCATTTCTGTTCCACGTCCCTTCTGTGTCCGATCTATATCTTCTCCATGTCCCCTTTGTGTCCCCCACATGTCCCCTCCATGTCCCTCTGTGTCCCCTCCATGTCTATTCCATGTCCCTCTATGCCCCAATATGTGCCCTTCCTGTCCCTTCTGTTCCCCTCCATGTCTCCTCTCTACGTCCTCTTCATGTCCCTTCCACATCCCCTCCATGTCTGCTCTATGTCCCATCTGTGTCCCCTCTATATCTCCCCCATGCCCCCTCCCACGTTCTCTCCACGTCCCCTCCATATCTGCCCTATGTCCCCCCATCCCCTCCACATCCCCTTTGTGTCCCCTTTATGTCCCTTCTAGACCTTCTCCACGTCCCCCCCACAGCCCTCCTATGTCCCCCCATGTCCCCCCATGTCCCCATGCCCTCACCCGCCCCATGGTGCGCAGGGCTCCGGGGACATCCGTGCCCAGCTCCGGCTCCGGCTGTGGCTGGGGCCGGTGGCCGACAGCGGGGACCTGCCCCGGCACATCGAGGGCTCCCTTCGCATCTACGCCGAGACGGTGAGTGCCCGGGGGGGGGGGGGGATACACACACACCCCCCCCCCCAGGGTGCCCTCAGCGCCCCTCAACCCCTGCTCACCCCTCCCCAGTATGAAAACCAGACCAAGCTGTTGGGCAAGTGGGGTCCCCGCGGGCTCCTGGGCTCCCCGGGCTTCTCCGACGGCGCGGGCAGAGCCGGGCTCCCGCGGCAGCGCATCCGGCCCCCCAAGGGCTGGCGCTGGGATGGACCCTGGACCGTGGAGCCCCAGCGCCGGTGAGTCCCAATGGGCGGCTGGTGACACCCACCTTGGGGACCTCAGAGAGGGTGATGTCACCACCGTTGTCCCCTTGTGTCCCCCTGTCCCAGGCTGCTGCTGGACACAGAGACCAACATGGGTGAGGTGCTGGAGGAGGTCTATGAGAACGAGAGCCGATGCCCTGGTGGGGACTGGGGACCTGCCACCGTGGCCAGCACTGATGCTGTGAGTGGGTGACAGCATGGGGACACCGGGGGGTGACACGAGTGCATCAGGGCTCAGCTCCCACCTGGTTTTGCAGAGCGGTGTGGAGGTGCCACCCAAGGAGGAGGTGCCGTGCCCCCAAGGATGGCACGTCACCGACGGCTGGAGGGTGGATGTGACAGGGGCTGTGGATGAGGCTGGTGAGTGGTGACCCCATAGGGCACCCGAGGGTTGTAGCAGTGATGGTGGTGGTGATGGTGACACCGAGTGCCACAGGTTGGGAGTACGGGGCGAGTGTGGCCCCCGGCAGCCCCCCGGCGGCCTGGCACCCCGCAGAGAAGACCTACCACACGCACCGGCGCCGGCGCTGGCTGCGCACCCGCCGCAGGGACCCCAGCGCGCAGGGACCAGAGCAGGACTTGGCCACCTTCCTCCAGCTGGTCCGGGTCGTGGGGACAGGGCCAGGGCCTGGGGACGGGGTGGTGGGGATGCGGGTGGCAGGGACAGGGGGGACAGGGATGGAGTGGCAGGGTGGGAGTAACATGAATTGGGATGGCAGGAATGGGGATAACAGGGATGTGGTGGCAGGGATGAGGGTGGCAGGGTGGGGATGACAGGGACAGGGGGGACAGGGATGGAGGTGGCACAATGGGTTTAAGAGGGATCTGGTGACAGGGATGGGGTGGCAGGATGGGGTGGCAGGATGGGGTGGCAGGGCCAGGCTTTTGCCCGCCCACCAGAGCAATGGTGTGAGCAGCCCTGTCCACCCCCTCGTGCCATACTATGTTGTCCCCGTGCCACCCTGTCCCCGTGCCACCCTGTCCCCAAGCCACCCTGCCTCCCGTGCCCGTGTCCCCACAGCACAGAACCGAGTCTGCGGCGGGCTCCGAAGCCTGGGAATACGGATCCTTCTGGAGCGGCCGCTTCCACCTGCAGCCGCGGGCGGGCGACGTTTGCCGGCGGCGCTGCTGGCACCGGCACATGGTGCCCGCGCAGCCCCCGCCCGTGGCGCCCCTCTTCCTCCTCGAGGGGTCCCCGGTACGGGACGGGGCACAGGGGGGTGCAGGGGGCACAGTGAGATAGAGGGATGGAGGGCGAGGGATGAAGGGATGGAGGGACAAAGGGATGGAGAAATGGATGGAGGGATGGATGAGGATGCAGGGACAGAAGGATGGAGGGATAGAGGGATGGAGGGAGGAATGCAGGGAGAGAGGGATGAAGGGATGGAAGGATGGAGCATCATATAGGTGGAGGCATGGAATGATGCAGGCACAGGGATGAAGAAGGGATGGAGGGGCAGAGAGACGGAGGGATGGATGAGGGAGAGGGACAGAAGGATGGAGGCATGGGGGGGAGGAAGGAATGCAGCGAGAGAGAGATGGAGGGATGGAGGGGCAAAGAGATGAAGGGATGGAGGGACAGAGAGATGGAGAGATGGGGAGATGGAGGGAGGGACAAAGGGACAGAGGGATGGATGAGGGACGCAGGGACAGAGGGATGGATGAGGGATGCAGGGACAGAGGGATGGAGGGATGGAAGGACAAAGAGATGAAGGGATGGAGGGACAGATGAAGGGACAAGGGAGAGATGGAGAGATGGGGGGATGGACAGAGGGACAAAGGGACAGAGGGACGGATGAGAGATGCAGGGACAGAGGGATGGAGGGATGGAGTGATGCGGAGATGGAGCAATCCTGAGGCAACAGGACATGGGGCAGCGGGATGCGAGTCTGGGTGACAGCAGGTCCATGGGGACCCGCACCCCACATCCCCCCGCAGGGCACGGAGGACACGGCCAGGGAGGAGGAGCCGGCTGCAGCGGAGCGGCGGACACGGGGCTTGTTCCAGCCTGCCCCGCAGCAGCCGCTGCCCCTCATCCTCTGCACCTTCCAGCGTGAGCCCCGGGGGTACGGGGGGGACCGGGAGAGCCCGGGGGGGGTCTCAGACCCCTCTGCCAGCTCCTGCCTCTCCCACAGGACCCAGCTTCTTCCAGCTCCGCTCTTACATCTTCCAGGCGCTGGAGCTGTCACCCCGCGGCACCAAGTCCACTGCAGGTGGGACCCCCTCATCCCCTGGTGCCCGCGCCGGGGGGCACCCCATGGTGCTGATGGTGTCTCTGTCACCCCAGACCCCGTCGCCCATGTCTCCTTCGTGTACGTCAGCCAGAGCACACGGGTGCTGCCCGGCACCCTGGACCCTCTTTGGGACCAGACGCTGCTTTTCCACCGGGTGCTGCTCTATGGGGACCCCCGGGGTGTCCAGGATGAGCCCCCCGCTGTGGTGGTGGAGGTGTTCGACCAGGATGGAGGGGTATGGTACCCCTGGTTAGGGTTCACCCATGGGTCCAGGGAGCACCCATGGGTCCAGGGAGCACCCATGCCCAAGTGATGCCTTGCAGGGTGCCGGTGGGTTCCTGGGGAGGAGCGTGTGCACCCCAGATGTTTGGCTGGATGTGAAGCGCCGGCAGCCCCCCCGGCTCCGGCGTTACCCATTGGGGGGCTCTGGGGGGCCTGCCGGGGAGCTGTTGGCTGCCTTCGAGCTGCTGCAAGACACCGAGGTGAGGAGCTGCGGGGGGCGGCTTGGGGCGAGCACCCAGGTGATGGGTGACGGGTCCCATCGGTGTTCCCACCCTCGGCAGGATGGGGCCCTGGCACAGGTCAGCACCCCGCCGTGGAGGCAGGGGGTCTTCAGTGTCCCCACCGGTGTCCGGCCACTCCTGAGGCCGATGGCGCTGGAGGTGAGAGCCGGGGACATGGACAGGGATGGGGTGGGGACAGGGACATGGAGTAGGAAGGGGATGGGATGGGGACAAGGGTGGCTGGGAACAAGGACATAGACTGGAAGAGGGTTGAAGACAGGATGGACAAGGTCTGGGATGGGGAATAGGGTGGGAAGAGGATGGGAGAAGGGACAGTGATGCGACGGTGAATGGGATAGAAACAGGGATGAAGGTAGGATGGGGATGTGGTTCAAGATGGTGACTGGGAGGAGAACAGGCTGGGGACAGGGACAGGAACAGGGGACAGGGATGAAGACAGGATGGACAAGGTCTGGGATGGGAAATGGAGTGGGAACAGGGATGGGGAAATGGATGAAGAAGGGGATGGGGATAAGGATAGGGAGAGGGATGGGAAGAGGGGTGGGTGGGGACAGGACATGGGCTGGAACAGGCATGAAGATGGGATGGACAACGTCTCGATGGGGAATGGGGTGGGAACAGGTTGGGGACAGGGACAGTGGGGAATGGGATGGCAACAGGGATGGACATAATGTGGACAGGAATGGGACAGGGATGGGAACATGGATGAAGGTCCTGGGGACAAGGACAGGTACGAGCACAGGGATGAAGCTGGGGCCGGGCACAGAGGGATGAAGACAAGATGAGGATGGGGCCGGGCCAGGCACAGGGATGGGGCCGGGCACCCCCCGCAGTGACAGGGGGTGACAGCGCCGGTGTCCCCCCCCCCCAGGTGCTGGCGTGGGGGCTGCGGGGGCTGCGCGGCAGCGTGCGTGCGCCCAGCCTGGAGGTGCAGTGCGGGGGGCGGGTGCTGCAGACCCCCCCCATCGCCGACCCCGCCTCCAACCCCAACTTTCCCATCAACGCCTTCCTGCTGGCCCTGGTGAGCGCGGGGAGGGGGAGCCCCGCACCCCCGGGCGCTGCCGCGGGCACCGGGGGTGACGCTGAGCCTGACCCCAGACGCTGCCGCTGGAGGAGGAGCTGGTGCCGCCCGTGCGGCTGCGGGTGCTGGACATGCGGGACTTCGGGTACCGGCCCGAGGTGGGGCAGACCTGTGTGCGGGGGCTGGGGCAGCACCACGGGCAGCCCCCCGGGCCCCCCGGCCCCCGGCCCAGCTCCGGTATGGCACTGCACAGCGCTGTCCCATCCATCACACCACAGCCTTCCCCTGCCCTGTCCCATCCCATCCCCATCCCATCCCATGGCTCCTGTAGGACTCTGCACAACCCTGTGGCTTCCCCATCCTGCCCCATCCATCCCATCCCTGCCCCATCCTATCCATCCCACCCCATCTCATCACATCCTTGCCCCATCCCATCCATCACATCTATCCCATCCCACCCCGTCCATCCCACTACATCCTATCCCATCCTCCACATCCATTCCACCACATCCCACCCCATCCCATCCCGTCGCATCTATCACACCCATCCCATCCCATCCACCCTATCCCACCCCATCCCTGCCCCATACCATTCATCCCATCCATCCCACCCCATCCCATCCATCCCACCCCATCCCACCCCATGCCATCCCATCTATCACACCCATCCCATCCCATCCATCATATCCCACCCCATCCCTGCCCCATACCATTCATCCCATCCATCCCACCCCATCCCATCCATCCCATCCCATCCTGCCCTATCCCACCCCATCCCTGCTCCATGCTTCCCACCTCCAGGATGGTTATTCACTCCTCTGCTCCCCACAGCCACTCCTCGGGGCAGGATAAGTTGGGTGAGTCCCTGGATCCATGGCACCACTGGACACCGAGGGCCCGTCCCCGTGCCTCAGTTTCCCTGAGCAACCCCTTTTGCTGCAGCTACTGCCCAGAATCACCAGCAAGACGGAGGCTGCGGACAAGGTGGGCACAGGGATGGGGACACTGGGGACACCCTGTCCCTGTCCCCACCTCACCCTGCTCCCCACAGGCAGAGGAGGAGGGTGAAGAGGAGGAGGAGGACGACTGGTGGAGCAAGTTCTATGCGGCCCTGGGGGACAAGGCGAAGAGCCGGCAGGGGACAAGCAGGGACGGACTGAAGGTGGGGCAGAGCCCGGGCCCTGGAGCAGGGATGGGGATGGGGACAGGGACAGGGGTGGAGATGGGGTGGGATGAGAACAGGGGTGGCTGGGGACAAGGGCACAGATGGGGAGAGGGAAGAAGATGAAGTAGGGATGAGGTGAGGGATGGGAACAGGATAACGAGGACAGTGATGTCCTTGGAACAGAACAGGGGTGTAGATTGGGATGGGAACAGGCTGGGGACAGGGACAGTGACGAAGAGGGAATGGGATGGGAACAGGGACAGGGCTGAAGATGAGACGAGGACAAGGACAGTGATGAAGATGGGATGGGGACAAGGATGAAGAAGGGTATAGGATGGGATGAGATGGCATGGGATGGGATGGCATGGCATGGGATGAAGAACCAACATGGGGATGGGAACAAGAAGAGGGACAGGAATGGGAATGAGGATGAAGAAGGGGGTGGGATGGGATGGGGTGGGATGAAGCACCAAAATAGGGCTGGGGACAGGAAGAGGGTAAGAATGAGGATGAGGACGGGAATAGGGATGGGGATGGGAACTGGGACAAGGATGAGGATGGGAATGGGAACGAGGATGAGCATGAGAATGGAGATAAGGATAAGGAAGGGAATGGGGACGAGGACGGGCCCGGCCCCCAGATCTACAGCTGCGAGCTGGAGGCGGTGCCGGAGTTCGAGGGGCTGCAGGATTTCTGCCGCTCCTTCCCGCTGTTCCCGCCGGGAGCAGCCGCCGCGGGGGGGGAGGACCCGCCGCCTGTGGCCGAGTTCAAGGTGGGTGCGAGCCCCCCCCGGGACCCCGGGGCCGGGGCAGGGGCACCCCGCGGTGCTACGGCCGGCGGCTCCCAGGGGCTCTTCCACATGTACCCGCTGCCCGAGGACCCCGCGGAGCCGCCGCCGCCGCGCCGCTTCCAGGACCTGCCGCCCAGCCGGCCCCAGCGCTGCCTGGTGAGGGTCTACGTCGTGCGGGCCTTCGACCTGCCCCCCCGCGACAGGAACGGGCTGGTACGGCCACCCCTGGGTGCTGGGATGGGTCCCCCCACCCTCTCCATGTCACCCTGAGCGTCCCCTCCCTGCTGTAGTGTGACCCCTACGTCCGTGTCTCGCTGGGGACCAAGACACTGGGACAGCGGGACCAGTATGTGCCCAACACCCTGGAGCCCGTGTTTGGGAGGTATGGACAGGGTGGGTGGCACAGTGGCACTGCCACCCATGGGTGGCGTCGGGCTGGGGGGGCTGGGAATGAGAGGAGGTGCCCAGGAGGACTGGTGGAGTCCCCATCACCACATCTCTATGTCAACTTGTCCCTGTGGCACCAGGTCCCCATGCTACTGCGTCACCATGCCACCAGGTCCCATTCCCCATGGCAGAAGGTTCCTGAGCCTCCAGGTCCCCGACTTCTCTGCCAGCACATCCCCATTCCCCTTGCTGGAGGGTCCCTGTGCCACCAAGTCCCATTCCCCGTGCTGGTGTGTCCCTGTGCCACCAGGTCTGCATTGCCCACACCAGCAGGTCTCCATGCCACCAAGTCCTCAAGCCACCACCGAGTCCCTATGCCAGCAGTCCCCATGCCTATGGGTCCCCACTGCCTGTGCCAGGGGGTGCCAGCCCCAACACTGGTACATCCCAGGGTTGATGTCACCCCCACCGCCAGGCTGTTCGAGGTGATGGGCACCATCCCACTGGAGAAGGACCTGCGGGTCTCACTGCTGGATTATGACCTGGTGCCACCCGACCAGGAGATCGGCACCACCACCATTGACCTGGAGAACCGGCTGCTCTCCCGCTTCCGCGCCCACTGCGGCCTGCCCGCGCTCTACTGCACGTGGGTGACGCTGGGGACATCGAGAGGATGGTCCCGGGCCTGGGAGTGGGCATAAAGGGAGATGGAGATGGGATCTTAGGCAGAAGTTCCTCCCTGTGAGGGTGGTGGGATGCTGGAATGGGTTGAATGGAGATGCTGTGGCTGCCCCATCCCTGGCAGTGTTCAAGGCCAGGTTGGACACAGGGGCTTGGAGCAACCTGCTCTAGTGGAAGGTGTCCCTGCCCGTGGATTGGAACTGGAGGAGCTTTAAGGTCCTTTCCAACCCAAACCATTCCATGGTTCTATGATGAGGATGGGGACAAGGGGGTGAACATGGTGGGTACATGGAAACCGACACAAACTGAGGATGGGGTTGGCACAAGGGGATGGGACACCCATGAGGGGTGACACCGCAGCTCCCATCTCACCCCTTGTCCCCACAGCGCCGGCCCTGGGTGCTGGAGGGACCAGCTCCCCCCCAGCCAGACACTGGAGCACTTCGCCCGCACCCAGGGGCTGCCGGCACCCGAGTTCAATGCCGAGGGCACCGCCATCACCTTTGGGGACCACAGCTTCCTCCTCAGCCACTTCGGTGGGTGGTGGTGCCTGGGGAGGGTGCTTGGGGGGCTGGACCCTGCCCGTGGTGTGACAGCTCAGCCCTGCAGAGAGCAGCCCCCCCCAGCACCCGCACCTCGGGGTGCCCCGCGAGCGCCTGGCCCTGCACGTGCTCCGCGCCTGCCACCTCGTCCCCGAGCACCTCGAGACACGCACCCTCTACAGCAGCACCCAGCCCGGGCTGGAGCAGGTGGGGAGAGAGTGATGGAGACCCCTGGGGTGACAGGAAGGTGGCCAGGGGGGACCCCAGGGTGAGGGTGTGAGGGGGTGCCAGGGGGATGATGCGGACCTCATGGTGATGGGACCTTGGGTATAAGGGGATGCCAAGGGGACAACATGGATCTTGGGGTGATGGGGGCCTTGAGTATAAGGGATGCCAGGGGGACAATGGAGACCTTGGGGTGACAGGGAGATGGCTGGGGGGGGACCCCAGGGTGATGAGACTTTGGGGTGATGGGGATCTTGGGATGTAAGGGGATGCCAAGGGTACAACAGGGACCTTGGGGTAATGGGACCATGGGGTATAAGGGGATGTCAGGGGCACAATGGGGATCTTAGGGTGATGGGGACCCCAGGGCAGGGAGGGATGCTGGAGTGGGATGATGGAGACATGACAGGGACCCTTGGGTGTTGGGGACCCTGGGACATGAAGGCATGCTAGGGCTTGCCTTGGGGACACTGGAGTGTCCAGTCACCCCAGGTCCCTTGTCGCCCCAGTGACAAGGCAGGGGGGATGTCAAGCGGTGATGGGGACCCCTGGGTGATAGGTTCAGTGGGATGAGGAGGATATGGCCAGGGTAGGACCCTGGGGTGATGGAGACCCTGGGGTATGAAGGGACACTAGGGCTTGGGGACACTGGGGTGACAGGGAGCCCAGGGCAGGGGGGATGCCAAGGGGGTGATGCTGGGGTGGTGACAGGGACCCTAGGGCAGAGGGGTGCTGGGTGCGGGTGCTGGGGACACCCTGGGGTGCTGCTCCCAGCGCCACCACCGTGCAGGGCAAGGTGCAGATGTGGGTCGACGTGTTCCCCACCAACCTCGGCCCCCCGGGGCCCCCCGTCGACATCACCCCCCGCAAGCCTCAGAGGTGAGACACCCCCCCCCCCATATTGCCCCGTGGGTGGGACGGGACCATCCCGGGGGGTGAAGGTGACACCTCCTTGTCCCTGTCCCCGAGGTACGAGCTGCGCTGCGTGGTCTGGAACACGCGGGACGTGGACCCGGGGGACACGAACCTCATGGGG
Organism: Strigops habroptila; assembly: GCF_004027225.2. Classification (NCBI taxonomy): domain Eukaryota; kingdom Metazoa; phylum Chordata; class Aves; order Psittaciformes; family Psittacidae; genus Strigops; species Strigops habroptila. The sequence goes on along the minus strand of NC_044297.2, from coordinate 548,375 downwards.
CAGCAGATGAGCGACATCTACATCACGGGGTGAGCCGAGGCCACCGCGGGGGGGTGGCGGCGGGGCTGGGGACGGGGTGACCCAGCGCCCCCTGCCCGCAGGTGGCTGGACGGGCTGGAGGAGCAGAAGCAGAGGACGGACGTGCATTACCGCTCGCTGGACGGGGCCGGCGCCTTCAACTGGCGCTTTGTGTTCTCCTTCGAGTACCTGGTGGCCGAGCAGCTCTGTGTGCTGCCCGGGAAGGTGAGGAGCACCCCTGGGTGCGGGGGGACACACAGGGGGTAAGTGTGACACCCCCTTTCCACCCACCGCCACGACAGAAGCATTTCTGGAGCCTGGATGAGACGGTGCTGAAGGTGCCCCCGAAGCTCATCCTCCAGGTGTGGGACAACGACAAGTTTTCGGCTGATGATTTTCTAGGTGAGAGCCAATTCCCTGCCCCGTGCTCCCTGGGGACACTCACGGGTGATGGGGAGCACCCACAGCGGACAAGGAGCACCCACAGGTGATGGGGAGTATCTAAAAGGTGACAGGGAGCACTCACAAGTGATGGGGAGCATCCACGGGTGATGGGGAGCACCTACAAGGTGATAGGGATCATCTAAAAGGTGACAGAGCACCCACAAAGGTGACAGGGAGCACCCATAAGGTGATGGGGAGCATCCACAGGTGATGGGGAGCACCCACTGGTGACAGGAAGCACCCATGAGTGATGGGAAGCACCCTCAAGTGATGGGAGCACCCACAAGGTGACAGGCAGCACCTATGGGTGATGGGGAGCACCCTCAAGTGATGCGGAGCACGCCCTAGTGATGGGGAGCAACTGCGAGGTGACAGGCAGCACCCAGCTCCCCAGGTGACGGGGAGCACTTACAAGTAATGGGGAGCACCCACTAATGATGGGGAGCACCTGCGAGGTGACAGGGAGCACCCACAAGGTGACGGGCAGCACCTATCGGTGATGGGGAGCACCTACAAATGATGGGAAGCACCCACTAGTGATGGGGAGCACCCATGGGTGATGGGGAGCACCCTCAAGTGATGGGAGCACCCACGAGGTGACAGGCAGCACCTATGGGTGATGGGAGCACCCACAAGGTGACAGGCAGCACCTATGGGTGACGGGGAGCACCTACAAATGATGGGAAGCACCCACTAGTGATGGGGAGCACCTGCGAGGTGACAGGCAGCACCCACGGGTGACAGGAAGCACCGTCAAGTGATGGGAGCACCCACAAGGTGACAGGCAGCACCTATGGGTGATGGGGACACCTACAAGTGATGTGGAGCACCCCCTAGTGATGGGGAGCACCTGCGAGGTGACAGGGAGCACCCACAAGTGATGGGGAGCACCCATGGATAGCTGGGAGGACCCACGAGGTGACACACAGCACCCATGGGTGATGGAGAGCCACCCATGGATACCGGGGAGCACCCAGGGGTGACGGGCAGCACCCATGGGTGAGCAGCCGCCCTCACGCTGCCGTTCCCCGCAGGCGTGCTGGAGCTGGAGCTCACTCGGCTGCCCCGGCCCGCGCTGCACGCCCGGACCTGCACCCTGGCGCTGCCGGGGGCCCCCCGGAGCCGCTGGCCCTGGCGGGCGCCGCGCCCCCCTCCCCGCGTGTCGCTGTTCCGGCAGCGGCAGGCCCGGGGCTGGTGGCCCTGCGTGGCGCTGAAGGGCGGCAAATGGCACCTCTCGGTGAGTGGGGGGGGCACCGGGGCGAGGGGGGCACCGAGCCCGCCCCCCGCAGCCCACCCACCGCCCCCCTGCAGGGGAAGCTGGAGCTGAGCCTGGAGCTGCTGACGGCGAAGGAGGCGGAGGAGCGGCCGGCGGGGAGAGCCCGGGAGGAGCCCAACATGTACCCGACGCTCCCGCCGCCCGTGTGAGTGCTGCGGGGTGCCGGGATCATGGATCCAGCCGGGTTGGGAAAGAGCTGTAGGATCCTCAGCTCCAACTGCCAAGGCCACCACTGCCCCATGGCACTGAGGCCTCGGCTACACGGGCTGTGAACACTTGCAGGGACAGTGACTCCAGCCCTGCCCTGGGCAGCCTGTTCCAATGCCTGAGCACCCTCTGGGGAAGGAATTGTTCCTCAGCTCCATCTAAACCTGCCCTGGGGCAGCTTGAGGCCGTTTCCTCTTGTCCCATCCCTTGTTCCTTGGGAGCAGAGACCAGCCCCCTCCTGGCTCCATCCTCCTGTCAGGCAGTTGTAGAGAGCGATAAGGTCCCCCCTGAGCCTTCTCTTCTCCAGACTAAACCCCCCCAGGTCCCTCAGCCGTTCCCCATCACACTTGTGCTCCAGGCCCTGCACCAGCTCCGGTGCCCTTCTCTGGCCCCGCTCCAGCACCTCAATGTCTCTCTTGCAGTGAGGGGCCCAGAACTGACACAGGATTCGAGGTGCAGCCTCACCAGTGCCCAGTGCAGGGGGACAGTCACTGCCCTGGCCCTGCTGCCACACTGGTGCTGAGCCAGGCCAGGATGCTGGTGGCTTCTTGGCTGCCTGGGCACAAGCTGCTCATGTTCAGCTCCATCAATCAGCACCCCCAGCTCCTTTTCCATGAGCAGTTTCCAGCCTCTGCCCCAAGCCTGGAGCATTGCAGGGGGTTGTTGTGGCCCAAGTGCAGGACCCAGCCCTTTACCATGGAGGAGGAGGGGGGGCATGCGGGACCTGGGGGTGTCTGAGCTGGGTGTCCCCCCCCCAGGCGGCCCGACTGGTCCTTCCTGTGGGTGCAGGCGCCGCTGCGCACCCTGCGCCATGGGCTGTGGCGGCAGCACCGCGGCTGGATCAGCCTGGGCCTGGCGCTGGTGCTGCTCATTGCGCTGCTCCTCACCTTCGTCTACGCCGCCCCGGTGAGCACAGGGGGCACGGCCACCCCCTTACCCCCATCACCGCCTGCTGAGCCCCCCCGAGCTCCTCTTATCTCTCCCCGCAGGGTTATTTGGCCATGAAGCTGGTAAACCCTTTCCAGGGCTTGCACATTGTTCCTGGTGGTGGTGGTGAGCACCCCGCAGCTGGTGCTGAGCAGCACAGGGGTGGTGCTGGCAAACCCTGATGTGCCACCCCAGGATGGCAGCATCTGTGTCACCTCTTCAATAAAGCTACATCCAACAATGGGCAAAGAATCATCCCCAGTGCATTGGGCTGGGGGAGAGAAAGGAGCTGCTCCACCTCAGGGAGCCCCATGGCACTGGGGTGCAGCCCCCACCTTGCTACAGCACCCAACAGCAGGGGTTTGGGGAGGGGATGCTGCACCCAAGGGACTTGGTGGTGACATGAGCCCATCGTGTTGCAGACTGGTTTGGGTTGAAGGGACCTTAAAGCTCCTCCAGCTCCAACCCCTGCCCCGGGCAGGGACACCTTCCACTAGAGCAGGTTGCTCCAAGCCCCTGTGTCCAACCTGGCCTTGAACACTGCCAGGGATGGGGCAGCCACAGCTTCTCTGGGCACCCTGTGCCAGCGCCTCAGCACCCTCACAGGGAAGAGCTTCTGCCTCAGAGCTCATCTCAGTCTCCCCTCTGGCAGGTTAAAGCCATTCCCCTTGTCCTGTCCCTCCAGGCCCTTGTCCAAAGCCCCTCTCCAGGTTTCCTGGAGCCCCTTTAGGCACTGGAGCTGCTCTAAGGTCTCCCCTTCAGGAGCCTTCTCTTCTCCAGGCTGCCCCAGCCCAGCTCTCTCAGCCTGGCTCCAGAGCAGAGCTGCTCCAGCCCTCGCAGCAGCTCCGGGGCCTCCTCTGGCCTCGCTCCAGCAGCTCCACGTCCCTCTGCTGCTGTTGCCCCAGCGCTGGGTCAGGACTGCAGGGGGGGGCTCCCCAAAGCACAGCAGAGGGGCAGGATCCCCCCCCGACCTGCTGCTCACACTCTCACTCCATGTCACACACGCACCAACGTTTATTCTGAGACACCAGAGCAGCTCCAGGGAGAGGCACCCGCGTTTCGCTCCTGGTTATGAGGCAAAAAGAGACCAAACCCACCAGGAAAACTCTCCTTTTACACCACAACCAGTGCTGGGCACTTGGAAAAAGGCTCCCCCCCAACCAGCCACGTGTGTGCCCCCCCTGCCCCGCGTACCTCTGGGACCTCCACAGGGATCCATCCTGGTGTGAGGGTCCTGGAAAGCTGCAGGGCATGGGCACAGCTCCCCAGGGTGCCATCGAGGAGGGTGCTGCCAAGGATGGGGCTGCAGATTTGCCATCCTGATGTCCCCAGAGCCATTAAAGACTCCCCTGGGACAAACCGACCTAAATGTCTCCCTCTCCTGGGTCCCTCTGGGGACCATCATCTTGTGCTGGGGTCCCCAGGGGCGAGAGTGGATGCAATAACCAGCAAGAGAACACCAAGAAATCATTGACCAAAGCAGTCCCTGAGGTAGGATTGAACCACAACTCCCTGAAAGGCAGCAAGAGCTCCGGCTCCAAGGCAGGGAAATCCTTGGAGGAAGCCCTGGGATGCAGCGAGCACCGAGGGGAAAGGTGCCAGAAGCCACGACACGACATGCAAACAGCACCGGTGCGGGGATCTGAGTACAAAGAAAAGCTGCCTGGGCTCCAACACCAGCCTAAGGCAGGTGACAGAAAGCAGCCAGAGTGGGGTGAACAGCTTGGAAAATCCCTCCTGGAAGTGGAATTGCTTGGAAGGAAGGAGGAATCTGGTGGTGGGATCTGGTGTGGAAACAGGCGCTCGGCCGGGCCCTGCTCGCTGGCATCCCTCACATCCTGCCCATGTCCGGACATCCTCCTGAACAATTCCCAAAGCAAAGCTCCTTCAGGAGGTGGCAGCTCCATCCCTGCAGGCACCACAGGACACGCTGAGGATCCCGGCTCCCACCAGGAGCAGCACTGGAGTTCTGGAGCCCAACAAGAAACAGCAGCCGTCCCCGGTGGGATTCTGGGGGGACACAAAGGTCCCTGCCATGGGGGTCGGTCCAGCACGCTCTGGCCAGTGTGCGAATGGTGGGAGGCAGGAGGTGGCTACCAAGGACTAGCCATGGGCGATCCCAGGGTATTCCCAAGTCAATAGAAGTGTTTCCGGCTCTGCTCCTGCCACTTGTTGTAGATGATGACTCCGATGACGATGGCGAAAACGATGGCAACGAGGGAGAAGAAGACGATCAAGAAGAGAGCCAGGCCACTCATGGGCTCCAGCGGTGCCTCCACTGGGAGGGAGAGAGGAGGGAAACCAGCCCATGAGCACCCCGAGAGCCCCAAAACCCACACCAGTAACCCCTCCTGAACTGCCAGCCCTGGCAGTGCTCAAGGCCAGGTTGGACACAGGGGCTTGGAGCAACCTGCTCTAGTGGAAGGTGTCCCTGCCCGTGGCAGGGGGTTGGAGCTGGATGAGCTTTAAGATCCCTTCAACCCAAACCATTCCATGACTCTATGATTCCAGGTGGAGCTCAGCTCGTTCGCTCTCAAGATGTGGCTTCTCCTCCACAACCCTCCAAGTCCCCCAACCCTGCTGGTCCCACCTTGCCCTGGGGTGACACCAGCAGCTCCTACTCACTTCCTGGCAGCTTCAGGTTGTCCACGACGGGCAGATAGACCTCCCTGTCCCGCTTCTCCTCCTCCGGGGTCCTCTCCACTGTCAGCTGGTAAAGCTTCAGGGAGATGATGTCGTGGTTGTCTGCAAGCAGAGAACCACCATGTCCTGAGGCACCACCGACAGACACAGCTCTGGCCAGGGGCTGGGTGCCTCAGGCAGCACCACGGCGCGTTAGCACTTGGGACAAAGGTGCTGCTCTCCCTTCCCAAGGTGGGAAAACTCACCTGCGGAGGGCAGGATCTCTGCTGGGCTGAGCTGTGCCCTCAGCCAACAGGAACCTTTAAGCTAAACTGAAAGCCACCAGCCCCAACTGGGAGAAGCCTGTGAGCCACCCGAAGGGAAGGTGTTAGCATCGGCCTCACGTGGCCCTTTGCTCGTGCTGGTGGGGTTGTTAGTGGGACAAGGCGAGTGCTCCACACCAGCTCCACACCAGCTCCCCGGGCACCGGGCAGGGATCTGGGAGAGAAAAGGAACTGCTGTTGGAGCCAACGATGGGCTCAGACACCCATCGATGCACTGCTATAGAGGCAGAGCTCAAATCAGGCTTAAAACGTGCCCAAAGAGGCCCAGCGGGGTAACAGCAGATCTCACAGCACCTCCACCAGCACCAGGGGAGAAGTATTACGCTGAGGAGGGTGAAAAGCTGCAGCTTTAGGTCCTCCCTCAATAAGGGGCAGCCCAGAGCTCTCAGGATGTGAAATCCAAAGCAAAACACCCCCAGAGCAGAGCCAGAGGGCAGGAGGGACTCTGTGGCAGGGCTGTAATGCAGTGGCTGCAATGCAGTGGCTGCAGTGAAGGCAGTTCCTTCCAGTGCTGCCCTTGGGGATAACCCAGGCGCCACGGGCTGTGGCAGGAGAGCAGAGGAGGTTCTTTTTCAGTGCTCATCCTGCTTTTACTCCTCCCCAAGGGCTTGTTTTGGAGACAGAGCCTCTGGCTGAGCTGCTACAGCCGCTTTCTGCACTCTTGGTGGCTGAGGCTGGGCCATGCAGGGAGCTCAAGGGAAGTGGGAATCGCTGCCTAAAGCAAGCACTCGGGGAGCAACACACCAAGACCAGGCTTTGGGCTCCTCAGGAGCTGCTGCGAGCGAAACCCCAAAGCTCCTGCTCACAGCTTAAAGCATGGGAAGATCCTCACGTGCTCCTGTAAGCCCCAGCAGGTACCAAGCTGCGCCTCCAGACACCCAAAGCTGCACAGGAGCTGCTCGGGAAACAAGGTTTGGGATGCCAGGGCAGTACCTGAGAGGTCTCCAGTGACAGAAGAAGTCCCAAAGTAGTAGCCACGGGGCAGGCGCACGCCCGGCACGTCGATGCAGTCCCTCCACTCGTGCTTCCCGTCGATGTCGATCAGGACCTGGGGCAGAAGCAGGTCCCTGAGCCCGTGCCCTGGCCCCGCTGCCCCGTGGGCCCGGGGCTGGCAGCACTCACCGTCAGCCTCCTCTTCACGTAGCGGATGACCAGGAAGGTGTCGTGATTGAGGTTCCTCACCATGGCCGTGCAGCCCCCCAGCTCCGTGGGGCGCCCGTCCCGGTCGTGGTCGTAGGTGAGGGAACCGTTGTTCACCATGGCCGAGATGTAGGGGAAGACGCGCTGCCAGGGGGCAAGGCTGGAGCTGAGCTGCTGCTCTTGCTCCACCAGCTTGGTGCTACCATGAACCAACAGCCCTAGGGAGCCCAAACTGCTTCATGCCACTAAGAATCTGCCTCAACGCCACAACAGCACGATCCCAATTCCATCCCTTGGGCTCCTGGACGTTCAGGATGGAGGCCAGGCGGTTTCATGCAGCCTCTCCCAGCTCACAAAGGGATTTCTGGAGCTCAGAGGAGGGAATTCCTCAACTGTGAGCCAAGGGGAGACCGGAGAGCTTGGGAACGGGAAGGTCAGCAAGAGGAAGTACCTGATTTCCCGGGCTGTACCTCCTCTTCTGAGCCTGCCAGTCCAGGGTTATCGCAAAGCAAGAAAGAGCACAGAGGCAAGATGGTCACAGACCAGAGTTTAGTGTTAACCTGCAACCTGGAAACTTCCTTCCTGGAGAGCTCAGCTTAGCAGAGAGTAAAGCAGGGAGGGGTTTAGGTGGTAGGTGCTGAATCCGGACACACGGAGAGGGAAAGGTGCCGGGGGGTGAAAGCCACATCAGGTGTTGCCGTGTTGCTCCTGCCCATGCAGCAGCTCACTCGCACAAAAGCCAGAGCCCCAACAGCAAGAGCAGCTCCAGTGCCTAAAGGGGCTCCAGGAAACCTGGAGAGGGGCTTTGGACAAGGGCCTGTAGGGACAGGCCAAGGGGAATGGCTTTAACCTGCCAGAGGGGAGATTGAGATGAGCTCTGAGGCAGAAGCTCTTCCCTGTGAGGGTGCTGAGGCGCTGGCACAGGGTGCCCAGAGAAGCTGTGGCTGCCCCATCCCTGGCAGTGTTCAAGGCCAGGTTGGACACAGGGGCTTGGAGCAACCTGCTCTAGTGGAAGGTGTCCCTGCCCGGGGCAGGGGGTTGGAGCTGGATGAGCTTTAAGGCCCCTTCCAACCCAAACCAGGCTGGGATTCCACGATTCCACACATCCCTTCCCTGCCCTGTGCCTGAGCACAGGAGGGCAGCCCTCTCCAGGTGCCAGGAAGCCCATGTTCCACTGATTATTTCCTTTAAGGAAGACCCACTGTGCATCCCTTTCACCCCACCAAAGCAGCTCTGCCACCGCAAGTCACCAGGATCCACCCAGCACCACATTAATCCCATTAACAAGGCACCAAATAGCTCAGAAAGGCTTTTACAAGCACAAAGTCCACCCCTGCACCAGAGCTGCTGCTTTGGGTGCCTGAACAAAAGCTGGTTCTTACTCAGCATTTCTCAGCAGCTCCAAGGTCAGGGCACATCCCAACTGCACCTTTCGTCCCTCTCCCCAGGATAAGTGGTGTTAATCCCACTGCTGGGATCAGCACCAAGGTCTTGGGGTAAAACAGGGCCTATTTTTTAAGGAAAACTGGAATTAAGATAGAGTCCAGCTTTGGTTTTGGAGTGATGAAAGAGATTCCAGGGCAGGGCTTGGTTTTAACTACCTCTACACTCCCTTCTCCATAGGAACACACACCAATAAACCTCCAAACGAGCAACAGACACATCAGGAACACAAAGGTCTTCACATGGACGTCTCCCAAAGGGGCAGAGCCAGTGCCACACTGCACCCTGAAACAGCCCTGTCACACGGGCAGGCCTGGGCTGGCAGCTCAGGAACTGCTCTACTCAAGGTCTACAACGCTCTTGGTACAGCTCCACCTCAGATACTACTTGTGGCAGCCTCCAGAATAGCCCAGGAGCTCACAACACTGGTGGGGTCATCAGGTAGCTGCAGTAGGTGCTCTCTGACTTCAGAGCTCAGGGAAGGTCACAGCATGGCACTGAAGGGACATAACCTCAGCTCTGCCCGTGCAGGCAGCTGGTGGGCAGCATGGTCCTGTTCTGCTCTCCTAACTCACCTCCTGCTGCTTCTCCTCGTTTGGGTAGGTGTCCACAAACACCCCCAGCCCCAGGAAGTTATCTTTGCTTCCAAAGACAGGTCCTAGGAGGAAGGAGAGCCTTTGGTTAAGGATGGCAAAGCCAGGCAGGCGTTGCAAAGGGTTTGTTACTCATCCTGTTGTTCTGGAGCAGGTAAGGAGGAGGCCTTGAGCAGTGAACAGAGCACACAGAGCAGGCAGGGAAGTCAGAGGGGCAGATGAAATCCCTTTGCCTTTGCTGCTCAAGGATTGAGCTTCCTCCACAGCCTGTTTTTTAAGGAGCTGACTCCCAGTGCAAGAGGCCCCACACTTCCCATTACACTGACCCCAAAATCAGGGCAAAACAACCCCAAAGCCCTGACCCCCAAGTGACTCCAGCCTCCCAGTGCCCCTGCGTGAGCAGCAGGTTGAGAGAGGGGATCCTGCCCCTCTGCTGCGTGATGGGGAGACCCCCCCTGCAGTTCTGATCCAGCTCTGGGGCAGCAGCACCAGAGGGACGTGGAGCTGCTGGAGCGAGGCCAGAGGAGGCCCCGGAGCTGCTGCGAGGGCTGGAGCAGCTCTGCTCTGGAGCCAGGCTGAGAGAGCTGGGCTGGGGCAGCCTGGAGAAGAGAAGGCTCCTGAAGGGGAGACCTTAGAGCAGCTCCAGTGCCTAAAGGGGCTCCAGGAAACCTGGAGAGGGGCTTTGGACAAAGGCCCATAGGGACAGGACAAGGGGAATGGCTTTAAGCTGCCAGAGGGGAGATTGAGATGAGCTCTGAGGCAGAAGCTCTTCCCTGTGAGGGTGCTGAGGCGCTGGCACAGGGTGCCCAGAGAAGCTGTGGCTGCCCCATCCCTGGCAGTGTTCAAGGCCAGGTTGGACACAGGGGCTTGGAGCAACCTGCTCTAGTGGAAGGTGTCCCTGCCCGTGGCAGGGGGTTGGAGCTGGATGAGCTTTAAGGTCCCTCCAACCCAAACCATCCCATGAGAAGGTGGCACGTTGCCGACACCTTCCCCTGGAGCCACAGTGGCTGCAGCCACGCTCACCTGGCTGCATGCGATCCTTGGTGTACCAGATGGCAAAGCCATCCCCGTTCAGGTTCTTCTTGCCTTGCCCGTGGATTTTGAAGTGCACCTGCATCTCCCAGTCCCGGAGGTAACACGGCTGCAAGAAAAGGAGCACGGATGTGACAGGAGGGTGTCCCAGGGCCGGCACCCACTGCTTCTGTGCCCATGAAGGTTAAGGGACAGTGTGCACCGTGCTGTGCCTGTCACAACAGCTCCATGTGCCACCACTCCACATTTCCCTTGCCAACAGACCATGCTATCCCATAGTTTGCATGTGAGCAAGAATAATGAATCCCAAGGGACATCATTAAGCCGAGGGAACTGCTTGTTACCCAAGGCTATAAAAAGCCAAGGATCCGCTTCTGATCTCGCACTATTCCAAGGCAACAGGAGCTCCAGCAAAATACCTCACACACTCCTGCCGAGCCAGTTACTTCCTGAGCTCCCAATAAATTCCCTGTGCTAAAGGGCAGATTTGCTCATGGGATGTTGGGAAGACGACTGGTGGCTTTGGTTGGAAGCTGCATTTCCTGAGAGCTAACCCAAGGAAAAGGAGAGAAAGCCCAAAGGAAAAGGAGAGAAAGCCCAAAGGAAAAGGAGAGAAAGCCCAAAGGAAAAGGAGAGAAAGCCCAAAGGAAAAGGAGAGAAAGCCCAAAGGAAAAGGAGAGAAAGCCCAAAGGAAAAGGAGAGAAAGCCCAAAGGAAAAGGAGAGAAAGCCCAAAGGAAAAGGAGAGAAAGCCCAAAGGAAAAGGAGAGAAAGCCCAAAGGAAAAGGAGAGAAAGCCCAAAGGAAAAGGAGAGAAAGCCCAAAGGAAAAGGAGAGAAAGCCCAAAGGAAAAGGAGAGAAAGCCCAAAGGAAAAGGAGAGAAAGCCCAAAGGAAAAGGAGAGAAAGCCCAAAGGAAAAGGAGAGAAAGCCCAAAGGAAAAGGAGAGAAAGCCCAAAGGAAAAGGAGAGAAAGCCCGAAGGAAAAGGAGAGAAAGCCCGAAGGAAAAGGAGAGAAAGCCCGAAGGAAAAGGAGAGAAAGCCCGAAGGAAAAGGAGAGAAAGCCCGAAGGAAAAGGAGAGAAAGCCCGAAGGAAAGGAGAGAAAGCCCGAAGGAAAAGGAGAGAAAGCCCGAAGGAAAAGGAGAGAAAGCCCGAAGGAAAAGGAGAGAAAGCCCGAAGGAAAAGGAGAGAAAGCCCAAAGGAAAAGGAGAGAAAGCCCGAAGGAAAAGCAACCTCCCTCAACGTTATATATCACTAAATCAGAGCGTGATGGATCGCTCTGGTCTCGTAGGGTGTTTTCCAAACCCCTGTGGGTCCTGGGGCACAACATCCCCCCAGCTTTCACCCCCGACTTGAAATTCAATGGGAATTATCCCGGAATTCAAGGGAGCGTTGCTGTGTGCTGGGTGAAACACCCTAACAGAGCGCAGCGCCGGTGCACCCTGTCAAGCTGCTGCTTTACCTGCCCCACTTCCAGAGCTGGCCATGGCAAAGGGAGCAGCAGCTCCAGCCATGGTGATCCCACGGGAGACCCCCAGCACCCCAAATTCCCATGGGGTGGCTCAGCCCTTGCAGGAACCACCACGCCAAAGGCTGGGAGCTGCAGTGGTACCAGCTCCAAGCCCCATAGCTCCCCCTTTCCCCACTCCACAACCCCAGCCAGCCTCCCCCCTACCCCTTCCACCCCCTCCTCCCAATTCCCCCCACCCCAAACCCCTCATATCTGCTGGCCTGGACCCCCCTGCACCCTCATTTGCCCCAGACCTGCCCTGATACCCCCCCCAGACCCTCCCTTTACCTCGCACCCCCTCTGCCAGCCCCCCCACTCCTGCCCATACCCTGCACCCCTTACTCGGGCCCCCCCCCAACACCCCTGGCTCAGTCTCAGGCCCTCCTAAACCCCCTTCCCAAGGCCCCCACTTCCCCTCTGCTCACCCCAAGCCCCCCCAAACCCCCGAACCCTGCCCTTAACCCCTTCTTCGAGCCCCCTCATCCCAAAAGGGGGACCCCACGGTCCCGCCCCTCACCCCCACCCCATCGTGGTGCCCCCCCGCGCTCACCACTCGGTTCCACACGGCTCCCTGCTTGCTCTGCACATCGGGGGTGAGGCGGATGAACTGGGTCATGACCATGGCGTTACCCTGCAGGTCCCACAGCCCCGAGCTGGCCGAGCCCACACCTGCGGCCCACAACGCGGCTGTCGGTACCGGACACCGGGGCACCGGGGCACCTTCCACCAGCGCCCTGCCCTGCCCCACTCACCCTGGTAGGGTTTGGAGAGCGAGTGCTCCCGCTTGAGGTGCTCCTCCGTCTGCTCGGCCCGCGGCCCCCTCAGCGCCAGCGCCAGCGCCACCAGCGCCAGCCCGGCCCGCCACCGGCCCGCCGCCGCCATCTTGCCCCTGCCGCCCGCGCTCCGCCCCGCCCGCCCATTGGACAGCTATCCGCGCCGAGCTCACCCATTGGCTGCCTCGCCCAGGCCCGCCGCACGCGGGTTGGAGGAGAGGACTGTCAACTGAGAGGTGCGAAGGGGGTGCGCGCAGAGGTTGATGGGTAATGTAGTTCTGGAGGACTTAAAGGATCCGCGCCCGCTCCTGGCGCGCAATGTCCTGAGGGGCGCGCCCCCAGGTCCTAGTGCCCCCCTCCCCGGTCCTATTGCCCTCCCCAGATCCTAGTGTCCCCTTCCCCGATCCTAGTGCCCCCCTCCCGATCCTAGTGCCCCCCTCCCCGGTCCTGTTGCCCCGCCACCAGATCCTTGTGCCTGCCTCCCCCAGATCCTAGTGCCCTCTTCCCCCAGGTCCCAAGTGCCCCTCTCCACGGTCCTATTGCCCCTCCTCCAGGTCCTAGTGCCCCCTTCCCCCAGATCCTAGTGCGCGCCTCCCCGAGGTCCTAGTTTCCCTCCTTCCCCGGTCCTAGTGCCCCCATCCAGGTCCTAGTGTTCCCCCTCCAGGTCCTGCTCACCCTAGTTCCTCCTGCACCCCACACACCCCCGGGGGGGCTCAACTCCCACCTAACAGATACCCCCACCCCCTTCCCACCCCCTTACACCCCACTCCGCTTACCACACTCCTCCCCGCCACCACCCATCCCCTTCCTTACCCCGCGCCATGCCGGCCCCGCTCTGCCATCGCCCCTTTAAGGCAGAGGAGAAGGGGAACGGGGGGGTGGCGGGAGGGTGTGACGCGGCCCCGCTCGGGGCGGGAAGGGGGCGCGGCGTGAGGCGGTTGCGAGACGCCAACATGGCGGCGGGCGTCGGGCGGCGGCGCGGCGGCGGCGGCGGGTTCCCCTCGGTGCTGCTGCTGCCGCCGCTGCTGCTGCTGGCGCTGCCCGGCGCCGCCGCCGCTGCCGCCGTGTCCCGCCCGGGGCCGCCGGACGGGGACAACGTGGTGCTGGGGATGCGGCTGGAGGAGAGCACGAAGCCGGCGCCGGTGGCTCCGTCCCGCGGGCCCATCCGTGTGACGGAGGGCAGCGAGCTGCTGCTGCGCTTCTACGGGCAGGGGCTGGGACCTCGCACCGGGGAACGGGTGGCGTTCGCCGAGCTGCGCCCGGCTGAGAACGGTTCTGCCCCGAACGGCTCCTGTTCCTATCGCACCCAGGACGTGGTGGTGCAGCCCGGCCCCGCTGAGGTCTTCGACACCTCGGCCCTGCTGCGGGTGCAGGTCCGCGCCCTGCGGAAGGGCGAGAAGGTAAAGACCTACGTGTTGTGCAGCCAGCGCCGGGCCGGCCAGGCCTGGCTGCCCCATCCCGACCCCGACGGGTGGCTCATGGTGTTGGAGGAGAAGAAGTCGCTGTTGCCGCTGTGGCTGCAGGTGATCCTGATCGTGGTGCTGCTGGTGCTGTCGGGCATGTTCAGCGGGCTCAACCTGGGCCTCATGGCGCTGGACCCCATGGAGCTGCGCATCGTGCAGAACTGCGGCACCGACACCGAGAAGCGCTACGCCCGCAAGATCGAGCCCATCCGCCGTAAAGGGAACTACCTGCTGTGCTCGCTGCTGCTGGGTAACGTGCTGGTGAACACCACCCTCACCATCTTCCTCGATGACCTCATAGGCTCTGGAATCGGCGCCGTCGTCGCTTCCACCATCGGCATTGTCATCTTCGGGGAGATTGTGCCCCAAGCGCTCTGCTCCCGCCACGGCTTGGCCGTGGGCGCCAACACCATCGTGGTGACCAAGTTCTTCATGCTGGTGACGTTCCCCCTCTCCTACCCCATCAGCAAACTCCTCGACTGCATCCTGGGCCAGGAGATCGGCACCGTCTACAACCGGGAGAAGCTGGTGGAGATGCTGAAGGTGACGGAGCCCTACAACGACCTGGTGAGGGAAGAGCTCAACATGATCCAAGGAGCCCTGGAGCTCCGCACCAAGACGGTGGAGGACGTGATGACCCCGCTGCAGAACTGCTTCATGATCAACAGCGACGCCATCCTGGACTTCAACACCATGTCAGAGATCATGGAGAGCGGTTACACTCGTATCCCTGTCTACGAGGAGGAGCGTTCCAACATCATGGACATCCTCTATGTCAAGGATTTGGCTTTCGTTGACCCTGATGACTGCACGCCCCTCAAAACCATCACCAAGTTCTACAACCACCCCGTCCACGTCGTGTTCCATGACACCAAGCTGGATGCCATGCTGGAGGAGTTCAAAAAGGGTAAGGGGGTGCTGCTTGCTTCCGTGGGGTGCTGCTTGCTTCCGTGGGGTGCTGCTGCTTCTGTGGGGTGCTGCTTGCTTCCTTGGGGTGCCGCTGCTTCCATGGGGTGCTGCTTGCTTCCGTGGGGTGCCGCTGCTTCCGTGGGGTGCTGTCCATGGGGTGCTGGTTTGGGTGGAGGGGACGGGACACACGGGGACATGGTGCTGGGCACAAGCAGCTGAACCAGGAGCAGCCCATTCTCTGCCCGTGGCCAGCGCCAGCCTCAGGAGCCACTTTGGGAATGTTCACTTGGGTTTAATCACCAGCCCCGGGGGCCCTTGGATAGAAAATGAGAGCTGGGAAATTGCTGGGCTCCCAGGTTTGGGCTTGGCTCCCTCCTCCCGTTGGGAATGGTGAGTGCCGCTCGGTGCCGGCCCCATTCCCACTCTGCTTCCTGCTCGTGGGGCTGGGAGCAGGAGCAGGACATGGGCTGGCTGCAGGAGGAGCCCTCCGGGATGTGCCTTCAGGCTGGGAACCCTCCTGCCCTTCCCAGCTTCCAGAGTGGGGCTGGGATGAAGTGAAGATCCCGGCTGTGGTGGGGGATGCCAGGTCAACCCCGCTCCGTGCTGCGGCTCCTGGAGCAGAGCTTTGGGCTCACCACATTCTCTGTGTCCCGTCACCCTCAGGGATGGTTCAGGGGGTGTCATGACGAGATTTAAGGGATCAAATAATTCCACCTGCAGCAAAAGCTCGACTGGAGCTTGGGAGAGGGTTTGGGAGCCACTAGATCCGAGCTTGGCTCACGTGTAAGGGTAGGGAGGAGGCGGCAGCTCCAAAACCATGGGCACGGGAGCACCGCGGCTCGGCACGGCTCCTTGTGGGAATGCCAATGGGATCTCAGCGTCTTTCCCTTCAGTTCATCCCATCCCGCTCCAGCCAGGCCTCAGAACCCAGCAGCAGAGAAGCAGAGTCCTGTTGCTGCCGGCGCCGGCGTTATCCCGGCTGCTGGCACCGGCTTTCCCTCCGGCAAATCCTTCCTAAGGGATTTAAAGCCGCTCATTCCGGTTACAAAGCCACCCGCGGCCCGTAGTGTTGGATTTCAGCTGCCTCTCTGGCTCAGGGCACTGCTTTGTGGCGCTGCTTTCGAGCCAAACCCCGTTCCTGAGGGATGCAGCGCCGTGGGGAGGCTCTGCCCTTGTGCCACCGATGGGCACCTGCATCAGGAGCCGGGCCCCTGCCCTTTGCCCAGCGGATCCCTGCGGGTGTTTGCTTTGCCACCAGCCGCTCCCAGCCCGGCCCCATCCCTCCCTGTGCACACCCCAGGGGGAGGGGTTCCCGCAGCCCAAGCAATGAGCTCAGGCTGGGTTCACCCCTCTGAGCACCCCCTTTACTGGAGCAGCTCTGCTCTGGAGCCAGGCTGGGAGAGCTGGGCTGGGGCAGCCTGGAGAAGAGAAGGCTCCTGAAGGGGAGACCTTAGAGCAGCTCCAGTGCCTAAAGGGGCTCCAGGAAACCTGGAGAGGGGCTTTGGACAAGGGCCTGGAGGGACAGGCCAAGGGGAATGGCTTTAACCTGCCAGAGGGGAGACTGAGATGAGCTCTGAGGCAGAAGCTCTTCCCTGTGAGGGTGCTGAGGCGCTGGCACAGGGTGCCCAGAGAAGCTGTGGCTGCCCCATCCCTGGCAGTGTTCAAGGCCAGGTTGGACACAGGGGCTTGGAGCAACCTGCTCTAGTGGAAGGTGTCCCTGCCCGTGGCAGGGGGTTGGAGCTGGAGGAGCTTTAAGGTCCCTTCAGCCCAACCCAGGCTGGGATTCCATGGACACAGGTCGCTCTGTGGTCCCTTCCCCATCAGCTTTCCCCTGTGCCTGCAGCCACCAGCTCTATAACCAAACAGCAGCTCGTGTCAGGGAGGGCGCGCTGGTGCTGAGCAGAGCAGGATGGCACCTTGCTGCTGGTCTGGGGGCGAGCGTGGAGCTTGAAGAGGCCCAAGTGCTTCTCTCTGGGGCTGTGCTGAGGTCGGGGAGGGAACGTCACCACCTTCCCCAGGCTAAGGAGACCGGTCCTGTGGGTGCAGTGACCTGGGTGTGCTGTGGTGTTCCACACACTGCTCGGCTGCTTTCCCTGGAGCAGAGCTGCATGTTCCTTGGCCAAGGAGCTTTTCCCAATGGACCTGTGTAATTTGGGGATGGAGCAAGAGAAACCTGCACACAGGAGCAGGGCCAGCTCGGATTCCAGCTTTGGATTTAGCTGGAATAAGGCAAACTGCATCATGCCTGCACAGAGTGAGGCGCTCACCCGACATTGTGGCACGGAATGGGCTCCCCAGGGACACATTCCATCTCCTGGGAATCCCGTTGCCAAGCCCACGCCTCGCACTGGTGCCTGGCCTCAGTCACTGCCCTTACACTGGGAATTGGTGCCCAGCTCAGGGGCATGTCTGCGTCTGAACTGGTTTGGGAGGGAAGGGAGGGAAGCGCTGGTCCCAGTGACACCGCTGGGATTGGGGGGGGGTCCCCTTCTAATGTCCCATGTGCCAATCCATAGGGAAGTCCCACCTGGCCATCGTGCAGAAGGTGAACAACGAGGGCGAGGGAGATCCCTTCTACGAGGTGCTGGGGCTGGTGACGCTGGAGGATGTCATCGAGGAGATCATCAAGTCGGAGATCCTGGATGAGTCGGACACGTACAGTAGGTGTTGGGCTCGGTCCCTGTCCCCTCCTCATCCCATGTCCCGCTGTGTCCCGCTGACACCCCGCTCCCCACAGCCGACAACCGCAGCAGGAAGCTCGTGAGCAACCATAAGGGCAAACGGGACTTCTCGGCCTTCAAGGACCCCATCGGGGAGCAGAAGGTGAAGGTCTCCCCACAGCTGCTCTTGGCCGCCCACCGCTTCCTCTCCACAGGTAAAGGGGGTGTTTTGGGGTGGGGGGAGCCCCCTGAAGCTCAGGGCACCCCTTGGCTCAGTCCAGTGGCTCCAGCAGCTCCCCAGCACCGACCTGGTGGGCTCTGTTCCTGTCCCCCCACCAAGGAACAGTCGCTCCAACCATCTAGTTCAGGAATTATGGGGTGCTTGTGCCTCATCCCGCTCTCCTCCCCTCTGTCCCCACCTGCCAAAGGGATGCCTGTGATGCGCAGGAGGTCCCCATCCCTTCAGGTTCCATTCCCTGCTGGCACATGTGTCCCCAAGCCTGGCGACCTGGATCTTCTGTTGGGTGGGTTTCTGCCCCAGGGAGGTGTCAGTGGGGTCCAGCATGATCCAGGCAGCACCCAGAGGGATGGGGGGGGATGCACCTTCATGTGGAGGGCCGAGGACCGTGGCTCTGAGCCCTTTTCTCCCCGTCTCGCTCTCAGAGGTGACGCTCTTCACCCCCACCTACATCTCGGAGAAGATCCTCCTGCGGCTCCTCAAATACTCCGATGTCATCCAGGAGCTGAAGTTTGACGAGGGCAACAAGAAGTCCCCGCGCCACTTCCTCTACTGCAAGAACAAGGCAGCCGACTACTTCACCCTCATCCTGCAGGTACCCGGGTGCCACCACGCGCGTGGGGTCCCCTGGGTGAGCTGTCACCCCCGGGCAGGCAGTGACAGGGGGTTTGGGGGCTCTCATCCAGCCCAGTGCTGCGGGATGTGGCTTAAGGAACTCAACCCCTTCTCTCCCGTGCAGGGCAAGGTGGAGGTGGAGACGGGCAAGGAGTGCATGAAGTTTGAAGCAGGAGCTTTCTCCTATTATGGGGTGATGGCCATCAGCCCCTCTCCTACCGGTAAGCACCCCCAAATCGCTTGGGTGCCAGCATGGGGAGAGCCTCCCGCCCTGGTTTAGAGCTGCTGGTGGGAACAGGAGATGCTGGAGCCCCCCCTGGTGCCCCCTGAGCTGTCCTGGGGGGCTGCGACACTGACCCTTGTGGCTCAGCTCAGTGTCACCAGCACCAGAGGCTTCTCTTCACCTTGTCCTGTGTGCGTGTGTTGTGTTGTCCATCTCTCTGCCCTGTGTCACCCGGCTTGTCCAAGCACATCACCTTGTCCCCATAACCCCCACCTTGTCTGTAACCCGTGTGGGGTGACTGAGCCACTGGTTTGGGACTCACAGTGTCCTTGGTCCTGGTCCCTGTCCCCTGGAGCAAGGGGGACCAGAGGGTTGGGTGGATCAAATCCGGTGCTACTGGGCTGCACTGGGGCGGGCACACATCCCATTGCTCCCTGTCACCACTGGGATCTGTGTCCCTGGAGCCTGCCGGATGGGGATCTCCCCGCACGGAGCCAGGGGGGCTCAGCACCCTGTTATGGGTAGGCGCAGCACCCAGGGTGGGTGGCGCAGGGCATGGCTGACCCCGTCCCTCCCGTCCCACAGAGACACGCTCCCCGTCCCACGTCAGCAGCCTCAACCACTCGGCGTCCCTCACCTACCACGAACGCTCCGACTCCATCTCGTCTCCCATCAGCGGCAGCAACAGCCAGCTCAACACCAGCACCGGCGCCCAGTACGTGGCCGACTTCAGCGTCCGCGCCCTCACTGACCTCCAGTTCGTCAAGGTGAGGGCCCTGGGGCACGAGTGTGGTGGGGAACGGCTGAGGGACCTGGGGGGGTTCAGCCTGGAGGAGAGAAGCTGCGTGGAGACCTCAGAGCAGCTTCCAGTGTCTGAAGGGGGCTACAAGGATGGTGGGGAGGGACCTTCATCAGGGACTGGAGCGATAGGACAAGGGGCGATGGGTTCAAACTGAAACAGCGGAAGTTCAGGATAGATCTAAGGCAGAAGCTCTTCCCTGTGAGGGTGCTGAGGCGCTGGCACAGGGTGCCCAGAGAAGCTGTGGCTGCCCCATCCCTGGCAGTGTTCAAGGCCAGGTTGGACACAGGGGCTTGGAGCAACCTGCTCTAGTGGAAGGTGTCCCTGCCCGTGGCAGGGGTTGGGACTGGATGAGCTTTAAGCTCCCTTCCAACCCAAACCGTTGTATGATTCATTCTATGACAAGAGGAAGCAGGTTTAGGTGGAGCTGAGGAACAATTCCTTCCCCAGAGGGTGCTCAGGCATTGGAACAGGCTGCCCAGGGCAGGGCTGGAGTCACCGTCCCTGCAAGTGTTCACAGCCCGTGTAGCCGAGGCCTCAGTGCCATGGGGCAGTGGTGGCCTTGGCACCACTTGGCACTGATGATCTTAAGGCTCTTTTCCATCCTCATTGATTCCATGGCTCTAAGGTGAGGTGGATGCCCATGGGGTTGCTCTTGGGGGTCACACCCCGCTCCTCACTCCTTCCCTTCTCCCCACAGATCATGCGCCATGAGTACCAGAACGCCCTGACAGCCTCCCGCATGGACAGTTGTCCCCAGTCCCCCGACAGCAACTGCCCCAACGCAGACACCGATGTCCCGGAGAAACCAGAACCTGCCAGCACCGCCGACGAGACCACCAGCCTCCTGAACAAGAGGAACTGCCTGAGCCGTCGGAGCAACCACAGTCTCTTGGAAAACTCCATCTGACCCCGGCCCCACCGGCACGGGCTCATTTTAGGGGACCCTTTTATTCCTAAGTAGGTGACGCCGTGCCGGGGTGCCCGGAGAAGCCTGGTTGAACCCTTGGTGGCAATGTGGTGGTAAACGGAGCTGGGATCTACTGCTGCTTTTCCAGGCTGGTTTTCTTTGTGATCCATCTCAAGGGTGGCACAAACCCTCGTTCAGCTCAGGGAGCTTCAGGTCTCGGGGTTGGGGGGGGGGGTGGGCTCCGCCGTGGCCATCCCGGCCCCTCTCCCGTGGTTTTTTTTGGGAGGGGGCACCTGGGATGGGACATGATGGTGGCATCTCATCCTTCTCCATGCCCGTTGTTCCCCTTTCCCGCTGGCCCGGGAGACCGCGAGGACGTGGCAGTGGAGAGGTCGGCATCAGGCCCGAGGCCAAGGGGATGGTCCCCGGCGCAAAGCCACCACCACGGCTGAGACTTGACCCCCTCCGCCACTCACTGGTGTCACGAGCGTGCTGAGGACGGCAGAGCCGGGTCCTTGTTGTCATTATGTGTGTATGTGCCCCCCCCCCCCCCAAGGGGGTGGTTTTAGTGCCTTCCCCCCCCACCCTCCATGGGGTGGGATGTGGGGCCGGGGGCACAAAGCTAGTGACCAAAGTTGTACAAGCAGGAGGGGGCCAGCACTGTGTGTGCCCCCCCCAGCACCGGGGGGAGCCCCAGACCCACCGGTGCCCTCGGGGCAGGGCCTGGGGACCTGGTGCCCCATGGAGGGGAGGGGAAGGAGACGTATGTCCCACCCCCCCCAAAAGCACAAGTTCCCTGAGTGACCTCTGTAAGTTATTAGGAGAAAGTGAATTATTGTTGTTAATTCCATCTCGACGCTCAGATCCGGGGGCCTGCGGGGGGAGATGATCGAAATAATAATAATTATTAATAATAATTAATAATAATAATAATAAACCAAGGAGAAAAAAAATAAAACGACCCTTTTTTATTAAATCTTCCTCTATGCAAACCTCCCCCCCGGGAATTCCTATTTATTTTCCACATTAGCTTTGATTTGTATATTTGGGGTGTCCCGTTCCCCCCCCCCCTTCCTCCCGGTTGTGAAACCGACTGTGGAATTCTCTCTGATGGGGTTTTGGGGATGGTTTTTTGCCGCTTGGGTAATAAAAGCCTCTATCTGTACGTCGGTCTCCTCCGTGCTTCGCGGCGGGGTTTGGGGAGCAGCGGGGGGGGGAGTCCCGATTACCGGGAGGGAGCTCCCGGAGTCGCCGCAGTTAGAGAGGACGCGGCCCCTTTAAATCTTCCACCGCTGTTGTTTACAGCGCGGGGCTGAGGCACCGCCCCCTGGGGCGGTGATTGGCTGCACTGCGTGAGGCGGAGCGGACGGCGATTGGCAGTCAGGAGGAACGGCGGCGGGGTGGGACGCGCCGCAGATGGCGATTGGCTGCGGGGTGGGGACGGCCGGAGCGATGTGTGGTGAGGAGGACACTGATTGGCTGTCCGGAGGGAGGTGGGCGGGGCAAGGCTGTACCGGAGGCTCGGGGGCCGCAGTCACCACAGCGAGGAGCTCGGCGGCGGCGGCGCGGTGCCCGCTCACCCGCAGGTACGGCCCCGCCGAGCCGCCCCGCGGCACCGAGCTGCTTGCGGCCGCCTCCCCGCGGGTGCGGCTGGGGAGGGTGCAGCCGAAAATGGCTGCGGACCCCCCCGAGGGGCGACCCCGGCGCGGGGACAGAGACACGGACACAGCGTTGGGTGCCACAGGCGCTGTTTATCCATGGGGGGGGGGGGGTGTCCCTCGGTGGCTCCCGTGGTCCCCGCTCAGGTCTCCAGCAGGTCCCGCAGCGCCGGGTGCGCCACATCCCGCGGCCGCCGTCCCTTGGCATCGGCGATGGCGGCCAGCGCCGGGCTGTGCTGCAGCAGCAGCGCACACAGCTCCCGGTGGCCTTGCTCGGCCGCCTGCGGGTGGCGCGCCTGTCACCGCCTGTGTGGGGGGATACACACACACACCCCCCCCCCCCCCCCCCCGGCCCCATCGCCCCACCTTGTGCAGGCTGGTGCGGCCGTCCCCATCGGCAGCAGCGGGGTCCGCTCCGTGCGCCAGCAGGAGCCGGGCGACAGCGAGGTGTCCACAGAAGCTGGCGCGGTGCAGCGGGGTGGCCCCGCCGGGCGTGCGGGCGTCGCAGCGGGCGCCGCGCTGCAGCAGCAGGCGGCACACCCCCAGGTGCCCGTTGCGGCTGGCGTAGTGCTGCGGGCAGCGGGGCGGTGGGCACGGCGGTCGGGCTGCTCGTACCGCTCGTACCCACCCCCCTTCCACCCCGTGCTTCCCGCCCCGTACCAGCGCTGTGTACCCCGCCAGGTCGGTCTGACAGGGCTCCCCGCGCCGATCCAGCAGCTGCCGCACTCGGGGCTCGTCCCCGTCCCGCGCCGCCGCCCAGATCCCTGCGGGCAGCGGGGAGCGGGTCAGGCGGGGCTCCGGCCATGCCCCCGCCCGCAGCCCGTCCCGGTCCCCCCCCGACCCCGCTCGAAGTCCATCTCGGGCAGGGTCTGGTGAGCGCTGGGCACCGCCACCCGCGACGGGCAGCAGGGACCCGGCGGTGAGCGGCGACCCGCCGCCATCGCCCCGGCCGGGAGCGGCCGAAGGGAGCCGGGGGAAGGCGGGAACAACCGAAAGGAGTCGAGGGACGGGCCGAAAGGAGCCGAGGGGAGGCGGGGAATAGGCGAAAGGGGCCGAGGGGAGACGGGAGTAGCCGAAGGGGTCTGAGGGGAGGCGCGAACAGCCGAAGGGAGCCGAGGGAGGGGCTGAAGGAAATCAAGGGAAGCCGGAAAGAGCCGAAGGAAATCGAGGGAAGCCGGAAAGAGCCGAAGCGAGCCGAGGGAAGCCGAACGACGCCACGCCCCGAGCTCTCGGCCGCCAGCAGGGCCCCGCCGCCGCCGTCAGGGGGCGCCCCGGCTGTGCCACCCCCCCCCCCGCTTCCACGGCAGCACTGGGGCCCCTCTCCGGGTTCCCACGGCCCGGGCAGCCGCTCCCAGACCCCCCCCCCCAGGACCCCGGGTGCCGCTTCCGCCGCCTTCCCGGCAGGGCCTCCCCGGGGACCCCGCAGTGACCCCCGGCATCCGGGGGGGGGACACGGGGCCGGGACACACGGGCGTGGGGCCAAGCCTCAGCTCTCCCCCCCCCCCCCCCGCCCTGGGAACGGCACCGCGATGCCCTTTTATAGCCCCGAGTGCGGCCTTTTTCCATGAGCTCAGTGGCTGGGGGGGGCCCAGCGCCCTCCCCGCACCCCCCCTCCGCCGGCTTCGCTTTCAATATGTGATTAAGGGGTGGTTTTTTTTACTCCTTTTTATTATTAATATAAAAATACTCAGGTATTTACAGCAAATAAATATATTTTGGTAACAAATAAATTACACTGGGGGTGGGGAGTTATACAAAAGGGCCCGAGCGGGCAGCGTGCAGGGGAGTGGCAGGCGGGGGGGGGGGTATTTACAACCAGGGCCAAAGGGGTACGAAGCCCTGGGGTGGGTGTTGGGGGGGGCATTAGAAAAGGTTTCAGGAAGAAAAAACCCGATCGGTTCTTAAATCATCCCAAAAAATCATCCTGTGGCCACTGCCCGGGCTGGGACCCGGCACCCGGGGGGGCTCACTGGTCCCCAAGGCTGGTGGCAGTCCCCAAAGGTCAGTCCCTTGCTTGGGACACGGTACCAAAGGCGGATGCGGTGACCGAGAGCAGCTCCGGTGGCCCAAGACGGGTGTCATGGTGCCAGCGCCACAGCCCCAAGGCGGGTGCTGGGGTGGCAGTGACCAAGCCGGGTACCTGGGGTGACAGTCCGGCCCCACGATGAGTGCCAACGTGGCAGTCCCAAAACAGGTACCAGCACCGGCATCCCCACACCGGGCACCAGCGCCCACACCGCAGCCCCAAGGCGGGTGCTGGTGCCCAGGCGCTGGTCCCCACGGTGGGTGCCGGGGCCGGGGTCCCCGCGGCGGGTGCCCCTGAGGTAGGTATGGCTGCTCGGCGGCCACCGGCGGCTCAGACCGACGACTCCTCAGGGTTGGAGTCGGGCAGGGGCTGGCGCTGCTGCAGTTTGCGCCGCAGCTCCTCGGCCAGGTCGGCGCAGGGCGGCCGCTCCTCAGCACCCAGCGCCAGGCGGATGTAGCCGTTGGAGGAGGAACCACGCAGGGGGCCGAGGTGGATGCGGGTGGGTGAGTGAAGGGGCTGCCCGGGGATGGCGCTTGGTGGCGAGGTGGCACCGGGGGGGCCGCCGTTGCGGCACGTGGCGTGACCCGGCACGATTTTGAGCGAGCCGTCCGAGTAGTAGTAACTGGCTGGGTCCCAGAGCTTCTCATCCGAGTCAGACGCGGCACTGGGGATGAAGCGGGGACTGGGGGGCTCCTTGGGCAGCTCGATGGGGTACACCAGGGTGCTCTCAATGGCTTTGGCGCCTTTCCCCAGCTCTTCCCGCAGCCGTCGCCACAGCGAGAACACCACGAGCACCAGCACCAGGCACAGCGCACCCAGGCACACGGCCACCACCCAGACCAGCCCCAGGCTCTCCAGCGGCGCCCGTGTCTCCAGCGGCACCCCGGCCCCGGCCAGCACCACCACCCGGTACACCTCCCCGCCCAGGCGGGCACCCTGCTCCTCCGAGAAGCACCGGTACGTGCCGCTGTGCTGCGCCCCGGCCCCCGGCACCACCAGCGCCCGCAGGCGCGTGTCGTGCAGCACCAGCGCCTGCTCGGCCGCCAGCGCCCGGCCCTCGAAGGTCCACAGCGCCTGCGCCAGGTTGGAGCCCAAGCGGCACGTGAGCACCAGGTCGGTGCCTGCCACCACCGTCACATTTTTGGGGGTGATGGAGCCTGCGGGAGAGCGGCGCAGGGTCAGGAGGGGAGGCACAAAGCCGGGGAGGAGCCCAGCCCTGCGCGGCATCGCCGCGGTCTCACCTTGCTTGGCCACCTGAGGCAGGGTGCAGGCGCGGGTGTCGGAGCTCAGCACATCCTGGACCAGTTGGGACCTGCGGGAGGAGGTGGTGAAGGGGGACCCGGTGTCACAGCAGGTGTCCCCCCATCCCCACAGGGACCCTCCTGTACCCGTTGAGGCCGTCAGTGCGCACGCAGAGGCTGGCATTGCGGCTCCAGGCGCAGTAGGGATCCCGGGCGAGGACGCAGTCGGTGCACGACTGGTAGCGGCTGCAGTCGGCCAGTGGCAACTGGGCTAACTGGGACCGGGAGCCAGCAAAGAGCAGCTTCTGCGAGGGCAGGAGAATGGGTGAGGTGACACCCGAGGTGCCACCCGGACCCCTTCCCATGCCCCGTGGCACCTCTCACCTTCCGTCCAGCCAGCACCAGGCTCTCCACGGGCTGCGCTGGCTCGAAAACCTGCAGCTCCTCAACCAGATGGATGCGAGTGCCCAGGTTCAGCGCCTTGTGCACCCACCCGTCACCTGCGGGTCCCAACGGGCTGTGAGGGACGTCCCCACAGCAGGAACCCTCCGTGGTGGCTTCCCCTGAGCCCAGCGCGTACCTGTGCCGATGAAGAGCACCTCGTAGATGGCACCATCCAGCCCGGCCACTCGGTCCACCACGAGCTGGGTGAAGTTGGAGTCCTTCTTGAGGAGCAGCGGGCGGCCACGGTGCGGCAGGATGGGCTCGTCCATCAGCGGGTGCTTCTTGGCGAAGTTGAGGGTGTTGTCGGGCAGCTCGAGGGAGCTGGCGAAGCCATTCTGGCGGTGCCAGTCCGTGATGCACTGTGGGACCGAGGCCACCGTCACTGTGGGACTGGATCCTGCACCCCCATCTCCCTCCCCACTGCCAGTACCGGCACTCACCGCGCCAGGACGGGGACTCGGCACCTCATCCGAGTACCGGCCCCACTTCTGCGCCTGCTCCCGGTACTCCTTGTAGGGGCCCTCGAACGCCTTCTTCACCTCCAGGATGTGGTACCGGCAAATGGCCGAGACGTCCACGTCCCCCCTGCAAGGGACAGGGCACGATTTAGGGGGAGCCACCAGTTATGGGGGATGCCGCCTCCCCATGGACCCACCAGCAGTTCTGGGGCTGATGCCACCTCCCCATGGACTCACCAGCGAGCCTGGAAGACCCCAAAAAAGGTGGTGTCCTGCCACTCGTCCCCAGGGAGGGTGAACACAGCCTGGAGGCGGTTGAAGTGGAGCTGCTGCTCGGGGGCTGAACACACCAAACGGGCCTTCAGGAACGTCGTCCACTTCTTCTGCAGCGTGCGGGCCCCGCCGACGTCCCCCTGCGCACCCAACCAGCGTCACCACGGGCTGAAGCCACCCTGGGATGCTGTCCCTCGCCCCGGTGTCCCCTCCCTGTACCTTGCAGACCCGGGCCACGCGGGCCACCACTTGCTCGGCGTAGCAGTCGTACTCCACCGCGCGCTCGCTGAAGAAGAAGTAAACTTTGTCATCGTCACCGGTGGTGCTGGCCGTGCTCTCCTGCACGTACGCTGAGGCCACAAAGTGGGGCTCTGTGGTGGAAAAGGGATGTTAACCCCATGCCAGGGGTTGGGGGTGTCCACACAGTCCTCCCCATCCTGTGTCCTCTCAGCCCTACCGTTCAACCAGGAGGTGAGGTACTCGGTCTTCATGGAGTAGTGGGGGCCCAGGTTGCGGAGGATGACGGGCTCCGTGCCCAGGAAGTTGTTGAAGGTGGCTGAGTAGAGCTCCCCGTCTGCGAGGAAGGGGGTTAGGAAAGGGACAGGGGCGGTGGTGGGACCCCCCACCCTGGTCCCAGTGGTGCCACCTACCCACGATGAGGCCGGTGTGTCCCTTGGTGGGGTCATAGGGACACTTCCCTTTGCCGTCTTCAAAAGCCACTTGGTCCAGGGTGAAGCCGGAGAGTTCCTGTGGAGCACAGGAGAGGGTGGGGGGTTCAACACCCACTCTGGTTCATGTCACCGCACACCCCGACCAGCTCCCAATGACCCTTCTGGGGACAGGGACACCTCTGGATGATGCTCCTGGAACAGGGACACCCCCAAGATAACCCTTCTGGGACAAGGACAGCCCAGGATAACCCAGTATAGAGAGAGGGACACCCCTAACAATGCTCCAGGGTGACTGGAGACACCCCTGGACCACTCTATGGGAACAAAGCCATCCCTTAATGACACCCCTGGAGCACCCTTTTGGGGACAGGGACACCCTTGGATGATGCTCCTGGGAACAGGGACATCCACGGAGCACCCTCCTCAGGACAGGGACACCCCTGGGTGATGCTTCTGGGGCAGGGATATCCCCCACATAGCCCTTCTGGGATGCGCACGGACCCATTATGGGGACAGGAACACCCCTAACAAAGCTCCATGGGGACAAGGGACACCCCCAGACCACCCTCACAGGAACAAGGCCACCCCTTAATGATGCCCCTGGGGACAGGGACACCCCTGAAGCACCCTTTTGGGGATAGGGACACCCCTTGGTGATGCTCCCAAGGTGGGGTGGGGGGGTTGTCCAGGGGGGTGACAGGTTTTGGGGTCCCCCCATGGCCGCACTCACAATGTAGGTGCACTTGGGCTGGAAGGCGTAGGTGCCGCAGGCGTAGAGGTGGGAGCTGTTGTAGCTCTGCAGGAACCGCACGTAGTTGAAGCAGTCGGTCTGGGGGGGGATGAGGGGACAACAGGCAGTTAAGGGGGGCCATGACAGGACACACCGGGGTGCCCTGTCACCCCGTCACCCCCCCCACTGCAGCCACAGCACCCACGTCCCCAACCTGGTTGTTCTTGCCCTTCTGGATGCACTCGGCTTTCTTATCCACAGGGGCTTCCCAGGAGATCTGGGGATGGAGAAAAGGGGTCAGGGGGCTCCAAACACCCCCCTCACCCCCCGAAACACCCCTTGAGGGGGGGTTCCCAGGGCCTCACCGCTGCCTTGAGCTCCACGGTGCCGGTGGCCACGGCAAAGACGGCCTCACGGGCCCCCACGTAGAGCAGCGCTTCGGCTGCGTCCAGCGTAAGGGTCAGGTAGTGAGAGACCCCCCCCTGCGAGAAGCGCTTGGCCACGTCCTGCAGCTCTGTTGGGAGGGGGGGGAACACAAAGGGGGGGACGTGAGGGTTGAGCCCCAGCCCCGCCGGGCACTCGCAGCCCCCCCTGACCCCCTCCTGCAGAGCACAAAGGGCTCTTTGTCACCGGGGCGGGCGCTGGCGGCGCCGCGCGAACACAGCGGCCTTTGGAGGGACCCCGCGGCCCCCCCCCGGCACCGGCACCGCAGAAAGGGACCATTGAGAGGGGGGCACCGGGGCCCTCCGGGCGGGGATGGGGACGTGGGGATGGCACGGCATGGGGACAGAATGGGGATGGCACGGGGATGGCACCAGGATGGCAGCATGTGGGGACAGCATGGAGATGGCATGGGGACAGCATGGGGTTGGCACAGGGACGCTGGGCGCTGGCACAGCATGGGGATGGCACAGGAAAGGACAGGAGTCAGGCGTGGGATGGCACAGGGATGGGGGTCACGGGCATGGGGACAGCACAGGGACAGGGGACACGGCACAGGGACACTGGCACAGTGCTGGAATAGAGGACACCGGGCACTGCCACCAAGCAGGGTACGGGGACACGGCACACGGCAGATGGGGACACACGGTGCTGGCACGGGACAGGGGGACACAGGGTGCTGGCACGGCAAAAGGATGGCACCTCGGGGTGCTGGCATGGCACAGGGACAGGGACAGGCAGCAATGGCACGGCACAGGGACATGGCACAGGGATGGGGACCCCGGGCACTGGCACAGCACAGGGACACCGTGCCATGTCCCCAGGTGTCCCCCTCTGCTCTCACAGACCCCTAGTTTTAGAGCCACCATCCCAGGGGGGATCCCCACAGCGCTGCCAAGCTGGGGGGGGCCAGTACAGCCCATGGGTGCCACCAAGATGATGGGACCAACACCCCCACCCGCTGTGCCTCAGTTTCCCCCCCCGCTGCCCTCTCCCTGGGGACACACACACGGTTACTCACCCGCGTAGGGGACAGTCTTGCGGGGCACGGCGCTCCACGAGGACCCCGGCGCGGTGGCGGCGGCGGCAGCGGCGGCGAGGGCCAGCAGCGAGGCGAGGGCCAGCAGGCAGCGGGGCGCCATGGTGGGGAGGGGGGGACACAGGAACACGCAGCCTGGGGGGGACACACGGACAGACGGCCACGGCCGGGCCCCGTTAGGGTAACGGGGCGTCACGCGGGCGGCGCGGGGACAAGGCGGCCATTGAGGAACGCGCATCACGAGGCCGGGGGCGCCCCACGCACTGGGGGGGGGACGCATGCGGGTCCCCAATCGCTTCCCCCCCACACACCCCGGCACGGTCCCTCCTCCGGTGGTGACGAGCCACAGGGTGTGTGTGGGGGTCCACGGAGGAGGAAACGGGCCCTTCCGCTTCCCCCCCACGTCACCCCTGGCCCTGCCCGGTGTGTCCGGGGGTGCCCTCGCCGTGCGCCCCCCCCGCACCAGGCTGGGCAGGATGCGGCCGGGAATTGTTCTGCCCTGCCCGGCGGGAAGCAGGAAGCGGGGGGGAGCCCTGCATCAGCTCGGGAAGGATTTCCGGGAGGGCGGGGGGCCGGGAATGGGACCCCATGGGCGTGGGAATGGGGGACGCCCTGGCGCAGGGAGGGGGCGCAGGCAGGGAGCTGCTGGTGCCATGGGCATGGTTGGGGTGCCATGGTCAAAGCTGGGGTGCAATGGACACAGCCGGCGCGCCACAGGCACAGTTGTGGTGCCACGGGCATGGTCAGGGTGCTACAGGCATGGCTCTGGGGATGCCAGGGTGCCATGGGCACGGTTGGGGTGCCATGGGAATGGTCAAGATGCCATGGGCATGGCCAGGGTGTCATGGGCATTTTTGGGGTGCCACAGACATGGTCAGGGTGCCATGGGCACAGCCAGGGTGCTGTGGGCATGATCAGGGTGCCATGGGCATGGCCACTGTGCGATGGACACAGCCAGGGTGTCATGGGCACAGTTGGGGTGCAACAGGCATGGCTCTGGGGACAAAGGCACAGCCAGGGTGCCATGGGCATGCCACAGTCATGGTCAGGGTGCCACGGGCATAGTGGGGGTGCCATGGACACAGTGAGGGTGCCACAGGCACAGCTGCGGTGCCATGGGAGTTGTCAGGGTGCCATGGCCAAAGCCAGGGTGCTACGGGCATAGTCAGGGTGTAACGGTCACAGGCAGAGTGCCACGGGCACGGTCAGGGTGTCACAGCCTTGGCCGGGGTGCCACGGGCACAGCCGCGGTGCCAAGAGCAGGGACAGGCACCCTGAGGGTGCCCGGGCATGGCCGGGGTGCCACGGGCACGACGGGTCCCTGGGGTCCCCCACGGGTTCCGGTGCTGGACGCCCGGGGGTCCCACGGGGGAACCGGGGCACCACGGCCCCGCGACGGTGCCGCTCGGGGGGGGCTCCTACGGGTGGGGGCCGGCACCGACTGCTCGTACCGACGGCGGGGGGGGGGGGGGGAACCAACGGATCGGGGCGACGGATCTCCGTTACCGGAGAGAGGGTGCCCGGGGTTACCGGGGCCCCCCCAGCAGCGGCGGGGGTGCGGGGGAGGCGATGCCGCCGGTGCCGATCGCCGGTACCGGTTGGAACAAAGCGCCTCCCCCGCGGCTCCGCCACAACAATACCGGGGCGGGGCGGGGCGGGGCGGGGCGGGGGGGGCCGGGCGCGGCGGGGCGGGGGCCGCGGCCGGGGCGGCGGGAGGTGGAGGGGGGGGGGGGCCGGGCGCATTCACTCACCTCGGGGCGGGGGGGGCCGGGCCGGGGCGGCGGGAGGCGGCGGCAGCGGCGGCGGGAGCTGGCGGCGGAGGGAGCGCGCCGCGCGGCCCCGTGCGGCCCCGCCCCGGCCTGACGTCACGGGTCGGACCGAATCGGCTCGGCTCGGGTCAGCTCGGGTCAGCTCGGATCCCATCGGGGGGGATCGGCTTAAAGCCGGGTCCTGTGATCCCAAACGCGGTCCCTTCGCCCGCGTGTCAGTGCCCAAAACCACCCGGGAGGGGGGCTCTGTGTGTCCCGGAGCAGCCCTGGCGCTGGGTGGGAACTGCACCCAACGTGGCACCACGGAACGGTTCGGGGCGAAGGGACCTTAAAGCTCATCCAGCTGCCTGGATGTAGCGGCCCGGGACAGCCCCGAGCAGCGAGCCCCGGTGAACGCGGTGGTGCCAGGGACGCTGCTCCTTCGTTCTCTCTGCCCCGCTAATTGCAGATGCCGCTGCCAAGCGCTGGAGGGCTGCCCGGGGAAGCTGCCACCAGCGAGGCCACGGCCATGGCGGGGCTTGGAGGAGCCTTGAGGACACGCTGCCCTCTGCCCGCTCCCATCCCGGCTTCCACAGCCTGGCTGCTCTCCTATGGCTGTCGCCGCGCACCCCTCGGAGGGGCGGGGAAGCCGCTGTCACCCCCTCGCTCCTGCCATGTGCGTTCCTGCAGCCGACAACCCTCCGCCCGGCCACAACCAGCGTGTTCTGCGCCACAAGGGAGGCGCCTGGGGAGCAGCGGGGTCACGGTGCCGCTGGATCCCAGCCTGGTTTGGGTTGGAAGGGAGCTTAAAGCTCATCCAGCCCCAACCCCTGCCACAGGCAGGGACACCTTCCACTAGAGCAGGTTGCTCCAAGCCCCTGTGTCCAACCTGGCCTTGAACACTGCCAGGGATGGGGCAGCCACAGCTTCTCTGGGCACCCTGTGCCAGCGCCTCAGCACCCTCACAGGGAACAGCTTCTGCCTCAGAGCTCATCTCAATCTCCCCTCTGGCAGGTTAAAGCCATTCTCCCTTGACCTGTCCCCTCAGCGCAGACCCCAAAATGGCGCCCGCTCCTCACCACAGCCACGGGGGCGGGGCCGTGAGGAAAGGGCGGGGCTTATCCAGCGGACAGCCAATAGGAGCCGTGCTCGCCGTGCGCCCCCGCGCTTTCCAAGCCTCAATCGTCAACTACTCAAATACCCACCGCTACCAATCAGCGCGGTCGCGGGCGGGCAGAGCCAGCCAATCCGAGCGAGCGTCTGTCGGATCCTCCCCGCCCCTCCCGGGGGCGCAGCGGTGCATGCTGGGAGCTGTAGTTCTTCCTTCGCCCCGCTGTCCTGCTCCTCCTGGTCCCACTTCCGCGTGAGCCGGAAGTTGCGGTGAGCGGCGGCGCGGCCTGCCTCCCGGTGCAGCCATGGCGGACGTCACGGCCCGCAGCCTGCAGTACGAGTACAAGGCGGTGAGTGCGGGGCCGGTTCTAAGGCCCAGCCAGGCCGCGGGATGGAGCTGGCGGCCTAAACCCGCCTTTAACGGGGGGGGGTGGTGCTTCCCGCTTAATTAAAGCACAAACGGGTTTGATGAGCGGGACCCGGCTCCGTGTGTCCCGTCCCCCCCTCCCCGGTCCCTGTCACCGCATTCCCTGTCCCCTCGCAGAATTCCAACCTCGTGCTCCAAGCCGACCGCTCGCTGATCGACCGGACGCGGCGGGATGAGCCCACGGGGGAGGTGCTGTCCCTGGTGGGCAAACTGGAGGGGACCCGCATGGGGGACAAGGCGCAGAGAACCAAGCCCCAGATGCAGGAGGAGCGGCGGGCCAAGTGAGTGTGAGCACCGCGGGGGGGGCAGAGCCCGGCTTGGAGCGTAACCCCCCCTGTGCAGTGCATGTGGTGTCCTAACACCGCTTTGGCTGGGGTTAGTGCGCGGATTGGGGGGGTTTTGTGGGGGGAAGGACGTGGTGGTGGGAGCACAGGGGTGCAGAGCGGAACCCACCCGGCTGGAAGTTGCTGTTTTGCTTTGGTGTCGCTGTCAGGAAGCTAAAATGGAAGCGAAGCGTTCAAATAGCTGGATTTCTTCTTTGTTTATCAACTAAAAGAGCTTGGGCGTGCTTGGGGTGACCGTTCTCCTCCCTGCCCCTGTTCCCAGGCGGAGGAAGCGCGACGAGGACCGGCACGACATCAACAAGATGAAGGGTTACACGCTGCTGTCCGAGGGCATCGATGAGATGGTGGGAATCATCTACAAACCCAAAACCAAGGAGACCCGCGAGACCTACGAGGTGCTGCTGAGCTTCATTCAGGCAGCTCTTGGTGACCAGGTGAGGCTGGGGGTGGATTCAGGCAGAGATCAAGCCCTTTGGAGCTCTGAATCTTCCCCTGTAATCCCATGGGGCGGCTTTGCTTTGTCAGTGCTGGGTTTTGGGCTTGGACATGTTGTGATGGTGGGTTTGGGGGTCTCCGTAAGGGACCAGAAATAAGAGGGACCAACAGTGTGCCCTGTGTCATAGAGCCATAGAATAGTTTGGGTTGGAAAGGACCCTAAGATCATCCAGTTCCAACCCCCTGCCACGGGCAGGGACACCTTCCACTAGAGCAGGTTGCTCCAAGCCCCTGTGTCCAACCTGGCCTTGAACACTGCCAGGGATGGGGCAGCCACAGCTTCTCTGGGCACCCTGTGCCAGCGCCTCAGCACCCTCACAGGGAAGAGCTTCCTTATACCCAACCTGAACTTCCCCTGTTTCAGTTTGAACCCATCACCCCTTGTCCTATCGCTCCAGTCCCTGATGAAGGTCCCTCTCCAGCATCCTTGGAGCCCCCTTCAGACCCTGGAAGCTGCTCTGAGGTCTCCACGCAGCTTCTCTTCTCCGGCTGAACAGCCCCAATGTTCTCAGCCTGGCTCCATACAGGAGCTGCTCCAGCCCCTGCTCATCCTCGTGGCCTCCTCTGGCCTCGCTCCAACAGCTCCATGTCCTTATGTTGGGGACACCAGCCCTGCACACGGTGCTGCAGGGGGGGTCTCCCCAGAGCGCAGCAGAGGGGCAGGATCCCCTCCCTGAGCTGCTGCTCACGCTCTGGGGGTGCAGCCCAGCACACGGGGGGGTTCTGGGCTCAAGCACACACTGAAGCTGGGTCATGGGGAGCTTCTCCTCACCCAACACCCCCAAGTCCTTCTCCTCAGGCTGCTCTGAATCACTTCTCTGCCCAACCTGTAGCTGTGCCTGGGACTGCCCTGACCCGGGGGCAGGACCTTGCCTTGGCCTTGTTGAGCTCCATGGGGTTGGCACTGGGCACCTCTCAAGTGTTTCATCCATGTGGTTCCTCCGCAGCCGCGGGACATCCTGTGCGGAGCTGCCGACGAGGTGCTGGCGGTGCTGAAGAACGAGAAGCTGCGTGACAAGGAGAGGAGGAAGGAGGTGGACCTGCTGCTGGGCCAGACCGATGACACCCGCTACCACGTCCTGGTGAACCTGGGCAAGAAGATCACGGACTACGGGGGAGACAAGGAAATCCAGAACATGGGTATGGGATGGCTTTGGGAATGGGGCTGGCAGGAAGCGGCGTTACTGCTGCTCTGGGGTCATGTTTGCACACAGAGAAACGGGAATTGGGGCAGTTTTCAAGCCACATAACCACGTTCTTTTCCTCTTTTCGATGCACTGGGGCATGGATGGGCACGTGGATCCGTAACCCGTGCCCACAGTTCCCAGATTCCCTGGCGAATGAACTCCCCTTTCTTTGCAGATGACAATATTGATGAGACCTACGGCGTGAACGTGCAGTTTGAGTCTGATGAGGAGGTAGGAGATGAGGGGCTGTGGCTGGCAGCGGGGTCTCTGCCTTGTCCCCTTGAGCTGCTCCGCAGGGACTGTGCAACCTCAATCCCGTTGGGAAGGGGGCACTGGCTCACTGGGGTGTCTCTGCCAGGAAGGAGAAGCTGCATTATTTTAGCTTCCTCGGGGAGGGTCTGTTGATGATCACTCGAATCCTGTCGTGAGTCAGGATGGTGGGAACCAGATGGTGATCTTTAGATCTGGTGGGGAAACGTGACAGCTGGGGGGGAAGGAGGAGCTGGAAGCGTTTCCTAGGAACGCTCCTGGGATTGTTTCTTGGAAGAGGCTGAGAGAATGATGAGAGACAGATAGGAGGTGGTTGGAGGAGCTGCTGGCAAAGCTCTCTGGAGAGGAGAGCTCGTCTCCTGTGGTCCTTTAGCGGAACAGCAGCCTTTGCTCCTGGGGAAAGCAGGAGGCAGCTTCCCTTTGGGAATTAGTTGCCAAATTATTCATCTTTAGCAAGGAAAAGCTGCTCAGAGGTTTGTAAAAGCCACTTCCCAGAACTCTCCTTCCAACAGGAAGGTGACGAGGACATTTATGGTGAAGTGCGGGACGAGGCGTCCGATGATGACATGGAGGGAGACGAGGCCGTTGTCCGCTGCACCCTCTCGGCCAATGTGAGTCCCTGAGGA
The DNA here is from genome assembly GCF_004027225.2 of Strigops habroptila. NCBI lineage: Eukaryota > Metazoa > Chordata > Aves > Psittaciformes > Psittacidae > Strigops > Strigops habroptila. The sequence continues at coordinate 513,046 of NC_044297.2, read as the reverse complement.
ACACAGGAAACATGGTTTGGAGTTGTCTGGAGCAGGGTCAGGGATGTGATTGGGAGCCTTGAAGCTGAGCTCTGATCCAGCTCTGGGGCAGCAGCACCAGAGGGACGTGGAGCTGCTGGAGCGAGGCCAGAGGAGGCCCCGGAGCTGCTGCGAGGGCTGGAGCAGCTCTGCTCTGGAGCCAGGCTGAGAGAGCTGGGCTGGGGCAGCCTGGAGAAGAGAAGGCTCCTGAAGGGGAGACCTTAGAGCAGCTCCAGTGCCTAAAGGGGCTCCAGGAAACCTGGAGAGGGGCTTTGGACAAGGGATGGAGGGACAGGCCAAGGGGAATGGCTTTAACCTGCCAGAGGGGAGATTGAGATGAGCTCTGAGGCAGAAGCTCTTCCCTGTGAGGGTGCTGAGGCGCTGGCACAGGGTGCCCAGAGAAGCTGTGGCTGCCCCATCCCTGGCAGTGTTCAAGGCCAGGTTGGACACAGGGGCTTGGAGCAACCTGCTCTAGTGGAAGGTGTCCCTGCCCGGGGCAGGGGCTGGAACTGGATGAGCTTTAAGCTCCCTTCCAACCCAAACCATTCCAGGATTCATGGCTCTGGCAGCTGCACAGTTGCATCTACTGGTTCTCTGCTCCTCACCCCAGGCAGGGAACGGCCCCAAACGCTCCCCCACAGCACAGGGTCCATGCTCCTGCTTCCCTCATGCTGGAAAATAACGTTTTTGTGGCATTTCCTTAAGCTGGTGGCATCGGGGGAGCTGATGAGCTCCAAGAAGAAGGATCTGCACCCGCGAGACATCGACGCCTTCTGGCTCCAGCGGCAGCTGAGCCGCTTCTATGATGATGCCATCGTTTCCCAGAAGAAGGCAGATGAAGTCCTGGAGATCCTGAAGGTCAGTGGCCCCCTGATCCCCATGTTTGTGGTGGTCTTGGAATACTGCTCTGCCTGGAAGCAGGATTTGGCCCCCACAACTCGTTACCTATGTTCTTTCAAAGGAAATGCAATGTGGATGTGCTGTGTTTGCACAGATGAGTGCTGGGCTGGGTTGGGACTAGTCTTCATTCCCAGAAATCTCCTTCCAAGGGGAAGGCATTGGGGTTTTGTCAGTGTTTACTGGGAGATCATCATAGCTTGGATCCATTTCCCTGCTAATTGTGGTGCTGCTGCTGATGTGAGCTGGGAGAAGGGGGAGCTGGAGAGGACGGGAATGCTACCTGCGGTTGGATTGGGCACCTCGTGGGGTGTGGAGCTGCTGTTGAGCCCCCCGAGCCCAGTTCCTTGGGAAGCAGGGTTCTGGTTGTGTGGGGGGCACAGAGCTCATGGTTGTTCCTCCTTCCTCCTCCTCCCAGACCACGAGTGATGACCGGGAATGTGAGAACCAGCTCGTGCTGCTCCTGGGCTTCAACACCTTCGACTTCATCAAGGTCCTGCGGCAGCACCGCATGATGAGTGAGTGGCTTTAACCTTGTTGCTCTGCTGCTGTTGAGGTGATTCCAGCACAACCTGAGGCTTTTAAACTGCCCTCGGTGGTGCTTTATGAACTTTGGGCCTTGTTCTTTGCTCCCTCCTTTTGGTTCAACCATTAACTCCACCAACCTTTTCCATCCCTTTATTTCCCTCCTTCAGTCCTCTACTGCACTTTGCTGGCCAGCGCCCAAAGCGAAGCAGAGAAAGAAAGGATAATGGGGAAGATGGAAGCAGATCCTGAGCTGTCCAAGTTCTTGTATCAGCTGCACGAGACAGAGAAGGAGGATCTCATCCGGGTAAGGCCAGAGGGAGCCTCGGGAAGCACGAGAGGAGGGATTGTGGAGCTTGATGCCATCGCAGGGTTGGGGTTTGTTTGCTGCGTGTGAGTGAGGAGCCCCTGACTCAGCTGGAACCTCAGCCCCGTAGGAAACGTTGCTTGGGTGACGCTGGGGCTCAGCTGAGGGGGTGATGTGTGTAACACTCGTTGGGTTTGAGTCACCCAGACGTGTGCTTTCCCAGGAAAATGCCAATAGCTGCAGGTTTCATGTGTTCGTGCTGCTGGTGACTGCCTGGTACCAGCACTGCCTCACCCTGGGTCTCCTGGAGGTGAGGCTCACCATAACAAAAGTGCAGGGTCCTGCCCCGGCACAAACACAGGATGGGGGAGACTGGATGGAGCAGCCCTGAGGAGAAGGACTTGGGGGTGTTGGGTGAGGAGAAGCTCAACGTGATCCAGGACATCCAGCTCTGGGGCAGCAGCACCAGAGGGATGTGGAGCTGCTGGAGCGAGGCCAGAGGAGGCCCCGGAGCTGCTGCGAGGGCTGGAGCAGCTCTGCTCTGGAGCCAGGCTGAGAGAGCTGGGCTGGGGCAGCCTGGAGAAGAGAAGGCTCCTGAAGGGGAGACCTTAGAGCAGCTCCAGTGCCTAAAGGGGCTCCAGGAAACCTGGAGAGGGGCTTTGGACAAGGGCCTGTAGGGACAGGCCAAGGGGAATGGCTTTAACCTGCCAGAGGGGAGACTGAGATGAGCTCTGAGGCAGAAGCTCTTCCCTGTGAGGGTGCTGAGGCGCTGGCACAGGGTGCCCAGAGAAGCAACCTCATCTGCTCATCTTCCATTCATCAGCTCTCCTGGAAGGGCAAGTTTATGCTGTGGCCTTGGGGACACTGGTTTCTGGTGCCAAAACTGATGAGTTTTGGCCAGGGGAATGCCCGTGCTTGAAGGGAGCAGTGACACTGTGGTTGTGTGAGGCCGTGGAGGAGGCTCAGCTGCTCCTCCCCAGGGCTGACTTCTCCTCTGCTCACGCAGGAGGAACGCTCTCGCCGGGAGCGTGTCCGTCAGTCCCGCATGGACACTGACCTGGAGACCATGGATTTGGACCAAGGAGGAGAGGTAAAACCCTTGGAAGTCCCCAAGGATCATCCTCAGGAAGTGCCAGAAGAGCACTTGAAGTGACGTGGGCAGGGAGGGACCAAGAACAAGCCCGTGATGTGCTAAAGAGGCGCCTGCCCCTTGGCTGCAGTTGTTTTTCCCTTGGTCCCGGGGTGAAGGTGGCAGGATGGACTCTTCTCTGATCCTTGTCCCTTTCCAGGCACTGGCTCCGCGGCAGGTGCTGGACCTGGAGGATCTGGTGTTTGCCCAAGGGAGTCACTTCATGGCCAACAAGAGGTGCCAGCTCCCCGACGGCTCCTTCCGCCGCCAGCGCAAGGGCTACGAGGAGGTGCATGTGCCCGCCCTGAAGCCAAAGCCCTTTGGCTCCGAAGAGGTGGGTGACCTGCTCGTTCCCCTGCGGTAGCATGAGATGTGTTGGGTGATGAGGTGGCTGATGTTGAGGTTCAACAAGGCAAAGGGTCAGGTCCTGCACTTGGGCCACCACAACCCCCTGCAATGCTCCGGGCTTGGGGAAACTGCTCATGGAAAAGGAGCTGCGGGTGCTGATTGATGCAGCTGAACATGAGCAGCTTGTGCCCAGGCAGCCAAGAAGCCACCAGCATCCTGGCCTGGCTCAGCACCAGTGTGGCAGCAGGGCCAGGGCAGTGACTGTCCCCCTGTGCTGGGCACTGGTGAGGCTGCACCTTGAATCCTGTGTCAGTTCTGGGCCCCTCACTGCAAGAGAGACATTGAGGTGCTGGAGCGGGGCCAGAGAAGGGCACCAGAGCTGGTGCAGGGCCTGGAGCACAAGTGTGATGGGGAACGGCTGAGGGACCTGGGGGGGTTTAGTCTGGAGAAGAGAAGGCTCCTGAAGGGGAGACCTTAGAGCAGCTCCAGTGCCTAAAGGGGCTCCAGGAAACCTGGAGAGGGGCTTTGGACAAGGGCCTGTAGGGACAGGCCAAGGGGAATGGCTTTAACCTGCCAGAGGGGAGATTGAGATGAGCTCTGAGGCAGAAGCTGTTCCCTGTGAGGGTGCTGAGGCGCTGGCACAGGGTGCCCAGAGGAGCTGTGGCTGCCCCATCCCTGGCAGTGTTCAAGGCCAGGTTGGACACAGGGGCTTGGAGCAACCTGCTCTAGTGGAAGGTGTCCCTGCCCGTGGCAGGGGTTGGAGCTGGAGGAGCTTTAAGGTCCCTTCAACCCAAACCAGGCTGGGATCCAGAGACAATGTGACCCTGCTGTTCCCAGGTGTCTCCAAGCTGTCTCCTGTTCCCTACCGCCTGCAAGGTGCTGCAACGAAGGTGTTGAGCTCCATGTTTTCCCTTTCCAGCAACTGGTGTCTGTGGAGAAGCTGCCCAAGTACGCCCAGGCCGGCTTCGAGGGCTTTAAAACCCTCAACCGGATCCAGAGCAAGCTCTACCGCGCCGCGCTGGAGTCGGATGAGAACCTGCTGCTGTGCGCTCCCACGGTACGGATCCGGCACGACGGGATCCCAAAGGATGAGCCATTGGGGTGGGAAGTGCCTGCTGTGGGTCATCCTTCACCTGGGGCAAGGAGGGTTTGATGGGTCTGGCTCTGGTTGTGTTCCAGGGGGCTGGAAAGACGAACGTGGCGCTGATGTGCATGCTGCGGGAGATCGGGAAGCACATCAACATCGACGGGACCATCAACGTGGATGACTTCAAGATCATCTACATCGCACCCATGAGGTCCTTGGTGCAGGAGATGGTGGGCAGCTTTGGGAAGGTAAGGAGAGGGTTGGACATGGGCAGCTTTGGGAAGGTAAGGAGAGGGTTGGACATGGGCAGCTTTGGGAAGGAAAGAAGAGGGTTGGACATGGGCAGCTTTGGGAAGGAAAGGAGAGGGTTGGACATGGGCAGCTTTGGGAAGGAAAGGAGAGGGTTGGACATGGGCAGCTTTGGGAAGGAAAGAAGAGGGTTGGACATGGGCAGCTTTGGGAAGGTAAGGAGAGGGTTGGACATGGGCAGCTTTGGGAAGGAAAGAAGAGGGTTGGACATGGGCAGCTTTGGGAAGGAAAGGAGAGGGTTGGACATGGGCAGCTTTGGGAAGGAAAGGAGAGGGTTGGTCTTACCCTGCTTGAGCTGGAGACTGGGGAGGATCAGCTCAATTGTGGTGGCTTCTCACTTTGTGCTTCCAGAAGGAGCTAAGCTCTGACAGGAGCTTGTTGGGAGAGGATGAGTTTGGGCTGGTTTTAGTCTCTGGTGCAGCCTGTGCTCACCAGGCTCTGTGTGGTTGTCCATATGGGCTCTGGATGTCAGCATGGGCTGTGAAACCAATGGGGTTCTTCCAGTGCTTCACTGGGATGAGGGTGAAGCTGTTTGGGAGCATCCCGGGGCTCCACCGCCCCAGGGAACACGTTGATCCAACATAACATCCTTCCCCCTAGCGCCTGGCCACCTACGGCATCAACGTGGCCGAGCTGACGGGGGACCACCAGCTCTGCAAGGAGGAAATCAGCGCCACCCAGATCATCGTCTGCACCCCGGAGAAGTGGGACATCATCACCCGCAAGGGAGGCGAGCGCACCTACACCCAGCTCGTGCGACTGGTCATCCTGGTGAGCGGCGCCGGCACGGCCCCGGCACAGACAGGGGGCTGAGGGTGGGCAGTGTGAGGGTCTTACCGTTCCCAACCACGCGTTAGGGGTTAAAGATGTCCCTGGTGCTTGGTTGTGGAGAGACTTGGGCTTTGAAGCGTAGAATCATTGAATCAAGCAGGTTGGAAGAGACCTTTAAGATCATCAAGTCCAGTCTTCACCCCAGGGCTGCCAAGGCCACCACTAAACCTTATAACTCGCTACAGCTACCTGAAAGGAGGTTGTGGTGAGCTGGGGCTGGTCTCTGCTCCCAAGGAGCAAGGGATGGGACAAGAGGGAACAGCCTCAAGCTGCACCAGGGCAGGTTTAGATGGAGCTGAGGAACAATTCCTTCCCCAGAGGGTGCTCAGGCATTGGAACAGGCTGCCCAGGGCAGGGCTGGAGTCACCGTCCCTGCAAGTGTTCACACCCCGTGTAGCCGAGGCCTCAGTGCCATGGGGCCGTGGTGGCCTTGGCACTGCTGGGGAACGGTTGGACTTGATGAGCCTAAAGGTCTTTTGAACCTTGTTGATTCCATGATTTTAACCCGTGAGCTGTGGGTTGAGCCTCCACACAAGCAGGTCCATTACGAAACTAACCCCCGAATGGGTTAAATGGGGCTGGTTTGAGCGGGGCTAACGCTGCTCCTCATCTTCAGGATGAGATTCACCTCCTGCACGACGACCGAGGACCCGTCCTGGAGTCGCTGGTGGCCAGAGCCATCCGCAACATCGAGATGACCCAGGAGGACGTGCGGCTGGTTGGGTTGAGTGCCACCCTGCCCAACTACGAGGACGTGGCAACCTTCCTGCGGGTGGACCCGGCCAAAGGCTTGTTCTATTTCGATAACAGGTACAGTGCAAAGCTGGGAGAGAGCTTTATGGAGCGCGGGGAATGTCCTGCCTCCTGTGGCAGGCAGCTGTCGGGTGGCTCCAGGGTCTCACCAGACCTTCAGCCTTCTCTCACCATGCATTTGGCTCTTGTATGTGCTGGTAAATGCGTGGTTAGGACCAGAGCAGTTAAATCCAGCCTCAAAGTGTGTGCTGGTGTTCCTGTATGGTTGTACTTGCAAAAAGACGCTTTGGAGAAGGCAGATCATGGAATCATGGAATGGTTTGGGTTGGAAAGGACCCTAGGATCATCCACTTCCAACCCCCTGCCATGGGCAGGGACACCTTCCACTAGAGCAGGTTGCTCCAAGCCCCTGTGTCCAACCTGGCCTTGAACACTGCCAGGGATGGGGCAGCCACAGCTTCTCTGGGCACCCTGTGCCAGCGCCTCAGCACCCTCACAGGGAAGAGCTTCTGCCTTATCTCCAACCTGAACTTCCCCTGTTTCAGTTTGAACCCATCACCCCTTGTCCTATCGCTCCAGTCCCTGATGAAGGTCCCTCTCCAGCATCCCTGTAGCCCCCTTCAGACCCTGGAAGCTGCTCTGAGGTCTCCACGCAGCTTCTCTTCTCCAGGCTGCACAGCCCCAATGTTCTCAGCCTGGCTCCATACGGGAGCTGCTCCAGCCCCTGCTCATCCTCGTGGCCTCCTCTGGCCTCGCTCCAACAGCTCCATGTCCTTATGTTGGGGACACCAGCCCTGCACACGGTGCTGCAGGGGGGGTCTCCCCAGAGCGCAGCAGAGGGGCAGGATCCCCTCCCTGACCTGCTGCTCACGCTCTGGGGGTGCAGCCCAGCACACGGGGGGGTTCTGGGCTCAAGCACACACTGAAGCCGGGTCATGTTCAGTTTCCCAGCAGAGATGAGCTCTGCTGTACCTGTGTGCTGCAGGAGCTGTTGGAAGGAAGCCTGAAATAGGGTTATGGTCATTCCCAAAACACCATTTTTGCTTCCTGAGTGTGTGCAAAGCAAATGGATTCCAGGAAACGGGTGTACATGTTACCGTTCCCTCCTGTTTAACTGGGCAGAACTGGAAGCATCATCTCTCCGAGTAAATCGAGGCCCAGAGGGAGCAAATTGAACTTGGTAGCACAAAATACAGGATGTCTTTTAGCAGAACCTTTGTATCAGGGTTCCTTCATCCTTCTGCTCTTGTATGGACTTGTTCTTTCTTCCTTACAGCTTCCGGCCCGTGCCCCTGGAGCAGACCTACGTGGGCATCACAGAGAAGAAAGCGATCAAACGCTTCCAGATCATGAACGAGATTGTCTATGAGAAGATCATGGAGCACGCGGGAAAGAACCAGGTCTGATACTTGTTGTTTAGTGTGAGCATCATGGAGCTCAACAAGGCCAAGGGCAAGGTCCTGCCCCTGGGTCGAAGCAATTCCAAGCACAAACACAGGCTGGGGCACTGATGGAGCAGCCTGGAGAAGAGAAGGCTCCTGAAGGGGAGACCTTAGAGCAGCTCCAGTGCCTAAAGGGGCTCCAGGAAACCTGGAGAGGGGCTTTGGACAAGGGATGTAGGGACAGGCCAAGGGGAAGGGCTTGAACCTGCCAGAGGGGAGACTGAGATGAGCTCTGAGGCAGAAGCTCTTCCCTGTGAGGGTGCTGAGGCGCTGGCACAGGGTGCCCAGAGAAGCTGTGGCTGCCCCATCCCTGGCAGTGTTCAAGGCCAGGTTGGACACAGGGGCTTGGAGCAACCTGCTCTAGTGGAAGGTGTCCCTGCCCGTGGCAGGGGTTGGAGCTGGAGGAGCTTTAAGGTCCCTTCACACCCAAACCAGTGTGGGATTGTTCCTGACACACTTAATCTTGAGTCCTGTCTGTTGCTGGTGAGGCTCTTCCAAGCTGCTGTCACTGCAGAAGTGCTGCAGGGGAGAAGAGGGTGGGTTTGGGTGGCTGATGGTAGCCAAGAGAGGAAGGAACATGGGTTTTCTCCCTGTGCCAGGTGTCTGATTAAGGAATGCCCTGTCCTTTTTAGCATGAGGGAGCTTTTGTGGTGATACCCCACACCACCAGGAGCTCTGTGCATGGTTCACAGGGCACATGGACTAGTTCTAGATCTCTTCCCCCCCTGAACCCCAGGAGCAGGTTGGCTCAAGCATCTTTGCCAGCTGCTGCTCTAGTGATTCCCATCTCAGCAATGGAACCGTCTGCTTGTTTGACAGGTCCTGGTGTTCGTTCACTCCAGGAAGGAGACCGGGAAGACCGCCCGGGCCATCAGGGACATGTGTCTGGAGAAAGATACCCTGGGCCTCTTCCTGAGGGAGGGCTCAGCCTCCACCGAGGTGCTGAGGACCGAAGCTGAGCAGTGCAAGGTAACCACCCTCCTCCAGACACAAAGATGCTGCCGCTTTGGGGCAGTTTCACAGCTTTTCCTTTAGGATATACACTCCCTCCTGTTGCTTCTCCACCCTCGAGCTGGTTGTGTTTCTGCTGCAGAACCTGGAGCTGAAGGATCTCCTTCCTTACGGCTTTGCCATTCACCACGCGGGGATGACGCGCGTGGACCGCACGCTGGTGGAGGATCTCTTTGCTGACAAGCACATCCAGGTGAGCAGGAGTTGCACCTTTGGTTGGCATTTGCCAAGGAAAACACTTGAGCCATGTTTTCCAATAGTCCTTTGGGCAAAGTCAAGAGGATCCAGCCCCCATCCCGCTCCTCTGGAGCCGGAGCCTGATGAGGACAGGTTTGATTGCACATAAAGCATAGGAGCTACCAGCACGTGGCCAGGAGTGGAGAGGGCAAGAACATCTCCCTGGCCCTTGCTGAGTGTTTAAAGCCAGAGGCCTGTCCCAGAGCAGGCTGTCTCCTCTGCAGCTGGGAAAACAACTGCTTTGGGAAGCAGTGTCCTGGCTGCCTGATCAATGGATGGCAAAGGATTTTCGGAGGGTCACGCAGTGAGCTGGGCAAAGCTCTTGCTGCTTGCCTGACCTTCCTCTGCTGAGCTGTTGGGACAGTCACAACCTTTGTCTCTTTTGTGCGTGTCTCTAATGTCAGGACCAGCATTTTAGATCCCTTTTTCCCCCAGGAAGAGGTTTCTCCCTGGCTTTGATGGGTGTTTTGCTCCTGCAGGTGCTGGTCTCCACAGCCACGCTGGCCTGGGGTGTGAACCTCCCTGCTCACACTGTCATCATCAAGGGGACGCAGGTCTACAGCCCTGAGAAGGGGCGCTGGACCGAGCTGGGGGCGCTGGACATCCTGCAGGTGAAGTTCTGGTCGCAGAGGGGCTGCCAGGACCCGGGGCAGGGTTTGGCTTTTCCCACTGAGGCACATCCGAGCTCTGCTGTTGTGTTTTCTCAGTGTAGTTACTCCCTGTTCCCTGCTGTCAGCCTGTCTCTGCTGCTCTGGGATCAGCCAAGTGAGGGCAGAGGAGAAGCAGATCACTAGAAGAGGACAAATGATTCCTCTCCCAGTATCTTGCCCAGACACATGTGGGATAATTCTGTATCCCTGAGAAAATTGGGGTGTGGAGAAGAGAAGCTGCGTGGAAACCTCAGAGCAGCTTCCTGGGTCTGAAGGGGGCTACAAGGATGCTGGAGAGGGACCTTCATCAGGGACTATAGGGATAAGACAAGGTGTGATGGGTTAGAACTGAAACAGGGCAGATTTAGGTTGTGCATAAGGCAGAAGTTGATCCCTGTGAGGGTGCTGAGGTGCTGGCACAGACTTTTCCCAGAGAAGCTGTGGCTGCCCCATCCCTGGCAGTGTTCAAGGCCAGGTTGGACACAGGGGCTTGGAGCAACCTGCTCTAGTGGAAGGTGTCCCTGCCCGTGGCAGGGGGTTGGAGCTGGATGAGCTTTGAGCTCCCTTCAACCCAAACCAGGCTGGGGTTCTGTATGTCTCCTGGCAGCTGGAATTAGCAGCAGACTGGGCAGGCTGGCAGTGAAGCCCCAGGACACAGCAGTGAGGAGAAATCACAAGGTAAAAGCTTTGTTGTTTTGCTGACTTCCCCTTCTCATTTCAGATGCTGGGCCGTGCTGGGAGGCCTCAGTACGATACCAAAGGAGAGGGGATCCTCATCACCTCCCACGGTGAGCTGCAGTATTACCTGTCCCTGCTCAACCAGCAGCTCCCCATTGAGAGCCAGATGGTGTCGAAGCTCCCAGACATGCTGAATGCAGAGACTGTGCTCGGCAACGTCCAGAACGCGAAGGTCAGTGGGAGTCTTTGCTTTCCCCATGGATGTGTGCTCCTTGTTGTGCACCTGGGAATTGCAGGGGTAGGAGGATGAGCAGCCTTAGGGAAAGGTGCTGTCATTGTGTGGGAGCAAAGGAACCTGCAGCCTTTGGTGCCTGGGGAGCAAATCTTGAAGAGACCTGAAAAGACAACAAGGTGAATTGCCAGCCTGGGAGGGGTAGATGCTTCTGTAATTCCAAGCAGATGGAGTTCTCCACATGGGGACACTGGGGAAAAGTCTGCATGAGGGACGTGGAGCTGCTGGAGCGAGGCCAGAGGAGGCCCCGGAGCTGCTGCGAGGGCTGGAGCAGCTCTGCTCTGGAGCCAGGCTGAGAGAGCTGGGCTGGGGCAGCCTGGAGAAGAGAAGGCTCCTGAAGGGGAGACCTTAGAGCAGCTCCAGTGCCTAAAGGGGCTCCAGGAAACCTGGAGAGGGGCTTTGGACAAGGGCCTGTAGGGACAGGCCAAGGGGAATGGCTTTAACCTGCCAGAGGGGAGACTGAGATGAGCTCTGAGGCAGAAGCTCTTCCCTGTGAGGGTGCTGAGGCGCTGGCACAGGGTGCCCAGAGAAGCTGTGGCTGCCCCATCCCTGGCAGTGTTCAAGGCCAGGTTGGACACAGGGGCTTGGAGCAACCTGCTCTAGTGGAAGGTGTCCCTGCCCGTGGCAGGGGTTGGAGCTGGAGGAGCTTTGAGCTCCCTTCAACCCAAACCAGGCTGGGGTTCCATGATTTTTTGAATTCCTTGAATTTTTTGAATGATTTTTTGAATTCCTTGATCTCTCCCTGGTGCTGCACACGAGGTGTGTTAGGGCACTGCTGGGCTTCCAAGCTCTGCTTTAATCCAAGCCCAGGATTTGGCTGGGCTCAGCCTCCTGTGTCCTGCAGCAGTGCTGGGAGCACTGGGATCCAAGCCAGAGCGTTGTCTCTGCGTGCAGAGGTGCCTCAGCTCTTGGGGCACGCCGTTGTTCCCTCAGGATGCAGTGAATTGGCTGGGATACACCTACCTGTACATCCGCATGCTGCGCTCCCCCACGCTCTATGGCATCTCCCACGAGGACCTGAAGGGGGATCCGCTGCTGGACCAGCGCCGCCTGGACCTGGTGCACACGGCAGCCCTCATGCTGGACAAGAACAACCTGGTCAAGTACGACAAGAAGACGGGGAACTTCCAGGTGAGACACGAGCTGGGAGAGGTGCTGTGATGGGAACATCTCCTGGCTGAGAGGAACGGGGCAAGAGCCATCCCACTGGTTAAATGTGCATCCCAGGGAACGCTGCATCACTCGGACCTGGGCACGTCCATGGTTCCTGGGAGCTGTTTGCCAGCACAGAGAGGTGCTGGTGTAAAACCCAAGCCTCAGAGTCACTGCTCTGTGTTTGCTGCTGTATCTTAAGCATAAACTCCTTGTTGTGGGCTGCACCCCCAGAGCATGAGTAGCAGCTCAGGGAGGGGATCCTGCCCCTCTGCTGCGCTCTGGGGAGCCCCCCCTGCAGCCCTGATCCAGCTCTGGGGCAGCAGCACCAGAGGGACGTGGAGCTGCTGGAGCGAGGCCAGAGGAGGCCACGGAGCTGCTGCGAGGGCTGGAGCAGCTCTGCTCTGGAGCCAGGCTGAGAGAGCTGGGCTGGGGCAGCCTGGAGAAGAGAAGGCTCCTGAAGGGGACACCTTAGAGCAGCTCCAGTGCCTAAAGGGGCTCCAGGAAACCTGGAGAGGGGCTTTGAGCAAGGGATGGAGGGACAGGCCAAGGGGAATGGCTTTAACCTGCCAGAGGGGAGACTGAGATGAGCTCTTAGGAAGGTCTTACCCTCGTCCCTCTTCATCTCCCGTCCGTGCCATCAGCAGTCGGTGTCCTGCTGCTGCCTCACTGTGGCTGTTGTCCTCTGGCAGGTGACAGAGCTGGGCCGCATCGCCAGCCACTACTACATCACCAACGAGACGATGCAAACCTACAACCAGCTCCTGAAGCCCACCCTCAGTGAAATCGAGCTGTTTCGGGTCTTCTCGCTGTCCTCCGAGTTCAGGAACATCACCGTGAGGGAGGTATGGAGCCAGGCAGCCCTGATGCTGCAGGGGAAGGTGCAGAGCGTGCCCCGTGAGGGACCGTTCTCATCCCTCCCACCTTGGTTCCTTGCAGGAGGAGAAGCTCGAGCTTCAGAAGCTGCTGGAGCGAGTTCCCATCCCGGTGAAGGAGAGCATAGAGGAGCCCAGTGCCAAGGTGAGCCCTGCCTCCACCTCAAGGGGACTTCTCAGAGATGCTGCAGATGCTTCTTGGCTCTGGCTGAGCACATTGTCCTGCAGCGTGGGAGCACTGGTCCCTGTTGATCGCGACTGTCCCACCATGCATCAGAGCCCCCCAGGATCAGGCACTGGTGCAGTGGGCACTGAGAACCTCTCATCTCCTTTCCCAGATCAACGTGCTCCTGCAGGCCTTCATCTCCCAGCTGAAGCTGGAAGGATTTGCTCTCATGGCAGACATGGTGTATGTGACCCAGGTGAGTGAGGAAACGTCCTGGGGCCTGTTTCCATTTAGGTGTGTGCAGTCCAGCCCTGCCTCAGACAACTAGTTACACCTCAGAGGTGTCTGTGGTCATAAATGGCTTTGGAAGTAGCCAGAGCTGTGAGTGGTGAGGTCTCAGCACTACCAGGGTGGAAATTACATCTTCATTGGAGTCTCCAGTCTGTAATCATAATAATTCAGCTCTAGAGGAGCACAGTGGAGCCTTACAGATCTCCCCCAAGGCTGGGAATCATGTAATTGCTCCTCCTGTGGGAGTTTGGGATGAAGGACCTTTAAGTACGATTCAATTCATAAGGGGGACTTATAAGAAAGATGGGGAAAGACTTTGGACAAGGGCCTGTAGGGACAGGACAAGGGGAATGGCTTTAACCTGCCAGAGGGGAGATTGAGATGGAGCTTGGAGCAACCTGCTCTAGGGGAAGGTGTCCCTGCCCGTGGCAGGGGTTGGAGCTGGTTCCTTCCAACCCAAACTGTTCTGTTATCATGTAGTTGGGTGGCAAATGGGCAGAGAGGGATGAGCTGCCCCGTGCATGGGCCCAGCTCTGACGCTGCTGTGCCCGCAGTCTGCTGGGCGGCTCATGAGGGCCATCTTCGAGATCGTCCTGAACCGCGGCTGGGCCCAGCTCACCGACAAGACCCTCAACCTCTGCAAGATGATAGACAAACGCATGTGAGTGAGACCTCGGAGGTGGTTGGTGGTTGGAAGCTGGAGGAGGTTCCTCGCTGGGGCCTGCCTTGGGAAGGAGGGTGCTTGTGCCCTGTGGGGTGTGAAGGAGCTGCTGTGTGTGCCCCAGGGCTGGGTTTGGCAGCGTGGGGAACCTGCTCTGAAGGCTTCATCCGTGTCTCTTGGCCGCGGTGCTGTGCAGGTGGCAGTCCATGTGTCCTCTGCGCCAGTTCAAGAAGCTGCCCGAGGAAGTGGTGAAGAAAATCGAGAAGAAGAATTTCCCCTTCGAGCGGCTCTATGACCTGAACCATAACGAAATAGGTACAGAGACAGGGCAGGGAGAGGTGGCCTCGTGCCTCTGGCCTCCTCTGCTGGGTTTTGACCCAGACACTGGGGGCCTCGTTCCTGGTGAGGGTCTTGGTACAGCCTGAGGAGGGCAGAAGGTTTGCTCTGGTGCCTTCCAGCCTCTTGGATTGCTGGTTTGGGATGTTGGTCACCCTGTTGTCCGTGTGTCCTGATGGCAGCACCTTCCTCTTCACAGGGGAACTGATCCGAATGCCCAAGATGGGCAAAACCATCCACAAATACGTTCATCTGTTCCCAAAGCTGGAGCTCTCAGTCCACTTGCAGCCCATTACCCGCTCCACGCTCAAAGTAGAGCTCACCATAGCTCCCGACTTCCAGTGGGATGAAAAGGTGAGCTGGGTAAATACCATGCTGGGAAAGAGGGCACTTGTGGGGCCACCCCTGGCCCTCTCAGTGCCTTGGTCTTGGGGGGTTTCTTCACTTCATGTGAGGAACTTCTGGAGCAAACGGTGTATCCCTTGTACCTTCTCCGTCTGTGAAGGGCTTGGATGCAGGGATGGAGCCAACTGAAGCTGCCCTGTCCATGTTTCTCTGCCTGGGCTTAGCCAGGGTGGGGAATTCACTGTGGGAGGGCTGGTGTCCAGCTCCTGGAGGTCTGGAAGGGGGGAAACAAGCCTCTGCTGTGTAGGTAACGGCTGCCCTTGCTCAGGTACATGGTTCATCCGAAGCTTTCTGGATCCTGGTGGAGGACGTGGACAGTGAAGTGATCCTGCACCACGAGTACTTCCTGCTGAAAGCCAAGTACGCGCAGGACGAGCATCTCGTCACCTTCTTCGTGCCCGTGTTCGAGCCGCTGCCCCCGCAGTACTTCATCCGGGTGGTGTCCGACCGCTGGCTCTGTGAGTACCTGCTGCAGCAGCACCCCCGGGGCACACAGAGGCCCTGCCTGGGGGCTGAGGGGTGGTGCAGCACCTCCTAGGGGGGTAAAGACTGCTGACAGCCAAGTGAGGGCAGGGCTGGGGATCCTGCCCCTCTGCTGCGCTGTGGGGAGCCCCCCCTGCAGCCCTGACCCAGCGCTGGGGCAGCAGCACCAGAGGGACGTGGAGCTGCTGGAGCGAGGCCAGAGGAGGCCCCGGAGCTGCTGCGAGGGCTGGAGCAGCTCTGCTCTGGAGCCAGGCTGAGAGAGCTGGGCTGGGGCAGCCTGGAGAAGAGAAGGCTCCTGAAGGGGAGACCTTAGAGCAGCTCCAGGGCCTAAAGGGGCTCCAGGAAACCTGGAGAGGGGCTTTGGACAAGGGCCTGTAGGGACAGGCCAAGGGGAATGGCTTTAACCTGCCAGAGGGGAGACTGAGATGAGCTCTGAGGCAGAAGCTCTTCCCTGTGAGGGTGCTGAGGCGCTGGCACAGGGTGCCCAGAGAAGCTGTGGCTGCCCCATCCCTGGCAGTGTTCAAGGCCAGGTTGGACACAGGGGCTTGGAGCAACCTGCTCTAGTGGAAGGTGTCCCTGCCCGGGGCAGGGGGTTGGGACTGGATGAGCTTTAAGGTCCCTCCAACCCAAACCAGGCTGGGATTCTCTGCTGATTCCATGATGAAACCACTGCAGTGCTGTCAGAGGTGACGGTGCTTTTCCATGTCTGACAGCCTGTGAGACCCAGCTGCCTGTTTCCTTCCGGCACCTCATCCTCCCTGAGAAGTATCCTCCTCCCACCGAGCTGCTGGACCTGCAGCCTCTGCCCGTGTCGGCTCTGCGGAACAGCGCCTTCGAGAGCCTCTACCAGGACAAGTTCCCTTTCTTCAACCCCATCCAGACCCAGGGTGGGTATTGCCCCTGCTCCCCTCCTCGAGGCTGCACCTCAGCCACCCCTGGCCCCCTCAGTGCCTCGATCTTGGGGGGTTTCTTCACTTCATGTGAGGAACTTCTGTAGCACACGGTGTATCCCCTGTACCAACCTTCTCCCTCTGTGAAGGGCTTGGATGTAGGGATGGAGCCAGCTGAAGCTGCCCTGTCCATGTTTCTCTGCCTGGGCTTAGCCAGGGTGGGGAATTCACACTTAGGAGCTACTCTGACAGCCTAGAGCCTGTTCAGCTCAGTGGGTCCAGAGCTAAACTCTTACCAGCCCTTCCTGTAGCTCCTCCTTGCGCAGGCCGGGTCCAGGCTGGGTTTTCCCTGCCTGTTTCCTGAGCTTTGATAGAAATCCATGAGGCTTGTGCTCAGCTGCTCCCTTTGTGTTGTCTGCCCGTCCCCAGTGTTCAACACGGTCTATAACAGCGATGACAACGTGTTTGTGGGCGCTCCCACGGGGAGCGGGAAGACCATTTGTGCTGAATTTGCCATCCTGAGGATGCTGCTCCAGAACTCGGAGGGACGCTGCGTGTACATCACTCCCATGGAGGCTCTGGCAGAGCAGGTGAGTCTGGTGGCCCACATTCCCTTCCTCATCCCCTCTTGCCCTTTCCTCATCCCTTCTTTGCTGTCACATCCCTTGGGATGACTCCAGACTCTAGTGGTGGCCTCTCCAAAGGAGCAGAGGCAGCATCCAGCTGCCACCCTGCTGCTGTTGGCATGTCCCTGTGTGTGTCTCCAGGGATTTGGGAGGATTTATTCTACCACCACCAATCCCTCCCCTCTCTTGGCAGGTCTTCTTGGACTGGTACGAGAAGTTCCAGGAGCGGCTCAATAAGAAGGTGGTTTTGCTGACGGGGGAGACCAGCACGGACCTGAAGCTGCTGGGCAAAGGGAACATCATCATCAGCACCCCTGAGAAGTGGGACATCCTCTCCCGACGCTGGAAGCAGCGCAAGAACGTCCAGAACGTCAACCTCTTCATCGTGGATGAAGTGCACCTCATTGGGGGTGAAAACGGGGTGAGTCTGCGAGGGGAGGAGGCCACCACTCCTTGGAGTGATGCTCCTCATGGTGTGGGGCTCGGCAGCAGAGCTGCTGTGGGGTGGATGGTTGCTCACTCCTATTACCTGGTGTGAGGTCAGCTTTTCCAGCTGAGTTTCCCTAAGGGAGGTAAAGGAGGGCTGGATCCTTCGGGAAGCTCAGCCCTGGGGTGTCTCCATGGGTGAGAAGTGTCCAGAGCTCATCCAGACGAGGTGACCACCGTGTGGAGAGCTCAGCGTTCCCCTCCTGCTCCTGCCTCACCCTGCCCTGTCCCTCCTGCAGCCGGTGCTGGAGGTCATCTGCTCCCGCATGCGCTACATCTCGTCCCAAATCGAGCGGCCCATCCGCATCGTGGCCCTCAGCTCCTCCCTCTCCAACGCCAAGGACGTGGCCCACTGGCTGGGCTGCAGCGCCACCTCCACCTTCAACTTCCACCCCAACGTGCGCCCCGTGCCCCTCGAGCTGCACATTCAGGTAGGCTTTGGGTGAGCTCTTCTCCTTCCCCTCGTGCCGGGTGAGCACCCGGCGTCACTGCCTTGCTCCTCTCCTGCAGGGCTTCAACATCAGCCACACGCAGACCCGCCTGCTCTCCATGGCCAAGCCTGTCTACCACGCCATCATGAAGCACTCGCCCAAGAAGCCCGTCATCGTCTTCGTCCCGTCGCGCAAGCAGACGCGGCTCACGGCCATCAACATCCTCACCACGTGTGCTTCAGACGTCCAGAGGCAAAGGTACCGGTGCTGAGGCCTCCGTCCCTCCTCTGAAGGAGGCAGGGGCACGGTTTGGGGGCTCTTTGCTGGGCTGAGGGACAACTGGTGGTGGGAAGTGGTCTCATAGAGGGCACTGAGGTGGCTGGTGGGACATCGGGGAGGGACGGGCTTGCTGGGCCTGGCAGGGGTGTCTCTACTCCCATCTCTGGCAGGTTCCTGCACTGTGCAGAGAAGGATCTGGTGCCGTACCTGGACAAGCTGAATGACAACACTCTGAAGGAGACGCTGGTGAACGGGGTGGGCTACCTGCATGAGGGGCTCACAGCCATGGAGCGGCGTGTGGTGGAGCAGCTCTTCAGCTCCGGTGAGTGGGCTGGGATGGGGACACCCCACATCTGACATCAATGAGCCCACAGCGTGCACTGGAGCCCAGAACCCCCCCGTGTGCTGGGCTGCACCCCCAGAGCAGGAGCAGCAGGTCAGGGAGGGGATCCTGCCCCTCTGCTGCGCTCTGGGAGGGAGATTGAGATGAGCTCTGGGGCAGAAGCTCTTCCCTGTGAGGGTGCTGAGGCGCTGGCACAGGGTGCCCAGAGAAGCTGTGGCTGCCCCATCCCTGGCAGTGTTCAAGGCCAGGTTGGACACAGGGGCTTGGAGCAACCTGCTCTAGTGGAAGGTGTCCCTGCCCGGGGCAGGGGTTGGAGCTGGAGGAGCTTTAAGGTCCCTTCAACCCAAACCATTCCAGGGTTCTTTGCATAAACCCTTTTCCCTCGAGCTCAGTGCCCACAGTCATTGGACTGGAGATAACAACCTGCCCAGGCCTCGTGTCACTCTTCTACCTGCACCTCCCTGTGTGCTGAGACCCATCTGCTCGAGCACAGAACCCCCAGATCTTCCTCCCCCTGGCTCCTGTGACCCACAGCATCGCTCTGCCCATGTCTGACCGCTCTCCCCGTGCTCTTCAGGTGCAGTGCAGGTCATGGTGGCCTCCCGCAGCCTCTGCTGGGGCATGAACATCGCTGCTCACCTCGTCATCATCATGGACACGCAGTACTACAACGGCAAGATCCACGCGTGAGTGTTGCGCTCTGCTGAGCACCAGTGGGATGAGCGCTCATCCCAAAGGGCTCCATCCTTACCCGGGCAGAGGGTGGGAATCGCCGTGGTGGTGGCAGCTTTCCAGGGAGCTGCATGAACCCTCTGTGTGCCCCAGGTACGTGGATTACCCCATCTACGATGTGCTGCAGATGGTGGGACACGCGAACCGCCCGCTGCAGGACGACGAGGGCCGCTGCGTCATCATGTGCCAGGGCTCCAAGAAGGTGGGTGAGGAACAGGGCAGCGTTCCTGGCCTGTGGACATCCATCTCCTGCGTGGGGCAGGGATTGCTCCTCCCAAGCTGATGGATAACCCCTGAGCTCTGCTGCCTGGCAGGTTATTCAGCAATTCCCTCTGCTCCTGCCCCGATGTAGGATTTCTTCAAGAAGTTCCTCTATGAGCCCCTGCCTGTGGAGTCCCACTTGGACCACTGCATGCACGACCACTTCAATGCTGAGATTGTCACCAAGACCATTGAAAACAAGCAGGATGCAGTGGATTATCTCACCTGGACCTTCCTGTACCGCAGGATGACGCAGAACCCGAACTACTACAACCTGCAGGGTGAGCAGAGGGGTCTGCACCGCGGGGTTGTGTCCCACCAGAGCCACCAAAACCAGGCCAAGGGCAGGATCCTGCCCCTGCCTTGGGGAAGCCCCAAACACAAACACAGGCTGAGACCCCCCCATGTGTGCAGCTGGGGGCAGCAGCACCAGAGGGACGTGGAGCTGCTGGAGCGAGGCCAGAGGAGGCCCCGGAGCTGCTGCGAGGGCTGGAGCAGCTCTGCTCTGGAGCCAGGCTGAGAGAGCTGGGCTGGGGCAGCCTGGAGAAGAGAAGGCTCCTGAAGGGGAGACCTCAGAGCAGCTCCAGTGCCTAAAGGGGCTGCAGGAAACCTGGAGAGGGGCTTTGGACAAGGGATGGAGGGACAGGACAAGGGGAATGGCTTTAACCTGCCAGAGGGGAGACTGAGATGAGCTCTGAGGCAGAAGCTCTTCCCTGTGAGGGTGCTGAGGCGCTGGCACAGGGTGCCCAGAGAAGCTGTGGCTGCCCCATCCCTGGCAGTGTTCAAGGCCAGGTTGGACACAGGGGCTTGGAGCAACCTGCTCTAGTGGAAGGTGTCCCTGCCCGTGGCAGGGGGTTGGAACTGGATGAGCTTTAAGGTCCCTTCCACCACAAACCAGGCTGTGATTCCATGATACGGGGTTGGAGGATCCTGGCCTGTGGGCTCTGCTTTCCCGCGAGCAGTTTCTCTCCATCCTGGGCTGTTTCTGAGCCCCATCACAACGCTGCTGCTCCCGCAGGTGTGTCCCACAGGCACCTCTCGGATCATCTCTCGGAGCTGGTGGAACAGACCCTCAGTGACCTGGAGCAGTCCAAGTGCATCAGCATCGAGGACGAGATGGACGTGGCTCCCCTGAACCTGGGGATGATCGCTGCCTACTACTACATCAACTACACCACCATCGGTGAGGGCTCATGAGGGGCAGGTCCCACACACCAGCCCTGTCTGCATCGCTCCCTGGGCCACGGGTGATGGGGAGAAGGTGCCGTGTGTGTGGTTGGGTGCCTAAAACCGTGTCCTTCAGCATGAAGCTTGCCCTGAAGGCACCTCTTACACCATGGGGTGTGATGCTGGCTGCTTTTCCCTCACCCCTCCACCTCTCTGGCTTCCCCAGAGCTCTTCAGCATGTCCCTCAACGCCAAGACCAAGGTGCGAGGGCTCATTGAGATCATCTCCAACGCTGCTGAGTACGAGAACATCCCCATCAGGCACCACGAGGACAACTTGCTGCGGCAGGTCAGTGGCAGCACCTCGGACCTGGGGCTGAGGGAGGGAACCTGACCCCGTTCTCCACTGATGGGTTTGTCCTTTCTCCCTGTAGCTGGCCCAAAAGGTTCCCCACAAACTGCCCAACCCCAAATTCAACGATCCCCACGTGAAGACCAACCTGCTGCTGCAGGCTCACTTGTCGCGCATGCAGCTGAGCGCCGAGCTGCAGTCGGACACCGAGGAGATCCTCAGCAAGGTACAACAGGGATCCCACCTCGCCCGTGTCACCCCGTCGTGGCGTGTCCCCACCTCCTGACCTGTCCCCATCCCTCGTTTCCAGGCGATCCGGCTGATCCAGGCCTGCGTGGACGTGTTGTCCAGCAATGGGTGGCTGAGCCCCGCGCTGGCCGCCATGGAGCTGGCGCAGATGGTGACCCAGGCCATGTGGTCCAAGGATTCCTACCTCAAGCAGCTGCCCCACTTCACCTCCGAGCACATCAAGCGCTGCACGGACAAGGTGAAGCTTAAGGAGAACCCCCGTGGTCCTCCCTTTGCTCCGGGGGGAGCTCAGGGCTGAAACCTCGCTCCCTGCAGGGTGTGGAGAGCGTGTTTGACATCATGGAGATGGAGGACGAGGACCGCAACGCGCTGCTGCAGCTCTCGGACGTCCAGATCGCCGACGTCGCCCGCTTCTGCAACCGCTACCCCAACATCGAGCTCTCCTACGAGGTGGTGGAGAAGGAGAGCATCCGGAGGTGAGGCCGGGCTGTGGGGAGGCCCCACGGGGCTGTGCGGGTGCTGGGGGACACCCTGACCACGGGTCTTGGGTCTCTCCGTGCAGTGGGGGGCCTGTGGTGGTGCTGGTGCAGCTGGAGCGTGAGGAGGAGGTCACCGGGCCCGTCATCGCTCCCCTGTTCCCACAGGTACGTGCTGAACCCCCAATTCCGGTGATCTGGGGGGGGCCAGAAGTGATGGGGGGTGTCCCCGCTGTCCACATCCCCATTAACTCTCTGTGCCCCCCTCAGAAACGCGAGGAGGGCTGGTGGGTGGTGATCGGCGACTCCAAATCCAACAGCCTCATCTCCATCAAGCGCTTGACACTGCAGCAGAAAGCCAAGGTGAGGGGGACAGGGCTTGGGGGCAGCCAGCACCCACAGACCCACGCTTTGGGGGTGCTGGGTCTCCCCATCACCACCCCAACACCGCCTCTTCTCGCTGTGTAGGTGAAGTTGGATTTCGTGGCTCCGGCCACAGGGACCCACAACTACACGTTGTATTTCATGAGCGACGCCTACATGGGCTGCGACCAGGAGTACAAGTTCAGTGTGGACGTGAAGGAGGCCGAGAGCGAGAGCGACTCTGACTGATGTGGGGCGAGGAGCCCCCCAAGTTGTTCCCCCCACCCCGTAGCAGCACGTGTGTCACCCCCCCTGTGGCTTCCCTGTGTTTTCCTCAGGATCGTTTCATTTTTTATGGAGTTGATGCTTTGTACAGTGGGTTTGTAGCCTGGAATAAACCTTGAGCCCCACCTCGTCCTCTGTGCTGGGTCTGGGGTGGGAAAAGGGGAGGAGGGAACAGGCACGACCCCGAAGCTGCCCCCAGCTCTGTGCCTTCAGCGTTGGGTTGAAACGAGCTCATTACAGGACTGATTAAGGCAGAGCCTGGATAGGAGCTGCACTTCAGCAGCGGTGCCACCACATCCACCCTGTGCCACTCACCCATGGGATGGGTGCCAGCATGGAAAGGAAGAGCTGGAGGCTTTGGCCAGGGGACATGGGTTGGACACACTGAGAGGTGCCCAGTGCCAACCCCATGGAGCTCAAAAAGACCAAGGCAAGGTCCTGCCCCTGGATCAGGGCAGTCCCAGGCACAGCTACAGGTTGGGCAGAGAAGTGATTCAGAGCAGCCTGAGGAGAAGGACTTGGGGCTGTTGGGTGAGAAGCTCCCCATGACCCGGCTTCAGTGTGTGCTTGAGCCCAGAACCCCCCCGTGTGCTGGGCTGCACCCCCAGAGCGTGAGCAGCAGCTCAGGGAGGGGATCCTGCCCCTCTGCTGCGCTCTGGGAGACCCCCCCTGCAGCACCGTGTGCAGGGCTGGTGTCCCCAACATAAGGACATGGAGCTGCTGGAACAAGTCCAGAGGAGGCCACAAGGATGATCAGGGGCTGGAGCAGCTCCTGTATGGAGCCAGGCTGAGAACATTGGGGCTGTTCAGCTGGAGAAGAGAAGCTGCGTGG
Organism: Strigops habroptila; assembly: GCF_004027225.2. NCBI lineage: Eukaryota > Metazoa > Chordata > Aves > Psittaciformes > Psittacidae > Strigops > Strigops habroptila. The sequence continues at coordinate 490,392 of NC_044297.2, read as the reverse complement.
AGACCTCAGAGCAGCTTCCAGTGTCTGAAGGGGGCTACAAGGATGCTGGAGAGGGACCTTCATCAGGGACTGGAGCGATAGGACAAGGGGTGATGGGTTCAAACTGAAACAGGGGAAGTTCAGGTTGGATCTAAGGCAGAAGTTGTTCCCTGTGAGGGTGCTGAGGCGCTGGCACAGGGTGCCCAGAGAAGCTGTGGCTGCCCCATCCCTGGCAGTGTTCAAGGCCAGGTTGGACACAGGGGCTTGGAGCAACCTGCTCTAGTGGAAGGTGTCCCTGCCCGCGGCAGGGGATTGGAGCTGGATGAGCTTTAAGCTCCCTTCCAACACAAACCATTCCCGGATTCCATAATTTATTGAGCATGGGGCAGACCCAGATCCCAGCCCCAGCACAGTCCAAGCAGGGGCCGGGCTCCTCAGCAGCTCTCGGGGCGCTGGTACCTCCAGAAGGCGATGTCCCCGTCGTCGCCGCAGGACGCCAGCAGCCCGGGCTCCGTGGGGCTCCAGGCCACGCAGTTGACGTCCTGCGCGTGGGCCCGCGGCACGTGCGCGGCCAGGCTGAAGCTCGGCTCCTGCGCGGCGCCGCTCGGGCTCTCCTCGAACACGCGGATGGCGTCGTCGCCGCAGGCCGTGGCCAGCGCCCCGGTGAGGTGGCACCTGCCGGGGACAGGGATGGTGTCACCGCGCTGCCGGGACAGGGATGGGGCTGGGGCTCCCGCAGCAGCAGCACTCACCACGCCACGTCGTAGATGGTCCTCGTGTGGTACCCGGAGAGGTTGCAGACGCACTTCCACGTGGGCTCCGTGCCGCTGCAGGCCACCCCTGGGATGCAAGAGCACAACCTCAGCTCCCTTCCTGCTCCTTTCCCCTCCCTGCCCACTCTATAGCCCTTTTCTTCCCACTCTTTCCCTTCCCTGCCCACCCTATTCCCTCCTTGCCTACTCTGTATCCCTTCCTTCCTGCTCTTTTCCTTCCCTGCCCACTCTGTTCCCTCCCTGCCTGCTCTTTTCCTTCCCTGCCCGTTCTTTTGCTTCCCTGCCTTCTCTGTTCCCTCCCTGCCTGCTCTTTATCCCTTCCCTGCTTGCTTTCCTTTCCTGCTTGCTCTTTTCCTTCCTCTTCCCAGCCCATCCCACTCTTCTCCCCCCCCACCTTCTCTTTTCCATCCCTGCCCACTCTTTATCCCTCCCTTCCCACTCTTTTCCCCGTTCTTTTCCCCTCCCTGCCTGCTCTTTATCCTTCCCTGCCCCTTCTTTCCTTTTCCACTTGCTCTTGCCCTTCTCTCTTTCCTTCCCCTGCCCTTCTCTTCCTCTTCCCTCCCTGCCTTCTCTTTTCCCTTCCCTTCTCTCTCTGCTCCTCCTTTCCATTCCCTGCCCTTTCCTTTCTCCCTCTGCTCCTCCTTCCCTTCCCGCTCTGCTCCCCAGCAGCTCACAGCACCTGGGGGCGGTGCCGGTGCTCACCGTGCTGGTTGCCGGGCTGGTACCGCTGCCACACGCGCACGGTGCGGTCGTCGCTGCAGGACGCCAGGCGCTCGCCGCTGCGGTCGAAGGCCACGCTCCACACGGTGGATTGGTGCCCCTCCAGCGTGGCGCAGCACACCCAGTCATCCTCCTCCTCCCGGTACAGCTTCACCGTGTCGTCGTAGCTGGCCGAGGCCAGGAGCTGGGCGAGGGAAGGGCGTGAGGTCACATCCCTCCCTGCTCCTCTTTGAGGACCATGGAATCAACTGGAAAAGTCCTTCAAGATCATCAAGTCCAACCGTTCTCCAGCAATGCCAAGGCCACCACTGCCCCATGGCACTGAGGCCTTGGCTACACGGGGTGTGAACACTTGCAGGGATGGTGACTCCAGCCCTGCCCTGGGCAGCCTGTTCCAATGCCTGAGCACCCTCTGGGGAAGGAATTGTTCCTCAGCTCCATCTAAACCTCCCCTGGGGCAGCTTGAGGCCGTTTCCTCTTGTCCCATCCCTTGTTCCTTGGGAGCAGAGACCAGCCCCCTCCTGGCTCCATCCTCCTGTCAGGCAGTTGGAGAGAGCGAGAAGGTCCCCCCTGAGCCTTCTCTTCTCCAGACTAAACCCCCCAGGTCCCTCAGCCGTTCCCCATCACACTTGTGCTCCAGGTCCTGCACCAGCTCTGGTGCCCTTCTCTGGCCTCGCTCCAGCACCTCAATGTCTCTCTTGCAGTGAGGGGCCCAGAACTGACACAGGATTCGAGGTGCAGCCTCACCAGTGCCCAGCCCAGGGGGACAGTCACTGCCCTGACCCTGCTGCCACACTGGTGCTGAGCCAGGCCAGGATGCTGGTGGCTTCTTGGTTGCCTGGGCACAAGCTGCTCATGTTCAGCTCCATCAATCAGCACCCGCAGCTCCTTTTCCATGAGCTGTTTCCCCAAGCCTGGAGCGTTGCAGGGGGTTGTTGTGGCCCAAATGCAGGACCCGGCACTTTGCCTTGTTGAACCTCATCCCACTGGCCACAGCCCATGGATCCAGCCTGCCCAGATCCCTCTGCAGAGCTTCCCACCCTCCAGCACATCAACACTCCCGCCCAACTTGATGTTGTCTGCAAACCCACTGTGAGTGCCCTCGATCCCCTCATCCAGATCATCAATGAAGACATTAAACAACATTAAACAATATTAAACAACACTGGCCCTGACACTGAGCCCTGAGGGACACCACTAGCGACCAGTCACCAACCAGACGTGACACCATTCACCACCACTCTCTGGGCTCTGCCATCCAGCCACTTTCCAACCCAGTTTTCTTCCCCTCCCTGCCCGTTCCTTCCCTCCATTCCTGCTCTTTCCCTTTGTCAGGAGCCAACGGGAGGCTGGTGGGGCCAAACAAGCCTAAGGTGCTGCTCTCCAGGCCCATTCCCAGCACTGGGATAGGGTCTGGGTTGGGAACGGGGCGGGAATGGGGGTGTCCCAGCTCGTACCTCCTGGTTTGGGTGCCACACCACGTGCTTGACGTCCTGCGTGTGGGAGTTGAGGACGCTGACGCACTCGTACTCCTCCTCCTCATCCACTGCAGAGAGGAGGCTGGTGCAGTGACACAACCCGGGGCTGGGGGCCCCCCGTTGTGCCTCCCCAGCCCCCATGGGAGCTCCTCACCCCCCAGCTCTCCCCTCACCTTCCCAGACCCAGACGCTCTTGTCGCGGCTGCAGGTGGCCAGGAGCGTGCCCGAGGGAGCCCAGGCCACTGACTTCACCTCGTTCTCGTGCCCCTCCAGCGTCGTGATGCACTGTGGGGGCACAGGAGAGGGGAAGAGAAGGGGTTGGAGGGCACAAGGAGGTGCTGGGGGGGGACAGGGTAGGGTTAGGGGGCACAGGGGTGGGTATTGGGGGATATGGGGTGGAATTGGAGGGTTTGGGGGGTTATTGGGGGACATGGGTTGGAGGACACGAAACGATGTTGGGGTCACAGGGCATGGCTAAGGGACATAGGGAGGGCGTTGGGGGGGCAAGGGCAGGGTTGGGAAGCACAGAGAGGGCTATTGGGGGGCAAAGGGGGGGGCTGTGGGGCATGGAGGGTGTTAGGGGGCACAGGGCAGGGATGGGGGAGCAGAGAAGGGGTGTTGGGGGGCCCAAGGGGGGATGTTGCAGGGCACGGGGTGGAGATTGGGGGGCTCAGGGGGTCGTTGGTGGGCACAGGATGAGGTTGGGGGGACCCTGGGCATGGCTGAGGGGGCAATGGGGGGGGTGTCTCACCTCGAAGCCATCCTCTTGCTTCTTCCAGATGCAGGTGGTGGCGTCGAAGCTGGCGGAGGCCAGGTAGTTGCCGCAGGGGGACCAGGCGACCCTGCGCACCGTGCGCTGGTGCCCCTCGCCCAGCACCGCCCGGCACGACCACACCGGCCCTGCGGGCACCGGGCATCACAGCGCGGCCACAGCCCCCGACCGCTGGACACGCCCCCTTCTCTTAGCCCCGCCCACTCCCCCTCTGGCTCCGCCCCTAATCACAGCTCCCCTCTCTGGCCACGCCCCCTCCGCAGCCCAGCCACCGTTCACATCTGGCCACGCCCCCTCACATAGCCCCGCCTATTTCCTATTTAGCCACGCCCCCTCCGCGACCGTAGGCCCCGCCCCTCACGAGGCACGGTAGCCCCGCCCGCATTCCCCGCCCCCTAAGCAAAGCCCCTCCCATATTCCCATCTGGCTCCGCCCCATTCCCACGGCCCCACCCTCGCGCCCCGCCCACTAACCATAGCTCCGCCCTCATTTTCCCCGGCCACGCCCCCTCGCCACAGCCCCGTCCCTGGCCCCGCCCTCTCCCGTTAAGCCCCGCCCCTTCCCCAAGCCCCGCCCCTCTCACACCCCACACCCCCCCCGCCCGCCCGGCCGCACCTTCCCTGCCCCAGAGGCGGACGAGCCGGTCTCCGCCGCAGGACGCCAGCAGCGCCCCGCCGGGGCTCCAGGCCAGGAACCAGCACCGGGATTCAGGGTGCGCGGGCACCCGGCACAGCAGCTCCAGCGCCTCCTTCATCGCGGCGCTCCGGATCTAGCGTCAGCGCGCCGGAACCGGAACGCCCGCAGAGGCGGAAGCGGGGTTGAGGCGGAGCCGCGGCCGGTAGAAGCCGGGTGCGGAGCCGATGTACACCCCGGGCGGGCCGGGGCTGCCCGGCGGGCGGCGGCGCCGGGGCGGGGCGGGCGGCGGGCTGCCCAAGCAGCCGGAGCGCAGCCTGGCCTCGGCGCTGCCCGGCGCGCTGTCCATCACGGCGCTGTGCACGGCGCTGGCCGAGCCCGCCTGGCTCCGCATCCACGGCGGGACCTGCGCCCGGCAGGAGCTCGGCGTCGCCGATGTCCTGGGATACGTTGACCCCGAGTTGCTCCGAGGTGAGGCCGGGCCGGGAGCGCGTCCCCTCCGTGGTAGCCCCGCGCTCCCCGGCACCCCGCTGAGGCTTCACCCCCTGCCCGAGCCGCTCCGGTGCCGGCTGAGCCCGTCGGGAAGGAGAGAAGCGCAAATACATTGATCCCAGCGTGAGCTATGGGGTGACCGAGTCATGGAACCGTGGAATGGTTTGTGCTGGAAGGGAGCTTAAAGCTCCTCCAGCTCCAACCCCTGCCACGGGCAGGGACACCTTCCACTAGAGCAGGTTGCTCCAAGCCCCTGTGTCCAACCTGGCCTTGAACACTGCCAGGGATGGGGCAGCCACAGCTTCTCTGGGCACCCTGTGCCAGCGCCTCAGCACCCTCACAGGGAAGAGCTTCTGCCTCAGAGCTCATCTCAATCTCCCCTCTGGCAGGTTAAAGCCGTTCCCCTTTGCCCTGTCCCTACAGGCCCTGGTCCAAAGCCCCTCTCCAGGTTTCCTGGAGCCCCTTTAGGCACTGGAAGCTGCTCTGAGGTCTCCACGCAGCTTCTCTTCTCCAGCTGAACAGCCCCAATGTTCTCAGCCTGGCTCCATACGGGAGCTGCTCCAGCCCCTGCTCATCCTCGTGGCCTCCTCTGGCCTCGCTCCAGCAGCTCCATGTCCTTATGTTGGGGACACCAGCCCTGCACACGGTGCTGCAGGGGGGGTCTCCCCAGAGCGCAGCAGAGGGGCAGGATCCCCTCCCTGAGCTGCTGCTCACGCTCTGGGGGTGCAGCCCAGCACACGGGGGGGTTCTGGGCTCAAGCACACACTGAAGCCGGGCCATGGGGAGCTTCTCCGCAGGCTGCTCCATCCAGTCTTCCTCAGTTTGTGTTTGTGGTTGGGATTGCCCTGACCCAGGGCCATGATCCCACCTCTCCAGCCTGTCCAGCTCCCTTTGGATCCCATCCCTTCCCTCCCACATGTCACTGCACCACACAATCCTCTGTCCATTGAGATATTTAGGTGGAAAAGCAGAGTTCTGTGGTGGTCAGCACCTGCCTCTTCTCCCTGCCCTCGCAGATTACTGCATGAACCCACAGACGGTCCTGCTGCTCCGGGTCATCGCCGCCTTCTGCTTCCTGGGAATCATCTGCAGCCTCTCCGCTTTCCTCCTGGATGTCTTCGGGCCCAAGCACCCGGCACTGAAGATTACCCGGCGCTATGCTTTCGCTCACATCCTCACAGGTAAATCCCTGCAGGAACACCCCGTGTTGGGGTTTCCATCACAGACCCTTAAAAGGATGGAAAAAAGTCCCCAAAGGGTGTTTTCCATCCCTTGGGTTGTTGCTGTGGTTCCCGTCCTACCCACAGTGCTTCCCCTGCACTGGGTTTCCCCTTCCATGGTGAAAATTGGAGTTAAATCTAGGTGGGAACGGTCAAGGATGAACATTAAGTGTCTCCTGGTGGGTCTTGTTCCTTAAAGAAATGATCTAGAACCTCTCTGAGGAGAAAGGTTATATATTTCTGACTCGTGAGGTCGAAGGAGCTTTAATATCCCTTATCCCTGGTGGAATTCCCAGCTGAGACCTGGGCAGCTCAGGGAAAGGCCGAGCATCACCCTGCCCTCACCATGGAGCGATGATTCATCCCTGCTGCCCCTATTAGCTCCCAAAAACCCGCTTTCCAAACGTTTCAGCTCTGCTTTGCGTAGCTCAGCGGGTTCCATCTCACCCTGTGCTCCTCCACTGCGTTTTTCCCCCTGTCCTGATGGATTTGGGCCATACACTGCCCCGTTTCACCGCAAGCTCTGCCCAAACCTCTGGGCTCAGCCACATCCACCATGAAACCACGTCCCTGCTTGGTGCTCGCTCAGGGTGTCTCCTCTCCCTCCCGCAGTCCTCCAGTGCGCCACCGTCATCGGGTTCTGCTACTGGGCCTCGGAGCTGATCCTGGCGCAGCAGCAGCAGCACAAGAAGTACCACGGCTCCCAGGTCTACGTCACCTTCGCCGTCAGCTTCTACCTGGTGGCGGGCGCCGGCGGCGCCTCCATCCTCGCCACGGCCGCCAACCTGCTGCGCCACTACCCCACCGAGGAGGAGGAGCAGGCGCTGGAGCTGCTCTCCGAGATGGAGGAGAACGAACCGTACCCAGCCGAGTACGAGGTGATCAACCAATTCCAACCGCCGCCGGCCTACACCCCCTGATCCCGGCTCTGCTTCCTGCCCCCCCCAGAACTCCACATCCCCACACACCCCCCCCGCCGTCGCTCTTCCCACCCGGAGGAAGGAACTTGTCGGCTCAGCCCGTCCGTGTTTTCCTCCCATCTCTTCTACGAACTCCACAATGTGATTTTTAACCCTGTTGGCTGAAATAACGGCGGTGTCATCCCCGGCGCGGCTCCTTCCCGGTGTTTTGTCCCGTTGGAGCTCTCCTGCGGCGGGAAGGAGGGAATCATGCAGCCTGCTGAGCTCAGTCCCACCTCCACCGAGGCATCCCATCGCCCGGTGTCTGTATTTATAGCGGTTTGTAGGGACTTCTAGCCCGGCACAGCGGGAGGGAGCCCGACCCGCTCCCCCCGTCACCGCCGCTCCCTGGTTTGCACTTTAGTTCAGGCTCCGGGCGGGATGGGGACGGATTCGGGACCAACATACGGGACCTGTCACCCCCATAATGTCCCAGAAGCTCTTTGTCCCCCGGGAGCAGGTTTGGGGGCAGCTCTTTGTCCCCCCATCGAGCCGATCTGGGGGGTTTTAACCAAGATTTGGGCACAGCGCCGGCTCCCGGCTGGAAAACCGGCCTCTGCCCGTGGTTTTATGCAAGATCTCGATCTCCACGCCAGCCAAACTCCTGCTTTTTGCCCCTACTTTCATTCCTCTCGGTGTTTTCATGTCCTGCTCTTCGCTGATGATCCCGGTTCCCTCCACAAACACTGAGAAATGCTGGACCTTGAGTGAACGCCTTCCTGGGAGCGCCAGAGAGCCGAGGGAAAACCGACCCGGCACCTCCAGACCTGGAGGAGGTTGCTGGAGGGATGAAGCAGGATTTTGGGGCTGTTCAAAGCAATTCAAACAGCGAAAGACCCCACAGGGACACATCAACCTGAGCACCGCAGCGCTGGAATCTTCAAGGCTGGATCCACGGAGGGCGCAGGGGTTTAGGGAAGGAGTTTTAAGACTGGAATGTCGCTCCATGTAGGTTCCCATCCATCCCTCTCATGCTTTTATTCCCTATTTTCTTGCTGTTTTGCCCAGCTCGTCCCTTTTACCCCACTCCCTGCACCCGCAGCAGCTATGCAAGAGCTTCGGCCGCGCTCCGGGGCTCCGGCTGTGGCATGAAACCAGAAAACTCGGCTCTGGGAAGCGCTGCCCGTGCCTGGAGTGGCTCCGAGGAGGGAAATCAGCCTCTTCAAACCCTCAACGGGAGGTTTCCAGCCTCTGCCTGGAAAAGTTTGGGATTCCCAGCGGTGACTGAGCTGCAGAAGGGGCCTCGAGTGTCCCCATCTGGGCACAAGCACTCGGGGTTCCTGCACAAACCCCCCAGCGCGGGGCCGGGGCATCACTTCCTACCGGGAACAAGGTGGGAGCTGGGGATGGGGCTCCCCCAGCCCCACTCGGGGGGAATAAAGGGGGTGCAAGAGCTGCGTGGAGCTTGGCTTTGTGTTGGGGAAAGGTGGGGGGGGGTGTGGTTGTGCTGCCCCCCCCAGTAACCTGCCCTCCATAACCCCACATTCATAGAATCCCAGCCTGGTTTGGGTTGAAGGGACCTTAAAGTTCCTCCAGCCCCAACCCCTGCCACGGGCAGGGACACCTTCCACTAGAGCAGGTTGCTCCAAGCCCCTGTGTCCAACCTGGCCTTGAACACTGCCAGGGATGGGGCAGCCACAGCTTCTCGGGGCACCTCAGGGTCTGAATGTTCACACTCTGGGAGCTGGTTTGTGGGTCCCTGGAAAGTGCTGCCCAGGGAGGCTTTGCACAGATGGATTTTTAGGTGAGTAACTGAGGATATCCATGTTGGTGGCACTGTTCCAGAGGGCACCCTGTGGGGAACGTGCCCAGCTGTTTGTTTCTGTCGTAACACACTAGGTTTAGGAGCAGGGTCTGGATATTCGCACGTAGGGAGCTGGTTTATGAGCATCCAAGAGCGCTGCCCTGCGGAGGTTTACGTGGCTCAGCAGGGGTGGATTGCCATGTTGGTGGCACTGTTGCAGAGGGCACCGTGTGTAGGTGATGCCCAGCACCACCTTTCTGTCCTGGCACCTTAGGTTTAACATCAGGATGTGGACATCCACACTGTGGGATCTGGTTTGTGGGTCAACAGAGAGTGCTGTCCAGGGAGGCTTCACACAGGTGGAGTTTTAGGTGGGTAAGTAACTGAGGATATCCGTGTTGGAGGCACTGTTCCAGAGGGCACCCCGTGTGGGACATGCCCAGCACCAGCTTGCTTTCCTGGATCTTCAGCTGTGGGAGCAGGGTCCGGACATTTGCACTCTGTGAGCCATGCTCCAGAACACACGAGAGCGGGCACCAGAGATGAAGTACACAGATGGAGTTGAGTTTTAGTTCCAAAACTGAAGAGCGAGAGCAATGCTGGTGGGGCTGTTGCAGAGCTCTGTGTGTGTCGGTGATGCCCAGCACCAGCTTTCTGTCCTGGCTCTTTGGATGTGGGAGCAGGGGCCGGATATTTGTGATCTGCATTGTGTACTCCAGGACACACAAGAGCACTCAACGCAAGCGCCGTACACAAATGGGGCGTTAGGTTGCTGTTGTGTTTTAAGCTAGGGTGGGTGAGCTGCCTGGTTGATGGCACCGTACCGGAGGTGTTCAGGTGTAAGGGGTAACCAGCAGCAGCTTTCTGTTCTGGCACCTTGGGATTAAGAGCAGGGGCTGGATGGTTGCGCTCTGGGAGCTGTGCTCCAGGACACCCGGCCGTGTTTTATGGAGCAGTAGCACAGAGGTAGAGTTTTATGTGGCCAAATGTGGACAGATTGCCCTGTTGGTGGAACTGTTCAAGAGATCCCCATGTGTAAGGGATGGACGACAACTACCAACACCTGAAGAAAGACCCCTGGTTCCACCTTCTTGTCACTGCTCTACTTTGCTTCTCTTAGTAATAAATATTTCAGCTAATGATCTAATACAGAACAAAAGTAGTAAAAAGTAACCTCAAAACTCTGTGTTCAGTGAAAAAAATATTCAGTGCTCGAGAATAAAAACAATAGAACGTACCTATAAACAACCTTAGGAAACCTAAACACCTCCTATAAATATAATACCTTAGAAAAGAAAACCTTATAGAGATACTTATTAATACATACACTGGTAAACCTTACCTTGTCCTGAAGCTCTTCACTCAGCTGGTTCCATCTCAGTAACCATCAGAAACTAACAGCACCAAATACCATCAGGCTCAAAAGCTACAACAGGCAAACAGCAGAGAATTAACCCTAGCGAAGACTAAGAGCTGAATGTTTCCATAGGGAAACACTGTGCCTTATATACCCCAGGCATCACCACAACCCCTCCCTCAATGCCCTGGGGCAGGGGTTGGGGCGAAGCACCAGCTGGGATAGAAGAGGCAGGATGAGCAAAAGTCTGTTCTCTTTTCTGTCTGGTGTCTGTAGCACAGAAAGGGTTATAGAGAGAAAATGACTCTTTGATAAGGCAAAACCAACAGCATCTTCCCTAGGACTGTATATGTGCTCTACACTTGTATTGGCTCGTCGGGCTTAGGAGCAGGGGCTGGATGTTTGCGCTCTGTGAGCTCTGCTCCAGGGCACCCAGCTGTGTTTTATGGAGTAGCAGCACAGAGGTAAGAGTTTTAGGTGGCAGAGCATGGATGGATTGCCATGTTGGTGGCGCTGTTGCGGAGGGCACCATGTGTAGGTGATGCCCAGCACCCGCTTTCGGTCCTGTCCTCAGCACCCTCACAGGGAAGAGCTTCTGCCTTATCTCCAGCCCGAACTTCCCCTGTTTCAGTTTGAACCCATCACCCCTTGTCCCATCGCTCCAGTCCCTGATGAAGGTCCCTCTCCAGCATCCTTGTAGCCCCCTTCAGACCCTGGAAGCTGCTCTGAGGTCTCCATGCAGCTTCTCTTCTCCAGGCTGAACAGCCCCAATGTTCTCAGCCTGGCTCCATACGGGAGCTGCTCCAGCCCCTGAGCATCCTCGTGGCCTCCTCTGGGTTCGCTCCAACAGCTCCATGTCCTTATGTTGGGGACACCAGCCCTGCACACGGTGCTGCAGGGGGGGTCACAAGAGCAGAGGGGCAGGATCCCCTCCCTCAACCTGCATCACTCCCCATAACCCCCCTGCCCACACCCAGTGGTCCCCCATAATCCCCATTGCCCCTCATAACCCTTCACTGCCCCCATAATCCCACATTGCCCATCATATAACCCTGCTGCCCGCACTCATTGCCCCCCATAGCCCCCCACAACCCCTGTGTCTGTACCCATTGCTCCCCATAAGCACCCATGGGATGGATTTTCAATGTTCTGGTGTTCCTGGGACTGATCCCGCCGGATTCCGGCCCGACGGGGGCTTATATCACACACACACACACACACACGCCCCGGGATCCCATTTCACTTCCCACCTTCAGGAACCCCACTGGCGGTTGTCCCTGTGGCAGCGTTAATGGGGTGTCCCCCCCCACCACCCCCGTTTTATCCTCCTCTTAGGGACCGACCCCAAATATTCCATATAAATATGAATTCCCAACTTAAAGACGTTGGATCATGAGAAGGGGTTGGGGGGGGTCCCACCATTGGCTTGGGGGGGGGGGGCGAGAAGAGCCCCCCGGGGTGCGGGGGCTGTTTGGGGGGCTCATGGCCCTGCAATGTCCCCATCCCCCGTGGCCAGTGCTGGGGGGTGGCACTGGGGGGTCCCTGCAGGCTGGGGGGGCAATGGCTGGTTTCCCCCCCCAGACGGGGTGTCACTCTATGGGTGCCACAGACAATGTCACTATTGTCACCCCCAGGCCCCCAACCGTCCCCCCCCATGTCTGTGTGTCCCCCTCGAGTCATTTAAGGACACGGGGGGGCCACGGTGGCCATAAAACCTTTATTGCAGCACCGAGAGGGGAAGGGGGGGGCGCTGGGGGGGGCTGTGACCCCCGGCCCGTTTCGGGGGGGTCTCCCTGAGTTTCCCACGTTGCTCCCCCCCGCCAAGTGCTGGTGGTGCCCGAGGGCAGCTCGTACCGGTCCCACCCTCCCCGTGCCCCCCCCCTCGGTCCCGCGTCGGGTCCCCCCGTGCCCCCCCCGCTCACAGCCGCTCCCGCAGCCGTTGGGGCACGAAGCTCCGCAGCGTTCGCCGCTCGGACTCGTTCCTGCGGACGCGGGCGGGGGGGGGCGCGGCGGCGCCGGGGCCCAGCGAGGGGCTGGAGCGCGCCCTGCTCAGCGCGGGGGGGTCCCGGGGGGCCGCCCCCGGCCCCGCCTCCGCCTCCCAGCGCGGCAGGTCCCGGCCGCCGCCGCGGAGCCACGTCTCCAGCACCCGCACGTAGGTCTCGTAGCGCCGGCGCTGCCGGGGGGGCACGGGGTGAGCGCGGGGCCGGGGACACCGCGACGGGGGCACCACGGGCACAAATGGGGTCACCATGGCCACAATGGTGTCACCGTGGGCCCGTGTCACCAGGGCCCTGTGTCGTTATGGGCATAACAGTGTCTCCAGGGGCCACAAGGGTGTCCCCATGGGGCTCTGTCACCATGGGCCATACTGGTGCCACTATGGGTCTGCTGTCACCACGGCACATAACAGAGTCCCCATGGGCCCGGTGTCCCCATGGCCCCGGTATCCCCTGGGCCCAGCATCCCCCAGAGCAGCATCTCTGCCACGGTGAGGACAAGGCTGGAGAAGAGCCACCCCCACGGGGACGTCCCCAGCTCCGTGGTGTCCCCCTGCCCCAGAGCAGCCCCTCTCCATGGGGAGGACCCGGCTGCCCCGCGCCCCCCCGCACCTCGTGCAGCAGCAGCTCCGTGTCCCGGCGGTGCTGCCGCGGGTCGGGGCCGGGGCCGAGGCGCTGCCGCTGCCGCAGCTCCTGCTCCACCCGCTCCATCCACGCCGCGTGGCTCCGGCGCTGCTCCTCCTGCGGCGGCGCCGGGTTACGGGGGGGGGGCACCCCCGGGCGGGGCCGCCGCGCCCCGCTTCTCCCGCTCCCCCCCCACCCGCGCCGGGGCTCACCGGGGGGCTGCGGCTGAGCGCCGCGGGCAGCACGGGCCGCGCGGGGCGGCGCTGGGACCCGACGGCGGCGGGGAACGGCGGCGCCGAGAGGAGCGCGGCCGCCAGGTTGAGCCGCGCAATCCAGGACAGCATCTCCCGCGGCGTCCTGCGGCGGGGGGGGGTCACGGCGGGGCCGCCCCCCCCCGGGGCACCCTGGGCCGACCCCCCCCCACCCCCGGCGCTACTCACGGCGCTTGGAAGAGGAAGCGGCGCCCGTCGGCCGTGCGCAGGCGGAACACGTCGGGGCGCTTGGTGTAACCGGCGGCGCGCTCGGCCAGAGCGTGGTGCACCCCCAGCGGCGCCTCGGGGGGGGCCCCCGCCTTGCGCAGGTACAGGAGGGTCCCCTCCAGCACCGCCTCGAAGCGCTTCCAGCCGCGTCTGCCCCACGGCGCTGGGGGGGACGGGGGTGGTTGGACCCGATGATGGGACATTCCCGTTGTGTGTTTCCCCCCCAGTGGACCCCAAATGATGGGACACCCCTACTGTATGTCCCCCTATGATGAGACACCCCCGTTGTGTCTTCCCCCCAATGGACCCCAAATGGACCCCCACTTCTCTGTGTGTTGTGTTGTGTGTCGCCCCCCCGGAGATGGGCACCCCCAAATCTGCCTCTGCAGACCCCAACGGAGCCCAAAATTACCCCCCTGGGCACCAGGAGAGGCTGAGAGACCCCATAGCTGCCCCCTCCAGTGTACCCCAAATCCGGACCCCCCAAAACACCAAGTCTGCCCCAACCCCCCCCAAATCTGCCCCTTGGACCCCCCAAATCCCCCCTCCCGGCTCCCCCCCACTCACTCTTCCTGCCATCAGCCTCGGCCAGCACCTTCCTGGCCAACCAGCCCCGGTGGGTGACGGCCTCGGCCCCCCCCGGCAGCTCCGGCCGGGATTCGCTCTTCCCGGGGCCGGGGGGGGCCGCCTCCTCATTGTCATCCCTACGGGGGGCTCAGCATCACGAGGGGACCCCCATGTCCGTCCCCCCCCGCTCCCCCCATAGCCCCGCACTCACACTGCCCACGGCAGCTTCTGCCGGCGGATGGAGCTGTAGAGAGCCTGGGGGGGAAACGGGGTTCAGGGGGGGCTCAGGGGCTCCAGGGGTGCCCCCCCCCGCACCCCCCCCGCACCTTGAGCTGCTGCCGGGGGAAGTCCTGCCCGTCCATCATCCCGCGCAGGTTGGCCACGAACTGGGCGCTGCTCATGGCGCGGCCGAGGCGCTGCTCAGGGGAGCCGGGCGTGGGGGGGCTGCCCCCCCGCCCCCCGGCAATGGGGGGGGGACACACGGGGGGTGCCCCCCCCGCTCCTCACCTGCCCGTGGAGGTCGGTGTTGAGCAGCATCAGGGCACACGTCAGCGAGTGAACCGCGTCTGCGGGGGGGCAGCGTGGGGGGAGCCCCCCGAGTGAGGACACCCATCCCCATGAACGCCAACGGGTGCCAATGGGGTGCCCATAGCGCTGGGAGGGGTTGGGGGGAACTAAGGAATGGGGGGGGTGGGGCTCTGGGGGAGTCTGGGAGTGTCTGGGGAGTTCAGGAGGTGTCTATGGGTGCTATGGGTGTCTATGGGTGCTATGGGTGGCTATGGGTGCTATGGGTGGCTATGGGTGCTATGGATTTCTATGGGTGTCTATGGGGTGTTATGGGTGCTACGGATTTCTATGGGTGCTATGTGTGCTATGTGTGCTATGAGTGCTATGGGTGTCTGTGGGTGTCTGTGGGTGCTATGGGTGGCTATGGGTGTCTGTGGGTGCTATGGGTGTCTATGGGTGCTATGGGTGTCTGTGGGTGTCTATGGGTGCTATGGGTGTCTGTGGGTGCTATGGGTGTCTGTGGGTGCTACGAGTGTCTATGGGTGTTGTTATGGGTGTCTATGGGTGCTATGGGTGTCTATGGGTGCTATGGGTGTCTGTGGGTGTCTGTGGGTGCTCGGGGCTCACCGGGCGAGGGGAAGGCTCCGGGGTTGCAGCGGTGGAAGCGCCGCGAGAAGTGCCCGAGGACGCGCTCCCGCTCCTGCGTCTCCCCCGACAGCGCCAGCGCCCGCAGGAAGCTCCTGGGGGGCGATGGCAGCGGGACCCGGCACCCGCGGGACCCCCGGGACCCCCAACACCCAAACCTGCCCCCCTGCATCCCCATCACCCCAAATGCACCCCCCCGTATCCCACATCTCTCTCACCCTCCCCTCCTTGAACCCCATCTCTGCCCCCTTTGCCCCCCCAGACCTCCCCATCTCCCCCTTTGGCCCCCCCATCTCTGCCCCCTTTCCCCCCAGACCCCCCTTTGGCATCCCCATTCCCCCCATCTCCTCTTTGCCCCCCAGCCCCCCCATCTCCCCCTTTGGCCCCCCCCATCTCCCCCTTTGCCCCCCCCATCTCGCCTTTGGCCCCCCATCTCCCCTTTGGCCCCCCCGTCGCTACCTGAGCGCCTGGTCCAGCGCCTGCCCCCCGAACTGGAACCACTCCAGGTACTCCTGCGCCACCATCGCGCTGAACCCGTCCCTGGGGGGGGCTGAGCTGGAGGCGGGTCCCGGCCGCGGCCCCCCCGCCCCTCCCCGGCCCCCCCGGCCCCCCCTTACCCGCGGCGCAGGAACGCGGCCACCTCCGACCTGCGGACGCCGTCGAGGCGGAAGAGGCGCGAGGCCACAAGGCGCGCGTGAGCGCGGGACCCCCCCGCGGGGCTCCTGCGGCGGGAGCGCGCGTTGGGGGGGGCGGGGGGGGACATGGGGGGGCGGGTGGAGGGAGCAGAGCGGGGTTGGGGGGGGAATGGGGGGGTTGGGGGGGGATGGGGGGGATGGAGGGGTCGGGGGGGCAGACATGGGGCTGGGGGAGTGTTTGGGGGCAGATGGAGGGAGCAGAGCGGGGTTGGGGGGGGCGGGAAGAGCGGGGGGCGGGTCCCTTAATTCTGCCCCACTGTGGGGATGGGGGGGAAGGGGATGGGGGGAAACGGGGGTTTGGAGGGGTCTGGGGGGGGTCAGATGGACAGAGAGGATGGGGGGGGCTCGGGAGTGGATGGGATTGGGGGGGGGCAGAGCTCGGGGGGGTTTGGGGGTCCCGGGGGGGTCGGGGGAAGCCGGTGCCAGGTCCTCACCCCTGGGTGCTGGCCGGGGGCTCGGCGCCCGTCTCGGGGGGCAGCTCCTGCATGTGGGGGGACGCGGGGGGGGACCCCGGCGCACAGCCATGGCCCGGGATGGGGGGACCCCGCGGTGGGGAGGGGGATGGGGACCCCCCACCCCGGCATTGATATGGGGGATCTATGGGGCTGGGGGGGCGCAGGGGGGGCTCTATGGGGGTCAGGGGGCGCTGGAGGGTGTCTATGGGTGTTATGGGGTTGGGGGGGCGCTGGGGGGGGTCTGTGGGTGTTATGGGGCTGGGGGGCCTATGGGGGAGGTCTGTGGGTGTCGGGGGCCTGAGGGGGTCCCAGTCCCCCCATTGCAGCTGCTGCCGAGGGGGGTGCCCAGAGCCGGGGGGCAGAGCTGGGGGGGCGCCGAGCTCCGGGTCTGGGGGCCGGGGGGGCCTCTGGAACAGGGGGTTGGTGTGGAAATGGGGCTCCTCATCCTCGTCCTCATCTTCATCCTCGTCCTCGTCCTCCTCGGAGCCGCTGTCGGCGCCTTCATCAGCATCATCCTCCTCGTCGCTGCCATCGGGGTCCCGGTGCTGGAGCGAGGAGCTGCCACCCATGGGCATGGACATGGGGGAGATGGTGCCACCCATGGGCATGGACATGGGGGAGATGGCCCCATCCATGGGCATGGAACCGGGGGAGATGGTCCTGCCCACAGGCACATGCTCTGGTAAGATGGTCCCATCCATGGTCACAGCCTTGGGCAAGATGCTCCCGTCCACGGGCTTGGAGCTGTAGGAGATGGTCCCATCCTTGGGCACATGTTCCTGTGAGATGTTCCCATTCATGGACACATGGAAGAGGCTCTCGGATATGGATCCATGCTCCTGGTGCTTGTGGGAGATGTTCTCATCCATGGGCATGGACTTAGGTGAGACCTTGTCTGTGGACGTGGACCTGGGCAAGGTGCTCCCATCTGCAGGGATGTGGCCATGGTGCTCCTGTGGGATGCTCCCATCCGTGGGCACGTGGAAGATGCTCTCGGATGTGAATCCACAGCCTCGGTGCTCATGGAAGATGCTCCCATCCATGGACATGGGGTTGGGGGAGATGTTCTCATCCATGGACGCATGGACGATACTCTTGTGTGTGCATCCATGGTCTTGGTGCTTGTGGGAGATGCTCCCATCCATGGGCGTGGACTTGGGTGAGATCTTGTTGTCTGTGTGTATGGACCTGGGCAAGGTGCTCCCATCCATAGGAACGTGGCCATGGTGCTCCTGTGGGATGCTCCCGCTCATGGACATGTGGATGAGGCTCTCAGATGTGAATCCACAGCCTTGGTGCTCGTGGAAGATGCTCCCATCCATGGACATGGACTGGGGTGAGATCTTGTTGTCTGTGTGTATGGACCTCGGCAAGGTGCTCCCATCCATAGGGACGTGGCCATGGTGCTCCTGTGGGATGCTCCCACCCACGGACACATGGAAGAGGCTCTGGGATGTGGATCCACAGCCTTGGTGCTCGTGGAAGATGCTCCCATCCATGGACATGGACCTGGGGGAGATGTTCTCATCCATGGGAACGTAGAAGATGCTCTTGGATGTGGATCCATGGTCTTGATGCTTGTGGAAGATGTTGTCATCCATGGGCATGGATGAGATGCTCCCACCCATGGATACATGGAAGAGGCTCTGGGATGTGGATCCGTGGTCTTGGTGCTTGTGTGAGACGGGTGCCATGGTGGGTGCTGTGGTCGGGGGGGTCACCCCTTCAGCACCCGCCCCTGAGAAGACGATGGCGTCCTGCGCTGCCAGGACCCCGGTGCTGCTGGTGCCGGGGTCACCGGTGCTGCTGGTGGCTTTGGGGGTCCCCGGCAGCCCCATGGCCGGTGCCAGCGCTGCGGCTCCTTGGGGAGGAAGAGGGGTAAGGGGGGGCAGCGGGGGGGGGATAAAGGAGGAAGGAGGGAGGGGGGAGGGAGGGGGGAGATGGAAAGAGGAAGAGGACCCGGGGGGGGGAGGGACCAGAGGAGGAAAGAGGAAGAGGAAGGAGGGGGAGGGGGAGGAAGCGCCTGGGGCGCGGGGGGGAGTCCGGGGTCGGGGGGCACCTCCGGGGGGGGGTGCAGCCGCCGGGACCCCCCCGCGGGGCAGGAAACGGGCTGGGGGGGGCAGCGCCCCACACCGCGCCCCACACATCGCTTCCGCGTCGGGCGCAGCGCGGCACAAGCCCAGAGCAGCCACCGGAGAAGCCACCACCGGGAGGGGAGGGGGCACCGCGAAAGTGATGGGGGGGCCCCGGGGGGGTCCCAAGGGGTGAGGGGGACCCCAAAGGCTGCGAAGGGGGCTCGGGGCGGGGGAAGGTCTATGGGGAACCCCCGCGGGGCTTTGGGGGGGCCCTTCGGGGGTGACTCCGAAGGGTGCGGGGTGACCCCAAGGTCTTGGGGCACCCAAAGGTCACGAGGGATCCCCACGGGCTCGGGGGGGTCTCTGGGTCCCTCCTCCCTCCCCCCCCTCCCACTTACCGGCACCGCCGGCGCGCGCCGCTGGGCGTGTCTGCCGCTGGCCCCGCCCCCCAGGCCCCGCCCCCTCAGCGCGAGCGGCCGCGGTCCCGCCCCCGCCGTGTCCCGCTCCCGCCCCGCATCCGCCCCCCATGGCCCTTGTCCCGCCCCACACGCCCCCACAAGCTGAGCCAGGCTCCGTCTCTTTATTGCCCGCAGGGGGGTGTCGCCGGGTGCCCCCCCCCATGGCCCCGCCGGGGGTCACCTGCGGTGCAGGTAGAAGCTGGTGGCGCCGGGGGGGGGGGGCCAGGCCCAGCTCCTGCCCCCCCGCGGTGCTGAGGAAGGCCCCGGGGCACGCGGCCGCCTCGAAGGTGTGAGTGGAGCCCCCGAAGGTCTTGTAGAAGGTGCAGGGGGTGGCCCCCTCCCCGCGCGAGAACAGCTCCAGCAGCCCCACATCCTGCCATGGGGGGGGCAGCGCTGGGACACAGCCATGGGGGCACCGACCCACGGGGACCCCCCAGTGACACCTCCTCGCGGTGGCACCGTGTGGGGGTGTCACAGTCTTGGGGTGCCCCACCTTGGGTTGATCCCCTTTGGGTTGAGCAACTTTGGGTTGACTCAGCTGGGGTTGAGCCACCTCGGGGTTCCCCAGCTTGGGTTGACCCAGTTCTAGGTCCCCACCAGCCCAGGGTGCCCAACCTTGGGTTGCCCAACCTGTGGGTCCTCAACACCCCAGGGTGCCCCCGCCTTGGGTTGCCCAACCTTGGGTTGATCTACCTATGGGTGCCCCGACTATGGGTTGACTCACCTCGGGGCTCCCCATCTTGGGTTGACCCCATTCTAGGTCCCCACCACCCCAAGGTGCCCCGACCCTGGATTGACCAACCTTGGGTTGACCCACCTATGGGGTCCCCACCACCCCAGGGTGCCCCCACCTCGTGTTGCCCCCCTTGAGCTGACCAACCTTGGGATGCCCCCCGCTAGGGGTGCCCCCACATCGGGTTGACCAGCCTTGTGTTGACCCACCTATGGGTGCCCCCACCTTGGGATGCTCTACCTAGGGGTGCCTTAACCTTGGGATTCCCCATCTTGAGTTGACCCACACCAAGGTCCCCCCCACCCCAGGGCGTCCCCCCTCGGTTGCCCCCCCCGTCACCTCGAGCTGCAGGCGGGGCTCGGGGCCGGGGCTGCAGGACAGGGCCCGGCTGCCCCCCCGGATGCCCACGATGAGGGGGCAGCGCCGGCGCTCCAGGCGCGGGTTGGGCACCACACTGATGGGCTCTGCGGGGCACGGAGGGACCGCGTGGGGCGGGGGCAGCGCCCGCGGGCGCGGGGCCCCCCCAACCCCCGGCACCCACCTTCCTGGTCGGCGCTGGCTCCCTGCAGGGGGGTGGGCACCAGGCGCCCCCCGCGCAGGCAGAGCCCGCGCTGCTCCGTGTCCCGCAGCACGAAGTGGTGGGGCCGGCCCCGGGGCTGCGGCGGCGCCACCGCGGGCACCGACAGATCCGGCGAGACCTCTGCGGGGCGCGGGGGGACACGGGGGGGACACGGGGTGTCACAGGGACACGGGGACGGGGGTGTCACGGGCATGGGGGTGCCAGGGACATCGCAGGGACATGGGGATGGGGAACATGGGGACTAGGAACTGGATGGGGGTGTGAGGACATCACGGAAACACGAGGATGGGGGACATGGGTATGATGGACATGGGGACATGGGGATGTCACAGGGATATGGGGACATGGGGGGATGTGGGGATGGGGCACGGGGGTGTCACAGTGACATGGGGATGGGGATGTGAGGCACAGGTGTGATGGATACTCAGGGATGGAGGACGTGGGGACACGGGGACATGTGCAGGGGATACACAGGGTCTCAGTTGCACAGGGCTAGGGGGACATCACATGGATATGGGCATGGAAACATGGGGACACGGGGACACAGGGATATGGGGGACACAGGGACGCGGGGACACGGGGACATGGGAGACACAGGGACATGGGGACACGGGCACATGGGCAGGGGACACAGGGATACAGGAACATCACATGGATATGGGCATGGGGACACAGGGACACGGGGACGGGCACGGTGGGTCCCTGTGCCCCCAGGCGCTACCTTTCCCCAGGAACTCCTCGAACAAGGCCTCCATGTCGGGGTCGGTGACAGCCTCCGGCGCGTCCCCGGTGCCCGCGCCCGGCTCCGCCGAGACCCCCATCTGGGGCCGCAGGGGCTGGGGCCGCTCCTGGGGTCCCCGGAGCCCCTCGGCCCCGCTGCTGCCCCGGGGGGAGAGGGACAGGTTGGGGTGAGGGCGGGCGCCCGCTGGGTCCCGCATCCCGGGTAAAGGATGGGACCAGCCCGACCCCAGCCCGTCCCTATCCCGACCCCAGCCCGTCCCCAGCCCGTCCCCGCTCACCGGCCGCTGGACTCAGTCGGCTCCAGAGTGAACGCGCTGCAGCCGCTGCCGGGCAGGACCCGGCTCGTTCCCGTTCCCGTTCCCGATCCCGATCCCGATCCCGATCCCGATCCCGATCCCGATCCCGCGGTACCGGCTGATCCGCCGCGTTCCCGAGCCCGTCCCGAGCGTGCCCCAGGATGTGGCTCCGGCTCTTATAGACCGGGGGGGGCAGAGCCCGGCCCCGGCCTTGGGCGGGACCGAGCTGGGCCGGGCCGGGGCTGGTGAAACCTCACCCGGTGCCCGTGTCCCCCCATGTCCCTGTGTCCCCCCATGTCCCTGTGTCCCCGTGTTCCCCCATGTCCCTGTGTCCCCCCATGTCCCTGTGTCCCCTCCACTGCCACCGGGGCCGGGGCACCGTGTCCCCGTGGGGCCCGTCCCCATGTGCCCCATCCACATATCCCTGTGGTGCCCCCTTACCTCTGTGTCCCTATATCCTTGTGTCCCTCCATGTGTGCCCCATCCCCATGTCCCTGTGATGCCCGCATTTTCCCTGTCCCATGTCCCCGTGTCCCCCTATATCCCCATGTCCCCATGAGCCTGTGTCCCCGCATCCCTGTGTCCCCTGTCCACATGCCCAGGTCCCCATAATGTCCCCCTGTCCCCCCAATTCCCCGTGTTCCCACATCCCTCCTACGTCCCCATCCCCGCCCCGTGACTCCCCGTGTCCCGTGTCCCCGTGCCGGTCGGGACACGCCGGGGCTGGAGCGTCTCCAGCGTCCCCCCCTTCCGGGAAGGAGCCGCCCGAGCCCGGGACGTGCCCGGGGCCGGGGCCGGGGCAGCGCCGGCGGCTGCGGCTCCTCCCGCCCGGGCCCGTCCCGGTGGCGCAACCCTGGGGCCGCCCCGGCCCGAGCCACGGAGCCCCCGACACGGGAGCAGGTGCCCTCGGCAGCTTTATTGCCCCGCGGCGTCACCGGGGGTCACCGGGGGGTGTCACCGCCCCCGATGGGGGGGTCCCGGTCCCCAGTGGGGGGATCCCGGTCCCCAGTGGGGGTGTCACCGCCCCCGATGGGGGGGTCCCGGTCCCCCGTGGGGGTGTCACCGTCCCCAGGGGCGGTGCCGGGCTCCGGGGACTCGGCGGCGCTGAAGTAGAAGTCGAGGCGGGTGGTGGCATCGTGGCTCCGGGAGAGCCCCAGGGGCTGGTGGCCCCGCGCCGAGGTGCAGAGGAACCAGCCGGGGTTCGCGGCCGACTCGAAGCGCCACAGCCCGGCCCGGTACGAGCGGAAGAAGGTGAAGGCGGCCGAGGCCGGCCCGGCGCGGGGCAGCTCCCGGATGTCGGCGTCCTGCGGCGGCACCGGCGCGGGACGGGACCGGGACGGCACCGGGATGGGACCGGGACGGCACCGGGCATCCGCACGGGGACGGGGGACCGCGACAGCGGGGCTGCGGTCACCCCAGCCCCGTGGTGTCCCCTCTCCAGGGTGTCCCCATCCCTTTCATGTCCCAAACTCTTTCATGTCCCCATCCCATTGGTGTCCCCATTGATGTCCCCATCCCCATCCTGTCCCCATTCTCATTGGTGTCCCCATTCTGTCCCCATCCCTTTGGTGACCCCATCTCATTGGTGTCCCCGTTGATATCCCCATTCCTATTGGTGTCTCCATCGGTGCCCCCATCCCCATTGGTGTCCCCATTCCCATTAGTGTCCCCATCCCCAGTGGTGCCCCCATCCCCATTGATGTCCCCATCCCATTGGTGTCCCCATCGATATCCCCATTCCCATTGATGTCCCCATCCTCACTGATGTCCCCATCCCATTGGTGTCCCCATCCCCATTGATGTTCCCATCCCCATTGGTGTTCCCATCCCCATTGGTGCCCCCATCCCATCGGTGCTCCCCCCGCGCTGTCCCCCCGCTGGCGGTGGCTGACCTGCAGGCACAGGCTGGGCCGGGGGCCGGGGGCGCTGGCGAGGCACCGGGACCCGTTCTGGATGCCCATGATGACGGGCAGCCGGGCGGGCGCGAAGGCGCGGTTGGGCACCCAAAACACCTTCTCTGGGGTCACCCCCCCCATACCCGCGTCAGGGCGCGCCCGGGGGGGTCCCCATCTGTGTCCCCCCCCCGCGGGGTCCCCCCTCACCTTCCCGCGCCGCGTTGGCCCCCTGCAGGTGCCCGGCCACGAGCCGCCCGTCGCGCAGGTAAAGGCGCTTGTGGTCCACGTCGCAGATCCTGCGGGGACAGCGCGGACAGCGGTGCCCCCCCCGCCCCGCCCCGCGCGGGGCCGCTCCCGCAGCGCCACTCACCGGTACCGGAACACCGCGCTCCGCGGGGCGGGCGCGGGGCCGCGGGCGGCGGCTTCGGCCTCTGCGCGGAGACAGAAGAGGAGGAGGGCGAGGGGGAGCGCGGGCTGGCGCGCCATGGCCCCGCCGCCGCTGCCCGCTCCCGGGGGTCCCCGCTCACCCATGGGACGAGGAAGGAAGGAGGAGGAGGGCGGCGGAGCTGTTGCCACACTGCTGGCGGAGGGGGAAGCGCTGCTTCCGCCCCGCCGCGGGCTCGGCACGGCCCGGAGCGGGGGGAACACACAGCGGGGACGGGACACACACCGGGGACGCTCGACACCGGGAACGGGACACACACACATGGGGACAGAGCCGGGGGTCAGCGCCCGTCGGAGGTGGCGCAAGCGAGGCTCGAACTGTCAACCTATTGTCTGGGGGAGCGGCGCCCTCCTCGCTGCGCCACCGGAGCGCGTATGTGTCAGTGAGGCGGGGCCGCGCAGGCGCGCTGCGGGCGGAGCGGGCCATGGCGGGCGGCGCGCTGCGGGCGGCGGTGGCCGCGCTGGTGCTGGCGGCCTGGGGCGCGCACGGGCTCTACTTCCACATCGGCGAGACCGAGAAGCGCTGCTTCATCGAGGAGATCCCGGACGAGACCATGGTCATCGGTGCGGGCGGGGGGCGGGCGGGACCGGCGCGGGGTGGGGGGGGGGTGTCCCCATGCCGGGGGGTGCCGGTAGTCCCGGTCCGATCCCCCCTCGCCTCCCGCAGGGAACTACCGGACGCAGCTGTGGGACAAGCAGTCGGAGTCGTTCCTGCCGTCCACGCCGGGGCTCGGCATGCACGTGGAGGTGAAGGACCCCGACGGCAAAGTGAGTGCGGGAAGGGGGGGCATTGGGGTGCGTGGGGCACCCATGGGTCTGGGGGGGGTCCCTCTGGTGTATGGATGCCCATTGCTCTGGGGGGGGTGTCCTTGTGGTGCGTTGGTGCCCACTATCCTGGGGGGCTTCTTGGGGGGTGCCCACTATTCTCGGGGGGGTCCCTGTGGTATGTGGGTGCCCATTGTTCTGGGGGGGGTGTCCCTGGGGTGCCTTTGAGCCAGGGCAGGGGGTCCCTGGGGTCCATAATAGAGTGGAGGGGGTGTCCCTGGGGTGCATGAAGCACTAGCAGCCAGTGCTGGGGGTCCTGGGGTGCCTTTGAGCCTGGACAGGGTGTCCCTGGGGTGCTTACAAAGGAAGGCAGGTGGTTCTTGGGGTGCATGGGTGCCCACCATCGGGGTGCCTGCTGGCTGGGGTGCCTTTGAACCTGAGTGGGGGATCCCTGGGGCACCCACATCCTGGATGTGGGGTTCTGGGGGTGTATGGGTGCCCACCACTGGGGTGCCTGCTGGCTGAGCCTGAGCAGGGGGTCCCTGGGGTGCCCACTATCCTGGATGTGGGATCCCTGGGGTGTATGGAGCACCCACCCGCTTGGGTTTGGAGTCCTTGGGGTGCCTGCTGGCTGGGTTGGGGGGTCTCTGGGTTGTATGGAGCCAGGGCAGGGTGTCCCTGAGGTGCTCACGAAACAAGGGAGATTGTTCTTGGGGTGCGTGGGTACCCACTATTCTGGGGGGGGTGTCCCTGGGGTGCTTACAAAGGAAGGCGGGTGGTTCTTGGGGTGTGTGGGTGCCCACCATTGGGGTGCCTGCTGGCTGGGGTGCCTTTGAGCCTGAGTGGGAGATCCCTGGGGCACCCACTATCCTGGATGTGGGGTCCCTGGGGTGTAGGGAGCACCCACCCGCCGGGGTGGGCGGTCCCTGGGGTGCCTCGGCAGCGGGTGCGGTGTCCCCGGTGCAGGTGGTGCTGTCGCGGCAGTACGGCTCCGAGGGCCGCTTCACCTTCACGTCGCACACGCCGGGCGAGCACCAGATCTGCCTCCACTCCAACTCCACCCGCATGGCGCTGTTCGCCGGCGGCAAGCTGGTGAGTGGGGGCACGGCAGGGCGGGGGGGGGGGACGGGACACCCCACAAAGCGGGGGTACCGGTGGCACCGGAGCGCCCTGCCTGACCCCCTGCGCCCCGCAGCGGGTGCACCTCGACATCCAGGTGGGGGAACACACCAACAACTACCCCGAGATCGCCGCCAAGGACAAGCTGACGGAGCTGCAGCTCCGCGCCCGGCAGCTCCTCGACCAGGTGGAGCAGATCCAGAAGGAGCAGAACTACCAGCGGGTGAGGACCGGGGTGCCGGGGGGGGGGGATCCCTCTTTCCCCATCCCGTGACTCCATCCCATGTGCTTTTATTCCCGTTCCCGCAGTACCGGGAGGAGCGTTTCCGCATGACGAGCGAGAGCACGAACCAGCGGGTGCTGTGGTGGTCCATCGCCCAGACCATCATCCTCATCCTCACCGGCATCTGGCAGATGAGGCACCTCAAGAGCTTCTTCGAGGCCAAGAAGCTGGTGTAGAGCCCCCCAGCACCCCCAGGGGGGGCTCCCACAGCGGTTTGGGGGGGAGTGGGGGGATCCGCGCTGCCGTTTTGAGCGGAAATAAAACGTTTTTGGGGTCTATTGGTGCGGTTTTAATGGGGGGGGGGGTGGGGGGGTGTGTGCTCAGTCCTCCACCGCCAGGGGGCGGCGCGGCGGGGGCGGCGGCCGCTCTGTGCGCGCGGCGGGGGTGTCGGTGGTGAGCGGCAGGCATGGCGGCGGCGGCGGAGGGGCCCGCGGCGCGGTTCGAGCACATGGGGCTGGACCCGCGGCTCCTGCGGGTGCGGCGGGGCCGGGGCCGGGGCCGGGGCCGGGGGGGCCTGGAGGGGGGAGCCTCGGTGGGGACCGGGCTCGGGTGGAGGAGGCCGGGAAGGGCCGGTGCTGTGCGCGCCGTTGGGCACCGGGGGTTGTTGGGGGGGGACGGACATGAGGGCACCGGGGCCCTCAGTGGGGAGGGGAACGGGGCACCGGGCGCCTAGGGGGCCGTTAAGGGCCTGGGTGAGGGACATGAGGCGATGAGAAGGGATATGGGGTACAACGGGGTGTGGGGCGCTGCTGGGGCAGGGGAACATGGGGGGCACAGCCAGGACTGGGGGGGCACTGAAGCATAGGGGGGGTAAAATGAGGTTTGGGGGCAGTGGCAAGGCTGTGGGGCACGGCTGGGGCAGAACATGGGGGACACAGCCGGGGTTTGGGGGCACTGGGAGGGTTTGGGGGGCACTGCTGGGGCCCAAGGGCTTGAGGGGCACTGAGGGCTTGGGGGGGCACTGCTGTGGCTGGGGAATAGGGGGGTACAACGGGGTTTGGGGCTGGAGAACATGGGGGGCACAGCCAGGGCTTGGGGGCACCGTGAGGGGGGTGGGACACTGGGGGGGCAGGGGGGGGCCCGGGGCGTTGGCAGCCGGGGGCCCCCCCGCGGAGGGCTCGGCTGTGCCGGGGTCGGGCTCACCCCGGGGCCGGGCTCACCCCGGGGCCGGCCCCACAGGCGGTGGCGGAGCTGGGCTGGGCCTGCCCCACATCCATCCAGGCCGAGGCCATCCCGCTGGCGCTGGAGGGCCGGGACCTGCTGGTGCGCGCCCGGACCGGCTCCGGGAAGACGGGAGCGTACGGGCTGCCCCTGCTGCAGCACCTCCTGCGCGCCACCGAGGTGAGCCGCGGCACCCGCCCCACGGCGTCACAGCTCCGTGGGGCCTGGCGTGGGGTGTGGGGGCTCCGTGGGGCACAGGGGCTCTGTGGGGCATGGGGTGGGATGTGGGGGCTCCATGGGACACAGGGGCTCTGCGGGGATAGGGGTGGTATGTCAGGTATGGGGGCTCCATGGAGTACATGGGGGCTCTATGGGGCAGAGGGGCTCTGTGGGGTACGTGAGGAGAGTCGGGCTCTGTGGGGCATGGGGTGGTATGTGGGGTATGGGGCTCCATGGGGCACAGGGGCTCTGTGGGGATAGGGGCGGTATGTCGGGTATTCGGGCTCCATGGAGTACATGGGGGCTCCGTGGGGCAGAGGGGCTGTGTGGGGCAGAGGGGCCCTGTGTGGCAGAGGGGCCCTGTGGGGCAGAGGGGCTCCGTGGGGCAGAGGGGTGCTGTGGGGCAGAGGGGCTCAGTGGGGCAGAGGGGCCCTGTGGGGCAGAGGGGCTCCGTGGGGCAGAGGGGTGCTGTGGGGCAGAGGGGCTCAGTGGGGCAGAGAGGCTCTATGGGGCAGAGGAGCCCTGTGGGGCAGAGAGGCTCTATGGGGCAGAGGAGCCCTGTGGGGCAGAGGGGCTCCGCGGGGCAGAGGGGTGCTGTGGGGCAGAGGGGCTCAGTGGGGCAGAGAGGCTCTATGGGGCAGAGGAGCCCTGTGGGGCAGAGGGGCCCTGTGGGGCAGAGGGGCCCTGTGGGGCAGGGGGGCTCCGTGGGGCAGAGGGGTGCTGTGGGGCAGAGGGGCTCAGTGGGGCAGAGAGGCTCTATGGGGCAGAGGAGCCCTGTGGGGCAGAGGGGCCCTGTGGGGCAGAGGGGCTCCGCGGGGCAGAGGGGCCCTGTGGGGCAGAGGGGCCCTGTGGGGCAGAGGGGCTCCGCGGGGCAGAGGGGCCCTGTGGGGCAGAGAGGCTCCGCGGGGCAGAGGGGCCCTGTGGGGCAGAGGGGCTCCGTGGGGCAGAGGGGCCCTGTGGGGCAGAGGGGCCCTGTGGGGCAGAGGGGCTCCGTGGGGCAGAGGGGCCCTGTGGGGCAGAGGGGCCCTGTGGGGCAGGGGGGCTCCGCGGGGCAGAGGGGCTGTGTGGGGCAGAGGGGCCCTGTGGGGCAGGGGGGCTCCGCGGGGCAGAGGGGCGCCGTGGGCGGTGCGGGCGCTGAGCGGTGCGTGGCGGGGCGCAGGCTGGCGGCGCGGTGCCGCAGGCGGTGCGGGCGCTGGTGCTGGTGCCGTCGCGGGAGCTGGCGCTGCAGGTGCTGCGCTGCCTGCGCCGCCTGGCGGCTGCCACCCGCCTGCGCGTGGCCGAGCTGGGCGACGGGGACCCCGCGGCGCTGCGGTGAGTGCCCCCCCCGAGACCCCCGCGGACCCCTGTGACCCACTGTGACCCCGGTGTCACCCCATCACCCCTTGGTGTCACCCTGTCACCATCTGCTGTCACCGGGTCACCCCCAGTGTCCCCCTGTCACCTGTTGATCTCACCTTGTCACCCCCCACTGTCACCATTTCACCACACAGTGTCACCCTGTCACCCTTTAGTGTCACCCTTTTACCCCCCAGTGTCACCACGTCACCCCCAGAGTCACCCAGCACCCTCTGTGTCACCCTGTCACCCCCCAGTGTCCGCCTGTCACCCCCCCAGTGTCACCCTGTCACCCCCCCAGTGTCACCCTGTCACCCCCCAGTGTCACCCTGTCACCCCCCAGTGTCACCGCGTCGCCCCCAGAGTCACCCAGCACCCTCTGTGTCACCCCCCAGTGTCACCCTGTCACCCCCCCAGTGTCTCCCTGTCACCCCCCAGTGTCACCCCAGCACCTTCTGCTGTCCCTGTGTCACCCCCAGTGTCACCCTGTCACCCCTTGGCATCCCCTTGTCACCCTCCAGTGTCACCCCATCACCCCACAGACCCCCTTATCCCTCCCGTGGCCACCCATACCAACCCCCGCGGCGCGCTGCCACCCCCCCGTGGCGCGTGCCCCCACGGTGACCGGCTGTCTCAGGCCGGTGGTGGCGGCGCAGCCGGACGTGCTGGTGGGGACGCCGGGGCGGGTGCTGGCGCAGGTCAGTGCCCGCAGCCTGCTCCTGCGGCGCTCGCTGCAGCTGCTGGTGCTGGACGAGGCCGACCTGCTCCTGGGCTTCGGCTGCCTTGAGGACATCAAGGCCCTGCTCTGGTGAGCGGCTGGGGGGCACGGGGGCACCCACACGGCTTGGGGGCACCCACACGGCTTGGGGGGCGCTGCTGGGGCTGGGGAATAGGGGGGTACAACAGGGCTTGGGGACAGTGGCAGGGCTGGGAGGCACTGCTGGGGCAGGAGAACATGGGGGGCACCCATAGGGCTTGGGGGGACACTAAAGCATTGGGGGGCACTGCTGGGGCTGGGGAATAGGGGGGTACAACAGGGGTTGGAGCACTGCTGGGGCAGGAGAACATGGGGGGCACAGCCAGGGCTTGGGGGGCACTGCTGTGGGTGGGGAATGAGGGGGGTACAATGGGGTTTGGAGCACTGCTGGGGCAGGAGAACGTGGGGGCACAGCCAGGGCATGGGGGGACAGTAAAGCATTGGGGGGCACTGCTGGGGCTGGGGAATAAGGGGGGTACAACAGGGGTTGGAGTGCTGCTGGGGCAGGAGAATGTGGGGGGCACCCACAGCACTTGGGGGCACTGTTGGGGCTGGGGAATAAGGGGGTACAATGGGGTTTGGAGCACTGCTGGGGCAGGAGAACATGGGGGGCACAGCCAGGGCTTGGGGGAACAGTAAAGCATTGGGGGGCACTGCTGGGGCTGGGGAATGAGGGGGGTACAGTGGGGTTTGGAGCACTGCTGGGGCAGGAGAATGTGGGAGGCACCCACAGGGCTTGGGGGGACACTAAAGCATTGGGGGGCACTGCTGGGGCTGGGGAATAGGGGGGTACAACAGGGGTTGGAGCACTGCTGGGGCAGGAGAACATGGGGGGCACCCACAGCACTTGGGGGCGCTGAGAGGGTTTGGGTGGCACTGAGGGCTTGGGGGGCACAGTGGGGTTCAGGGGCCGGTGCCTGGGATCTGGGGGTCCCGTCCCCCCCATAGACAAGGCGCTGACCCCCCGCGCCCCCCCAGCCACCTCCCCAAGATCTACCAGGCGCTGCTGGTGTCGGCCACGTTCAGCCCCGACGTGGAGGCGCTGAAGGAGCTGGTGCTGCACAACCCGGTGAGCGCCATGGGGGGGCCGGGCTGCGTTTTGGGGTCTGAGACAGGTTTGGGGGGGTCTGGGGCAGGTTTGGGGGGTCCAGGGGCAGGTTTGAGAGGGGTTGAGGTTGGGTTGGGGGTTCTGAAGGGGGTTTGGGGGGCCCTGGGTGCAGGTTTGGGGGGTTTGAGGTTGGGTTGGGGGTTCTGAAGGGGGTTTGGGGGGCCCTGGGGGCAGGTTTGGGGGGGTCTGAGGGAGTTTTAAGGGGTCCAGGGGAGGCTTGAAGTCCAAGGGGAGGTTTGGGGTGTCCAGTGGGAGATTTGGGGGAGCCAGGGGCAGGTTTGGGGGCTCAAAGGGAGCTTTGGGGGGATCCTGGGGGAGGATTTGGGGATCTGGTGGGAGATTTGGGGGGTCCAGGGGCAGGTTTGGGGCATGTGGGGGAGGCTCGGAGGGGTTGAGGGGAGGTTTGGGGGGTCTGAGGGCAGGTTTGGGGGATCAGAAGGGAGATTTGAGGGCTCTGAGGGAGGGTTGGAGGGTCAGAGGTTGCTGTGGGGGATCCAGTGGGAAGTTTGGGGGATCCAGGGAGGAGTTTGGGGGGTCTGAGGGAGGATTGGGGGATCCTGGAGGAGGATTTGGGGATCTGGTGGGAGGTTTGGGGTGTCCAGGGGCAGGTTTGGGGGGTCTGAGGTTGGTTTGGGGTGTCCAGGGGAGGTTGGGGGTGTCCGTGGGAGGTGTGGGGCACGCAGGGGCAGGTTTGGGGTGTCAGTGGAAGGTGTGGGGCAGCGGGGGCAGTTTGGGGTGTCTGGGGGAGGTTTGGGGTGTCCATGGGAGCTGTGGGGCAGTGGGAGCAGGTTTGGGGTGTGCAGGGGCAGGTTTGGGGGGTCTGAGGTTGGTTTGGGGTGTCCAGGGGAGGTTTGAGGTGTCCATGGGAGCCGTGGGGCAGTGGGGGCAGGTTTGGGGTGTGCAGGGGCAGGTTTGGGGTGTCTGAGGTTGGTTTGGGGTGTCCAGGGGCGGTTCGGGGTGTCGGTGCAGCCGTGGGGCAGCAGGGGCAGGTTTGGGGTGTCCGGGGGCAGGTTCGGGGTGTGCGGGGGCAGTTTGGGGTGTCCGGGGGCGGTTCGGGGTGTCGGGGCAGCCGCGGGGCAGCGGGGCCGGCCGCTGGGTGCCGCCGCGCGGGGCTGACGGCGCGGCGCTGGGGCAGGTGCGGCTGTGCCCGGCGCAGGCCCCGCTGCCGGGCCCGGCGCAGCTGCGGCAGCTGGTGCTGCGCTGCGGCACGGCCGAGGACAAGGCGCTGGTGCTGGTGGCGCTGCTGCGGCTGCGGGTGCTGCGCGGCCGGGCCCTGCTCTTCGCCTCGTCCCCGCCGCGCTGCTACCGCCTCAAGCTCCTCCTCGAGCAGTTCGGCCTCGGCGCCTGCGCGCTCAACCCCGAGCTGCCCGCGCGCTCCCGGTGAGCCCCGCCCCCGCCGGCCGGCCCGCGCCGGGGGGTGCCCCACGGCAAGGGGGTGCCCCGGGAAGCCGGGGCGCTGCGGGGGGGTGGGTGGGACAAGCAAGGGGTGGCCTTAGGGTGCTCCTTGGGGGCACGGGGGGGACAAGGGTGTCCCAGGGCAATGGGGTGCCCCGGGGAGCTGGGGCGCTGCGGGGTCGGGATGAGCAAGGGGTGGCCTCAGGGTGCTCCTTGGGGATAAGGGGTGTCCCGTGGGAATAGGGTGCCCCAGGGAGCTGGGGCACTGCTGGGGGGCAGGACAAGCAAGGGGTGGCCTTAGGGTGCTCCTTGGGGGCACAGGGGGGACAAGGGTGTCCCATGGCAATAGGGTGCCCCGAGGAGCTGGGGCACTGCTGGGGGGGTGGGAGAAGGTAGCCGTAGGGTGCTCCTTGGGGAGAAGGGGTGTCCCATGGCAATAGGGTGCTCCGGGGAGCTGGGGCGATGCAGGGGGGTGGGAGAAGGAAGGGGTGGCCATAGGGTGCTCCTTGGGGATAAGGGGTGCCCCATGGCAATAGGGTGCCCCAGGGAGCTGGGGCACTGCTTGGGGGTGCAAGAAGGAAGGGGTGGCCCTAGGGTGCTCCTTGGGGACAAGGAGGGGACAAGGGTGTCCCATGGCAATAGGGTGCTAATGGGGAAGGGACACCCGGGGGGGGGCTGTGGAGGAGGGTGAAGGGGAAAATGGGGTGCCCTTGGTGCCCATGAAGGGTACAGGGGGTGATGGGGTGCCCCGGGGAGCAGGGTGGCTGCTGGGGGGGTGGAACAAGGTGAGGGGCGGCCTTGGAGGGGGGAAGTTGGGGTGCTCCTTGGGGACACCATGGAAACAGGGTGCTCTTGGGGTGCTGGGGGGATACCCATGGGGGTCCCAGGAGGTTGTGGGGTGCCTGGGGGGGGGTCACCCCAAGTCGGGTGCTGAGGCCCCCCCCGTGTCGCAGGTGTCACATCATCGCCCAGTTCAACCGCGGCATCTACGACTACATCGTGGCCACGGACGAGGCGCCGGAGCCGGAGCAGCCGCGGCGCAAGAAGCGCCGGGGGGGGGCCCAGGGGTGAGCCCGGGGGCACCGGGTGGGGCTCCGGGTCACCGGGGTGTCCCCATGGCACTGGGGGGGTCCCTGTGGCACTGGGGGGGGTCAGTGGGGCCGTGTCCTGCTGCACCCAGGGGGTGTTTGGGACAGGGAATGTCACCCGGAGCCATGGGGCTGCTGCTGCCCTGGGGGGTCCCTGTCCCCGAGGGGGGTCCCTGTCCCCGAGGGGGGTCCCTTGGGGCACACCCCCTTTTTGGGGGGCTCTTTGCCCTGTCCCTGGGGCTCTGGGGTCCCCGTGTCCAGGGGCTCCCTGTGCTCACATGGATGTTGGTCCCCAGCGTGTGCCCTGTCCCGTTGTCCCTGTGCCCATGTGAGTGTCCGTGTCCCTTGCCCAGGGTGTCCCTGTGTCCTTGGGGGGGTTCCCAACACCTCACGTGCGTGTGTCCCCCCCCCAGCAAGGGCAAGGACCCCGAGTTCAGCGTCTCGCGGGGCATCGACTTCCAGAACGTGGCCGCTGTCATCAACTTCGACGTGCCCGACACGGTCGAGTCCTACATCCACCGCGTGGGCAGGTCCGTGGGGGCCCGGGGGGGGCGCAGGGAGCCGCGGGGGTGCCCGCACGGGGGGGTCCCAGCGCCGTGTCCCCCCCGTGCCGCAGGACGGCGCGTGCGGACAACCCCGGCACGGCGCTGACGCTGGCGCTGCCCGAGGAGCAGGAGAGCCTGGCCCGCATCGAGGACGCGCTGACAGGAGGTTGGGGGTCCCCGTGGCCCATCCTGGGGGGTTGAGGGGGGGGCACCGTGGGGGGGGGGGGTCAGACAAGCAGGGGGTGACCCCCTGTGTCCCCCCCGCAGACAATGGCGAGTCCATGCTGCAGCCCTACAAGTTCTGCATGGAGGAGATCGAGGGGCTGCGCTACCGCTGCCGGGTACGTGAGCAATGGGGGGGGGGGTGGTAGCACCGGTTTGGGGGTGCCACCCCCTGACCCCCCCCCCCGTGTCCCCCCCTCCCCAGGACGCCATGCGCGCGGTCACCAAGCAGGCGGTGAAGGAAGCGCGGCTGCGGGAGATCAAGGACGAGCTGCTCAACTCCGAGAAGCTCAAGGTAACAACGACCCCCCCCCAATGCTCTGGGGGGGCCCGGGGGGGGCCCAGGCGCTGCCCACCCCCAGTTCTATGCGTGTGTGGCCCCCCCCAGGCGTATTTCGAGGACAACCCCCGGGACCTGCACGTCCTGCGCCACGACAAGCCCCTGCACCCGGCCATCGTGCAGCCGCACCTCCGCAACGTGCCCGACTACCTGGGTACGGCCCCGCCGCCCGGGGGGGGGGGGACACACGCGCGGGGCTGCCCCTGAGCCCCCCCTCACCGCTGTGTCTGCCCCCAGTGCCCCCCAGCCTCCGCGGTGTCGTCAAACCCAACCCCAAGAAGCGCAGGGGGCAGCGGCCGCCCCACACCGGAGCCACCCGACGGGGCGCGGCGACGGTGAGCGGGGAGCGGGCACGGGGGGGACCCCCCCGCGGTGTCCCCTTTGCTGCCGGGGGGGTCCTGATGGTGCTTTTCTTCCCCCCCCATGTCCAGTCCCACGGCTCCGGGAACCCGCTGCAGAACTTCAAGTACACGCGGCGCCGGGTCAAGCGTCCCGGTGCTGCGGCGCCGTCCTGAGCCCCCCCCCCGGCCCCCCCCCGGGGCTCACCCTGCACCCCGGTGTTTGTGCCCAATAAAGGTGCTCCCGGCGCTGCCAGGGGTGACAGGGACGGTTGGTGACGCAGGGGAACTCACTGGGCAAAGGTGCCCCGATGTTATCAGCCCCCCTTATCACAGCCATAAACAGGGCAAGGACACGGCGCGGGTGGGGGGAACCCCGGCTTTGGGGTTCGGGGTGTCCCAGTGTTGCCGTGAGCCGGGTAAGCGGGTGTGGGGGGTGCTGGCGCCGTGGGGTGGGTGCCCCGAGTCGTGTCACTCACCAAGACCCCTTCTGGTGGTTACAGCATCTCGTGGGGTCCAGCTCCGGCCAGAGCCCGTCCCGGCACCGCGGCACCATCAGTGCCAGCCCCTGGGGCCGGTCCTGCCCCCCCCCACATCCCTGTGCCAGGATCCCCCCTCATCCGTGAGCCCCATCCCACACCCCGGTGCTGGGATCCCCTGAGCCCCATCCCACATCCTGGTGCTGGGATCCCCCTCACCCTGAGCCGCATTCCACATCCTGGTGCTGGGGTCCCCCTCACCCTGAGCCACATTCCACATCCTGGTGCTGGGATCCCCTGAGCCCCATCCCACATCCTGGTGCTGGGATCCCCCTCACCCTGAGCCACATCCCACATCCCGGTGCTGGGATCCCCTGAGCCACATCCCACATCCCGGTGCTGGGATCCCCCTGAGCCCCATCCCGCATCCCGCTGCTGGGATCTCCCCATTGCACATCCTGGTACTGGGATCCCCCTCACCATGAGCCCAATCCCACATCCCTGTGCTGGGATTCCCCCTGAGCCCCATCCCGGTGCCCGGCAGTGCCGGCGGCGCCGGTGCCGTGCCGGGGGGCACCTCCCTGGCACCGTTATCGACCGGGGTTAATGATCACAAGGGCTTTACGGCTCCACCAGGGCCTGATTGGCTTCGGCGCCGTCAGGCCAGACTGCACCGGCGGCGGCAGCGGGCAGGCAGCCGCGGGACCGGGGCGCACAGGGGCCGGGTGGCACCGGCAGCACCTTGTGCCCACGATGCCGGGGGCCACCGCGGTGGCCGGCGCGGTGCTGGTGGCGCTGCTGGCGCTGGTGAGTGCCCGGGGCCGGGGGAGCGGGGATGGGCACCGTGAACACGGCTGCGGTGGGGCTGGGGGGGCACTGGCACAGGGTGCCCAGAGAAGCTGTGGCTGCCCCATCCCTGGCAGTGTTCAAGGCCAGGTTGGACACAGGGGCTTGGAGCAACCTGCTCTAGTGGAAGGTGTCCCTGCCCGTGGCAGGGGTTGGGGCTGGAGGAGCCTTAAGGTCCCTTCACCCCAACCCATCCCATGGCTCCGGCCCCCGCAGGCAGCTGCGGAGTGGACCCCGATCCACAGCCCCGGCGTCTGCGCCTTCTATGACGAGTGCGGCTACAACCCGGAGGTGAACGTGTCGCTGGTGGCCTCCAAGGTGCCGTGTGTGTCCAACACGCCGGCGCGGGAGGCCACGGGCGGGCTCCTGACGCTGCTGAGCTCCGTGTGCCCGGAGCTGGTGCGCGACATGGCCGGGACGCCGCGGGTGTGCTGCAGCCTGGCGCAGCTCGTGGCGCTGCAGGTCAGCGTGGCGCTCTCCGGCACCGTGCTGGCGCGCTGCCCCTCCTGCGCCCGCAACTTCGCCAACATCCACTGCAACAACATCTGCAGCCCCGACCAGAGCCTCTTCATCAACGTCACGCGCGCGCTGCCGGTGGAGGGCACGTCGGAGTTCGCTGTCGTCGAGTACCAGTGCTTCTACCAGCAGGAGTTCGCCGATGCCGCCTTCACCTCGTGCCATGGTGTCCGGCTCCCGGTCACCGGCGGCTACGCCCTGGACAGCATGTGCGGGCGCTACGGCGCGCAGCTCTGCACCGCGCAGCGCTGGCTGGACTTCCAAGGGGACAAGAACAACGGGCTGTCGCCGCTGCAGATCAACTTCTACCTCGTGCCCAACGGCACGAGCCCCGGCGATGCCCTGGAGCCGCTGAGCGCCCGGGCCTACAGCTGCAGCGAGGCGCCCAGCGACGAGGAGGAGCCGTGCTCGTGCCAGGACTGCGACGAGTCCTGCCCCACCATCACCCCCCCGGCCGGCCCCGCGCCCCCCTTCCGCATCGGCGCCGCCGACGGCGCGCTGGTGCTCTGCGGGCTGCTCTTCGCCCTCCTCGCCTTCCTCTTCCTCCTCGCCTTGTGCTGCCGGCACCGCAGCTCCAAGAAGGGCGTCGTGCTGCAGCCGGCCCCGGCGCGCGCCCCCGGCTGCTCGGAGCGATGGGGCGATGCCGGGCACCGGGCGCTGACCAGGGCGTTCCGGTGGTGGGGGACGCTGGTGGCCTCGCACCCGGTGCCGGTGCTGG
This sequence comes from Strigops habroptila, assembly GCF_004027225.2. NCBI lineage: Eukaryota > Metazoa > Chordata > Aves > Psittaciformes > Psittacidae > Strigops > Strigops habroptila. The sequence continues at coordinate 453,840 of NC_044297.2, read as the reverse complement.
TGGTGGCGGTGGCGGTGGCGGCGGGGCTGTCGACCGGGTTCCGCGTCCTGCACCTCACCACCGACCCGGTGGAGCTGTGGTCGGCGCCGGGCAGCCGCGCGCGGCAAGAGAAAGCCTTTTACGACCAACACTTCGGGCCGTTCCTCCGCACCAACCAGGTGATCGTGACGGCGCTGCGGGGCAGCGGCTCCAGCTACGACTCGACGCTGTTCGGCGCCACCAACTTCAGCGCGGTGCTGACCATGGAGGTGCTGCAGGCGCTACTGGAGCTGCAGCAGCGCTTGGCGGCCGCGACGGCGGAGGCGCCGGGCACGGGCAGGACGGTGACGCTGCAGGACGTGTGCTACGCGCCGCTGAACCCCAGCAGCCCCACGGCCGCCGACTGCTGCGTCAACAGCGTCACCCAGTACTTCCAGAACAACGGCACCCACCTGGCCATGGTCGCGCAGGCCGACAGCCAAGGCACCGGCACCGTGGACTGGCGCGACCACCTCATCTACTGCGTCAAGTGGGTGCTGCAGCGCCGGCGGAGCGGGGCTGGGTGACGGGGGACCAGCGCGGTGACGGCACCGGTGTCTGTCCCCCGCCAGCTCCCCGCTGTCCTTCAAGGACATCACGACGCTGGAGCTGAGCTGCATGGCTGACTACGGCGGCCCCGTGTTCCCCTACATCGCCTTCGGCGGCTACAGCGGTGAGCAGGATGGGGCGCGCCGGGGGTGTCACTTGGTGGGATGGTTGTGTCACCCCGTGGGACCGGTGTCGCGTTGTGCGGTGGTGGGACATCACCCGGTGAGACGCGACCCAGGGGTTGGGTGTCACAATGGGATGTCACCCCATGGGGTGTCCCTCTGTGGGATGTCACTTGGTGGGGATGGGTATCATGTCACCCTATGGGGTGTCACCTAATGGGATGTCACCTGGTGGGATGGGTGTCACATCGCTGGGTGGTGGGATGTCACCAAGTGGGATGGGTGTCATAGCACCCCATGGGATGTCACCCTATGGGATGTCACCCGGTGGGATGGGTGTCATAGCACCTATAGGATGTCACCCTATGGGATGTCACCTGCTGGGATGGGTATCATGTCACCGCATGGGATGTCACCCTATGGGATGTCACCTGATGGTTGTCACATCGCCGGGTTGTGGGATGTCACCCGGTGGGATGGATGTCGTAGCACCTATGGGATGTCACCTGCTGGGATGGGTGTCATGTCACCCCATGGGATGCCACCTGAAGCGATGTCACCCGGCGGGACGGGTGTCACGTCACCCAGCGGTGGGATGTCACCCGCCGGCTGTCTCCCATGGCGCGGGTGTCCCCAGGCTCGGAGTACACGGAGGCCGAGGCGCTGATCGTCACCTACTCGCTCAACAACTTCCCGCGCGAGGACCCGCGGTACGAGTGGGTGCTGAGCTGGGAGAGCCGCTTCCTCGAGCTGGTCAGGGACTTCCAGCGCACCCACGGCCAAAACCTGTCCGTCGCCTTCATGGCCGAGGTGAGGCACCACGGGGGGGCCCGGCAGCACCCATGGGTGCCCGGCCCCCCCTCACCCACCTCCCACCCCTCAGCGCTCACTGGAGGACGAGATCAGCCGCACCATGGGCCAGGACATCCCCGTCTTCGGCACCAGCTACTTCGTGGTGTTCGCCTACATCGCGGTGGCGCTGGGCGAGTACACGGCCTGGCGCCGCGTCATGGTGGGTGTCAGGGGGGGCTCGGGGTGGTGGCGGCACCTTTGGGTGCCCTGTTGGGTGCTGAGTGTCCCCATCGCAGGTGGAGTTGAAGGTGATGCTGGCGCTGGGCGGCATCGCCGTGGTCGTTGGCTCCGTGTTCTCCGCCATGGGGCTGCTGGCGCTGCTGGGGCTGCCCTCGTCCCTCATCATCCTCGAGGTTGTGCCCTTCCTCGTCCTTGCCGTGGGCGCTGACAACATCTTCATCTTCGTGCAGGAGTACCAGGTTGTGGGGCACGGGGGGCACCGTGGGGCGGGGGGCACCGGGACGCCTTGGGGACAGGGTTCCTGTGGGGCTGGTGGCACAGGGACAACTTGGGGACAGGGTCCCCCTGGAGCACAGGAGACCTGTGGGTATGGAGGTCCTGTGGGCATCCCCATGGTCTCAGCACATGTCAGGGTCACCCATTGTCCCTATGGGTCGGGGTCACCCATGGTCCCAGTGCGGGTCCCAGTGTGTGTTGGGGTCACCCATGATCCTGGTGTGGGTCCTGGTGCAGGTCCCAGTGAGGGTCCTGGTGCAGGTCCTGGTGTGGGTCCCGGTGTGGGTTGGGGTCACCCATGGTCCCAGTGTGGATCCCAGTGTGGGTCAGGGTCATGGTCCCGGTGTGGGTCGGGGTGCAGGTCAAGGTGGGGGTCGGGGTGCGGGTGGGGGTGTGGGTCAGGGTGCGGGTGGGGGTGCGGGTGGGGGTGCGGGTCGGGGTGCCGGTCGGGGTGCGGGTCGGGGTGCAGGTGTGGGTGCAGGTCAGGGTGCAGGTGGGGGCGCGGGTCAGGGTGCAGGTGGGGGCGCGGGTCAGGGTGCAGGTGGGGGTGCGGGTCAGGGTGCGGGTGGGGGTGTGGGTCAGGATGCGGGTGGGGGTGCGGGTCAGGGTGCAGGTGGGGGTGCGGGTCAGGGTGCGGGTGGGGGTGTGGGTCAGCGTGCGGGTGGGGGTGCGGGTGGGGGTGCGGGTCAGGGTGCGGGTGGGGGTGCGGGTCAGGGTGTGGGTCAGGATGCAGGTGGGGGTGCAGGTCAGGGTGCATGTGGGGGCGCGGGTCGGGGTCACCACGCTCCCGCTGTGGCAGCAGCAGTCGTCGCGGGAGCCGGGCGAGCGGCGGGAGCAGCACATCGCGCGGGTGTTGGCGCAGGTCGCCCCCAGCATGGCGCTGTGCAGCCTCTCCGAGGTCATCTGCTTCCTGCTGGGTGAGCGCCACGGGGACAGGGGGGAGCCCAGAGACATGGGGGGAGCACAGGGATACAGGGGCACAGGGGGGCATGGCGGCAAGGCAGGGTACAGGGACATAGGGGACACAGAGGCACAGGGTGGGTATGGGGACATGGGGTGACATGGGGGACACAGTGGTCGGGGTGCCACAGGGACATGGGGGGCACAGGGGAATAAAGGTGTACCCATGGGTGCTGGGGCACTGGGGGCACTGGGTGCCGGTGTGACCGGTGTGACGGGCGCCCCGGCGCCGCTGTGCCCGTGCCAGGCGCGCTCTCCTCCATGCCGGCCGTGCGCACCTTCGCCCTCACGGCCGCTCTCGCCATCGCCTTCGACTTCCTGCTCCAGATCTCCGCCTTCGTGGCGATCCTGGCGCTCGACGCCCGGCGGGAGGAGGTGGGAAACGGCGGGGTGGAGGGGAGAACAAAGGCGCGGGGGGGATGGTGTCCCCAGGGTGCCCATGGGGTGCTCTGTGCCCGGGGCGGATGGAGGGGGCACAGGGGCAGGATGGGGGTGTCTCTGGGGGGGTTGTCACGTGTTCCTCACGGTGCCGCCAGGCCTCGCGCCCGGACGTGTGCTGCTGCTGCCGCCAGGACAAGGGGCCTCCGCGCCCGGGGCTGCGGCTGCTGCGGCCGCTCCTGCAGCGCCTGGTCCCGGGGCTGCTGCACCCGCGAGTGCGGCCCCTCGTGGTGAGCGGCGGGGAGAGGGGCGGGGCGATGCGAGGGGGCGTGGCTTGGGAGAGGGGCGGGGCTTGCTGGAGGGGCGGGGCTTGAGAGAGGGGGTGGGGCGGGACGAGGGGCGGAGCTTGGGGAGAGGGGCGGGGGTTGGGTGAGGGGCGGTGCTTGGGAGAGGTGCGGGGCTGGGGAGAAGGGCGGGGCTGGAGAAGAGGGGCGGGGCTTGGGGAGAGGGGCGGGGCGTTGGGTGAGAGGCACTGCTTGGGAGAGGGGCGGGGCTGGGGAGAAGGGCGGGGCTTGGGGAAGGGGCGATGCCTATAAGGGCGGGGCTTGGGAGAGGGGCGGGGCTTGGGAAGAGGGGCGGGGCTGGATAGAGGGGCGGGGTTGGGGGAGGGGCGGGGCTGGGGAGAGGGGCGGGGCTTGGAGCTGGGGGCGGGGCTCTGGGCGTGTTGCGGGATCCGGGGGGTTCCTTATGGGGCCGGGAGGGTTCTTGCCCCCCCCCCCCCCCCCCCAAGTGTTCCTGAAGTGGGGAGGAAATGGGGGGGTGGTTATGGGTGTGGGGAGAGTCCTGGGGGGTTCCTTGGGGATGTGGGGGGGGGGACATGGGGGTGCTGGGGGGCACTGGGGGGCTCAAGGGTGCGGGGGGGGGGCCCCCTCATGGGCGCTGCTGCTGCTGCTGCAGGTGCTGCTCTTCCTCTTCCTCTCCTGCACCGGGCTCTACCTGATGCTGCAGGTGCCCGTGGGGCTGGACCAGGAGCTCGCCATGCCCCAGGTGGGGACCCCACACCCCATGGGGACACCCCAGCCCGTGGGGATGCCTGGGGGCAGTGGGGCTCGTGTGGGGCTGCTGGGGAGGGGGCGAGGTTCCTATAGTGAGAGTCTGGCCCTATGGGGGATGTCACTGTAGGGGGATGGCTCCTATAGGGCAACTATGGGCCAGTGTGAGGCTGGTGTGGCCACTTATGGGCACAGCATAGCCCCATATGGGTTTACCCAGGGGTGGGGTGTCCCCAACCAGGGTGCCATGGGGACACTACAGCCTCATGTAAGGCTGCCATGGGGATGGGGTGGCTTCTATGGGGCCAGCACAGGGGTGGTGTGGGCACAGCATGATCCCCATGGGGCTGGGGAAACACAGGGATGGTGAGACCCCACTGGGGACCACCAGACCCCCTGGGTGCTGTGCTGGGTGCTGTGTTGGGTGCCATGGTGGGTGCCATGGTGGGTGCCATGGTAGGTGCCAGCACCCATCTGACACTTGGTGGGTGCCCCCAGGACTCCTACGTGCTCCAGTACTTCAGTGCCCTCAACCAGTACCTGGCTGTGGGGGTCCCCACGTTCTTCGTCACCACCGAGGGCTACAACTTCTCGTCCACCGATGGCACCAACGGGATCTGCTCCAGCTCCGGCTGCGACAGCGACTCGCTGACCCACATGGTGGAGATGGCCACGCGCTTCCCCGACGTGTGAGTGCGCTGCGGGCGCGGGGGGCGGCGCGGGGACCCCCCCGCGGCTCCTGAGCACGGCCCCTCCCCAGGTCCTTCCTGGCCATCCCGGCCACCTCCTGGCTCGACGACTTCCTCGACTGGCTCAACCCCACCAGCCGCTGCTGCCGCATCCACCAGTTTGGCAACGCCAGTGGCCAGTTCTGCCCCGCCACCAGCGGTGAGGGGGGACGGGGGAGCCGCCGGGGTGGCTGCTGGGTGCGCATTGGGGGTGTGTTGGGTGTACGTTGTGGTGGCCTTTGGGTGTACGTTGAGTGTTCACCATGGTGGCTGTTGGGTCTACATTGGGTGCCCACCATGGTGACTATTTGGTCTACATTGGGTGTCCACCATGGTGGCCACTGGTTGTGCATTGGGTGCCCACCATGGTGCCCGTTGGGTGCCCACCGTGGTGCCCATCGGGTGTATGTTGGCTGCTCATCATAGTGGCCACTAGGTGTATGTTGAGATCCCACCATGGTGGCTATTTGGTGTATGTTGGTTGCCCATCATGGTGGCCATAAGGTCCATCTTGGGTGTCCATCACCCTGGTGGCCATTGAGTCTATATTGGGTGCCCACCATGGTGGCCATTGGTTGTGAATTGGGTACCCACCATGGTGGCCGTTCAGCCTGCATTGGGTGCCCACCATGGTGGCCATTCAGCCTGCATTGGGTGCCCACCATGGTGGCCATTGGGT